>NC_077232.1:229860006-230461673 GCF_027887165.1 Monodelphis domestica
TGGAGCTACTCCCCTGCCCCACTGTGTCTGGTAACATTTTTTCCACATCCCCTGCCTCTCTGCCCAGCAGTTGAATGGGAACGGTTTCTCCCTCCCCTATGTGGGGTAAGGCGGGTGAGGTGTACCTACAATGGGGGAGCAGGGTATGGCATTCAATCTGGGGGATGGGGTGTGGGTGGGGTCCAGCTCTCCCTCTCCAAAAGGTTTGTCATCACTGACCTACTGTATTTAATAAAACAAAAGCAATAGCGAAATAGCAATGATTTTACCTGGTATTTGGGTAAAACAGAATAAACATAGATAACTAAGTAGGGATAGAATTTCACTGGTTTGAGGAACTCTGGAAGAAGAAAAATGCCATTTAATAATGCAATACTCCCCCACACTTCTTTCTACTTCTTAGAGAGTTTCTAAAACAAAACAAAAAAAGAAAAGAAAGAAAATAGAAACCAAGGGAAACATTTAAATAAAAAAAACAAACAAATATAAAAGGTAAGCATGGCTAATATATGTTAGAAGCAGAACTCAAACCCAGGTATCCTTATTTCTAGGGCTGGCTGTCTATGCACTATGCCAGAAAGTTTTTAAATAGTCTCCTAAACATTAGAACAGATAAAAGTCTAACCCTTGGAACCATGAATCCCTAAGTTCAAATCTTGTCTCAAACACTTACTGGCTGGGTCAGTGTGGGCAATTTGCTTAACCTCTCTTTATCTCCATTTTCACATCTACAAAATGAGGATATTGCCCTTGGTGACCCATCCTATCCCTTCCAGCTCTAAATTTGGACTTCTGTGAATTGTCATTTTCTTTGGATTTAAAAAATAGCAAAACTGCCTAGAACTACTGAGATTTTTCCATTTAAATCTGTTTGAGTGAAATAATTCTCCTGGGAAACAATGGTGTTATCTCATTTTGATCTCCCTTCAACATTTAGAGGGAGGTAATTTTTGGCAGGGAACGTTCCTGCTCTTTCTGTGCAGGGCATAGACTCCCTCCCCATATACCTTATAACAGCTTAGCCCATGCTTTTGACCCTGTTTAGAGAAAGAACAAGTAAGCAAACCCTAGGAATCTTCTAGAGTATCCAGGCATGGCACTACCTACAGTTTAGACCAGGGGCAGCATCCTTTAGCTTTGTCCTCTCTCTCTCTCTCTCTCTCTCTCTCTCTCTCTCTCTCTCTCTCTTTCTCTCTCTCTCTCTCTCTCTCTCTCTCTCTCTCTCTCTCTCTCTCTCTCTCTCTCTCACCTCTCCTCTCCCCCATTTCATCCCTCTCTCCCCATGTGTGTCTCTGTCTCTCTCTCTTTGTCTCTCTCTCTCTCATTCACTCTCTCCTCTCCTCTCCTCTCCCTCCCTCCCCATGTGTGGCTCTCTGTCTCTTTGTCTCTCTCTCCTCTCCCCCTCTCCTTCCCCATGTGTCTCTCTGTCTCTTTGTGTGTGTGTGTCTCTCTCTCTCATACACACACACACACACACACACGCACACACACACATTTTCCTTCCCAGCTGAAATAATTTTCTTTCCTAGCTGTTCAAAAAAGCACATTTCCATAGCTCCTCTCCCAAAAGAACACAGTTTAAGGCTGTAAAAAAAAAAAAAAGAGAACAAGGGCTGAATTTACACACAGCCATGTGGATGGAAACTGACATCAAAGTCTCAATGAAGGCAAACAGAAATCCCAGATTTTGTTTTAGAAACAGACCTGAGCCAGAACTCTACTCCCATCCTTCTTCCCTGTCCCCATCACGATTGTGAGATTAGAGTAGATCCAAAACCTGGTTCATCTCCATGCTCCTACAGAGTTGGTAGCTCTTGCCTGCTTGTACAGAAATAAGGAGAGGCAGGGTCACACAGCTAGAAAGTATCTGAAGCCATATTTGAACCCAAAGACTTCCCATCTGTAGACCTGACTCTCTGTTCATCTAGCCACCTAGCTGCCCTCCTCTGCTAACTTTTTAACAGTGAAATTCTAAACAGCTCCAAACTTTGGGATGAGCTAACCTGAATCCTGCCCAGAGTAGGCAGCCTTTAGAGAATCCTTCCTTCAGTCTGATCATTATGTAAATATCTTCATTATTTGTGACCACTACGAGCTAGGCACTATGTGAAGTTATAACCAGACACTATTAAGACCTGTGTCCTTTAGAAATCTGAAACCTTCATTGCAGTCAATAGATAAGAACAATAGAAAAGGCATCTTACAATATAAGACTTCTCAAAGCTTAGCATTTGGCTACTGTTTACCTGGTGTCTATAGAATAATATAATTTCAGAATGGGAAGGAATTTCAGTGGTCATCTAGTCCAGTCTGCACCTGAGCAGTAATCCCCGCAGCAACATCAAAGACCAATGAGCCTTCTTCCTGCATTTGAAGATATTCAGAAAAGAAGAATTCATTACCTCCCACAGCAGTTCATTCTGTGCTCTGATAGCTCTATATGGAAGTGCTTCCTGATTTGGCTCTCAAATCTCTCTCTCTCTCTCTCTCTCTCTCTCTCTCTCTCTCTCTCTCTCTCTCTCTCTCTCTCTCTCTCTCTCTCTCTCTCTCTCTCTCTCCCTCTCTCTCTTTCTCTCTCTGTCTCTGTCTCTGTTTCTCTCTCTCTCCCTCTCTCCCTCTCACCCTTTCTCCCTCCCTCCCTCCCTTCTTCTCTCCCTCTCTCCCTCTCTCTCTCCCCTGTGTCTCTGTCTTTTCCCTTCTAGTTTTGTACTCCATACCTCTTTCTACTTTCAAAGATCAAACAAAATTCATCACTCATAACACAAACAGAACAAATATGTAAAGATACATATTGTGTCACTCTGATATAGTGGAACAAGCATGGAATTTTCAGTCTGGAGGATCTGAGTTCAAATCCTTGCTCTGGTCTTTACAACCTTTGTGACTGTGGGAAAGTCATTTACTACTCTGATTCTCAGTCTTTCAGTCAAATCACAAAGTGACTTTGAAGGTCCTTTCTAGTTCTAAATCAATAATCCTATGGTTTCCTCCTTAAAACAGTGCTCTCTATTGCTCATCTAGTCATGGCAAAATACAGAAAGATTCATCACTTTTCGGGACATTGTATTTTGATTAAAATATAAAGTTTGTGTATTATCATCTGTTATTTCCTTTTGGTTCACAAATAGTTTACAGTACTCCAAAATTCTTACAATTGATTGTTTAAATCCAAGTGTAGGATTTCATTTTTATTTCCATTATTATTTTATTGGACTAAGTCAATCACTTTAACTTCTTTAGCTTTTTTTTTTTAATTTGATTTATCTGGTGAATTAGCTAAATTGCTCAGTTTTGTAGCATCTATAAATTTCTTAATCCGGCCACCTATATGTTCACACAACTTATTAATAAAATTTTTTAACACATGGAGCTGAGAACAAGCCATTCTATCTTCTTCCACTGATCCACTGATAGCTCCATTTTGGGACTGGTTTTCTAACCAATTTTGAAAAACTGCACATTTCCTATACTCAGTCTCTATCACCATTTTCTCCACTAGAATATTGTGAAAATCTTACTACATGCCTTTCTGAATTCCAGTATCCTATGCTTCCCTATTGTTTTTATTTGTCAACTAAGTAGCCCTTTTGCAAACATACTACCTAATAAAGTTGTAAGTTTCACGTCTCACTGTTTTTACTCAAGCCATCAATATTTTCATCTAATAACTAATCCACAGATAGGGGAACAGGTTATGTTCCCCCATGAATTGCACCAACTAGAATTTCATTTTCTAACAGTCTGCTTTAAGATGTTGCCAAGAATTCCTTTAACCTAAAAGTAGGGATTAAATATACCTAGTGTAGTACACAGAACATTTTGAATTGAGTCAGGAATCAATGAGTGAAAAAGTGCTTCTGAACACTCACTTTGTGCCAGACATCGTACTAAGTGTAGAGGACACAGATATAAGCATGCAAGACAGTCCCTTCCATAAGGGAGCCTCCATACTGAAAAGGGAAGAAAGAAAGGGGAGTTAGAAAAGAGAAGGGAGAAGACCAAGAAGAGCTGTGGTGGCAAGATGGAGGTAACAGAACACAAAAGCTCATGGGGGGAGCCCAAAGTCCGAGAGGTGGTGTTCAGGGTTATGATGGGAAGGGTGTGAGAAGAATGATTGGAATGTAGCCACGTCTTGTCCCTCTGTGACCAGGAAGTGACAGTGGCCCATGGCTGCAGGCAGGACAAGAGCCTGGGAACTGAGTCCAAGACTGGGAGAGAGGGGGATGAACAACATGAGTAGATGACAAGCAGCATGATTTAGAAACGTTCAGAAAATGGGGGGGGGAGGGGCTTGGTTCTGGGCAAGATAAGTTCAAACCCTACCTCAAAGATTTTCTAGCTGCATGACCCTTGCAAATCATTTAATCCTTCTCTTCCTTAATTATACCATCTGTACACTGGATGTTGGATTCAGCTTCTAAAGTTCTTTCCAGCTCTAAGAATCTGTTTTCTTAATCTGGAATCTGTCATACTAGAAGCAGTGTCAGTGTTACCATCAAATCCTCCGTACCTAAATATGGATACAAACTTTGATTTTCCTTACTGAATCAGAAATAGAGTTTAGGTTTCAGAAAGGGATTCCAATAACTTCAGGGAAGGAAGGTAAAAAAATCAAACAAACATGATGAATGTAGAATTATGGCATCTCAAAGCCATTTCATCTTTAACAAAAATTTATCTTTAAGGTAACTTCAGTCATAAATGACTGGCACAATTTCCTCCACTAACGAGCCTTCAGTCCTACTCCTGGATCTTTAGCACTTGGGCCACACGTCATTCTGCACCCATCTGTCTTCTTAGGGAAGGAACCTACTCAGTCACTCTTTTGGCTTGTTCTCTTCTCAACTCCTTATTCCTTTCTCCTGAATATTTGTTGTTCTCCATTGCCCCATCCCGTTTATCAAGAGAACTTCCTAGGGGTTGGGTAGGGAAATGCTAGAAGGTATTATTAGCATATCACATTAGCAAAAGTCTATCTCCTAATGGGAAGGAGGAGGAAAAACTTATCTTCACAGTTATCATTCACAGTAGCATAGGTGTAATCCCATCCACAGTAGCAGAGGTGTAATCCTACCTGTAACCTTGCAACACCCATCAGTATCCTCATCCATGGAATTGCTGCTGATTAGGGTTAGTACAAAGCAGGAGGAAAAACATTATACTTCAGTATTTCAGTGGCTTGGTGCTGGGTTAGATACATACACATCCTCTCCTTTCTCATCCTGTTTAGGATTTTCCATGCCCTTCCGTAAATTCTTATGGAATATCTAGCCAGCATACTTCAGGTCTTTCCCTGGATCGTTTAATATTTTGTGGATAAGAATGCACTACTCCACCAGCCCATTTATAATCCTTCATTCTTGCTACATAACCTTTTATAGTCACACATGCCCTGGTTGATATCTTTTATGCCATTTTTCTTGTATAAGTCATTACTGGCAATGTGCTATATAGCCTATTTATACCCACCATATGTCTTTCTAGTGTAACTGAGAATCCTTTGGAAGTCATAGTGCTCGATGATTTGTACATACAACAACGTTTTCAAAGGATTTAAGCATCAATTTTCACGATATTCCAGGGAAGTTTTCAAAAGAATGAGGGAAATAATAAATTATAAGGGTACAAGGGTATAATGGCAGGGGGAGGGGGCAATCCTGTCTTTTATGTTAGAGAACCTGGGTTCAAATTTTGTCTCTGACTTTTGCTGTTTGTGAGATTTTGAGTAAATCACATAACTCTCTTTGCTTTGATTTTATTCCCTATAAAATGAGGTATTAAAACTAGATGAACTCTCAGATCTCTTTAGGAAGGATTACTGAGAAGATATGAGAAACTAGAGATTCACTTGGCTGCTTTTTCTCTGTAAAAATCTCTAGAATATTCTAGGTTAGTCTAGGCTTGATTTTTGTCTTCAGGAGCCATTCTCTGTATTCTCTAATCTCTTTGCTACTGATAGAGGCCCTAGTAATAAAGTCCCTTGCTTTGTGGACATAACAAAACTTGACTGTCTGTCTTTAGAAACCTCTTAAAATTAGGGTACTGGGTAGATATTCACTGCCCTAAGACTGGCAATCATGCCTTTTTCTATGGACTCACCTCCTTGTACAAGAGGTTGAACCATCAGTCCGTCCTCCACTTCAGATACTGTCTCTACATGGTTTGAATCGAATAAACATCCTTAACCAGATTCTGCTTCTTTTTGTGCCTCTCCTATCCAGGGTGGATCTTGGGAGGAGGACCCCAGTTTACCTCCATGGGGTTTGTATTTATTGTCTTCTCTCCATTTTGCCTATAGATCCTAGTCTTTGACTTTGGAAATCCTGTTCTGGATTCATACTCCCTTTACATCTGAAGCCACTCACCATGCATCCAAATGAAAAGGGAACCTATCAGTCAAGAAGCTCACTATCTTTTCACTGGTGGATCAGAGAATGCAACAAAAAGTAATAAAAGAGTCAGCTGGATGGCTCAATGTATAGTGAGCCTAGGCTAGCAATGGGAGGTCCTGGGTCCAAATCTGGACTCAGACATGTCCCAACCTGGACCTTGGACAAGTCACTTAACCCCATTTGTCTAGCCTTCTACCTTGGAACTTTTTGATTCCAAGACAGAGAATTAGAGTTGCTTGTTTTTTTAAGCAGCAATGGAAAACTACAAAATTGAAAGAAAAGAAAAGAGGGGAGGAACCAGCACTATGTTAAGCACTGAATATAAATATGAGAAGCAAGGCCTCCCCTTCTTTAATTGAGCTTATAATCTAATGGGAAAACAGCTCATATAAAAGAGTGTTGGGAAGAGAGTTTTGCCCTGGGAAGTTGCAGGAATGAGAAGTGGAACTATGAGGCAGTCAGTTCAGACGTTCAGAAGCTAGGCTTGTTCTCCCATGTATTGATTTTTTAAAAACCATTTAAGGAACATAGTGCAGAGGAGAGCATAGACTCCAAAGTCAAAGGGAAAGGACCTGGGTTCAAATTCTACATCTGATGCTTATTACCTATGTCATCTTGGGCAATTCACTTATTCCTAGATCTCATTTCTTCATCTGTAAATTGAGAGGGCTGGATTCAATAGCTTCTGAGATTCCCTTCCCCATCTAGATCAGAACACAATCCTATAAATATATGAAGATTGAGGAAATATTTCTGGACATCTTCATAGGATCTGTGATTCTAGGAAATGACTATGAATTCAAACATAGATACCAGCATCAATGACAGCGAATTATTTCTAATTCAATCATAAGGAAATGTTAAAAATAATTTAATGTTTCTGACTTCCCACTTTTGGTCAACAGCATGATATTCTCCCAGGGCACACGGGCACCCTGAATAGGAAGCTTACTATTCTCAGGGCTGATGCTTTTTTCCTTATCTCTCCCATATAGGGGGCAGGACCAGGAGCAGGTGAGGGTCTGCCCCAACTCTACACATCATTGTAGGTATACAGGGTCTATGTTACATGTGCTTGTCTGACCTGTGTGTCTGCCCAGGCCCAAAGCTCCATCCTGACCCACTGCCACCATATGGGGGCAGAAGGAGGGGACAGTGATGGCTGGGCCAAGCAGGACAAGAAAGGAGGGGAATTGGGCTGCTCAACACTCTTTACTCTGACTTCAGAATCCTATGTACCCAGTTTGAGTCCTATTAATCTTTCTCTTTGAATAATCTCTAATGCCCATTCCTTTTTTTCAGTTCCTATTTCCTTTTCACTCCCAGGTTTAATTTCTATAAAAGCTTCCTTCTGGCCTGAGCATAGGTTCCCTCTGCTCTGTTCTACTGTTTTTGTTGTTTTCAGTTGTGTCCCACTTTGTGTGACCTCATTTAGGGTCTTCTTGGCAAAGATACTCAGGTGGTTTGCCATTTCCTTAATCAGCTCACTTTACAGATGAGGAAACTGAGGTAAACAGGGTTAAGTGACTTGGCCAGGGTCACAAGGTGATTAAGTGTTTGAAACAAGATTTGAACTCAGAAAGATGAGTCTTCTGGACTCTAAACCTTGTTCTACTTTGTGTGTGTGTATATATACATATATATACATATATGTGTTTGTGTGTGTAAATATAAAGCTACATCTATAGATTAAAATTTGGGGAAAATACATACAGATTAAACAAAAAGCGTCACTGTCTCCCCTTTCATTTAAAATATAATCTCAACTATTCTTTCCAGCTTTCAATGATTTCTATGATCTCTCCTCTGAATTGCCTCTATTTCCCCTATATGTCAAACTGTATTTCTTATTATTCTCCTATATGACACTTCAGCTCAGAACAATCCAAATTTTATCACCTATATGCCATAATTATTTTAGCTTCCAGGTTTACTTTAATCTTTCCTCATGCCTTCTCAGGAATTTGGCATACCCTCCTCTTTCTTTGCTTATCCAAATTCTGCCCTTCCTTAAAGGGCCAGTTTCCTTTTTCTGATTCTTTTTCTTTAACCTCCCCTCCCCCATTCATGAAGACTCCCTGGGCTACTTCCTCTCTTCCTGCCTCTTATCTCCATCCAACAAATGAATTGACTCATCAAACCTTTATTAAGTACCTAGCCTGAGTTAGGGATTGTGCTAGGCACTTCAGATAGGGAAAAGAACGAAAAAATAGCCCCTGCCCACAAGGAACTGCCTTTCACTTGGCCATTACAGCATGCTTGTTTCCATCTCCTTTTGTATTGCTAATCCCTAACCTCTTTGTGAGAGGGACCACAGCCTACTGTGCTACCCCACATTGGGCTTTGCCCGTGTGGCAGATGCTTGCTACATTCTTTCTGACTGATTGCGGGGAGGTGAAAGTTGCTTTTTGATACATTTTATATTCTTTCAGGCAGTGGATGTATTTAGTTCTGCACCATCTGATAAATTACCTTATGATCTACATCAGACAAAAATTTTAAGTAGACTAAAAAAGCAGCTTTTGCTAGCTGTAGCTTGTTAAATGATCCTATAACCAGCTTGTTGAAATGTGCCTTAAAGCCTTCTATAGCAATTGTAATCATATGCAGTGACACCCACTGGTGCTGGGAAAGACAAAGCTGATTAAGCCTACGACACCTGAATGTTAAGTCTATCCATGAATTTAAAATTGTTGCTTTCCTTTTTTTAACCCCATTAGAACTATCTGAGCAGTTTTAACCCTGCTCTTCCCTCAGAGGCTTATCATTTTCATGGAATTGACATTGGCAATTTTGCTCGAGTCCCAAAGCAGCGAACCAAGCTGGTTGTCTGAAAATCCTAAAAGAGGAGACCTCAGGGCCAGAGGTTACAGAAGAAAACGACTCCGTCGTCTTCTCCCTGGTGCTTGCCTCTCTCCCTTTGTTCAAGAGCAAGAAATTATTAGTTGTTAAATTACTATGATATGGATTATTAGGGACCATTAGAAACATTCAGTAATTACTGGTTGTAATATAATAGAGGAGGAGGGGGGTTTTCCCCTTCATTGTTGTGCCCTGCAAAGAGTATTAAGAGGTTTGATAGTATGTATTCAAACCATTATATATCACAGATTCATTTCCAGCAAAGAGAGAATTAGCCCGTTAGATTGTATTATCTAGCTTAATAGTCACTGCTGGTATGCACAGTGCAGGTGAAAGATAGTCCCTGCATCTCTGCCTCTTTTTGTAACAACTGCATTTATATTAATAGGTGCCTTAATGCTGCTTTAAAATGATATTGCACTTTGACCTGCAGCTAGTTAGTCTAAGATTGGCATCCTAGATGGGTGGAGGTGTGCCTAGTTTAGGAGCAAGTTTTGGAGTCGGCTCCCAAGCTCTGTCACGTTTGGGTTTTGTTCAGTGTAATTTAGGGGAGAATTTTGTCGCGTGTCTGCAGAAGCAGATACCACCATTGAAAAGCAGCTCTCTCATGTCCCATTAATCTATGAAAACATAATGTTTCTTACTTACAACTTATGATGACAACAAAGGGTGATTGGTTGTTAAAGCCTAACCGGCACATGGCAATCTATTTTAAGTGGCTAGGTTCTTTATGGCTAGTTGTGGTTTAGCAACACCCCGTTTCCACCACTGTCATGGGGACCGTCTCTGGTCACCTATGACTTCCTTCAAAATGTAGTGATACTGCATAGTGTGAAATTGGAAAATCTGTTCTGTGTGTGTTCTAATGGATGTAACGGCCATTAAGTATATGAGTCTTCTGACGTTGTAATCAGATGTGATTCAGTCTGTTAAATATCCATGAAGCAACATCTGCTTCCCAGAGTGACCTTCTGCTAAAGAATACTTAGCATCTATTAGTAGATCATAGTGCAAATCTGCCTTATTTGAAATGCACTAAACTAGAGTCATCTACTGCTGTTTAGCAACTAGCTTGTAATAATTTATTGCAGTTAAATAAAGCTTAAAAAAACTCCATTAAATAATTATAGGGATTATATGCATTTCGAAAACCTTTGTGTTCTACCGAAATTACCCATTTAATTTCAGGGTTGGTTTGTTAAAAAAAAGCTGAGATCTAAAGGCACATTAGGGGAGCTGTCAGATGCTGTTTTCTGTAGGTGTTAATAAAACCAGATGAAAAAAAAACCTGAAACAAATTAAAACCAAAAGCAATTTTGCCATCTGTTGTATATTAATTAGAACTTTGTGTATCAAGGGTAAAGTCTCTCTTAGAGAATGTCACTGAACACCCGCTAATAGAATAATATGCAAATATATTAGACTCTGGAATTATATTCAGTTTCTAGTTCTAATTCAACTCTTTAGTGGATCCCCCAAGAAATCAGTAGTGTGTGTCTATTTGTATGTGGGTCTGTAAGCAGAAATGTATAATATTTTTCATCTTTTTTCTTTTTTAGAGCAACCTGCCAATAATCAAGGACAGTCCACTCTGCAGCCTCTGCCACCTTCGCACAAACAACATTCTGCACAGCATCATCCATCCATCACTTCTCTCAACAGAAACTCTCTGACCAATAGGAGGAACCAGAGTCCGGCCCCGCCGGCTGCTTTGCCCGCCGAGCTGCAAACCACACCCGAGTCCGTCCAGCTGCAGGACAGCTGGGTCCTTGGCAGTAATGTACCACTGGAAAGCAGGTAACTACTATAAAGGAGATTACCTGGGCTTTTAGCAACTGGATCAAAACAATAATACAACCTAGGATTTTGTGGATTCTTCTGCAGTGAGAGGCAGAGCCACTTAGTGCTTTTTACATCTAGTGTTGAAAAATAAACAATTCTACACTTTTCTCCCAAAGCTCAAGTGTACTGCGATCACCCAAGCTGGGTTTTGTTTCTTTTGCTCTTTAAAAGTGCAGGTTGTCACAATAAAAAGATAGAAATTAAGTGCATTTGTATATTTTTATGTATATATGTCTATTTAATTATTTTAACAGTCAGGATTAAGGAAACCCTTCTTATGCTACAGAAAAAAGTAGAAATTCTTATCATTTTCTCTTCCCCAAACTCTCACCAGAAACCCACAGATTAGAGTGGAAATATAAAAGTATATTTCTTGGATCTACATTCTCTTTCCTCTGTCCTTTTCTTCATATCCTGCCTACTTTTTTCTATTGCTACTCTTTCTGGTAAGCCATCAAATTATAGATGCTTACACTTGGAAAAGAATTCAGAGGTCGTCTAGTTCTGTGATCCCTTCTTTTTAGTCACTGGCAAGTAGCCATTTCTCCTATTTGTTTAACTCCAATGACAAGGAACAATTTGTTTCACCAGGTACCCTTTTCCATCAATGGTACTAAATGTTCTTTGGTGTAAGAGAAAGAATAGTGAGCCTGGAGGACTAGATGTGTTTCACGACTTTGTTGGCCAAGTTGTTCCAAATCTCTGAGGCTGTTTCCTCATCTGAATAATGGAGATGATCACACCTACACTTCCCCCTTCATAGGTTTGCTGGAAAGAAAACATTCTGCAAATCTTGAAGTATTCTATATATGTTATGAATTATTATTATAAATACATTTCTTATTAAAAAAAAAACAAGCTATAAATTCCACCCACTGGATCTAGTTCTATACCCCAGAGCAACACAGAATGATTCTACTTCTTTACCATATAACAGATGCTCAAATGCTTCAACAGCTATCTCCTATTCCCTAAATTACTCATCCTCCACGTGAAACATCCTTGATTCTCTCAGTCATTTCTCTTGTGACATTGTTTCTAGATATTTTACAATCCTGGTTATTCCCTAGTTTGTTAGCAACTTAAAAAAAAATTGGTGGTCAATAGATAAGAAACTCCCTGGGAAGGAGGGCAATTCAACATTGTTTCATTGTATGGTATAATCACAAGAGGCTTGTGATGTTCTAAAAAAGAAAACCAGTTTGGTTCAGGGCCTGCATTTGACACATGTTGGCTCTGTAATTTTCAACAATTTACTTAACCTCTATTTTCCCCCACCCCCAAAACTCTCTAAGGCTACTAGTAACAGAGTAGGAACTCAGCTACATCTGGAAGCGAGATTTTTTTCCCCCTGAATGTCCTATATCAATGAAGACTTAGATCCAGCCTTAAAGAGAAAAAAAATCTGATCTTCAATTTAAAATTTTAAAGATAAAATAATTTATCTTGTTTAGTGACCTAGTGAAAAGCCCCTGAGTTTGATTCCTGACAGTGCCTTTCCCTAGCTATGTGACTAGGAACATATTCCACAGCCTTTCTTCATCTCTTTCCTTATGTGTAAAACAAAAAGGTTATAGGTAGCTTCTGTGAATTCCACTAAATTACCAATGACTATCTCCTTTAAAATATCTTTTGTGAAAAAAAAAGTCCTTGGGAAAAGTAGTAGCCTACCTTTTTCATCTATTATCACTGATACTTTTAGGGAATTTAGAGTCTTAAGAGACTTCATTGGGTTGTTCACTTTTGTGTGTGTGTATTTGACTTTTCATGACTCCATGGTCCATATTGTCTATGGGATTTTCTTGGCAAAGATACAGGAGTGGTTTGCCATTTCTTTCTCCAATGCATTAAGCCAGAGGTTAAGTGACTTGCTCAGGGTCACACCAAATAGTAAGTATATGAAGCTGAATTTGAACTTAGGTCTTGCCGACTCCAGGCCCAGTGCTCCACTGAGCTATCTACCTGCCTCCTTAAGAGACAATATGTACCATGTCCTCTGTCCCCCATCCTCATTTTACAGATGAAGGAACTGAGATGTAATTGAGTTGGCCAAAGTCATGTTGCTGATTAGTACAAGAGTTAATGGGGTTTCCCCCACTGCATGATGCTATACCCAAACTTTTTTATGATTATTTTTCTTGCCTATGTTTTAATCTTTCTTTTGATTGCTGAGGAAAAACAATAGGCAGGATACAGCAACAGTACACTGGACTTTCTGGGCCATTTTCTCATTTGATAAGGTGTGTCCCAAAATGCCAGACCCAGCATAGAGAGCTCTTGGTTAACTTCAGAATTCAAATTAACTCCAGGGAGCATAAGACAAGATGGGAAACGGTGTCACACAGTGGATAAATTGCTATTTTGTGCCAAAAATATGTAGACTTTAAACTAATTCTGCCTTGAGAATCAGCCAACAAGAGACCTTTACATAATCTACAAAGGTCAAAATCTTCTTTTTTAGCTTTGCTTTTCTCCTGACCTAATGACCAATTATTTCCCCCCAAAAGAAGCCAATTGTTTTATAATCTGTGATGTCAGTCATCTGGTAGTTGAGTTTTCTTTTTCATAATACATGGTTTGAGGAGGAATTGGTTAGGATAGAGGAGGGCAAATAAGGCTTAAAATCTTATTCCTTCCAGATAAAGATTTGTGTGTCTGATCAGGTTTATTGTATGCAAATTGGTTGGTTTGGAAGTTTTGTTTTTGTTTCTTCCATTTTCTTTTCTTTCTTTTTTTTTGCCCAAGGTTATTAGCACAGAGCTAAATTTACCTATGATAATTAATTAGCAGTCACTGAACAACTAATCAACACTGATTCACTATTGTCACTTGGAAACATTTTATTAGGAAAAAGTAATTTTCCAGTTGAGTCATCAAATTGAATATGTATAATTGCATTGTAGTTGACAATAATTGTCTTGACAAATATTTATGAAATATGTCAAGTTAAGTCATCAGAAGCATGTTTAATTTTGTGTATTGGGTATAGCAAAAGAGAAATCGAATACCTAACTAACTAACCATGTTCTTGGTAGAAGAGTTGTATCTCTAGTGAAAGGATAGGGGCTTACCTTTAGGATAAAATTTTGTGATTCTTGAGACTATCTGTAGGACTATCCTCTAATTTTTTTAATAATATATTGATATCTTTTGCTCTTACATTCCCTTAGTTTTGCATGTCATCTTCGGTTCCCTCCATTTGTGCCATCCTGCACACCCGGGATCCTCTCTTTCTGCAAAGAAGGGAACGAAATAATGTTCTCCATTTTTCTTAATAAGGCCAATATTAGGCATTAAAATTAAATAATATTCAGTTTTTTGTGGGGTTTGTGCTTTCTTTGGCAATCAAGGTGACCATTTTGCCTATTGTTTTCTTCATTTTTAATATTTCATTTTGTTTTAGTTCCTATAAGTAAGGTAGTGCTTCCCTGAAATCTTCATATTCATCATTTCTTAAGCCTGAGTAATATTTCATTACATTAATTATCAAAATTGGTTTAGTCAGTGGGCATTTATTTTCTTCCTGGTTCTTTGCTAAGCCCCCAAAAAGTGCTGCTAAAATGTTTTAGTATTTATAGTTCCATTCTTTCTGATTTTGATCTCCTTGGGATATACGCCTAACTGTGAGATCTCTGAGTCAGTGAGTACCCAGAGGTCTCACAATTGGGCATATGAGTATGGATTTTTTTGGCACCCCTTTGCATCATTCCAAATTGCTTTACAGAGTAGTTGAACCAATTCAAAGTTCCACTACAATGCACACCTGTCTTTCAACAGTCCCTCTAACATGGATCATTTTCATCAATTTCCCTCTCTGCCATTAGGGGAGTGGGAATCAAAACTTCAGAACTGTCTTAACTTAAAGTTCTCTAATATTAGTAATTTGGAGCTGTCTTTCATATGGTCATGATTAGTCTGCAATTCTTTTGAGAACAATAATAATTTTTTACTATTAACCTACTGAAGGAATGTCTGTTTGCTTGTGAGTTTTTGATAGTTCCTTCTGTATCCCGGATGTCAGACATTTTTCTCAGAAATATTTGATGAGAATACGCACATACTCACACACATTTTTTTTTCTCAATTGACAATTTTCCTTCTTATGCTACCTGTGTTAGTTTGGTTTTGTGCAAAAGCCTTTCAATTTCATGTACTCAAAATTATTAGTTATATCTTCTGTGATCTCCTGTAACCCTTGTTTGGTTAAGAACTCTCTCCTTTGTCAGAGTCATGAAAGGTGCTTAATGAAGTTGTCTTCTAATTTTATTTAATGGCTTGACCTTTCATAGTAAGGTTTTATATCCGTTTTGAGCTTTTTGTGGAATATAGTATCTGACCGAAGTTTAACTTCTGGCAAACTACTTTCCAGTTTTTTCCAGTGGTTCCTGCCAGATAGGAAGATCTTCCAAAATAATTGATTGTTTCAGATATCATTCATCATTTATTTTTTTTTTTATTAGTCACTCTAGTCAGAGGTGAAATTATGGCTGATTTTACCACATCAGCTCTTGTTAAGAAGTGGAATTGCTGAGTGAGGGGTTGCTGGGAAATAGATTTTTGCTGAGGTGTTTATCCATTTCACAGGAACACCTAGTGACTCTTTAGTATAGTTAAATTAATCCTAGCTTTATTTTCAAGGTTTGAAGCAGGAGAAAAAACATTAACAGATGACAAGATTTCTTTTTATGTATATGAAAAGGAGAACATAGCTCCCCATTGGCTGTCATCCTGAAAAGTAAAATGAGCTATTTTAATCTGAAATATATTTTTGTTATTTTCTTCTTGCCATCCAGGTTTCACATCTTTTAATGCTGTTAATCCAAAGTAAACAGTGTTTGAACTTTCAGTCATTCAACTGATAAATAAAAACTGCAGTGTGAATATCTCACGTTGTAGCCAACACAGTGCTACTGGCGTTTCTTTAATAATCTCACTTGGTTGGAACTCTTGAGGTGAAGAACCAGTCTTATTTGGCATTGATTTTTTCCCTCTTTTAGTTAAGATCCCCTATTGTGTAGGATTCTAAGGCTCAGTTTCATGTACATTAACAACTTTAACTGGGCTATTTTGTCCCTCCCTTTATGGATATGGAGTTGTTTGTTTGTATTTGTTGTGGTTTTTTGTTTGTTTGTTTGTTTGTTTTTTAATCCAAGTAGTTTAATCTCAGGGCATTCTTTTAGTCTGTGGCTAGGCTAAGCCCCCTCTACCTCCCACAACTGCACTCTGACTCTTCCATAGCTGGCATTTTCAAGTTCATAGTTAACTGTCATTGATAATTATTTTCCTCTTTCCTTCTCTTCTAAGAATAGATTAGTTATAGATGACTGGTGGTGTAATGTGAATTGGCTGTGTGTAATAGGATTTGAAACTGGAAGGGGTTTTAGGCCCCAAATCCTCATTTTACAGATGGGGAAACTGAGGGAAGTTGAAGAATTGATATTCAAATCTTGGTCTTCTTAGCATATAATATGAGCTATGAAACATAGAATAATTTGTGGACTTTTTCATTTCAGTCGATTACAAGGGAAGATTTGCTTTTTCCTCACTCCGGTTTTTCAACATAGCTTTCATTTTGATTTATAATAAAGTCTTTTTTCCACCAGACCCAGATTCTTTCATACAAAAACTATTTCTTACTTTAATGAATATAATTTTTGCTACTAATTTTTGACACAATCAATAGATTTGTGCTTTAGACATCCTGGAGTAGTTCAGTTTTATTATTAATTTTGTATTAATTGAAAATAACTTGGGGAAAAACTGATAATATCTGTTTTGCCATACACAAAGTTGTTCTGATCATTGACCTTGTCTTTACTCTGAGTCTTTTTTTCCTTAAAGTCAAAACAAGATTTGAAAACTTCATTTATTCTTTTCAATCATTCACTTTTACTCTTTTTCTCCTTTAAGGGACCATCAGCTTTTGTGCATAACATCCCACAAACCTTTTTCTCAAGACTTCTAGTGCTGGGTTGCTAATGACCTATCAAGGAAATCCGTTCCACTATTAGACAGCGACGTTGCTGTTAGGAACTATACGCTAAACCCATGCAAAAATCTGCCTCTCAGAAACTTCCATTGTTCATTCTTCTAGGGCAAAGCACACCAAGTCTCTTCCACATAATAACCCTTCAAATATTTGAGGATAGATGTCATGTCTTCTCTCCATTGCCCTGTGAATCTTCTTCAGGCTAACCATCCTTTTTTTTCCTTTTCTTTTCTTTTTTGTCTTAGAATCAATACTCAGTATTAGCTCCAGGGCAGAAGAGTGCTAAGGGCTAAGCAACTGGAGTTGAGTAACTTGCCCAGGGTCCCACAGCTAGGGAGTGTGTGAGATGGAATTAGAACTCAAGACCTTTCTGTCTAGGTTGGCTGCTTTATCCACTGAGACATCCAAGTGCTCCATCCTCAGTTCTTTAAGTATTTTTTGCATGGAATAATCTCCCTTCCCTTAATAATCTTGTTTACCCTTCTCTATACATGTTGCACCTTGTTAATGTCCTCCTTCAAATGTGGTACCTGAAATGGAATACAATGCACTAGATGTGCCCTTACCAAGTTTAGAGGACTATTGGACTCCAGTGTCCTAGATGACATGTCTCTCTTAATGTAGGTTATCAGCTTAATAAGTAGCTTCTGGAGAAATCTAGATGAGGAAATGAAAAGCTTTGATTAGAAGGATATCACAACAAGTTTAAAAGGTGTAGCATATTTTACCTTTATTCAATTAGTCCAACCTTTAGCAGTAGTAAAATTAATTGTTTGCACAACCCCCTGGTGTGTGCGTGTGTGTGCACGTAAATACATATATACTATGTGTGTGGATTACGACACTAATTACCTGTTGGATGTTAGCAGAATATAGTTCATCTGCAGTCATCTAAAAAGATTTATTAAAGGTTAGTTCTTCTATGAATGCTTCTTGGCAATTGATAGATCATTAGTTATGTTTCTAATACCTTTACTTTGCAATTTGGTAAAGGTTTTGCTAATTATTCATGCATATTGAATGACTTCTTTATTTGTATTTTTTATTTAAATATCTTATTATTCTGAATTGCTTTAATATCAGGTCAATTGATTATGCTATTATAATTGCTCACTTAATTTTTCCCACTTTCTCTCCTCTTACCTTCAATCTGTTCAGAACCAACCTTACACACAGGCAGAGTAGGCTACTAGCTACTATTTATAACTCCAATGAGTATCAGGAAGATCCTTTCCTTTCTCTAAATCCCCACCCTAGACAATGGATTCCAGAACTGAGCACTGTTCTCCCTGCTTAGGTTTAAATTTAGCACATGACTATTTGTGACATTGTTCTCCTAAAGAATCTGAAACCTATTTATCTTGATGGAAATATTTAGTCCCATTTTAAAACTTTGATTGCAATGCTAGAATAGCATTGCATATATATGCAATGCATATATAGAATAGCAAAGCATAAATCCCCAAATGGTAATTGCACCAAGCCTTTCTCCCTCCGTTATCTCTGCTGCTATCATTAATTGGAAGCAAGTGAGTCTTTATATCTATGGATTACGAGTCCTTTAATTTGGTCCTGAGATAAAAAAAATTAATTTATTCTAAATATAATGAATGGGAACTCTTCACACTTTTGAATCATTTAATTAATTAAAGTAATAAATATTTTAGCATGAATCAATAAAAACACCAAAAGATGTAAGTCTCCCTACCAACCTAGGCCAGATCTCTTGTGAATTATGAGTTTGATGGAGCTATTGTACAATGGGATTAGATTTTTTTTTTAGTGTGATTTCCAGAGTAACCAGCTTCATAGCAATTAAGGCACCAGGAAAACATGCATTAATCATTTATAATAGGCCTTAAAGAATTTTTGTAAACCTAACCCTCTAAAGTTACAATGCCATATACTATAATGATGTTTTGGTTTCACATAACGAACCATCCATGTGCCTTGTTCCATTGTAGAGTGCCTCAGGAAATGAATTCATAATAACTTCAAATAGATTTTCAGTTTTTTTTCCTTGGGAACATGATCAAATTAGGTCATGGAAGCTCTTTGGCTGATCAAAACTAGAGGTTTCTCTTCCATCATTATCCTCTTTCAGCTAACACCTATTCGCTTTGAAGTCTACTTCTTTCTCCTCTTCAAAAATTATACTTGAGATTATGATGCTTTTTGTTCTCATATATCATATCTATCTCATGAGACATTTCTTCAGTCTTTTCTTCTTGCCTTTTGTTTTGGTTCTGAAGGCAGCCCTCCATTGTTCTTCTTTGCTAAAAACCTATTGCCACTTTTCCCTATATTCTTTGTGGATTTTGTTCTTTTAAGTTTTAATGTTACCATAACATGAGTCCCAAATTTGCCTTGCCCTCTACCTAAGTCAGCTAGCCTGTATTCATTCTTAAACTCCTGTCTATTTTTCTGAAATGCAAGCCTCAGTTTTCATAACCAGCTAATAGATAAAATGTCCTGTCTTCCTTGAATCCTTGATCCTAGAGTCTCCTTACCTTTTCCATCCTTCACCTCTTTTATCTCTTCTTCCCTTGCTTTCTAACCTGTTGCAAAGCCTGTTGAGTTTCTTCTAAAGCTTTCCCCATACTCTTCGTTCTTCATCTCAACAGCATTAACATCTTCTTTGTTCAATTAAGCATATGTAGCAACTTAATAAATACTGCTTGACTATAATCTCCCTCAGATGCCACTGCTGTGTCCTCTATATTTTCTCTTACATCTCACCTTCTCCCATTTTGTTCATCTCAAAATGCTGCTGCCAGAAATTATCTTGCTCCATTTATTTTCTCTTCTAAATTCCCTTCCTCAGCTTCCTCTTGACTCTGGCTTTGGGGGGGAAATACTTAATTGTCTGGATATTTACCAAGCCTGTACGGTATGCCAGCCAACAGTTCCCTATAAGAGTTTATTTTCCACTGGAGTCGTGTTAAGAGCCAAGACAGCTTTTTCAGCCATTATTTGGTTCTGGGTGTGATCACTATGCTACTTAGAGTTGGCCTGGGTCTCCTTGAGGTAGGTGAGTAAATGAAGGGAGAAAGATTTCCAGAGGGAAAGCCAAGGTTTGTTTTAAGAACAAAAGACAATAAAGAGTCTGAAATCATGCAATGGGTACCCATGCTCAAGTAAGCCAATGGTTACTGGAGTAACTCAAATTTGTTGTGGAGAACAAAAGTCAGAAAGTGGATGATCCTGAGTGGGAAAGGTAGTTTTAATAGAGTAGAATTTGAGACCTGTATAGGACCTCAGGGATCATCTTTTTTTTTTTTTAAAGATTACACCCTGCCCTTTATTGAAGCTATACTTCATTAGATTTTATTATTTCTATGTCCGCAGACATTTGAAATGGTAGATCTGAAAAGGATCTTAGAAAATGTTCAGAGGGATCATTTCTTTTAATTACCTTCCCTTACACAGTTGGAAACTGAGGCCCATAGATAGTCAAGATTTCCCAGTTGGTGGCAGAGGCTGAGATTCTAGCCCAGATTTTCTGATTCTTAACCCAATATTTTTCCTGATACACTACATTGTTTCTCTGTCATCTTATTTTCTTTGTTCTCTCTGGGCTGACAAGGCCCTTTGTAGCCTTCTGCCATGTAACTTATAGCTTCTTCTTCCACTTCCTAATGACCTGAAATTTTCCTTCTCTTAGCATGTCATGCTACCTTCTTTAAAAAATCTTTCTGTTTTGTGATAACTTGGATTTTTAGAAAAGATGTGATAGCCATTTATAAAGGAAAAGGTTTGATATTATCAAACCAAAGATAAATCAAACAGCACTCAGAAAAAATTTAAATATCATATCTTTATTTCCATTCTTAATTTAGCAGAAAATGACATGTACATTTCATTATAGAATGTCAGTTGCAGATAACCAATCGAACTAATATATAAACTCATTTAAGTGAATAGCTCATGAAAACTGAAAAGCAGGGCAAAATTATTCTAAGGCCATGTCAATTCACCAAAGTCATTCCACTTATTTTAACCATCTTAATTATTGATTCAAATCATTAACTGTTCATTTCAATTGATTGTTCATCAGCACATCCAAAAACAATCAACAATTCAACATATTCATTAGTTGCTTAAAGATACAGTCTAAATGTATTTAACTTCAAATAGAAATGCAGTTCTTTATATTTAAACCACCCAGATATGTTATTCTGTGGTGATTTTTTTTTTTAAATTCCAGATCTCCTCTTCTACCTCTAGTTTAGTGACAAATGAAAAAAGTTGATATTACCAAAAATACCATTTTTCAAAAGAAATCTAAGCTTAATACACCTTTAATAATTTAAATAGATATGAACTAATATTTCATTAGTTAGGATCATGGTTAATTAAACTGTTACTAGCATTATTTGGTTGAGAATTTATATACCCAATGTCAAATGACTAGAAATTAATGCAAAATGTTCACAAAAAATACACAAACAAGCATGCTATACTTAAAAAAAATAAGAGGGAAATGTTGCTCCCTCTAGATCAATTAACTCATAATGCTGACTATACTCACCATGAACATTTTTGCATATCCAGTATAATTATAAACAAAGTGTACACATATGCGTAATTACTTTTAAAAAGTAGAGCTACTAGGACTTGCAAATTTCTTTTCTTAAAAAATATAAAAATGGTCGCAGTTATTTTAGCAAGTGAGTGGCATTAGATAAAAACACTGTTAGCTTTTATTAATTCGGGTAATGGAGCAATAAAATTTATCTCATTTAGAAGCTTTTCATTTAAAAATTTTTCCTTGCAGGAATCATTTCCTGGTGTGAAAGTTGTCCAAAGAAAATAGAACATCAATTCGAGAGTGTAATAGATTTGAAAGTACACCATGCTATCAGCATGAAGATGTATTTTTTCAACCCAACTAACTCACTGTGTCACAGCTAGAATCATCATATAACTGTTTCTTTGTTTCCATGTCACAAGTGTATTATTTACATTTTAATGGATGTTTCATAATGCTTGCTTAACTCTTTTTAGCTTTTCTCTTTAAAAATGTTATTACCTTAATGAATTTGAAAAAAAAAAAAGAATAATGACTGGGAAAGCAGTTAAACAAAACAAACACCATGATTTATATAGTGAGGATTCATTATATGACAAATACAATATACTGATTTCCATAAGTAATGACACACCCAACATCTGACTTATTAATAAGTGCATGTGTTATAAAATCCATCTGCAAAAATGCCCCCATCTAGTAATTGAAAAGAACGATCTAATATGGGCAGAGAAAAACAGCTCAAAGTCTTGGAAAATGGTAGAATTTAATTTTTTTAATGAATAGAATAAAACTATTGTTCATCTTTAAAAGCCTTTCTTTAAATTTAAATAAATGGGATTTAAAAAATTAATTCCATTTGGAAATGCATATTAACTGAACAGTAGTTTAAATTTTTATTTCTTTTTTTAGGATTTGCTGTTTTTGAATTTTAAAAGTGTTTTTAATTAGCTTTTTAAAAAATTTTGAACTAAGCTTTTTTTCTGCTCTTGCACAAGTCCCACCAGCTAATTTGTAAATGGGCCAATTTCTGCATATGTGCATTTTTTGACTCTTCAGAATCTAATTCAGACATTACTTAGATGTATGTAATACAATTATTAATCTAGATTGATTGAAAACAGACACATAGATCTAAAGAAGACTGAAGCATTTCATATAAATTGAAAGAGGGAGGGAGAGACTTATCCTAATGCAATGCCATTCCATGATAATGAGCATTCTGCCCTGTCAGAAGGGTTGGAGAACTGATATTTCTTTAAAAAAACAAAAACAAACAAAAAAAAAACATTGCTCCTAGTAAAAAGATGAGTAGCACCCAGACTTCAGTTTGCTCCTGTGTAAAATGAGGTGATTGAATAAGGTGATCTCCAAGGTCCTTTCTATCTCTAAATATGTGATCATCTGAATCTATGGGGGGTGGGGGGGGCATCTATCTATGAGAGCAGCAGAAGAAATGACCCAAGGTATGCACGATGGGACTATTTATATACAGTAAGGAGACTGATTTTTGTATATGACTTAGAAATCCTTCTTCTTAAATTTCAGCCACACCTATACTCTATTTTTTAATTTAGATGGCTCCCTTATTTTTTCCAGGTAGTTTTATGTTTTCAGGGACCTGGAAAGAAATAGACAAGCCTTTGAAACTTGATTTACTATAGTTTCTGGAAGCTTCATGAAGTCATGTAGTCTTAGTGGTGGGAATCTTTGAGTTGGTCTTTAGTGTTCATACTATCTGACCTCGATCTTGATACAAGAATCTGTTTTTTATACACACACACACACACACACACACACACACACACACATATACACACATAAATATAACATATATAATAGTGTTTATATATGACTTTGCAAAGAAATTCATAAATATGATCTCATTTATCATTATAACAAATAGGTGCTTTTATCTCTACTTTACATATGAGGAAAAAAAGTCACAGAGATTAAGTGGCTCACCCAGGATGACACAGCTACTAAGAATCAGAGGCTCTCTGAGGCCTGAATAGAAAAAAATAATTTTAATGTATTGTTATCTCCTGTTTTTATCATACATTCATTTTAGAATCTATCCATTCCTTACTCAGAAATCTATCCCTTATAACAGAGAATAAAAAAGAAGAGGAGGGATAGGAAGCAGTTCAACATAACTAACCAACATATTCACCGAAACTGATAGTAAATTCTGTGACCCATGTCCATTGCTCCCCACCTCCATAAAGAGGAAAAGGAAGTAATTTTATTTTCATCTATTCAAGTGTTCAGTTTTGTTGAGATTTCTTATTTTTGGTGTTGGCTATTGTTTCTGTTTATGTTGGTACAGCTGTTCAATCATTTCAGTGGCATCCCAACTCTTCATGACCCCATTTGGAGTTTTCTTGGTAAAGACACTAGAGTGGAGGTCCTGAGTTCAAATCCGTCCTCAGATGCTTCCCAGCTGTGTGACCCTAGGCAAGTCCCTTGACTCCCATTGCCTAGCCCTTACCACTTTTCTGCCTTGGAACCAATATAGAGTATTGATTCCAATATGGAAAGTAAAGGTTTAAAAACAAAAAAACACTAGAGTGGTTCATTATTTCTTTTTCTAGCTCATTTGACAGATGAAGAAACTGAAGCAAACAGAATTAAGTGGCTTGCCTAGGGTCACGGTCACTATGTATATTGTTTTCCTGGTTTTGCTTTACAATAACTTAAGTCTTCCTATGTTATTAAATGGCTCAGTTGGATGCAGCCTTACTAGACTGGGAGTCAGGAAGACCTGAATTCAAATGTGATTTCAGATACTTACTAGCTGTGTGAATGAGCAGTTCATCTAAGCTCCCTCTATAAGTTTCCTCAACTATAAAATGGAGATAATAATAACAACTACGTTATTACAGGGTGACTGTGAGGATCAAATGTGATATTACTTGTAAAGTCTTTAACACAGTGCCTGGTATATAGTAGGCTTATAATAAATAGGGTTTTTTCCCACCCTTTTTTCTATTGAATAAAATTCTTAGGTGCTAAGTTGTATATGTGTGTGTGCGTGTGTGTGTGTGCCATTAAGGTTCACCCTCCATAACAGGTAGCTGTCAGCCTCTGCTTGGAAAGCAGCATTGCTGATGTTGGAACGCTCAACATTCCTTTGGTCAGTCCATGGTTCTCATCATCATTTACTTACTTAGGACACTCCTTCCCTCGTTCATAAAGAACAGCAGCTCACTCAGAGTAACATAGTAAACAGTGGCAAAATTTTGAAGTCCAGGTTTACCAACACTTTTCATTGACTTTTCCCCAGTCAAGTACCCTCATCCAGACTTCTCTGCATCCAACTGTGAAGCCAGCTGTGAAACTGATTTATGTTCTTGAAAAATTTCTGTAGGGAGAAAAATAACACTTCACCTTTAACAGCAATAGTTTTATTCCACTGCATGATGCTGGCTACAATTACGATCCTTTGCTCCTGCATCCTCTGAATAAGTAAAATTATTGTATTTTTACAATGATCTTGGATATCTGGGATTGACACTGTTAGAGACTTAAATAGGGCAAGATGTGTGTGAGTGTAGGTGTGGATGTTGTTATACACATTGTGTGTTGGGGGAATTGTGTGTGTGTGTGTGTGTGTGTGTGTGTGTGTGTGTGTTTGGGGGTAAGAGGGCTGCCTAGTAATTGTAGCATCTTTACAAAGATTGCCAGTTTTATTGAGCCATTTGAAGGGACAGGGGGTTATTCTGGAAAGCAGTCTGCAATAATGGGAAGAATGAGACTAAAATAATCACATTCTTTAATCCAGAGATTTCCACTTCTAAATATATAACCTAAGAATGTCTTTGATAAATAAAAGGCTCCATAAACACAAAAAGATTTTTTTGTGGTAGCAAAAAACTGGACCCAAAACAGGAGAGGGAGTCCCCAAATAAACAATGGTACTATTGTTCCTATATCATAAGAAATATGGAATATGAAGAATATAGAAGGGCATATGAAAATATGTGAATTGAAACAAAGTAATATAAGCAGAAGAGGGGAAATGAAACATATAATAACCACTATGATGAAAGGGGGGGGGCATAGAATATTGAAAGTGAATACTGTATAATTAAAATGACCTGAAGAAGCTTGTCCTGAATAGGCAAATGCAAATGCCACCGCCTTCTCCTCTTGATGGAAATCGAAGATCGTAGAAGCAAAATTCTGTATATCCCATTTGGCCTGATCTGTGTACTCTTTAGTGTTGCTAAATTGCTTTTGTTTTTTTTTCCCTTTGTTATATGAGAAGACTGTTTGGAGAGGGGTGGTTTTCTAGAAAGGAAAAGGAGGACTATATGAGGATTGGAAGGTGTTGAAAAAAAATAAAACAAAATTAAGGGAAAAGAAATGAGTGAAGAGAAGGAAGAGAAAGGACAGTTTTTTAAATTTTAATATATTCTTCATTCTGCTTTTTAAAATTACAATGATGGGTCTAGATTTATAGAAATCGGTATGGTATTCTTTTGTCCAGATTTGTGATTTTGTTGCTTTTTGGAACTTAGAATCCTGAAAAGTGACTTGGGAAGCCGAGAAAGAAAATGATTACAAATTACAACACATGATCTTTACTATAAAGTGACAGAAACAGGGGTCAGCTGGGTAGCTCAGTGGATTGAGAGTCAGGCCTAGAGAAGGGAGGTCCTAGGTTCAAATCTGGTCTCAGACACTTCCAAGCTGTGTGACCCTGGGCAAGCCACTTGACCCTCATTGCCTAGCCCTTACCACTCTTCTGCCTTGGAGCCAATACACAGTATTGACTCCAAGATGGAAGGTAAGGGTTTAAAAAGAAAAAAGTACCCTATGGGGGCAGCTGGGTGGCTTGGTGGATTGAAAACCAGGTCTAGAGACAGGAGGTCCTGGATTCAAATTTGACCTCAGATATTTCCTAGCTGTGTGACCCTGGGCAAGTCACTTGACCCCCATTGCCTATCCCTTACCACTCTTCTACCTCGGAACCAATACACAGTATTGATTCCAAGACAGAAAGCAAGGGTTTAAAAAAAAAAGTGACAGAAACAGAACTTGAGTCTGGAGTCCTTCTGACTCCAAAGCCAACCTTCTATCTATCTATCACTAGTTCCCACTGCCTCTTGAGATATGCTTGATAAGTTGGAAAATATGTTCAAGATATAGGGAAATCCTGTTTATGGAAAAGTATTTATAGTCTTTCAGTATTCATTTTTATTTGCAAGTAGAAAGAATACATCCTAGCAAAGCTAGCTAGGAAAAAGACCCAAATAAGAAAAGTTAACAGTAAGAAAATAGTTTTATCTGTGGGGAAGAAAGTAGTTAAAGCCTTTCAGTCAGCTATAAGCACTTCAGGAGAATTTGCCTCTTGAATTACACAGGATTCCCAACTCCTCAAACAATAACAAAAATTTATTTTGGAAAAAGGAACAACAATGTTGGATGATATAGTAACATAAAGGGAGAAGAACTATCAGAAAAACAAAAGAATCTTTATGACCCCCATGGAATGTAAAATTGGAAGAAAAAAAAAACAGCCCTGCAAAAAGAATTCCCTTTTCTTATTCTGGACCATGTCCCTAATTCTCATTATGGATATTTACTGAGATCTAGTTCAGTGATCCATTATGCCCATATATTTGGAAGGAAACCTGGGGCCCCCTTTGGAGATCCAAATGAAGAAAAAGAGAATCACAGTATGACATCAGTAGCCAAGAGGTCAGAAAATGGTGGGGAGGAAATTAAAGAGGAAGGGGGAAAAGTTTGTGGCTGGAAGGGGTGGAATTGAGATGGCAGACCTGAAAACAAAACAACAATCAAAGGACCTGATAAGATGAAAAAGAAAAGACAACATTTTCTATCTGAGGTTAGAAATCAGCATCTACAAAATCCTTTTTTCCCTTTCATATTAACAGTGAGTTATCATTCAACAACAATGGGCACACACATCAGAAAGCAAATGAGAGTTAGGATTTCAAGGGATAGTTTTTAGGCGGTATTCAGATTTGGTGTTATACACCCTAGAAGAGAATACTTGAAGTGGTAAAGATTAGAGAGTAAGACTGTATTTTATGTCTACCTAGGTCCAGAGTCCAGCCCTCCTTGGGAACAGGCATTAGGTTCCTCTGAGTGCTCTGATTCCATGATAGTCTCATTGAACTGAGTGCACGCACAAGATAGTGGAATAATGGCTGCATGATGCTTTCTGCAGATTTATGCAGCCACTGGTATGGCTGAGCTTCTCCCTGAAAATTCAGAGCAACCACTGCAGTCTGAGAGCTCAGGAGTCTTGCCAAGTCTCTGAAGCCCAGCATCGACGGAGGTCTCCATCCAAATACCCAAGCATTTAAAGCCAGTGCCTACAGTAATTGTATTAGATCTCTGTGAATATCAGTGATGAGATCAGGGAGCCAGAAGGCAAGAGCACCAGGAAAACTCAGCCTTGAAAAAGAGCAGGCAATTCTTTCTGTGGGCCTGCTTCCTCCAATATTGCCTTAAATGACTGTCATAAAGTATCTGTTTCATTTAAATCAATGTCAAAAATGCCATTTAATTGGAAGCAGATTTTCCCCCAATTTAATTCAGTTGACGAACACTTCGATAAATATATATTAACATATTAAGAAATTGATGTAAAATTTGTGACTGAGCATTCTATAACAGATGTTGAACAGAACAGATTTTAAATATTATTTAAGCTATCTCCATAATGGTTAATATCTGCTTTGGGGCAAAATCATTTATTTCAAGGATATACTGAAAAAAGATGTGCTCTTCCCACTCAGACAATATTCCTCAAAACCTTTTCCTGTTTATCAAAGGATATAAGTTGCAAGGATAACATTATGCTGAATGACTGATAACATGCTACCTGGAACTCCATTGCCTGTTGAACAGCTTTTTTAATTCCTTTTCTATGTTATCTCCCCTATCAGAATGTAAGATCCTTGAGGGCAAGGATTTTTCCTGCTTACTAGTAACTGTGTCTTTCTTTGTTTCTTTTATTTTCTTCCTTCTATTCTTTCTTCTTTCCTTCAGTCTTTCTCTTTCTTCCCTTCTTTCTTCCTTCCAATCATCTTAAATGGCATATCATAAACCTTCCTTTGTTCTGAATCTATCAGATGATAAGAGCTATTTTGCCCAAAGTATTTAGTTCTAATCCTGATTTATCCAAAGGGAATTTTTATCTGCAAGTTTGAGAATTTGTTTTTAGATCAGAAAATTTCAGAAGTCATTTTGACATCAAAGAAATTTTGTGAGAACTTTAATAGTCAGTTGGCATGTGTCTCAGTAGCATGGCTTATGAATAGAATGCTGGATTAGGATCAGGAAAAACTCAGTTCAAATGTTGATTCAGACACTTACTAGTTGGGTAACCACTGAGAAATCACTTCACCCCTCTCAGCCTCAGTTTCTTTATCTGTAAGGTGAAGGGTTAGATCTTAATGACTGCTAAGATTTTTTTTTTCATCTCCAAGTCTGCAATTTTCTGTTTCTTATTCTGTTGGGATGAAATGGAATTCAACCTTCAAAACATATCTAAACTTAACAGCCTAATCTAAGAATGTTATAAATTCAACCAAAAGTATTCATTCCAACATTCTGGTAAACCCACTTTGAAATCAGAGCATCTAAGCGAGCTCAACTGGTGTTTCATTCTAAAACATCCTACATTCTAGGTAAATAATGATGACATTGCTTAGATATAACATGAGAATTTTGGACATCAGGGTTCCCTTGTATATGTTTCATGGGGTACCGCTCAATTTAATGTAGATTACTGAGCCTGGCAAACACTGGAAAAAGAGAAAAGGAAAATAAAACAGCCTCTAATATATTAATACTCAAAGTTGGGGAAGTGGGAGGGAGGGAAGGAGTAAAAGCTTCTTGAATCAGGCTGGATCAGTCAGAAAAGTGCATACTTTTTATCCCAACAAACTCTGTCACAGTGTAGTCATCTCTCCAGGTCTACTGTCCTGGGCACTCTTGTCAGCTTCAACAGTACTATGAATACAATAGACAAATATTATCTCACCTTTTAAAAACTGTTATCATTTGTTTTGCTTGTTGCCTCCTAAACAATATGCTTTGTCCTGAATAATGCTTTGAAGGAAACTAAAACTTTTAAGTATAAAAATATACAATTATAAAACAAGTGAGATTAAAAGTTTATTCACCACTTAGCAGAATGGTTCTTTTATGCCTACTTTTCTCCTTTCTTTGGAGGAAAATTCAATATTTGAAAAACTTGAGATTTGAAAAAGCTACTATAGCTTTCCTAGGAAACAATATAATTTCCATTTTTAACCTCTTCTCTAGAGAGGCATTATACCATTATGAATAGAGAACTGCCATTGAAGTCAGGAATGAATGAATGAATAAATGAATGAATAAGTATTAAGGATTTACTGTGTGCTAAGCACTGCATTAGGCACTAATGATACAAATAGAAAAGTAAGACCATCCTTACTGTCAAGACACTCTTATTCCAACTGGGAGAAACAACATATATAGGATGATCTGAATTCAAATTCTACTTCAGTCACACAGTGACCTTGTGATCCTCACAAATCATTTGATATCACAAAACCTCAGACAATTCCAAAGCTATGAGTTTTTGGGAAACTGCCAGTCAGCTTTAGGAAGGAAGCTCCTCACTCAGAGTTCCCAATACCAGTGAAAATACACTTCAATCCACAGCAAGCATGCCCACTGCTCAAGGAAAATTTCTAGGATCCATCTTGCCATCTTTGTGGATACTATTTTTTTTTTTTACTATTGACTGAGTCTCTCCAGTCTCCCTTGCTTCCATAGATGGTCTTTATGATTTGTAGTGAGCAGCCAAATAAATTTATAATAGCTGACCAGTTCTCTGGTAATATCCTTCTCATCTTAGTACAAAAACTTTATGAAGACCTTTCTCATTTGGTAAGGCCTTTCGACTTGGGATCTTCTAGAATGGCCTTCAAAAAACAAGATGACTTCCAGGCTATGGTGATGTGGATAAATTTGTCTCCTGAACTATTTATAATAATTGATAGTAAAATCTCACATTTGTATAGCCTTTTAGATTTGTAAAGTTCTTTCTTCACAACAGGCTTGTGAGGTTATAGATTTCTCTCTCAAATTATCAATTTAAGTGTTGAAAATTTTCAGAACATATTTTAATTGTAGATGTATAAAATGACTTGTTTTGAAGAGGATTGATAAATGGCTTTGCAGTATTTTATACACAGAGTTTTCCATGCCTGGTTTATCTCAACAAATTTATTTTAAAAGTGACATGTGTAAGGGGGCAATTATAGAGAGCCTCTGATCAACTTTGGCTCTCACTGAATGTGATGAACTTGCAGGGCCCTGTCTTTTGCTTCAGTGAATCTGAGGGATACCACCCCATGGAATATGAGTAACTAGTACTTTATTGATGGAATACTGGAAATTGATGATGTTTGTAAGGTAGAGAGGACAGTCTCTTCTGGAACAGCTGCTCTTCTCCATGCCACATAAAAAGAAACTGTGAGGTCATCTTGATCCATTTCATTCTTTCTTGCTTGTCAAAACTCTTTAGACTTTTCCATAGTGCCACTAAATGAAGGAAGGAAAGGAGAACAGTTGATGGTGATTTGTAATAGAAGCACACAATAGAGGTTAGTTCATGGGTAATGTCCCTGAACTCCAAGGTCAATATGAGTAGAGGAGGTTTTTAATTTTGTAGACAGAAAGATGCCAGAATTTGACCTTCTGAGAATAGAAATTTCCTGGGCAGTACCAGCTTTGGGAATAGTCTTTGGGTTAACCCCAAGTTCAAGAATTCCTGAGTCTTGGAGCCAGAGAATTAGACTTTCCATAGAAAGAAGATTGACTGATATAGCAAGCTCCTAGAATGGGGGAACGGGGGAAGAGAAAGATAGTCTACCCAGCTCCTGCCCAAAATCCTACATGGAGAGCAAAGTCAATGAATTACATGAGTTCATGTCATATGGCAAGAGGATGATTTATTCAGTGATTCCCCAGAGTATATTTTAGAAGAATCTAAACCAAAGTTTCCTCAGTGACAACTCCATTGAGATTTCTCTGGAGCAAATACAGTTGGGTGCAGTAAGCCAAAAAAAGGAAGATGACCACAGCAGTAGACCCAGTACATGTTAGTTCAGAATCTTTTAGGAAACTATGGGCCATGTGTTACATTCAGTTTTTTTTTTAATCCTCTTTTATGAATAAGGAAATTGAGGTAAAAATTACTTACATGACCTGTTTCAAGGTCCATAGCTACAAAATGTCAAAGCCCGTGACTGAACACAGATATTTTTACTTCGAGTCCTGTGTACAGCATATTGGCTCATCATTTTCAAGTAACTTGAGTATTATACTTGAGTCCAATTGTTATTATAATAATTTGTGTTATTTAAGCTGCTCAATGTTGAGGTGTTTAAGATATAATACCAATTGATCAACAAATAAATAGAAAATAGCCAAGTGTAGACTCATATATTTATCCCCCCAAAAAATCTGGATGTTTTCGTGTTGAAGGTCATAAATAGTGAGTTTCCTGGGAGATAGCTTTAACAAAATAAAAGATCTTGTATCTAGAGCTGGAAGGGAATTCAGAAGCCATCCAATTTTACAGATAGAGAAACTAAGACCCAGTGATAGGTCAAAGGATTTGTTCTAAGTCACATAGGAAATAAGTGTCAGAGATGAAATTTTACCTCAGACTCTCTTACATATAAGAAAGAGTTTACCAGCCATTGCTTTTGTGTCACTGTATCAGAGAGAATAGAATTAATGGGGGTATGTAAAGGTTTCACTAATTAATCAATCCTGGGGCCAAGGAGATGGAACAGAAACTTCTTTACTAAAGAAAATGAGGGGAAATGGATCTATGTCTATAAATTTAGCACACATTTTTCTTATATTTGAAAGCACGTTCTTTGAAACAAATCTATGAGAATGGTAGGGTAAGAATTATATACATTAGAGAGCCAAAGAAACTCAAATTCATAGAAGTTAAACAAGTTACCCAAAGTCACCCATTAGCAAGTCACAGAGCTGGGGCTTTGAGGCAAGCCTCCCAGGCCTGAGTTCTATATCCCAAACTGCACCGTGTCTCCCTGGTATTTCCAGTGAAATGAAATTGATTGCAGAGTCATTTTTGTTATTGAAATATTTCACTCATGTCCAACTTTTTGTGACCTCATTTGGGGTTTTCTTGGCAGATACTGGAAGGCTTTGCCATTTCTTTCTCCAACTCATTTTATAGATGAGGAGTGAAGGCAAACAGAGTTAAATGGCTTTCCCAGGGCCTCACAGCTAATAAGTGTGTCTGAGGTTAGATTTTAACTCAAGTCTTCTGACTCCAGGCCCAGCACTCTATCTATTGCACCATCTAGATGCTCAATGAGTACCAAGCATGAAAAAATCATAGCAGAGAGAAAATCTCACATAAGAAAACTACTTTTGTTCTCACCTTTCGCAGTCTATCAAAAAGCAGAGAAGTGACAAATAGATAGAAGGGATGAGGTTGTAGTATTCTGAGTAGGGAGTGACCAGAATGAGAATTTGAGTTGTAGCCCTGCCTGAAGGGAAGAGAGGGAATGAAAAGCTATCCGACATACTGTGAAGGAAGAGAATCCACAGGACTCAGTGACAGCCTGGAAACGGGGGGACAAAGAGAAGTAATTGAAAATTATACCAAGACTGTCAGTTGGAGAGGATAATAGAATTACTTCAGTGACCAAGAAAGGAGGGAATGGGGACAGGAAGAAAGATGAGGGGGATTCAGTCTTTGTCCTACTAATTTTAAATTTGTGACATGACCTCCAGAAGGAAATATCAGGCAGTCAGTTAGAAATATGAGCTAGAACAGAGGGTGAAAATTGGGGATCAAAAGGGAGGCTGGGAAGCAGATAAGTCAAGCCACAAATCCTTTAGTTTGTTGCTGATTTGTTTTTCATTTTTTAAGTAACTATTAATTGTGCCTAATACAAAGTCATGCTACTTCTCAGTTTTGTTTTTGTTGCTGCATAGCATTACAAGTTAATGATGCCGCTCAGTTCCAAAGCTCTCGTCTGGCGGCTGCTGTTGTTCTATAGAATCCCCCTCAAGAATCCAGTGGCACAGAGCAACTGTTAGTGTTCAGTGACCTTCTGCACCAGCTGTCTTTGGGGCTTTGAAATTGATTTTCCTCATCTCAGTCTCTGATAGTCTCTCTTCAAGTGTGCCTCTCTAGTTCATCACCAGAGTGAAAACGGTGGCACAAATAGCTGAGGAGCTGTAGGCGGGCATCACGCAGGGCATCATTAGAAACATCAGAACAAAAATCAGCCCGTTCCGGTGTGCTCGGTGTTAAAAGAGGCTGCCACTTTTATTGTTGAATACAATGGGGAATTTTTCTCAGAGGGTTGACTTTTTAAATTCCCAAATATGGTCTAAAAAGTAGAGGAAATGTCTGCCAGTATTCAGACAAGCATCATCTGGATCCCAGGTCATAGCAACGCATTTTGGACAAGATAGAGATAGATAGAATACATACATACATATATACATACATACATATATGGACGATTGATAGATACATAGATAGAAATATACCTAGACACAAATAGAAAGATAAGAGAGAGAAATGGAGGGATAGATGGAGAGATAGATAGATAGAGAGCTAGACAGATAGATAGATAGATAGACAGATAGATAGATAGATAGATAGATAGATAGATAGAGATAATAGACAGATGGACTGATAGATAGATAGATACATAGATAGAAAGATACATAGATTGAATGATTGATAGATATAGACAGAAAGACACATAGACACAAATAGAGAAAGAGAGATGGAGGGATAGATGGAGATAAATGGATAGATGAAGATAGATAGATAGATAGATAGATAGATAGATAGATAGATAGATAGATGGATAGATGATAGAAACATGTAGATTGAATAATGGATAGATTTATAGATATAGAAAGACACATAGACACAAATAGAAAGATAGGCAAATCTAAACATATATAGAGATAAATAGATGATAGATTAATAAGTATACAGATAGACAGATAGGTAGGTAGATAGATAGATAGATAGATAGATAGATAGATAGATAGATAGATAGATAGATGGATAGATAGATAGACAGACAGATAGATAGATAGATAGATAGATAGATAGATAGATAGATAGATAGATAGATAGAAACATATATATATTGAATGATGGATAGATTTATAGATATAGACAGACACATAGACACAAATAGAAAGAGGCAAATATAAACATATATAGAGATAGATGATAGACTAATAGGTATACAGATAGATAGACAGACAGATAGATAGATAGATAGATAGATAGATAGATAGATAGATAGATAGATAGATAGATAGATGATAGACATATACAGATAGATAAATAGATAAAAAGATAGAAAGACAAGCAGACACATACCTATGGACAGATACCAATAGATAGAACAGATTGTTCTATATTTCACATACAGAGTTGAAGATACATTTTAATCACCTTCCTCATCCATCTATTTCTTGCATATTTCAGGCAGAGGGACATTTTTGTCCATAGGAAGTAGGCATTGATCCATTTGGAACCCCAAACTATTAATCTACCCAAATAAAAATGAACATATGTTTATATACTTCTATAAAATAATATATTTAGACACTTTGAGGCATGTTGTCTCACATAGGAAACCATACAATAGCATTTTAGGTACATGAGCTTGCAAATGAACTTAACATATAAAAATCTTGTAATTTTTACCAACTTTCAAAAAAAAAATCATGACCAGCCCTTCCCGCTCTTACTAGAAATAGGTTAAAGGTTGCATTTTCAATTTCTTGTAATTTTTTTCTTTCCCTTATCCAGATTTGCTTAAATTCCAGCCTGATTGTTTTTGTGGGGCCACTGGGGGTTGACTTAGACCTAATACATTATTAATATGGACAGACATCTGGACAGAGAAGAAAAAAAAAATCTTGTACATTTGATTCCTAAAATCTGTGACCAAAAGTTGTTATAAATTTTGCTTTTTCCATGAAAGCATGGAATAATAGATTACCTCTCCAAATTTATATATAAAAAATAAATTGGAAACAAAGTCAAGGAACTGTTTAAAAATAGTCTGGCTTTTCAAGAATATCTCCAAATTGGCATGCTTGAAACTTTTCACTGGCATTATTATCATAGCAGCAATGTTGTTCATGTGAATAGGCAGCAGATCATTGTACTGATTTCCAAATTTCAGAAATGGAGTCAGTGTTTAACTCTTCCTAGTATCCTCAACTATACAGAAAGGCAGTATATAAACTGACATTTGCTGCTTTTGCTGAACTGATTAAGTGACTTGCCATATATGGAATGTATTTTGTGGTGCCCCCCAACCTCCCCCAACAGATTTACCTTCCTGATTATGCTTTGTTTAGACTAAAAGTAAAATGAATTTTCAATTCCTGGGGCCATAAGAACTGGTTTTGGCAATATCTGACCATACTGGGTTGAACAGAGGAAAGTCTGTCTGTGATTAAGATGTTACCTCAGATAATCGACAGAATAGATAATGTGCAGGCAGATAATTGAGTTGACTTCCATAAGTCTGTGTTTCTGTAGATGTTAAATACCACATGTGCCTATAATGGAATTATACTGGTTTTCAAGGGGTAGATATTTCTATGTTAACAGACACCAGATTTTTCTTCATGTAAGAACTAGAAGACAGATAGATGGCTCATTGATTAGAGCACTTGGCCTTGAAGTCAGACAGATCTGAGTTCAAATTTGACCTCAGACCCTAGCTGTATGACCCTGGGCAAGTCATTTAACCTCTGCTTGCTCTAACCCACTGGATAAGGAAATGGCAAACTACTCTAATATGTTTGCCAAGAAAACCCCATGGGTAGTATGGTCCACAAGGTCACAAAGAATTATCACCACTGAACAATAACAAGCACTTTTAAGCAATTAGGGCTATCTGATAAGGGAACTGAAAGTGAGGTAGTGAGATGCCTGAGTCAAGAAGTGCTTAAGCAGAGACTAGGTAACAGTATATTCAGGATTTTGTAAGAAAGATTTATGTATCAGGTAGGAAGGTAGATTAAATAGCTTCTAAGGTCCTTTCCAAGCCTAAGGTTCTATGATTTGCACTGTGACTTGTAAAGAGCTCTGAAAGCTTTTTATAAAGAATTCCAGGAATACTCCAAATAGAGCATCACTGAAATATGCTTCCTACTTCCATATAACTTTGGAGTTGGAAAGGACTTCCAAGGTTATCTAATGCAACCTTTACCTGAGCCAGAATCCACTCTGTAATATCTCAGAAAAGTTGGCATCCAGTATTATCCTTGAAGACCTTCAGTGATAAGCAACTCACTACCTTCCAAACAATACCCTTCTGTTTTTGGACTGCTTTAAGCATTATTTTCCCCCTCTTGTAAGGAACCGAAATATACCTCTCTGTAACCGTACCCTGTTGTTCCTAGTTTTGATCTGAGTGGTCAAATGGAAAACAACTCTAATCCTTTCTCCATATGAAAGCCATGCAAATAAATAAAGATAACTGCTTTTTTACGTTTTCTCTTTTTCCAGAAATGCATTCACATTTCCATTAACTGATCCTTATATGGCATAGTTCCAAGACCCATCACCATCATGATCATCACCTTCTGACTATATTCCATCTTGTCAGTGATCTTCTTAAAATTTTATGGCCAGAAATGAAACAAATACTTCCTCCAAAATGGTGTTACTAACACTTCATCCACTCTGGACACTATGCTTCAATTCAACTTAGAATCTTACTAGCATCTTAGCTATACATTTTTTTTTTAGTCAGATTGAACTTTTGGCCCATTAAATTCCTCAGATTTGTTTTCCCCATAGGAACTATGATCTAGCCAGGTCCTACTCTGTCCTGTAATTATGCCATTGATTTTTTATCCACTTAGTAACACTTCATATTTAACCACCATGAAGTTCATCATGTTATTTTCATCACGTTTTTCCAGACTATTGAAAAATTTTTGGTTGCTCACCATGTCATCCATTGTACTAATTATTCTTCCCAGCCTTGTGCTATCTGCAGATTTGATAAGTATTTTATCCATGTTTTGAGCCAAATCACTGATGAAAAAGTTTCAAGTATAGCACACAACTCCCTGTAAGTTCATGTTGATAGATTAAATACCAGTCCTAGAATCTAGCAGTTTAGTCAATTCTGAATTCGTATAATATGGGCTAGACTTTAGTTCACATCTCTACAGCTCATCTTCAGAGCAGTGGCAGAGACTTTATCCATGGTCCTGTGTACATATATTATATTTACAGGACTCTTTTTACCACTATGGTGCTTTATGGTCAAGGATATTTGATTTCATTTGTGTGGGTTCTCCGTTCAGATTGCATCCACTCTATTAGACAGTCTTCATGAGTTGCTATGGCTGAAAAGATCACCTTTTGGCGACAAGCCACTACAGACGTAGGTAGACTGGCTGTGACCTATTCCAGGTCTATACTGGGAACCTTAGGACATAGCATAGCTTTTATTCTCTTAGTATATAGACTTTAAGAATTAACATGATCTCCAAGTCACAGTACAATATTTAGGGAGGAAATTTAACTCAGAGTCTAGTAATGAGAAAGACAGACAGACAGACAGACAGAGACAGAGAGAAAGTTAAGTCAACAAACATTATCAAGAGCTTACTGGAACAGTGAGATGACTCAGGGAATAGAGAACCAGGCCTGGAGATGGGAGGTCTTGGGTTCAAAGCTGACCTCAGACACTTCCTAGCTGTGTTACTCTGAGCGAGTCACTTGAGCCCATTGCCTAGCCCTTATGGTTCTTCTGCCTTGGAACTAACATTTACTATTGATTCTAAGACAGAAATATGGGTTAAAAAAAAAAAGAATTTACTGTATGCCAGACACTGTGCCAAATACAGAGTATAGAAAGTAAGGCAGAAATATTCCAATGGGGGAAAAACTCAAACTAAGTATTTTACATATATATATATATATATATATATATATATATATATATATATATATATATATATATATATATAGAGAGAGAGAGAGAGAGAGAGAGAGAGAGAGAGAGAGAGAGAGAGAGAGAGAGAGAGAGAGCAAATGGTTCAATTTTAGGGAAGTGAGGGATATTAGGGAGGAACCAGGAAAGACTTCTCATAGAAGATATTTGATTTAAGTCTTCATGGAAGCCAGAAAAGTCATAGTTAGGGGAAGGGAGAAGGAAAAGCATCACTTGCCTGAAGACAACCAACAAGAGAGTGCAGGACTCAGAGCTGGCATGTCCTGAGTGAGAAGCAGCAAAAAGGCCAGTGTTGCTGCATCAGAGAGTATATGAGTGAGTATAACACAGGAAAACTGGAAAGGTAGGAATTGGATTGGCCATTTGGGAATGGCTTTCAGTGACAAAGAGAGGGTCCATATTTGATCTTGGAGGTACTAAGAAGTCACCAAAATGTATTAAATAGAGGAGAATGGTATAGGCAGAGCTTTGCTTCAGGAAGATCACTTGGGCAACTGAATGGAAGATGGAACGGAGTGGGGAGAGACATGAAATGGGCATATCACCTGGCAGGTTACAGCAGTACTCCAGCCATGACTTGATGACAGCCTGAATCAGAGTGGCAACTCTGTTGAGTGTGAAGTGTGGGAGAAGTACATGGCTCCAAGAGATGTGCATTGCTTTATCTTTGAGAGTATTCTGTAGCTTTCATGATCTTTTTTAGATACTTCAAACCTGAGGCAAACAGGGTTAAGTTCCTTGCCCAGAGTCTCTTTTATAATAAATGTCTAAAGTCAGATTTGAACTCAGATAGATGAATTTTCCCAACTTCAGGACTTGTCTTCTATCTGCTTCACCACCTAGCTGCTGCCCTAATGTCATAGTTAGAGCTTTCATAGCTAAGTGGAGGATGTACTACTGGATGTGTGTGTGTGTGTGTGTGTGTGTGTGTGTGTGTGTGTATCCATCCCTTGAGATATCTATCTATGCTCTAAATATACCTATATCCATAGATAGATATCTTGTCTCCTTATCAGTATATCTACAGATATACAGATGGATATATACATACATACATATATATATATATATATATATATATATATATATATATATATATCAGCCACTTGTGTCATATATTCTCATCTTCTTGTATCTTACAATGATGTTCTTCGTTTCCACAGGCATTTCCTATTCAAAACAGGAACAGGGACGACGCCACTGTTCAGTACTGCCACACCAGGATACACAATGGCATCTGGCTCTGTTTATTCCCCCCCGACTCGGCCACTACCTAGAAACACCCTATCAAGAAGTGCTTTTAAATTCAAGAAGTCTTCGAAGTACTGTAGTTGGAAATGCACTGCCCTCTGCGCTGTAGGGGTCTCTGTACTCCTGGCAATACTACTATCATATTTTATAGGTAAGTCCCCCTTTTTGTGATGAAAGCTAGGTCCCAATTAGTACAGATAATGAATCCCCTAAAAGAGTGCCATTATTCAAATTCATATGTTGTATTATTATTGGGCTAGAACCAATGGCCATATTTTACATAATTAGAAGTTCAAACAGTGTAAATTTTAATACAGGCAGCCACTTGGGGGTGGAGGGTCATTATTCACACTAATCAGGACCTAGCTATATTGTGCCTATGAATCAGGAGACCCATATTGCTGTTTTAGTGAGTTGATGTATATATTTACTTTGCCCAGCAGCATAGCAAGAGATTATATTTCAGTGAGGTGTTAGTGTTGGGCTGGTAAGTATACTATATAAATCATAAAGTATTCTAATTAAGTTTCAGAAATTTTAAAGAAATATAAAAGTCTCTCTCTTCTCTCTCTGTCTCTCTCTCTCTCTGTCTCTGTCTCTGTCTCTCTCTCCTCTCTCTTTCTGTCTCTCTCCTTCTTTCTTCCTCTGTCTCTCTCACTCTCTCCTTCCTCTTCTTCTCCCCTCGCCACTCCCTTTTTCTTTCTTTCCTGAAAAAGCACAGCCTTGCCCAGTAAGTTTAAAACGTTTCTGCTTTTTGGCATATTCCTAATGAAAACATGTGTATCTCTGCTACATTTCATGCACACAAAATATTTCATGCCCTTGCTGCAATAAACATCAGACAGGAATCTCCATGGCTGCACAGTCAGTAGGGAACTCTGCCTGCTTGTGGTATCACACATCTTTCAGCTAAGTCAGCAATCTAAATGTAAAGCTCATCACTCAGGGCCATCACCTAGCACTCAGGAACACTCCCTGGAGGGCTTCAGGCCCATAAAACAATGAATGGATTATAGACTCATTCACATATGTGGATTTTTTTCATCTTTGCAGATGGAGTATTGATCATATTTTTCATCTAATAAGTAATCCAAGTAATGCAGGCTACTAGGAGAAAGTTGTCTGTAGTCATATTATTTAACCATTTCATAACGTGGCAGAGTACATGACCAATTCGAAATTGTTTCTAAAATGTAAGATATTAGCACATCGGGTCATATCCCAGTCCTGAGTGATAGAAAGGGTTCACTGTATTCATAGAGATAGACCCTAACTATGAAGCTGACCCATGAAGAAAAAAAAAAAGCTAGGGATGCAAATCCAAGTATAAAGGAGTTTGTGATGCTCCAGGAAACCCCTCTGGGCTCCATCTTGTTATGTGGTTGCATACGGAATAATCTGATCATTCTTTGATAAACTACGTTATTCTGTATGATGCCAAAATTACGCCCTAGTTTTTAGTTACATGCTTTCAGAAACCATATTAACTCTTGTGGGTCAGAAAGGTTAGTCCTTAAACAACAGCATAGTCTCTAATAAAGACTAGTAGTCTAGAAAAGAAGGAATCAGAATTCAGAGGAAGATTCAGAGTTATGAAGGCAATCATGCTGCATTATAACTATGCCATCTTCAAGCAGTATTAGTTTGCAGAAATGCTGGGTATTTTGCCAGATAACTGGCAGTAAATGGCATGTGGGAAATTAGACCATAAAATTTTAGACTTCTAAAAGAACCTAAAATTTTAGAGCTATAAAAGAATCCAAAGCATTCACGTTAGAGAGGAAGAAGTTCTTGGACTAAAATGACCAACGTCACACAGTGGGTTCATGTTATTGACTAGAACCTAGAGATTCTGCCCTCCACTCTCGGGTCCTTCCTACTACATCTCACAGCCTCCAAAGATTTCTGCACCTTGATTCATTTGTGCATGTGGACTTCCAATGAAACCCTCCTCCAGTGCCTCATTCTAACTGAACCATTTTCCTTCCCTCATTTGCTCCTTCCTTCATGCTGTCTAAATGTCCCCTTTAGTTCTGAAGTTAGTGCCAAAGGGATCACATTGGGGTAACCCTGGACTCTCAAAGGCTTTGCCACTGAAGTGCAACATCTAATTGGATCTACCAAAGTGGGAATTACTTCTAGTGTGGATTTGGCAGTGGATTATGTATTGGTTGCCAGAAATACAGCATTGCTAAATTTATAAAGCCTTTTCACCACAAAATTGGCCACTGCTTTTTTTTTTTAGCCTCAGAAATTCATAACACTTTCTGCTAAAATACAGAGGTGTTTTGGTCTCTTGATGGAAGGAGTGTTCCAATCTATGTAGTCACAGCTCTTTTTATGAGTGAAGGGGGCAGCTAGGTAGCTCAGCGGATAGTGAGCCAGATCCAAAGACAAAAGTTCTAGGTCTCAAGTCTGACCTCAGATACTTCCTAGCTGGGTGACCCAGGACAAGCCACTTAATCCCCATAAAGCCTAGTCCTTGATCCTAAGATGGAAGGTAAGGGTTTTATATTTGCCTATTAGAAGAAAAAATTGTTTGGTTCTTATATATCACCATGAATTTTGAGCAGTTGTTGGTAAATTGTGTCCAACTTTTCATGTCCCCATTTGGGGTTTTCTTGGCAAAGATACTTATAGTTTGCCATTTCCTTCTCTAGCTCATTTCACTGATGAGCAAATCAGGGTTAAGTAACTTGTCCAGGGTCACACAACTAGTAAGTGTCTGAGGCTTTATTTGAATTCAGAAAGAGGAGACTCCAGACTTGGTACTCTGTCCATTATACCACCTAGCTGCCCTAAATTTTAAGACCCATATCTTATTTCCCAAAGCATCCAAACATAAGAACAGAATTAAAAGTCTTACCCACAAAATGGAAAAGAAACACTACTAATACTTCCTTCTTTTCCAGATACAAGCTTATTTCTATTTAACCTATTTCTGTTACTATCACCTCAGATGTAGGACTTTACAGTTCTTTCTTTCACAGATAAGTAGCACAAATAGAAATAAGAAACAAAGCCAATTTTTTTTCCTTATCTGTAACACACATTGTCTTTAAGAATTTTTGTTCATCTCATAGATTTTATTTTTAAATTGCTTCATCAATGAGAATAAACATTTTTATAACTCTTTCTACAATATACTTGACACACATGCTTTTATTTGATCCTTACAACTCCTAAGATAAAGAGATAGTAGTATTCTTATCAGTTTCCAAAGAAGAGGGAAAAGGGGACTCAACAAAGACTGTGACTTGTCCAAGCTCATATAGCTAGTCAGCATTCAAACCCAGGAATTCTGATACCTAATCGAATGCTCTTGGTTGTCACCACAGACTGCAGATCCTACTTATTGAAGGGGTGCTCATCAATTTTACCTGTTCACTTTCTAGAGGAAAGAACACATCAAAAAATAAACCTTTTTGTTTCCTTTTCAATTAGCAATATGGTGCCTTTTATTTAATGATGGGTTTTTACCTCTGATAACAGAAAAATCTTCCTCTTGAAGATAATCATCTTCAGCAAAGTCCTAGACTTCTAAAGGGACATCTGTGAAGCAGACAGAGAGGAAGTAGGTCCCTCCCACCCGGCAAGATCAGCCCAATCAATCTGGAGGTTCAATAGGGTAACAGAAGTCACAACCAGATTGCCCTCACCTCCAGATGCTTCTTTTAGCTCGAAGAAAAAAACTGTAGCTATTGTGCAAGAAAGGTTCTATCTGAACATTTTCCCCTCACTTCCTCCTTTATTTCTTCTTTCCGTCACCTTGTGTGATCATCTTCTTCATTTCTGAAGTTAATGCCAGGAGAGGAATAAGGCAGTCCAGAATAATGGGCTACTCTACCAATAGCTTCTCTCCCACCATTTTCTTCCTCCCTTTCCAGTGGGCAAGGGAGCTGGAGAGAGCTGATGGTTAGAGCATTAATATATCATTCCCATCAAATGGCGTTCCTCCTGGGACATTAGAAGCAGCTCCTTTCTCCTTTGGATTCAGCTGTGGAGGAGGGGTAGGACTGGAACATTGTAGCTGCTAAGTAATAAATAAAGTAGCATAATGGATGTGCCATCATTTTGCAGCTTCTGATTTTATGTGTCCAAATTCAATTCAACAATCATTTATTGAATAAATGCAAAATAAAATAAACCAGGAGGCAGCATTGTGTGACATATGCCCTGGATTTGGAGTCAGACGACCTAAATTTCACAGGATGAATGAAGAAGGGATGAGACTGGAATTAGATCGACTACTTAGTAGGTGTTATGTTGTAGTAGTAGTACAGGTGAGAGATAATAAATGAACTAAGAGGATGAAAATAGGGAGTAGAAAGGGCTGATATGAGAGAGAATGGGGAAACAGAATTGACAGAACCTGGGAGCTGATTTAATTTTGATATAAAGAAGTGGGAAGAGGCAAAGATGACAAGTTTTTGAGCCCAGTGACTAGCAGCATTATGATGACATCAGCATTCTCTGGGAAATTAGGAGGAAGGGCAGAATTTTTGTAAAAGCTAATGTTGGGGGGAGGGGATTAATAATGGTAGTAACCATTAATAATAATAATAATAACAAACATTTTTAGATTTTGCAAAGCAATTTATAAATGTTATCTCATTTGATCCCTACCACAACCCTGAGAGTTAGGTACTATTATTATCTTCATTTTACAGATGAAGAAATTAATGCAAGCAAAGGTTAAGTGACTTGCCAAGGGCTATAGGACATGACTAAGTCTGAATATGAACTCAGGTCTTCTGGAATTGAGGTCCAATGCTCTATACCTACTTGGTTCGTTTATGCTCTATGGACATTTGAATTAAAATGTCAATCAAACATATAAGTGGAAACCCTATAGGAAGTTCAGATATGTGGAACTAGGCTCAGAAAAGAGATCATGGCTAAAGATAAAAATTTGATAACTGTCCAAATAAAGGTGATCATTGAAGTGATCGCAGGGAATTATTAGGAGGGAAATATTAAAAGGAAAGAGGGCCCTAAAGACAGAACCTCAGTGTCACCCTCACTTGGGGTATAGGATGAAGAAGAAGAAAATGAGATGAAGGAAAACTGGTCAAAGAGGTAGGAGGAGAAGTAGGAGAAAGCCATATCAGAGAATCCAAGAGAAGAGACAATATCAAAAAGGAAGTGACCAAAAATATAAAAAGCTATTTAAAAAAGTAAAGAAACATGAGAACTAAAAACAGGCCATTGGATTTGACATTTGAAGAGGCATTGATGGCTATAGAGAGAGCGAACCAGTTTAAGCAGGATGGTAAAATAAAATGCAAGAACATAAGGCTACAGAAAGTGGAGGCAGCAGATCTAGACTATGCTTTCTAAAAGTTTGGCAGTAAAGTAGTAAAGAAGAAAGGATTATTGGTGTTTTTTGTGACCCCATTTCAAGTGTCCTTGGCAAAAATACTGGAGGAGTTTGCCATTATTTCCTTCTCTAGCTCATTTTACAGATGAGAAAGTTGAGGCAAATAACATTAATTGACTTGCCCAGGATCATACAACTAGTAAGTGCCTGAGGCCAGATTTGAACTCAGGAAGATGAGTCTTCATTCCCAGGTCCTGCACTCTAGCCAATATGCCAGCTAGATGCCCAGAAGATAGAGTAGGATCTGAAATCAGAGGACCTCACTTAGAGTCCCATATTTCCTTCCTATGTGATATTGAATATCTCATGATTTATTTTTCCCAGTCTTCAAAATGAAGAGTTTGAACTAGAATGCCTTGGAATTTCTTTCCTAGTTCTAAGTCCCAGTATCCTAAACTGAAGGATAAATGGGGCAGTAGCTTGAGGTGACAGTAGGGTAGAGGACAAATGAATATGGCAAGCTATTGAGTCCCATTAACTTTTTAAAGCTACTAGGATGTTGTCATCTAGGAAAATGCTTGTCTAGTGCATTAAGGGACACCTTGAAACTCAGCGTGCCTTTCAACAATGAACATGTTGCTAATTCTTAACCCTCCACATTAAGAAGTGTTAAGTGCCAGTAGTACAGGAAGAACCAGGGACATTTAAGACCCATCATAAAATTCCCATCCCAGTCCTTTTGGACCCTGAGGTATTCATGCCTCCTTTTCTTTCCATTCACTAGAACTCAAGAAGGAAAAACATTGGCCAAGGCAACAGTAGCTATGAGCCTTGCACAGAGGTTGAGACTCAAGAGGAGAGGACTTGTCTCTGTGTGTAGTTGGTCATGCTCTGATCATATGGTGGAGAGAACAAGAATCCAGGGCCCAATTCATTGCCTCCTTTTCTGATGACTTTGGGAGCTAGGTGAAAATGATACACAGTTGCTGTGCTGTAGAAAAATCAGAAATCACTACATCAACACAGAAATGAGAATGATAACGTCACAGGATGTTAGCTCTAGAAGAGAGCTTAGGGATAACCTAGTCCAACTTTCTGCCTGGCATGCACTGTTTTTTAATATGCAAATGAGAAGATGAGTTTAACTTTAATTACAAGTAGAAACCCTTAGATCTAACTGTTTTCAGGTAAAAAGTAGTATTATTGGGAGCTGCCTGATGGGAGAAGTTCTAGGGTTTTGTTTTATCTTTTTATGTGCTGTCTAGGCTACAGCCTCATGCAGGGCAGGCACTTAATCATCCCTTGTTACGGAACTGAATTGTTGTGGTACTAATTAAACTGAAATCAAGTTTATCAAAATCATATTGGAAGCAATACAAACAGGGGAATTTTACCTCAGATTTATGCCCATTTAATAACTATTCTGACAAAGTTAAAAACAATGACAGGCCCTCAAGGCAGTAAGAGATCATTTTATTTCATTTCACCCCCTTCCCTCCTTGAAATCACAAAACGAGATCTGGAGGAAAGAAGGGGGAGAGAGACAGAGAATGAGAGAATTGGTGGATGAGAGAGAGAGAGAGAGAGAGAGAGAGAGAGAGAGAGAGAGAGAGAGAGAGAGAGAGAGAGAGAGTGCAATGGAGTAAGACAGCACCAGAGAGAAAGAACCAAAGAAATATTCAGATAGAGAAACAGAAAGAGAAAGAGAAAAAGAATCAGTGGCAAACAGACAAGAAACCGTGCATATCAAATGGATAGTCAGAGAACTAGAGCTAGGGAGAGAACCAAAGAGATATTCAGAGACAGAGAACAAGAGACAAAGACAGAAAGGTAACCAGAGAAAGAAAGAGACAGAAAGAGAACCAAAGACACAGAGTGAGATAGAAAGAACTTCTCAGAAAATATTGTAGCACTGAGTTTTCTTTGCATTCTTTCCCCCCTGGTTAGTTCTAAATAATAGCTTGCTTATCTATAGCATTGAAAGGTTTACAGAGAACTTTCATTTCAACAATCATTTAAGGGAAATATTGTGAAGCATTGTAGGACGGGAGAGCAGGGAGATCCTGTCCTCCAAATCAGGAGACCTCTATTTGATTCCTAGCTTTGATATTTAGTAGCTATATGGCCCTGGGCAAACTACTTCACCAACTGGTGCCTCACTTTCTCCTGCCTAAAAATAAGTGAATGATATTTTATCACTTCAATGAGTGTTGTAAGCAAAGCTCTATGAATACCTTAAAGTGCTGTGTGATTTGAACTGTTATGATTACACCCACTTTAAAGAACAGTAAATTGAAGCTTTTAAAGGTTGCATGAGCTGTCCATGTCACTAGCTAAGAAGTATCAGTGCCAATTCTTCTCATTCCCAGATGAGTTCTTTTCTTCTTATGCAATTCTGCACCTTCCCACTTTTTCAGGTATCACATTGTATTCATGATAAAAGAAATAGGCAATTCACTTGTTAATAATGATTTGTAACCATGTGGCATTGTCCTTCTACTAGCCACTTGTCTTAATGTTACCAATTTCCATACTAAAGAGTTTTGATATTCTGATTAATCTGTAAGACTAAAAGATATAAATGCAGGTTACTTATTTTTCCTGGACAGTTGAAACAAACTAGATCTAGAAATAGATATTGTTGTGCTGTTTCTAAAAAGGCTGCTTAACATCAAAGAATTTCTTATTCTGGTTAAAACATATCTGTCCAATCCATGCTTATTGCAGCTATGATTCCTTAGCAGTTTATCTGTCCCATTTCTATGTCTATTTGCATTTTATGAACATTTTTCCTCTCTGTACCTTGAAATTGATTATAGTATTAGCCATTTATCTGCGGATGAGGGTCAGAAGGAAAACATATGCCAGCCCTTTACTATTCATGAGAAATCAACCATTTAAATATATATGGCAAAATAAAATGTTGTGACATTCTTTTTTTTCTCCTTTTGACATGTCTTTGTAATAAAAATGCTTTTTTATTAGGTTATAGAACCCAGCTAAGCAATGAATTATGTGCCATTTTTCACTGTTGCTTCTTCTCTTAACTCTAACAGTTGAATTACATCTACAAAATATATTTTGACTGAGACAGTAGTAGAATTTTCATACTAATTTAATCTGAGCTCATTCTAGAAAGGATGGTTTATTGTATATTACAAATATGTGTATATATAATGTCACACATTTTCAAAATTTGGAAACTAAAAAGTCTGTGGCCTATGTATCAATTTTGTTTTATTCTTAGGGGAAACATGAAGTCAGTGAGGTAATTAAAATTTAAATGGCACAACAGGTAGCCTGAACCATTAGAACTGCTTTTTTCTTGCAGTGAAGATATTAGGTGATAGGGCAGCTGGGGGCACAGAGAATAGAGTGGAATCAGGAAGGCTTATCTTCTTGGGTTCAAATCTGGCCTTAGACATTTATCAGCTGTATTTGTCCTGGATAAGTCATTTAATTAGCCTTGTTTTCCTCAGTTTCCTCATCCATCTAGAATAACTTTATTTCTCATTTCTCAATTTTTTTTATTTTTAAAATTTAAGGATAATTGATTAGATCACAGAATAATAGATTTAAAATTGGAAGGAGTCTTAAAGGTCTCATCCAAACCTCTCTTCATAGATGAATATTGAGAGGTTCAATGATTTATTGCAAGTTGAAAGGACAGGAATTGATAGTTTCAGAATTTGAATTCAGGACTCTAGTTTCTTTTTTCTATAGCGCTACACTGTGTCTCTTAGGGCACAGCCTTTATAGTCTATGTTTCTCTAATCTTATGTCTTGGTTTGAATATGTAAAAAGGGTGAAAGTGCAAAGCAATTGTCATCAATATCCTTTAATGGCCTTGTTATCTCATTCATTCTTATAAAGGAATAAAATTTATAAAAGTGAAATCTTACCTCCAGTAACACTGAAATTCCCATTGAAATTATGGATGGTTTTCATAGTAATATCTAAATCTAATTTTCTTATTTATTATATTTGTAACCATCAACAAAAACAAACATTCATATATATGTATATATATATATTATACATGAAATTACAAACTACTGTTTTTTAGTGTTTGGCTAAATTTTAAGGGTTTTAAAAATCTCATTAAATAGTAATGTAAATATCCCCTTTGTTGTTATATCATCCTATTTTTTTTTCATAATTTTGTTGCTGTAAGTAAGTGCCAATCTACGATGGTTGAAGGAGTGTCATGATTGAGAATACCCTACATAAGTGAAATTACAAATGCTATTCTCTAGCCTCGGATGTGTTCCTTTTTATTCACTTGTAATCACAGAGAATAATCTGGCTGATTGTGCCCATTCTGGTCTTTGCAGCAGATACTTTTAGCAAATCCATTGTCCTCTTGCTGTACTATCTTGATATTTGAGATAATACTCTTTGACTACTTGCATACAGATATTTTCTATAACTAGCAAACCAAATAAACTGAAGAAAGTAGGATTGCCTATTGATAGCTAAAAGGGACCTCAAAGGGTTTCTTGTCCAACTCCTTCATTTTAATGATGAGGAAACCCAAGCTTAAAGAAGTTACTTGGCTTGCCCTTGGTCACACTGGTAGTATCAGAGATGAGATTTAAAACTAGTCCTTCTGACTTCAAATCTGTCAACTATGTGAAAGTACTGTGAGCAGGCAATTACTATTTAACTGAACTTATTACGGTCAATGAAATGTAATCCATACAGTCATGTTCTAAACTTTAAGAAAATGGTTCAAACTCTTAAAGAGGAAACAATGTATAATTATTTACTAAATTCAAGAATTCACATTTTTGTCAGTATTGTTTTGGCACGGATGTGTTGGCAATAAAGAGTTGTTTTTAATACAAGATAAAAAATATTCTGTTCACTGACTTAATAGTCACACTGTAGTTTCAAAAATGAGGAACATTGAATTGTAAATGATGTGCACACCTGTCGTCTGTTGCTGGGGTGGTTTAGGCAAGTGAATCACTTGAGTTAAAGAGTTCAAAACTACAGTAATGCTAAATCCAGTTGGTTATACACACTAAGTCTGATGCCATTATAGTGTTCCCCTGAGAGTAGAGATATACCATTTTGCAAAGGAGGACTGAACTGGCCCACAAAGGAAGTTAAAGCTTCTCAGAAAATCAGTATTTAGAAAGAACCAGTGAATGGCTACTCTTCTTCAAATTTTGGTAAGATAGGAAGGCAGGCAAGAAGGAAGCAAGCAAGGAAGAAAGGAAGGAGGAAGGGAGGGTAGGAAATAATATAAGAAGTACACATATGTGGGAAAAACTATCTCCAACCATCACTACTCTCCACCAAATCTTTGTGTTTATTATATTTTATTCTTGGCTTGATTTAAGATTGGTGAATTGGTTAGTACATAATAACATAGAGATTTTAAACATGCTACCATTACCCCTGAGATTTGGGGAGAGATGATCATAGAACTGCATAGCATTCAAAGATAATATTTTTTTAACTCCTCCATTTAAAGTCAAGTAAAATCTGAGATGTTCTGGGCATAAACAACTTGTCACGTAGCCCATGAAATACAGTAATGTTTTCTCTGTTTTTGGCTATCATTTGTTCAGAACGTAAGGAAAAATCTCCTGACTGATGCCAAGTGCAAAGCATAATACAATATTTACCATTTCAATGCTACATGGCATAAATATTTAATTGGCATTGCATATGTCATTTGCTATTACATGAATAGTACTGAGAGCAGAGTGTTCAGTGAAAAATGATCTGCACATAGAAAAGCAAAAGAAGTAATGATTGGCATTCATAAGGTTAAAAAAGATTTGACAGATTTCCAAAGATTTAAGAAACTAATTTATCACAAACATCCTTGTCTCTGTTTAAAGTAAGAAGAAGCCCAATAATAGAAGAATCAGTTGTTTGACCTTCAACAGGGTGGACATGTCCTTTATGATTCTACGTGTCCCCTTTAAGTCTCTCCTTGCCCACTGTTGCCACAGAACAGTATGGAAGCCTGATGGCCCTTCTCTTTAACATCTTTCCTTCCTCATCCCCTCTCCCTTCCCCCCCCCTCACAAACAAACAATTCATTTGTTTTTTTTAAAGCTTTTTGCATATTTTACATGTTAGCCAAAAATGTTAAAATCTTTCAGTATTTTCAGTATTTATGTACCACATTTAGCCTTGGAGGATGTGGATGAAAACTAAGAAACTGGGTCATCTATATCAACAGCTTCAGTTATGTAATCTCCACTTCTCAGAAAAAGGATGAGATGCTTGATTTTCTAAAGTTTTTGACAAATGTCGACATAAGGGATCATAGGTTCTTTCATACAAATATAAAGGTAACCAAAAAATCCCTCCTTGGGTGATCTTCTACAAATGTTATAATATCAGATCAAGTATATATTTTCCCCAGAAAAGCAAAGAAGTGATGAAGGAATCAGAAGCATTTCAGGCATTTCATTAACCCAGCTAGAACTTCACATTTCTGTTTATGTCCAGATGGATTTTGGGATTTGCCTAGTTACCTCTACAGTTACTATCAAAATAATATACTAAAGTAGAATTCCTTTTATCTCTATCCATATTTCATCATGAGATGTAGTAGTATGCTTTAAGAATTGTATCCACATATTTATACTGTGGCACAATCAAATATAATAGATTTCTGTACTAGTAGCAATGCAATGATCCAGGACAATTCTGAGGGACTTGTGAGAAAGAACATTATGCATATTCAGAGAAAGAACTGTGGGAGTAGAAACACAGAATAAAAACAACTGCTTGGTCACATGGGTTGATGGGGATATGATTGGGGTTGTAGACTCTAGACAATCACCCTAGTGCAAATATCAAATAATATGGAAATAGGTCTTGATCAATGACACATGTAAAACTCAGTGGAATTTCTCGTTGGCTATGGAAGGGGGTGAGAGGAGGGGAGGGAAAGAACATGAATCATGTAACTATGGAAAAATATTCTAAATCAATTAATTAAATAAATAAACTTTTAAAAAAAGAATTGTATCCACATAGCCTGATCACAACTTTTTTTAAAAAACTGAATTTAAATTTTAAATAAATTTAAATTTTCTACATTCATTAATATTGTGATTTGGAGAAAGGGGAACTATATAATCTATATTGATGCCCCAGTCCTCTGTCATGTCTTCCTATGGTCAGAAATAACTGAGAAAACCTGAAATTATCCACATATTTTTTATTGCAATAAAATAGCAATAGTTATAAATCTAGACAACTAGGTGTCACAATGGATAAAGTGCAGGGCCTGGAGTTAGGAAGACTCATCTTCATGAATTCACATCTGGCCTCAGACACTTATTAGTTGTGTGATTGAGGGCAAGTCACTTAACCCTGTTGGCCCAAGTTTCTCATCTGTAAAATGAGCAGGAGATGGAAGTGGCAAACCACTCCAGTATCTCTGCCAAGAAAACCCCAAATGTGGTCAATGAAGGGTCAAACATGACTGGAAAATGACTAAAGTTCCAACTACAACTGTGCAACAAGGCTATAGCATGACTGTACTGTCCATCTCCCCAAAATATAGGACTTTCACATTCACAGAGGTACAACCCTCCTTTTTTCCCATTCCTGAGACCCTCTGAGACATAGTTTAATGCCTCAATTCCACTCAAAATAAGGAACAACCCTTAGAGTTTTCAGCATTTGTTTATGATTCTGAGAGATTTCTAAACACTTCACCCATGCTCTTCACCAGTGAATCTGATTATCTAGATTCCAAATATTCTTTTTCATCAGCTCTTGTATTTCTTTGAGATAAAATACCACCTCTCTTTAGAAATAAAGCTAGACAGTTTTCAAGGTAAGCTACAGCTTCCAAGATTAAGTTCTAAAACTGTAAAGAGCCTTGAACCTGGACCAGCTCCTTTTCAACCTTCCTCTCCCCTTCACCATTTTCTCCTCTCTTGGCTAAGGCAATGCAGTTTGCTTAGATTCTCTTCCTAGTAGGGGAAAGAGAATCTGGGACCAACATTCCAACAGGATCAAAGAAAAGCATTTTCCTGCCAACTAACTTGTTTAGTGTCAAAAAACCATGGGAGCATTAGAAGTGTAGAAGATACTGGCTTGCCTAAGAATTGCTAAGCACATTTATGCTTTAAGCCCATCACATCCACACAGGGATAAGTGATAATGGAAAGGTCAGGCAAAGGCTTATGCTATAGGATGCTTATGCTCAGATGTCTCTGACTGTGGTGGAACTTTGTGATATCTAAGATATTTTCAGACATGGAAGACCTAGGTTAATTTTGTGACATCATCCATTGATTTAGACACCTTACTGCCCAGAAACTTGGAGAATGTCCTCATCTAATAGCCTTGTGTAGTGGTTAGAATTACACCCTCACAAGGACTGAGAACAGTGATCTCATCAGTGAGGTCTGCACTCCCTCTCATCCTCCATCATTCTTGTCCATATCCATCTGTGAACCATTCATTAAGAATCCACTCCTCATGTGGTGGTGGAAACCTTTTTCTGCCTCTGTTAGTAGCTCACCAGCATCAGAGTAGTTCATGGGCTTTCTCTTCTGTTTTCCTATTCTCATGGCCAACACACTTTTTTTTTTTGGTCAGATAAATCCTATGATCATTCTTACATATAAACCTTTTTGGTGATATTCTGTAAACTCCTTACATTCAGTACCCTTTGGGGTTACTTGTAATTTTGAGATAACATTGTACAATGGAAAGGGGGCAGAATTTGGAGCCAGAAGCCCCCCCAAAAATAGAAATCTTGATCATGTCACTTACATGTGACCATATGGTTTCAACTCTCCAAACTAATTTCTCTCTAACTTCAGTTTCCTCATCTATAAAACTGAGGGGTTCAGACCCATCCAGCTATAAATCACTGGTTTTATATTTGTTTCCACACCATCATTCCCAGCCACATAACAACAGGAGAATATTGGTGTTGGTTGAAAACACAACAGTCATAAAAATGGCAAAAGGAGTTGGAGTTCAAGGGAAAGAACTAAAAGAAATAATTTTCTTTGTGAACCCCAAAGAGCTCAATTCTAGCAATAGATGCCAGACCAGGAGTAATCCTAGAAAACCAGGAGAATAGCATGCCAATCTTATCTTTCCAAGGTGATGGGGAGGGGGGGACCGCTTTACAAATCATAACAAATGAAATAACTATTTATTGAGAGTCTGTGATGGTGTAGAAAGATACTGATCTTGAGACTTGGAAATCTGGGTTCTGCTTTCTGACTTTAATTAATTAACAGTGCCAGTTCAATTAAGTCTCTCTGGGCTTAAGTTTCCTCATGTACAAAGGGGTTGAAATAGATAATCTATAAAATTGATTCCAACTTTAAAATCTTGTGACACTTCTAAGGGTCTGAAAGGACAGAGGTTAATATGTGCAGGCAAAGAATCTTTGAAGTAGCATCTCTCAAGATAAAAGAATATGGGGAAGCATGACATAGTAGTAAAGTATAGTAGAAAGTATTCTGGATTTGAATTTAGAGCACTCAACCATCGCCCCAGTACTTTCTACCTACATGACCGTAGGCCAGTTAATCTGTCTGGGAAATGGTGGAGGGAATCAAACTGGATGAACTCTGAGATCCCCCTGCAGTTCTCAATCTGTGATCCCATGAATCTATAGTAGAGGCCATCTATCTTGATAATGTCTAAAGTATAAACAGAATCTCTAATGTGATTCATATTACGTCTCCTGCTTCCTCAAATGCAGGATTTGGTGTTATTGTGCAATGTGTTTACACTAGGGAGGGATTCATTAGTGACAGCTATTAGAAGGCTTGCCAAAGAAACACCACAAGTTCTAGCTCATTATTCAACAGCTTGTTGGGCCAGTTAACTTTCCATCTGGTTTTCTCCCTCTCAATATACCTCCAAGAGCTAGCTTTTCCCCACCCCCATATGCTTAATAAGAAAGAAATCTTTTTTTTTTCTTTTTGAGATATGTAAACAAAAGTTTTGTTTGTTTCTTTGTTTTAATAGCTTTGAAAAAGTGGATTTTAAGTTTGTTGTTGTTCAGTCATTTTTCAGTCTTGCCCAACTCTTTGTGACCCCATTTGGGGTATTCTTGGCAAAGTTATTGAAGTAGTTTGTCATTTCCTGCTCCAGATCATTTTATAGGTAAGGAACCTAGGGCAAACAGGTAAGTGACTTGCCTAGGGTCACACTGCTAGTAAGTAGCTGAGGCCAGATTTTAATTCACAAAAAAATGTCTTCCTCACTCGGAGCCTTTGGTCATCCTAGCTGCATCTGGATTTTAAGTATAAATCCTGAGCCTAAAAATGGTCATATGTTCTTTGAACTTATGTGTGGGTGTGGGTGTGTGTGCTTGTGTGTGTGCACATGCACACAAAATCTATTCAAAGTGGTAGTATGGTATAACGTTTAGGAGCTGATCACAATGTCAGAAAGATCTAGATTCATTTCCCTCATCTGAAGGCTATTGGTTGTATGGTCCTTGCTAAGTCATTTAACTTCAGCATTCTAGGCAGTTTTCTAGGATAAGTTTCAGAGAAGGTTCTGATTTGCATGGGTTAAAGAGGTTCATTGTTCTGAGGGTTCCTTATATGAATGAAATCCTAGAAACAATCCCTATTCATATTACCTGAAACCACCACACTAGATGTTGCAAATACAAGACAAAAAGGACATTCCTATATTTAGAGTTTTCATATACTTAGAGAGGAAAAAGAGGGGAGGAATAGGAAAGGAATGAAAACCAAGTAGAGAAGGAAAAAAGTACAGGAAAATATATTGCATGTCCTCAAAGTAATTCTCATCCATTTTACTAAATTTGAGGCCACCCTAGAAGAAAAACTAAATTAATCTAATTCCCAGGAGCCTGACGAATTAATCTCAGAAATAACAGAAAATGGAGGGATGCTCTAACTGATGAATGTAGTAAAATCAGCAAAACTCCTTTTTTTATGAGTCCTAACTTGGTTCCCTTGGCAGCTTTAATTCTTTGTCAACAACAGCTGTGTCTATAGCTGTGCAGCTGGAATTGGTGTGTAAGTGTTGTGTTCATGAAGTGCATGCAGAGTGCCCCTCTACATAGTGAAAAGAATTAGTATGAGGTTAGTTTCAGTTATGATCATTGGGGGAAAAAATAAATAGTTGAAGCAAACTGATAAACTGCCATCTCAGTTCAAACTTTCTTCCCCTTCCTGCAATAGCCTTTCTAATTGGTCTCCCTGTCTCAAGCTTCTCTGTGCTCCAATCCATTCTCCACAGAGCTGCCAAAGTGATTTTCTCAAATTGCAGGGCTGACCATGTCGCTTTCCTTCTCAGTAAACTCCAATGATGCCTTGTGGCTTCTGGGATCAAATGTAAGCTGTGTTTAGCTTTTAGAGCTCTTCACAACTTGTCTGCAGTGTACCTTTTTCCAATAGGAAAGGAAGGATTCTTAGTAAGATGGGAGTACACCCAGGGCACAGGGAAAGGCATCGGAAATAGAGTAGGGTCTGCAAGGACTAGCAAGGAAGCCAGTTTTGCTCAATAATAGAGTACATAATAATACATCATAACATCACAGCACCATCTGATTATTCAATAGCTTGTAGGCCAGCTAACTTTCCATCTAGTTTTCTTTCTTTTGAGATAGCTTCAAGAATTAGCCCACACCCCTGACCTTGTCCTGGTCATTGTTGTGTTTCAGGATCATCAGAAAGCACTCTGTCAGTGTATACTGTCCCTTCCTGCCCCCTGCCCCATCATCAACACACAGACCCAGAGAAAGAAAATAATTAAGAAAGATGCAGTATTAGTGTATCTTATGAGAGACAGACAGACAGAGACAGACAGAGAGGGAGGGAAGGAGAGAGAGAAAGAGATAGACAGACAGAGACAGAGACATTTCTCACTTTACCCACCCCCTCTTCCCAGCAGCACAATGGGAGTGTTTCCTCCCTCCCCTGTATGGGATAAGGTGGGGGTCTCACATGCCATGTGAGGGTTGCAGTTTGGGCACTTGGTCTCTAAAAGGTTCGCCATCACTGATCTAGGCAGATCATTTCATCTCTCTGTAGCTAAGTTTCTCTGTTTATAATATGACAAGGTTAAATCTCTAAATTCTCTTGGAGCATCAAATCATATGATAATGCCAAAAGACATGAATTTTCCATCACTGGAATTCTTCAGGCTGAAACTGGATCACTAGTTCTTGGTGATACTAGAATGGCATCCATACTTTGGGTGAAAGAGAAGAGGTTTGAATTAGATAGCTGCTATGGTCCTTAACATGTGTGTCATAGGTTCACCAGCATGGCCTAAGGTCACATAGAGAGTAAGCTTCAGAATCAGAACTTAAATCTAGACATTCTGATCAAGCAATATGTTGCTCTTTTTTCTACCCTCTACTAAAACAGCTTGTGTAATTTTTGGCCATCACTCCCAGGAATTTTCTCCTCTTTTTAAGCAAAACTTTGTCATTTTATAACTTCTAGTCCTACTTTTTGAAGACAAAAAGAATAATACCAAGCCCCTTTTTACTTGAAAATTCTTCTCATATTTGAAGTCAGTTATCATACTCCATACTGTTCCTTCCCTTGCCATGAAATCTTCTGTCTGTTAGGCTAAACATTCCCAGGTCCTTGGCTGATTCTTTTTCTAGTTACATTTTCCAATTAGCAAACACATTTTTTCTTCCTCACATCTTCCTGCCACATAATGGGGGGAAAAGGAAAGAAAAATAAAACCAGATAGCATAATTTCCAATCTCCCCACTATCTTCATTTCCCTCTTCTGAATGGTAATCAACTTGCCAGTGTCTCGCCTAACTCACTAACCTCCATATCTATCAGTGTAATTAAATATTAGCATAATAAATTTTCTTGTAGCATTTTAGAACTGCAGGATAAATTATACACTATGAGGGGATCCATTTGTTTCCTTTAAAAAAGGAAACTAGAGGCTAGTTAGTGGAAAAGATTTGCTTACGGTCATACAGATTTTTAGACATGGCTAGAACATGTTCCCCATCTACATATCTAGTTTCTTTTCCATGATCTCTCAAGAAATCACATTAAAAATTTGAGCCACCTCAGGAAGGTCCATTAAGTTGGATGCTCCAATGGTTGACTGTAGTGAAAGAAGTACTCAATAGAATTTGAGACACTGACTCAGTACCAGCCCCAAATGTGTTTCTATTTTGAGCACGGTAGTATTATGCTTATGGTAAACTACAAGTCTCTTGGAAAAGATGTTCTTCACTGTTCAAGAGTAGTTTCAAATGTTTATGGATAATTATGTCATCTTGTATGTATTTTCCTAAGTTTATAATGAAAGTAGTAAAATACTAAATTTCAAATTCTGATTTCCCTCTGAAAAGTATTCTGGTGAGTCTAACATTTTAAAGAGCATGAATCAGAACCTTTTCCTAAAAAAATGTTTTTGTGGGAAGTTCTGTTAGTGATGAAACAAAGGATATGATGAGATGAGTTAGAAAATAGCCAAGTTTGATACTTTGGGTTTCATACATGAGGATTCAAAGGTTTTAGGGCGATTTGATAGAATTCATTTACAAATATTTTTCCAATTTTAATTCACATTTTTTTTTGCATGGTACCCACTATGATTTGTATTGGAGAGGTAGAAGAACATGGCACAATCAAAAGAATATTAGACATGAACCAAAAAGATCTGGGCTTGAGTCCCAAACAAGCACTTCCTGGATGTTTTATTGTAGAGGAATCACTTAAATTTTATAAGATGGAAATTATATACATACTTCACATACTCCAGTTGCCATAAGAAAAGTTTTTTTTAAACCTTAAGGCACCATATAAATGTAAACAAGAATATTCTAAATGTAAGTTACAACTTCAAGACTACCAACAAGTGTTCATTCAGCCTCGATTTGATCACTCAGTAGTAATCTACAAACATTTGTCAAACCTTTACAATTCTAAACCAGGACAGCTAAATGGCTTAGTAGATAAATTGCTGAACCTGGAATCAGAATGACCTGAGTTCAAATTCAGCTTCACAAACTTTCCTATCTGTGTCACCCTGGATGAGTAACAACTTCTGATTACCAGTCAAAAAGATTCTCCTGGATAAGGAAAGAGCAAACCATTTCAGTATCTGTACCAATTAAACACCATGACTAGCTATGGTCTTAGGGTCCCAGGGAGACAGACATGACTGGATGACTGATTAACAAGAAATATTCTAAGCATTATGCTAAGCCCTGGAGACAGCAATATAAAGAACAAAATAATCTACACTTGCCGGGAGTTAACATTCTAGGGGAGGATATAACAAGTACATATATAAATATATAGAAAATAATTATAAGGATAATGTATTTCACTATAAGGCATTTGGGGAAGGAAGGCTTTAATGATTGGGAAGACCAGAAAAGGCTTCAGACTGAAAATAGTACTTGAGCTGTGTTTCCAAGGAAGGGAAGAGAAGGGCTCTGTGAGGCAGAAATGAAGAGGGAGCATATTTCAAGAACAGAAGTTAATTGTTGTAAAGCCACAGAGTTGGGTGATAGAGTGAGGAGCAGAATATCATTTTGCCTGGATCATATGGCTTATAGGAGGGAAAGCAATGCCCAATGAAGCCAGAATCATAGTTTTAAAAGTTAAATAGAAGAGTTTATATTTTGTCCTAAGGGCAACATTGAACCATTGAAGTTGAGTAGGGTAGTGATGTGGTCACATCTGTGCTTAAAAAAATTCACTTTGACCGCAGTATTTAGGATGGATTGGAGTGGAAAGAGGCTTGAGTCATTCAGCCAAAGTAGGAAGCTTTGCTTGAATACAGTTGAGAGGTTATGAGGATGTGCACTAAGGTGATAAGACAGAAGAGCGAAGAAGAGGGAATGAGGATGAAACACAAGAAGTCTGACACCTGATCGAACACAGGGTGTTAGAGATGAAAGAGTTAAGGATAATGCTGAGATTATGAACCTGAGATACTACAAGGATTTCTACCTTTGATAAAAACAAGGAAGTTTGGAAGAGGGGAGTTTGGGGGACAGATGAATTTCTGTGGGGACTTGATTGCTTGCAGAGAGAGGAATTCATTACTCCCAAAGCAACCCATTCCAGATTAAGATAGTTTCCCTTATATTGAGCCAGAATCTGCCTCTCTGTGCTTACAGAATATTACTGCTAAGAGCTACTATCTCTGTTAGTAAGATGATGAGAGAGACCTCATTCTGCTTTTTCTGAATATCTTTTCACAACTTCTCCTAATGTATGTCAAACTTCTGCCAAAAAAAAAAAAAAGTCGTACTATTCCACCAGCTAACCCAGACGATCCTTCCAGTTCCATTTGACAGAATCAAAGAAGACGCAAGGGTAGGGGAGTTGAATTGGTGGAGAGTGTGGTAACACATTCAGTGGCATGCCCCTAAGGACAGAACGAAAATTGGTCACTTTCCACTTGTCAGGGCAGTGTGTACAACAGACCCACTGACGCTTCTACTTGGCTGTGTATAATGTGCTTTTTTTCATTCTGCCTTTGGATTTCTATAGTGTTCACCACCCTGACTTTGAAATATCCCTTCTCTTTCCCTGTCACCTTCCATGCAGGCATGCTGCACACATTTTTATTCATGTGAACTGAACTGAAGAGCAGAGCTGAAGTGATAATGAATCTACATCTGAAAGTCTTCAATTCATAATAAGCAATCTTCACAAACATAGCTAATTGTTGAGACATGAACAGTTTTCAATTGTGTATGAATATATTAAAGTAAAGCTATAGATAAATTTGATTCACAATTTTGCATCAAAATGCACTGAGATCCTGGAATTTCTTTTACTTTGTCTCCTTTGCTTCTTCCTCCCTCCTCTCCCCGCCCACCTCATCCTCCTGCTTCCTCCTTTCTTCTTCCCTTTTTAACTATCCTCCTTATCCCTTCTTCCTCCTCTCCTCTACTGCTTCTGCCATTTACCTATGTGGACTTGAGCAAGTGACCTAATTTCTCCTGACTTCAGTTTTCTCATCTTTAAAATTAGGAAAAAGGTAGACAAGATAGACTGTAAGGCTCCTTCTAGCCCTCCATCTGCTCCCATGATAACCTATGATTTTATCCATTTTAAATGACTCCCATGTCACTCCCAACACCCCATCCACTGATGCAGACTGGGACCTATTAAAGAAAACCTCTTTACCTTCCATCTTAGAATCAAACTGTGTATTAGTTCTAAGACAGAAGAGTGGAATGGTCTAGACCCATGATGGCAAGCCTTTTAGAGACTGAATGCCCAAACTGCACCCTCATGCCACATATGAACCGCTCCCTCATCCCAGACAGGGTAGGGAAGAAGTCCTCCCATTGGGTTGCTGGGCAGAGGGGCAGGTGATGTGAGAAATGTTGTCAGGCTTAGTGGAGAGGGGCAAGGGAGCAGCCCCCTGCAGCATGTATGCCATAGGTTTACCAACACGGGTCTAGGCAATGGGGGTTAAGTGATTCGCCTAGGTCCCACATCTAGGAAGTATCTGAGGCTAGATTTGAACCTGGCTCTCAATTCACTGAGCCACCATATCTGCCCCCGTTTGGCACTTGCTATAATCCATCTTCTGTGACATTCACTACAACCTGTTTTATTTGTTATACTGTTAGGTTGGTTTGTATTTGGTTTGATCTGAACCCATAATTGTATTAGTATATGGAACTTCTAGTGTGAAAACTACTTCTGTTTCAGCTTTGGATCATTGAGAGGTTAAGTGAGTTTCTCACTGTCACTCAGACATCATATGTCAAATGCAGGACTTAATCCAAGTCTTCTTGACTCCAAAGCTGTCCTTTTCTTCACTGTGCTAACTCGACCTCTTGGACGGTCTAATACTATTTTTAAAGAATATAATTCTGTGGATAGTCATCAAGATATGATTGTGTCTAAATAAGAAAGTCATGAAACAGAATTCATGTTAATCACAGTCAAACACCATAGCCTTTTCCCTCCTTTTTAAGGAGAAGTGATGGAGGGTGGTAAAACACTGATAATGATCCATGAATTCCTCCAGTCTTTTAACAGCTTTGGAAATAAAAACCATAGTGTATGTGTTTAAAATTTCTCTTGACTGAATTATCTTTGAAGCTAAAAGAAAGTTTGATCATAAAATTTCCCTGATGATCTTTAAAAGCATATTTTCCCAAGCTATTTCAGCTAATAGGATGAAGGAAATAGAGGGAGGGTGAGAAAGTAAGATGGTTGGCAATAGACTAACTACTGTAAAAAGCTAGAGAAAAGGGAGAATAAAGAATCCTCTCATTCTAAATTGATAGAGCAGTGTAGGCTGGTCAGAATCAAAAGGACATTTAACATGTTAGAACATGTTAACTTGCAGATGTATCAATGGGCAGTCTAGGAAGATGGCGTCCAAACCCTTCTACAGTTGGATGGAAACATCAGGTTTTCATAGTTGATCAAATACTTGGCATTCTATGTGGGTCCACTCTGGGGCTTAGGCTATTGAACATTTTTACCACTGACTAGTATAACAGCATGAGAAACACATTCATTAAAGTGGGGAATAACAAGTGCCACATAATACCGACTATATAAAAATAGGTTTTGACTGGCTGGCTTCCATCTGGGGAATTTATTTTCTCTTACCCTCAGAAAAAAGTCATTCAGAGTTCCCAGGAACCAATCATTTGAACAAGGAGGGGTATATAAGAGATCAAAGTATTCCTGGGCAAGAGTCAACTCTGCATGCATGTATGTGTGTGTGTGTACACATATATGTTTGAGTCTTTGGGAACTCCAGACAAAATTGGGAAATACGCCTTATTTCCCTTTGGCTCTTTGCCATCTCCCTTTTGCTTTTCCATATTCCTTTGTATGCTATGAGACACACACTGATCTAGCCTTATTGGTTCTCAGTCATGCCCCCACATCCTAGGTTTAAAACCCTTTAAACTTGTATAAGGAACAAATGATATAATGTTACGTCAGATGCTTTGCATCTGCTTTACATCTTGTAATCTGCATTACAGTTGTGAGCTGTCATCAATATTATTTAATATTTATCAAAACTAATTCTCAAATAGACATATTAGAAATGAATTACTGCTAAGACATTAATAACTAATAGCAGGTACCAGTTGTACAGCACTTTAAGGTTTATAAAATTATGTATATTATTATATATGTATATATATAAACATTTGATCTTCACAACTGTGCTATTCTTCTTCTTCCCATTTTACACTTGAGGAAACTGAGGCAGACATAGGTTAAGTAACTTACCTAGGGTCTCAGAGCTAGTAAGTTTGTTGCTGTTCAGTCAAGTCTAACTCTTTGTGGCCCCATTTGGGATTTTCTTGGTATATATACTGGATTGGTTTGCCATTTCCCTCTCCAGCTCACTTTATAGATGAGAAACTGAGACAAATAGTACTTAATGGCATGCCCAAGGCCACACAGTATCTGAGGTCAGATTTGAACTCATGAAGTTGAGTTTTCCTAATTCCAAGTCCAGTACTCTATCCACTGGAGCTTTGTAAGCCAATCATTTCAGAAGGTCTCTTGAAGCTCTCCTCAACAAGCCAGTGCATGTGTTAGAAAGAGAAACCTGGGGAAAGAGGAACCAAGGCAGAACTGGGGGTTATTTTGGAGTATGTGGATTAAGTAATTAAATTACACACCTCTATGTGAATGGAGGTGCTCAAGGGGTTCCCTCTTCAGCAGTTCTTCATGGAATACATTTTCCAGAACCCTCTCTGATCTGGTTACTGTCTCCTAAATTTGACACGTTCCTTATGACTAAGGCAACTTTAGATTCTGTTTGCTACTGTTAGAAGTGCAGATAAACAATTTGACAGATGATGGATTCAAAATTTGGCAAATTGGCTTTTAAATTTAGTTCAGGTCTCAAGTATAGGCAGCTACTAACCAAAGTCAGAGAGTGAGGTACAAGGAACACAAGTTAGGAACTGAAACATATGGAATTAGTTCTGGTCCTGATATTCTCTCCTTCACTACTTCCAGCAAGTCACAATCTCTCTGCACCTCACTTTCCTATCTATAAAATGGGGATAATACCTGCCAGCCAATCTAGATATAATTGAAAGTATTTTTAAAATTTCAGAATCTACTGAGAAAGTTTTATATTAATCGAACTACAAATCTAAATCACCAAGAAATATATTTAACTATTATAATTCAGTGTCAAAAAAGAATCAATCTCACATGACATTTGTTTGAATAGCACCTTTTTTTTTTTTAAACCCTTACCTTCCATCTTGGAGTCAATACTGTGTATTGGCTCCAAGGCAGAAAAGTGGTAAGGGCTAGGCAATGGGGGTTAAGTGACTTGTCCAGGGTCACATAGCTGGGACATCTGTGTGAACAGCATCTTTTAAGAACTTTTTGGTCTAGATTCTTGATCTCAGTGAGATGGGGAATTCCTAATCCAGAAAATTCCTCAACCAATGTAACTGTGTAATTTGTTAGTAATTTAGCAAGTTGACTTTGGAACTGAACAGTTAAGTGACTTCTCTAGGGTCTCACAACTTTATACTGGAGGTAAGACTTAAAATTAAGTTTAATTGCAAGCCTCCACTCTGCTATTCTCCTCTTAAAATACATACCTAGAGTAATTGTTGCTATTAATTTAAAATTATTATCTTTTAAAATAGAAGTATTAATTCTAAAATAGATGATTGGTCATTCTGGAAATCTTTTGCTTTTAAATAAGACACTAATGTTATTTATGAGAATACCTTGGGCTTACCTATTTTAGGACATTTATCTTTACAACTTCCCATGGAAGAAAAAATGAGCCCACTAATTATCTAGTAAAAGACCCTTTGGGTATGAGGTAGGCTGTTTCCTTTCCAGCACCCCAGGTAGTAATTAGCTGATGTCCTAAAGCCTGCAATTTAATATGCTTAGAAAACACCTCTAACTTTGCTGTTTCCAAATGTAGATGGCACCCTTTCGGTTCATCATAGCCTCTCTTTTACATTTCTGTGATACGCAGCCTGGTACCTCTCATGGAGCTGTGAATGTCTGTCCTGTGACCACGTACCTACCGGTTTCAAGAATACAATGCATGATTTTGTCATTTAACCATAGATTTTTGCTCTAATATTTCAAGGGTGGCAGAACAGAGAATTTCTTTCTTACTTTCTCATGAAGACAAGCTATTTATTCTGTTCCATACTGGAGTATGATAGTAATCCAGAGATTAAATAAGCAACTAGCATGGTTGTAGATTTTTCCTGAGCTGCCTCTAGAATCCCTCTCTGAATATCAGAACTCCCTTTTACATAACTCCCTGATGCTCTTAAAGTCCTTGATGTCACATAAGAAATACTGAATTATTGTTGTTCCATCATGTCTGACTCTACATGACCCAAGTCCTTGGCAGAGATTCAGTCATTTTTCAGTTCTGGTCAACTCTTTGTGATGTCATTTGGGGTTTTCTTGGCAAAAATACTGGAGTAGTTTGCCATTTCATTCTCTAGCTAATTTTACAGAAGAGGAAATTGAGGCAAACAGGGGTAAGTGACTTACCTAGGGTCACACAGCTTTTAAGTGTCTGAGGCCATATTTGAATTTAATAAGGATAATAGTTAAAGGGATTGTAGGGAGGAATTGAAGAAGTACAGGAGATAAGGAAGGTTTGTAACAGGGAATGGAGGAGTTGAAGGGAGATAAGTCTTCCTAACTCTAGATCCCATGCTCTATCCACTGTGCTACCTAACTGCTTTCTTGGCAAAGGTAATGAAGCAGTTTGCCATTTCCTTCTCTGGTGTATCCTTATCTTACAGATAAAGAACTGAAGCAGATATGGGATTTCATGACTTGAACAGGGTTGCATGGCTAGTGAATATCTGAGACCAGATTTGAAGTGAGATTTTCCTGACTCTAGACCCTAAGTAGCATCCATTGTATTATCTAGCTGCCCTTAAAGTTCAGAGGACCTGGGTTCAAATTCTAACTCTGATATTTATACTTTTGTAAACTATGCAAATCTTTCTGGACCTCATCTTTAAAATAAATGAACTGGCTTCAATGGCTTTTCAAGAAGTCTCTTCTAGTTTTAAATGAAATAATCCTATGAACCAAAATCCTCTGAGGTCATGTTTCAAGGGAAAATACTTTTGTCCATCTATCATACAAGCCCAAATTGTATTTCTGGGTATTGAATATTTTTGCAAAACATTTCTTCTAATCACATGGCACATTCATCTCCCACTTTGGGCCATCTTGTTCCCTGGATTTCCTGTCATCACCCATTATCCACATGAGTCAGAGCTTGATTTCTTCCCCTGGGCTGATCAGTTGGCTCTGTTCCCGGACTTTATTGGGGATCCTGAGACCCCAATGGAACCATTCAATAAGCCATTCCACATTTCTCAGATCAGGAGAGAAGACTGTATAATTCTAGAAAGCTAATGTAATATTCTCCACTTTCCATCACTCTTCCCATTCTTCCCAAGTTCAAGTGAACTGTGTTTCTTCCATACCCTGTATGTAACCTACAAAAAAAAAGTCTCCTTTAACACCTTCTTTAGTGACTTCTAAGCCAGCATAAAAAGCATCATAGTAAGAAAACACTGTTGAGGATAGGCAGAAAGGTCCCATGGCATGAACAATTTGTGTCTCCCCATCCTGGATTCTAACTGTAGAAGAACTCTATGACCTAGAAAATAAACCGACAGCCTGCCAGCTATCTGATTTAGCTTGTGTGTATCTAGCAAGGGCTCATTCTTCCCTAGAAATAAACCCACAGAAAGGAGCCTTCTCTGGATTTTCACAAGTCTGCCTGCCAGCCCTGCTTTGGAAGATTGTACTCCACATTCCTTATTTACAGATGTATTTTATTTAGCCAATTTTCCTTCATGCAAACAGCTTTTTCTCCTCTCCTTGCTTGCCAAGTAAGGCCGTGTAGCTTTATTACCTCCATGCCTGGTAATTCTTGTAGCATTTTCAACTGTTGTGAATTTGCCATCCCCTTCTGATTTTTGTCTGTTACTTTTTTGAAATAAATTCCACAGACATCTTTCACATGCATAAAAAGCTCTAACAATACCAAATTAGGGACAAGAGTTTCACTGAAAACTAAACGAGTGGGAATTTTGAACCAGAGAGTGGGATAAGCCTGGATGACTTACTACACTCTGTTTTTCAGTTTAACATTGTACATGGTACAGTATTTCTGAGTATGATTCTCATTAGACATCATCTAAAGTAGAATAAAAAACCCATTTTATTGAGATTTTCTGTAATAAAAAAATATACAGTAAAGCTGTTGCCCATCTGGTTAAAAAACAAAACAAAACTAAAACAAAATAAAATTACTCCCAAACACAAACATCACAAAATTGTTTTACTTTTTACATTCAACATCTGTGTCATATCCCCTGGATTACTTTTACACTTCAAAGACCATTAAAACCAATAATGTGACCAAGCACACCATTCAGTGGATTTTTGTGTGGTAAGACTACACAGTAATAATGAGTGAAAAAGGTTTATAAAGGTCTTGACAGTTTGCCATTAAAGAACTACACTGCTAAACTCAAAATGGCATGCCACGTTTCACTTCTTTACAAAGGAGGTGATACCTAGTTTGACAACTTGGAAATTCTAGTATTCTGTAACCTTCTGACTAATCCCTGAAAATCAAAGTTTGAAATGGAAGTAAGCCTGGTACATCCTAGCCCTTCATTCACCAGGATCCAGTATTTACTGGGCTTCTCACTATCTTTCTGGCCATTGCTTCTCTTCTCCTTTCAAGACCATCCCAGAAATCATCAAGACTAGGACCAGATGCATCAATTGATGCAAGAAATTATATACCTTTACTTTGAAAGAAAATTTTTCATCCTGTCTCATTTTTCTTTGCCTTTTAGACTTTAAAAGAAAAATCACTAACTGCCTCAACTTACTTCTTCAAGTTTCTTTTATTCCTGTCCTTTTATTTTTGTTTTTGGTCAGTTTTGGTCAGTGAGTGCAAATTTACACACACCCCCATATCAAATTAGTCCCATACCTTGTTTTACATTTCCACCATGGAGTAAGATGGATCCAGGGTTTTTGTCATCTCCCACAACTCCTTCCCCATGACCCCACTTTCTACTTTTTGTCCTGAGAACAGTATAACAATCAACTGGTCCTTTAGCTCTACCTCCAATTCCCGTGACTTCTCAGACCAAAATTTCCTTCCTTGACTATCAGTCCCTTATGTATGTAATTTCTTCCTTTTAGAATATAAGCTTCTTGTGGGTAAAGACTTTCTCTACTTTAGATTTGTATCCCAGCACCTAGTGCAATCACAGATTTAATAAATTCTAATTCATTCATTTATTTATTCATTGTATCTATTTAAATGAATGGAAATAATACCCTCCATGTTTGTAAATTTACACACACACACACACACACACACACACACACACACACACACACACACATCAACAAGAGATGATTAGACACTGTTCCCAAAACCACCAGGTAAATGTCTAAAAGTTCAATGAGTGGACTGGTTTTTTGGTATCATTGTGAGCTCAAGTGATAGGTTGGACTGATCTTTTTATTGAACTGGCTGAATTTGCTTATTGTTTTTGGTGGTCTATCAACAGCCTTTCAAACTCCAATAGCAAGGCTCTTATGAGTATTCAGCTCAGTTTTCCTACTCGTTCCAAGCTCTGCAGGGCAAAAAATGAAGGCCAGAAATCTCCATTGGCTGTTCTGGTAGGAAAGGAAGCCAAGTTCTCCTACCTCCTGTGGAAACCAACAGAGAGGTTTCTCTTGGGTCGATGTCATTAGAGCCAACCTATACTGTGTGGGTCAGAGAATTGGGTTGTTGCAGGATCACATTGTAGTTTCTGGAATCAACCACAAAGAAGTCCTTCAAGTGAAAATAATGCTGCCAATGGGTGTGACTTGGAGCCAAATGGCACACCATTTTTGGATGACTAATATTCTTTAGCATCATGTAATAGAAAGGTACTTAACTTAAAAATAGACCTGGATTTGAACCCTAATTCTACTATGACCTTGGTCAAACACCTTAATCTTTCTGAGCCTCAGTTTCTTCATCTATAAAATGAGGAAATTGGACTAAATGATCTCCAAGGTTCCCCTCGAACTTTTTATCTTATGTTCTCATACTAAATTTTTTAGAGTTTTACTCTATTTTTAAAGTAAGGAAAGTCTCTCAGTAGTCTTAGAGAACTTCTGAGTCACTGAGAATTTAATTGACCCATACAATGATACAGACAAGATGAATCAAAGGAAGAACAGGACCACGATCTTTATGATTTAGGAACCAGCTATATTTGTTAATGGCAGAGTGAAATTCAGAAAATTTATGAATACACACATAAACACTCTCTTAGAATTATAAAGAAGGCCTTTTATTGCAAAGAAGAGGAAAGAAGAGATAGAAAGGACAATAATAGTAGTGTCAAAAGGGAAAAAAGAAAGAAAAGAGTATTGATGAAATACATGAAAGAATATTCATGAAATACAACATAAATACCTAAAAGAGCAGCTGGGTAGCACAGTAAATAGAGTACCAGGCCTGAAGGTAGGAGAACTTGGGTTCAAATTTGACTTCTGACACTTCCTGGCTGTATGACAACTCACTTACCCTGATTACCTAACCCTTGTCACCCTACTGTCTTAGAACTGATACTAAGCATTAGAAAAAATGCATATAAGAAAGAAGTTCAGAACAGGACAGAGACAAAAAAGACAACGAGTTTAAAATGAATATGGACTTGAAAGTAAAGAAGTATGAAATAGAGATTCACATCAGTCCTCTTTTTTATAGGGTTATGTTTGTGTTGGTTGTTTGTCAAATGCATCCCTTTTTATCAATTGTTTAAAACAACACATACCTACCTCCCTGGAAAACTCACTCTCCCCTAAGTTTGTTCACTCAAGACCAGGAGTCCTCTAGGGAAAATCCCATGAACAATAACAACCACCAGAAAGCTGCCGTGGTCCAGTTGTCTGCTCCTGCCTCTTAGAGAAAGCCACGTCCATGGGTGCTCCTTTATGCTGTTTATCATCTCTGTACCTTATAAGATACATGCTTCTAGACAGCCTCATGATGGAGTATTTATCTTTATGTAACATAAAAGTGCTTCTGGGGCTACTTCCACACCTCTGTTCTCCCTTAAACCCTGAAAGCCAAATTGCAGCTGACTCAGGAATGAAGGGTTTCTAGTACTCAGAAGCCCCCACCACTCTGCTTCCCATTGATTATCAGCTAACAGCTTCAATTAGCTTTTAGCAAATAGTATGACATAGCCTGTCATCCCATGAGATGTCATAGAAAGAGCAATTGGCACAAAGAACGTCCCCCCCAAAATCTAGGGGATACTCCCCCCAAAAAACACACAGGGTCCATTCAGAGAGTTGGCACAAAGTATAATATGAGGAGACAGAGGCAAACGTGAATGGCAAAGGTGTAACTCACAGCTCCTACTTTCTTGAAGTTTCTTCTCGTGTCTTAGGCAGCATTTTTTCCAGTGCAAAGGGATCATGCTTCTTGAAGTTGCTTCCTCCCTCAGGCAACTGTCTTTTTCTGTTCCATGTCTCCTAATTATCCCTCAGTGTATGTATACTCTGCATCAAATGTCAGCTACTAGTTCCACTTTTCCATGAAGATGGTCAGTGGCAAGGAGGAGAGTGGGGATGTAACATTCCCTCTGGGCTCCCTTCTCTATCCTCCCTGATGCTCTCTGGCACTGGCATAGGGGTCTGCTCCTTCAAGACCCTCCTGAATCTCCTACCACTTGACTGTTTCACCACTGGAAAAGGCATCATTTTAAACTGGCTACGGTGTTATTCCTCATCCCAGATGTAGCCCAGATCCTTTCAGCCAATCACAAGACATTTCCTATGTGATGTCATTTATTTTATCCAATGCACAAAAAGTTCTTCACTCCTTCCAAACTGATTCAGGACCAGTTTTGTGCCTTGTTTACACATCAGAGTTGTTGTTTTTCCTGACTGATTTAATACAGTGTTCTAAGAGTTCTGTGTCCATCATTCTTCGATGCAAAAAAGCTGTGGAGTAAAAATATGCCTTTGGTTCCCTCTCAAAGCTTGTTTCTTGCCTCTTTCATCTCAGTCTATCTGTCAGGTCCTTATTTTGCCTCCTCCTTGCTTTTAAGTGGCATTAGCAAAGACCCTCTCAAGCATTTACTGAAACCTAAAGTGTTACCATCAGGAGGTGGGAGCCTTCTCAGAGTTATTCATATTTTTATGAGATACTCTTAAGAAATAAAAAAATGGAAGATGGCAGCTTAGTAGCAGTGAAAGCTGAAGACATAAAAAAAAGTCATTGAAATCACAAGATGGATCCTTGTCCCTATATTTAATTGGTATATACTTAACACATATGCAACTTGCCTCCTTTTATAAAAAGTTAGTTCCTATAGAGAAGGAATTCTTTCTTTTTTTTGTCATTTTATCTCCAATGCTCAGATCTGTGCCTGGCACACTGTAGGTGCTTAATAAACGCTTGTCAATGCGTTATTATATCCTGAATACTGCCTAGACTCAGAATGCTCATAGCCTAAATGTCATATGTCTGGAGTGGGATCTCCTTTCCTTTTTTCCTTGTCACTACCTTGAAAGATCTTCTGAACATTTGTGATGGGTGGCAGTTTCCCATACTCCTCCTAAGCCTTCTGAATACCAGATTTTTTCAACTCATCACGCTAGCCTTCCATTAGCTTGCATACAATCTAAATATTTAATCTTAGTTCTTTCTTTATTTGTTCACTGTTTATTTAGTGGTCTCTAAAATCAGAGGTGAGAGTAAGTTATAAGAAATCTGTGGATTTCTGTTATCCATACTTCATACACCATATTTTTACATATTCCATCGTTATCTGAGTGAAGTTGTAACTCCAAATCTATAAGAACTGTTTTGTTTAACTTATAGGCAGCGAGGTAGCATAATAGATAGAGTACCAGGTCTCAGTTCAGGAACATTTAAATTCAAATATGACCCCAGACACTTACTAGCTGTGTGACCCTAGAAAAGTCATTTAACCTTTTCTGCCTCAGCTTCCTCCTCTGCAAAATGAGCTGGAGAAGGAAATGTAAGCCACTCTAATATCTTTGCCAAGAAAACCCCAAATGGGGTCATGAAGAATTATATACATGACAGATAAACAGCTGAACAACAATTATACAGTGCTGCACAGAGTAGGTACTTAATGAAGGCTTTTGAATAGAGATGAGGATCAAAGTGCATCTATCTTGAACAAATATAGTTGGGGGAAGGGGAGAAAAATATAGAGAGAAAGAGAAGAAAGAAGTTGTGAGAGGAGAGAAGAGAAAACAGAGAGAGAAAAGAGAGAAGAGGAGAGAGATGGAGGAAGAAAAGAGAGGGATAGGAAAAAAAGAAGAGAGTTGGGGAGAGAGGAGAGAAATAGAATGGAGAAGAGAGTGAAAAGAAAGAATGGAAACATGAGAAAAGAGGGGGGAGAAAGAGTACCCACAGTCTGAATTCACTTTTTCATTAATCTAATTAATTCAGCAACCATTTACTAAGCAACTAGTATGTGCAAAGCATTGTCTTCATCTCTGAGGAGAAAAGGGCAAAGAAATTAAATAGCTCCTGCTCTCAAAAGGCTTGCATTCTCTTGATAATCTAATCAGTTATTTGAATAACTTTTACATTATTTTGCAGGGTGGCCCAGCAGAAAGAGGCTGTTTAGTCTGGATCCTGGTTCTGTCTCTTACTAGCTGAGTAACCTCAAACACTCATTTATTTCCCCAAGACTCTATTTTCTGATCTTTAAAATGAATATAACTCTGGCCCTTCCTACCTTACAGGCTACAGAAAGAAGAGCACTCTGCATTGCTGATCTCATCCTTGTTGTGACCCTCTTAGGAAAGTTAATTATTTTATGGTAAATAGTTTTATCAGAGGAAAAATTCTAGAAATAGACCCAAGTTGGACTTTATAATATAGCCATTGAGATTATAAAGGGAGAGTTAATAGAGAGGACTATTTTTGGCTTGAATGATGGAGGAAGAATCAAGCTGAGACCAAGGGAAGGAGATGATTTATTGTTCCCTGAAAATTTCCCATTGCTAATGACCAGTTGGCTAAGATCACATTATTACTAAAGTGTTACCATATTGTACTGCCTTTTCTCAATTGTATTTGTGCATAGGAACTGTTTGTAATGTTTATTAAGCAGTTGGCTTTGGTATTCCAGAACATGAGAATTTAACTTTGCAGATGACTCGGTACAAACGTGTCTACCAGTTGCCTCTGAAACTAAAAGCAGGAAACCTTTAAATAACATGTATTCTTTACCCCCAGCAATGCATCTCTTTGGCCTCAACTGGCAATTACAACAAACTGAAAATGACACTTTTGAGAATGGAAAAGTGAATTCTGACACCATGCCAACAAACACCGTATCATTACCTTCTGGCGACAACGGTAAGACCCACAGATCTGTTTTATGTCTTGTTTAACATTTCTTCGAATGTGTTTTAGAGTCATGTTCACATCTACTTTGGGGGGAGCAGGTTGGGTCAGAGGGGAGAGGTTACTGGCAGAGTATTAGAACAATAATAACAACAAACACCTTTGCAAAGAATTGAACATTGCAAAAAGAGTTTTTGTTATTTTTGAAATCATTTTACTGAACTAGTGGGAATTACTTTTCTCTTTAAGTTATCAAAGTAACAAAATTACGTGCCCTCAGGTTGGTTAACTATGCCTCTTTTTGTCCCCAAAGTATGTATGCATAATATTTTCAGCCCAAGTTAACTAGATCATAGTCAATATATCATCCCTTTATTCACTTTATCATGGGTATATTAAGCCTTCCTTAAAATCCATAAAGTTAAAATGCTGTATTAATTTTGTTAGAGAAGCCATTTAGGTACAAAGTATATTAAGGGCATGTATTTTATTGACCTGTTTTCTAGGTCCCCTTAAAGTTTCTCTAAACCTCTAGGAATTTTGGCACTTTAGGCTAAGATAGATTTTCAAATCAATAGACTCTTAATGCCAGGCTGGATTTAAATGGTCCGTTCCATCTAACCCAACTATGCCCTGCTCCAGTCATCTTTTCCTGTTCCCAGGAAACAGGCTAAGTCCACAATGGAGCAGCTCTGTCTCTGGGTCCCTGTCTCCCCTTTCCTCTAGCTCTTGTTCCTCATTCTTCCATTTACCTAGTGTGCTTGACTCATCCTTTGGCATCTATTAAAGCCCATCTCAGTGTGGGTAGCTTCTTTACAGGGGTGAGGAAGAAGCTATTATATTCTTAATGAACATTATATATATATATATATACATATATATATGTTATCTGCTATAACTCATGGTTTTTTTGTCATTTTTATCCCTCTCTTTGTCTTGTTTTATTATAACAATAATACTTTGTGGCATACTTCCCACTCCTTAGAGAGGGTACAAAACTCTATGAGACATTTGATTTTCATAATCATAATGAATAGTCTCCATATGGGGCCTTTTCATAGAAAGTGCCCCATGTTCCTTAAACACCATAAACTCATAGTCAGAAGTTGACTGCATCTGGGTTAGGAGGTGACTGCTGCTCCAAAATGCTTTAAAGGGGGTGAAGAATGGCTTCCCTAATTGAAACTGCAGGTGGGAGATTTTAATTAAGGAAAGTATAATTACCTTAAACAAATGCTTAATTACTTTGCAGTGATAACACATATATAAACATCTAAAGCAACAACCCATAAGATAAATAATATTTATTCTAGCTCCCTCTCCCACTTCAACTATTGTAAGGTCAACAAAGCTCCAGCACTGTCTCTTGTTTAAAAAGAAAATGTTAAGGACTGCTTAACCCTTATTGAAGACTTTGTAATTAAAAAGAGATGGCAAAAGTCATGGCCAAGGCACTTCCTGCAATTCCATACCAACTTTTAAGATGATTAGACTTGAGTGTCACAGAGAAAGAATGAAAATGTAAAGTTCTTTTTGCATTGCAGAGTCCCAAGGAGCACAACAAAGCCTTGGTGTTGGCTAGAATTTTCAATACTTAGCTGTAGCACACCCCTTCCCTTCAAAGCCCCTAGGAACTTAAGATCGGAAGTCTAAACTGAAATAGGTTCAGAGTCATTCAGAGAGTTTTCTCCAAAATACAAATAGTTCAAGAAATCAGAAAGTTTTGCCTAAAAGAACTAGAATTCAAGCAGATGCCCCTCAGTTGGGGGATGGCTGAAAAGGTTGTGGTATATAATTATGACCATGGTGCTATAAGAAGGAAGAAGCAGTATCGTTTCAGAAACACCTAGGAAGATTTATATGTCCTGATGCAAAGTGAAGTGAGCAGAACCAGGAAAACATTGTACATAGTAACAGCAATATTGTACAATGATCAACTATGAATAACTTGGCTACTCTGATCAAGACAGTGATCCAAGAGAATTCCAAAGGACCCCATGATAAAAAATGCTTCTCACCTCCAGAGAGAAAACTGATGAACTCTGAAAGCAGATTTCAACACACTTTTTTTCACTTTATTTTTCTTGTTTTATTTTTTTGTCTTTTTTTTTGCAACATGGCTAATAAGGAAAAAGGTTTTGTGTCACTTCACATGTATAGTCAATATCAAATCAGTTGCCTTCTTTAGGAGTAGGTAGAGTGGGAGAGAATTTGAACTAAAAATTTTTAAATGGTTGTTTAAATATTTTTACATGTATTTGGGGAATATTTAAAGAAATAAAAACATTTGGGTAAAGAAGAAACTATTGAGCCAGTAACCATAGTTAAATGAAAACCCTTGGGACCCCTCTTTTATAAGTAGAATCAAACTTGTAAAGATCACGTAGAATCAACTCACCACTTTATAATTTCTCTATGTTTAGAAGATAGTCTAGAGCCAAAAAAATAGCTCTGTTAAAGTTCTGTATAAAAATTAACCCTTGGATCTGAGACATTTCCTGTCCATAGAGTCAAAATCTTTCAGCCGTGATTTAGGGAAGTCTATCTCCTAATCACTTGCTACACATCATTGTAGAGAAGGGACTAGGTATTTAAATAGTGACTACAGTGTACCAGATTTTGCAATAAGTTCCTATTACAACTATTATCTCATTTGATCCTCAGAACCACCCTGTGAATAGGTGGTATTATCATCCCCCTTTATAGTTGAGGAAACTGAAGCACATAATTCCATTAGAAGACTGGCACAGGATCACACAGATAGTGTCTGAGGCAGGATTTGAACTCAGGTCTAACTCCCATCCCAGTTCTCTATCAGTTGTGTCACCAACTGCCTCATTGTGTCATAAAAGGAAAACAATCTAATGCTTTAAAATTTTAAGCCATCTTCTTTGGGCCTGAAAAAAAAATATATAATTCTAGCCATTGAGCAAAAGGGATGTTAGGAAGAAACTATTTCCCTACCTGCTTGCAGTCTCTCTGCTGGATTGTCTTTCCCCCATTGCTCCATAGGATGAGTTTATGGCAAAGGGAAACCCTCCTCTACCAAGTATACCTTTAAGGTGGAAGCCATGAGTTCACATGCCATCCCAGGGTTACCAGTGCCCAGCAAGCCCTAGTAGCAAACACTCTAGAACATTTTGGAGAAATCATCTTACATGTAAGCTATTCCAGAGATTTTAAAAATCCAATCCAGTTTTTAAAGATCTCCAAGGAAAGAGCTTCCACAACTTCTTTTAGTAACCTAATCTAGTCATTAACAGCCCTCCCTATCAAGAAATTCGCAGAGCCTTGAATTGAGCACAGTAGGAACCTAAGTAGTGCTGAGTATAATGAGACAATTACTTCCCAGTTCCTAAAAGATACGCTCCTATTTATGCATCCCAATGTTACGTATTCTTGTTTTTTAAATAGAGCTCTAAGGAACTTGTTGTGGTGCTAGAGATTCAGCAGAGAAATCTTTTTTCTCTGAGTTAATATTGAGCCAGGACTTGTATGTGGTGCTTCAAGAACAGTTGCAGAATGTTGAATAGAACCTGCCCCTCCTGCTTCCCAGGCGAATTCTGGGTCTGGGATGAGCTCTAAATGTTAAGGATGAACAGTGCTGGGATCTGAGAACACAAACAATAGCAAAGGAGTTGGATGGGGGAATAAAAGGAGATAACCTATCGCAGTGGACAGAGTACCAACTCCTTCAGAAACCCTGAGTTCAAATTCCATCTTTTTACCTTGGCTATTTTTACTTTATTTTTTTCTAGATCCTTACTTTCTGTCTTAAAATCAATACTGTGTATTGGTTCCAAGACAGAAGAGCAGTAAGGGCTAGGCAGTGGGGGTAAGTGACTTGCCCAAGGTGAAATAAATGAATTACTTGACTTGATTGTTTGGGTTGCAAAGCAAAGTCAAGCCTCTGACTTCTTCAAAACTTCTCCCTTCTCTGTTATTCTTATAAAAGTCACACAACTAGAAATTGTCTGAGGCCAGATTTGAACCCTAGAACTTCCATCTCTAGACCTGGCTCTCTATCCATGAGCCAATCATTTCACTTCAGACCTCACTTTCTTCACCTAATAAAACCAAGTTATATTAGATGGAGTTCTGAGAGCTCTTAAATCCATGATCTTATCTATCATTCTATAAGAGAGACAACATAGAGTACAATGGTTGAGTCATTCCACCAAACTCTACTGTCCTTACAGGAAATGAAACAACTCCCCTGGACCGTGAGAACAAAGTAGCAGGCTACTTGCATCTGTCTTACCCTGTGCCCAAGCACTTATAATCTGTGTCCTAGAGAACATGTTGTTTATTTACTTGGAATATTTTTGGGCTATCAATTAAAAACCTAACCATGCTTCTTCAAAACCTAGACATTAGAAAGCACTGACCAGACTTAATAAGAACAGAGTACTTTCTGGATGAAGGGTTTTATAGCAAAAATACCTCCCATTGAGAGTGTGGAAGGATAAGGTGTCTGGAGTTCTCCTTTTGGATGGCATTCTGAATTCAGAACCCCTGTAGAACAAGCGATACATTTCATTTCAACAGCGATACATGATACATGCAAAACTTCAACAGAATCCAGGAAGAGAGGAAAGAAAAAGCCATTATTTGAAGGTAGATACACTGGGGAGTGTGGTCTCAGAAATAAGGTCCTTGACGGCAATCATCATTTTATTTTCATCTCAACCCTATTACAATGTCACACACATAGTAGGTATTTTAAAATGTTTGTTGAAATTGAGTTGAATAGAGTCATCATCTAACAAATGTGCCACTAAATTAGAAACCCTGTGTATATGTATAATGTAGAGAAAATCTGATTTTTCCTTTCTAAGCAAAGAAATGCAAATTCTATATAAATTTTGCATAATTACTCTTAAGCTAATAATTTTCTCAAACACCAGATGACTTCAAAATGGCATTCAACCATTTGTAGCAGGCTAAAGATTGAATGTAAATTAAAGAGCATTATGACTAACTGGCCAGCGATAGCATTGAGTTTTTTTCAATATTGTTTATAGCATTTTGTGTTAATGTAATGTATAATAGTTCCTTAATTAGATGTTATATTGATTTTTTTTCTATTAAATTATGTTTGCAAGGCAGTGGTTTTTTTTAATTTCATTTAGGTTGTGCTGTCTATGGAATTTATTAACAGCATGAACTTTTGCTATGTAGTTGTTTACAGAGAGCTATGTAGACATCACACAGGGGTCTGAATCCAGGGTTAGATCATGGGATTGGAGGATGTGCTATTGATTGTTAATAAGCGTCTAGCCTTGCTTCCCGACATTCTAATTAGAGATGCCTCTGAAGGACTTGAAGTTATATTATCATTTGTACTCAGCACAGTTGCAGTTAAAGAGTTTGGGGTTTTGTGGGTTTTTTTGGTTGTTTTCTCTTCCTCTTTTTCTTTGGAATTTTAAGCAGTGTAGGGAGATGAATGCACATGTTCGACGGGTAGTAAATATGCAATACTGTAAATATGTAATACATTTTTAACTTTTTGTAATTTTAGATGCTTTTCAAATGCAAATTATATCTCAAACAGGTCTCAAACCTCCTAATTATCAGTGTAGTTTTAAATACTCTGATTAGCTTGAGTTCTGTTGGGTTTTGAACTAGATTTAGTTGAGAGCTAACAGCATCTTTGGTCTAAAAATGCATATGTACTAAATGATTTTTATAATGCCATTCCCCCCACACCTTTTTTAAGTTACCTAAAAATGCCAGTTTACTGATATTTTGTCATATAAACTGAGTATCACAAAAGAGAAAGAAATAACAATAGCTTTGTGTGTGTGTCTCTCTGTTTTCACACTCTGACAACTATATTTTAAGACATTAAGACTGTTGTGACACATACTTACTGATGAAAGGAAAATCGGTTTAGAAGGAAACAGAATGCTAGTGTTCCCACATTCCAGCTCCATGGGACACATTTAGAAAGCCTTCAAGGCAATGCTCTATTGTGTTTCAAGATGTGGGAGTCTCATCCTTACTGTGAAGACTTTGATCGTCTTGATTCCAAACCTATCTGCCTTGAGATGAGGATAATGGAGGATCCATTGGCCCCATTTCTTTATTTTTCTGCCTTTCCTCCATTTTTTTCCTTCTGAAAGTTGTAGAGATCTTAAGTGTTGTTTGAAGGTTAGAATGGGGAGAGAAATTCCCAGGTTTAGGCACTGGAGGCTGTTGTGCTCAATAAGAAATGAAAGGGATGCTCATCCATCAGGGAGTGGTTAAACAAGTTGTGGCATGTTATTATAATGGATTATCACTGTGCCATAAGAAATGGTGAACAGATTAATTTTGGAAAAAACATGAAAAGATCTACATGAAATTACAAAGAGCAAAACAAGTAGAACCAAGAGAATTCTGTTTGAAGAATGTCTTGTGTGTATCTATCTCCAGAGAAAGAACTGATAAATAAAATAAGACATAGTTTTATATTTGTGAGTGTGGATCTCTTTTGGTCAAATTATGCCTTCTCTAATGGAGGGAGAGCAGGCAGGGAGAGAATTAACTGGATTAATAAACAAATAAGTTATTTAAAAAAAAACAAATGAAAGGAATACCTAGGACTAACCCAGCTTTTGTAGGTCTTCTGATTTCAAAGCTTTCCACAATTCAGAACACAATGAGAGATTCCTATGCCCAAGTTTCTCTATAAGTGGGAGAATAGGCAACAGTGGAATGGGATATAGGATTATTTTCCCAGTTTATCAATCTGTGTCCAGACCCTGCTGACTTCCAGGTGTGTTTACAATCAATACAGAGCATTCAAAATGCTAAGATCAGCTACCACACTTGGTTTGACCAAATTAAAGCACTGTGACTTAAAGATCAGTAGTGCCAAGCTGTTAGTTCTGAGTGGGAAGGGATTTACTGAGACAAGAATCCTCCACAGTAAGACCACAGTCCCCTGAAGTTCAGACCTGAAGGCTACAAGCAGGAAGGCTGAACTCATTTAAACTGCTGGACTGAGGAGATTGAAAGAAATGAAAAATGTCCAGAGTCTGTATGCCTTCCATTGTAATTATGGATCCTAATGAAAGTACCTACACCTGTCTTTTAAAATAGTCATACAGTAAAACAAGCTTAATTCAGAATCAATTGATTCACCACAGTAGGTGTGATCAGTAGGAGGTACATATTGTCTGATTAGACATTTTCAGTTTCATTTCTAGAGGTGATCCAAAGAATCATCACATATTATTTATTGGAATTAAAGGAGATAAACACTGTTGTGAATGTTCCCACAGAGCAAATAATATGAAAAAATTTATATTTGGCTCCAAAGTATATATAGGTTATGTGCCAAAAAATACTGGGAGAACACTCCCATTGGCCTTTTTGCTTCAAGTACCAATAGGAACACTCCCCTCTTTTATCCAAGACTCTGTGTTCCTCTATCATTTGATTTGAGAATATATTACATCATTTGAAGAGATCAAGAGATTGACTTTCCTAATTTCTTTGACATTTATCAATGAAGAAAATTGACTCCATTGATCTAGAAATATTCTAGATGACCAATAAAAGCTAGCTTTAAAAAATGGCTATGTGTAGTCCATTGATCTAGGTGACCGATAAAAGCTACCTTTTTTTTAAAAATGGCTATGTATAGTGCATTAAGTGAATAATCCTTAGATTTAAAATTTCTTGAAGGTTGAGGTTGTATCTTACTTCACCATTGACCCCTAACAGCATAGATCTTGCCTCTAGTGGGTTCCTAATAAATATTTGTTAAATGAAATGTAAAATGAAACGTGACAAATAAATTGTTAGCATAGAATTCTAGAATGTGAAAACTGGATGAAAGCTTAGAAATCATTTAGTCCAGAGGGCAGAACCAAGATAGCTAAGTGGATGAAAGGAATACAACCAAATTCCACCACATTTTTCTCCACAAAGATCTAGAAAGCCCACTAGATTGAATTTTTATTTGGAAATCCAAAAAAGTGTCAAGAGTGAGTCATTTTTTTCCAGCCCATGTCAGCAAAGAGAGACACTGGGGACGGGTGTATTGAGGAGTCCAGAGCATTATACTCCCCAGGGACTGAGAGGCTGAAAAAGGGTAGACAGGAAGCACAGGGCAGGAAGAGATGCCAAGGATGCAAGGCATAGGAGGAGCAAAAATTATCTGGCTGCTGTCACTCACTACCCAATTCTGAATCACATATCCAGAGTGGACTGAGCCCAGGAGAGGTAGAGATGAATGCTTGCCATTCAGATATTTGCTATGTATTAAGAGAACAAATTTGGATTCTGATCCTAAAAACAGAGCAGACTCACTGAGTTCTAACCTCTAGCCCAGACTGAAGCTGATAGTGGAATAGGAATCTCAGGTTAAAGCAGAACCTTGTAGTTTAGTTACTCCAAACCTACACACTTCCCCTTGGGCTGATAGTGATTGACTCCTGAAATCTGGATCAGAAACATGCAGATCTTGGACCAGGAAAGCAGTCAGCAGTCTATGTCCTGGATTACGTTACTTTGGGAGCACTAAACCCTTCCCCATTGAGATCCTGGAATAACACATCACTGTTCCAAAAAAGAATCAGAAGGACTTTTGAAGACTAAAGCTTAGCCCAGACACTCTCTCAAGAAATTTATGGACCCTAGCCCAAAAATAAAGTTGGAAGTCAAGAAGCAGGAAGTCAAGAAAAATGAGGGGAGAAAAAAGGATTTTTTTAAGTATCCCAGCATAAAAAGTTATAGTAACAGAGAAGCTCAAGGCATAAATCCAAAAGCAGAGAATGATTCTAAAACCTCTATAAGCAGAGCCTCAAAAAGAACATGCAGCTTTCTTACAAGCCCAAGTAGAATTACTAGAAGATGTAAAGCAATAGGTTATGGAAGAAAGCTATGGAAAGTCAATTAATAGCTTGGAACAAGAGGTACAGAACCATACCCAAGAAAAAGAACTCTGAAGATTAGAACTGACGAAACAGATGTATATGCTGATATTATATTTATTATATTAATGATTATTATTACAATAAATAACGGAAGCCAAGTTAATAATAATATTGAAACAAAGTCAAAATACTGAAAAAAAAGAAGAAAATGTAAGGTACCTCCTAGTGAATACAAGTGACCTGGAAAACAGTTCAGGGAAAGAGAATTTAAGAATCATTGAACTGCCAGAAATCCATGAGTGAAAAAAAAAACAACCCTACATGTTATTTTCCCCTTTATTTCATAATATGATGTAAGTTCTCAGGGGGCTGAAAGCCTTTTTTTTTCCTTTTTTTTTTGATCTTTGTATATTCAGTGGTAGACACCCAAAGACCCTGACCATCACCACCACCACCACCAAAAATAAAACAATAATACACACACATATAAAAAACAATCCCTTCTATCTGGGAACTTGCCTTATACCTGTAGCAATGCTAAAAGGTCATACTAAAAGAATGTCATTGTTTCAGGGGAAAAAATTGAAGATGAGTAGACAGTGCATGAAATAGAAAAGAAAACCCTATTTCAGGGAAAGTTGAGGGGAGAGATGTGCACAAAAGGATAAGTTTTGCTCTTCCAAAATATATGCTTATAGAAACTTGCCCTCTATTCTTTATTCTTCACCCTCTTCACTTCTACATCCAATGCTGCTCTTACATTATTATATTTCTGGAAAAAAAATGCTTAGTTCCATTCCTTTGGTTGCTTTTGTTATTGTTTACTTCCAGGTTGCCTTGAGAGTTGGAATAATCCATTTCCCCTCAATTTACACTTTCCAGCATGTTTCAAATGACTGATTAGTACCAGAGTTAATCCCTCCTAAAAAATAACAAGACATACTTTGTAAGATAATTATGTTCCTAGTGAACAAGAATGAGGGTAGGTGTGAAAGCAGCTTCAGTAATAGGCATGTCGTGGGGAAAGTCAAAGGATTCTGACTTAAAGATCTCAAGGAATGTGTTGGACCAGGACTGACAACCCAAAATATCTTGATGCAAATGTGAGTCTTTAAAGTGAACATCCTTGGGTAGCATTTTAGCTGTAGTAAGAATGTGGTATACTAGAGGGTTTTGTTGTTTTGTAAAAGTGACTTGGTTAATAATCTATTCATTTGTTTTTCTCTCATCCCCCTGTGGATATCTTTACACACAGGAAAATTAGGTGGATTTGCACAAGAAAATAACACCATAGATTCGGGAGAACTTGATATTGGCCGGAGAGCAATTCAAGAGGTTCCTCCAGGGATTTTCTGGAGGTCACAGCTCTTTATTGATCAGCCACAGTTTCTTAAATTCAATATCTCTCTCCAGAAGGATGCACTGATTGGAGTATATGGCCGCAAAGGTTTACCACCTTCTCATACCCAGGTAAGAGGAGCTTACCTGCTGTGGTCAGTAAGACGAAAACTACCAGTTTGCATGTTTTGTTTTAGGTTATTCAGTTTTATGACATGAGCCTTATGTCAGACTGGCCTCTTTTGCACTGATTCTTCACAGTGTGGAAAATCATGAATGAAGATAGCATTGGCTTCCGTTTTCTGTTTTCTTTTCACGTGAGATTATTACATCTCCTTTTGAAAGAAAAGTATTGCCTTCTGCAGTTAATCTGATTATTTTTATAAATGTAGTGTAGCAGATTGTGAAGGTGAACTAATCCATGGTAAGAATAATTTGAATACACAACTAAGTGTTTTTAAAAAAATAACAATGGAAAGCTTTTTTTTTTTTTATAAACCCTTACCTTCCGTCTTGGAGCCAATACACAGTATTGACTCCAAGGCAGAAGAGTGGTAAGGGCTAGGCAATGGGGGTCAAGTGACTTGCCCAGGGTCACACAGCTAGGAAGTGGCTGAGGCCAGATTTGAACCTAGGACCTCCCATCTCTAGGACTGGCTCTTAATCCACTGAGCTACCCAGCTGCCCCCCAATGGAAAGCTTTTTAACCAGCCTTAAATTTTACAAAGAACTTCCATTACAACACCCTTGTGAGGAAGGGAATGCAAGTTATTACAGATAAGGGATGAAGAACCCGAGGCCCAAAGAGAAGAAATTATCTGTCCAGGATCACACAAGCAGCAAGAATCACAACTAGAATTTGAACTCGGGAAATTATATGACCAGGATCACACAACCAGAATTTGAGCCCAAATCTCCTGACTCAAACACCAAGGATCTTTCCTCTGCAAAACTAATGATGAGGTGATTCCCTTCATAAATGTTAATTTGATAAATTAGCAATCCATTTCAAATTGGGATTCATCTTCTTAAATACAGTTATGCCCTAATTATTATTATCCATTAATAAAAAAAATAAAAATAGTGGCATTGGAAATTATATCAGGATGGTCATAATGGCCTTAAAATTTAATTCTTGTCCATGTCATTCATGCCATTACTTTATTCCCAAACTAAAGAAATAAATTACTGAAAGGCAACAAAGTCTTTGTGGAGAAGCAAATGTAGTATCATTCCTATATAACAGCATAATGTTGGGGGTAGGGGAAGAAAGCACTGTTTATGCAGTCCAGAAATCTTTCCCTGTTGGTCTCCTGCCTCTGTCCTCTTGCAAACTTATTATCTCTTCCTTATCACAAGTAAGAGGACCTAGGTTCATATCCTGCCTTTGACCTTGGGCAAATAACTTAACCTCCTTGGGTCTCATCTTTCTTTTCTGCAAAATGAGGGCATTAAAACAATGGCCTCTAAGGTACCTTCTAGCTCTAACTCTATGCACTAAGATTCAACTGTCTTCATAGCAGATATTCCTAGAATGTTAGCATCCAAACGGACCTCATTTCATCCAGCCTCTCACTGATACAGGAAAGTTTTTAGCACATCCCTGATATTTAATCAACTGCCTTCCGCTTAAGGGCTCATAGTGTGATAAGGAACTTACACTTCACAGGGCAGCAACTCCATAATTATAATCATCACATTTTTGATACGTATACTAAAAGTTATGGTAGGAAATTAGTCAGGTGTTTTTCATGTTCAGAAATTAAAAATCACCTACCCTTAAAATTAAAATTGATGCAGAACTGTTTGCCAAGGGCAGTTACTTTTTAAATAAATAAGGGATCTCGGAATGGGAACATTCATCAGGCTGCAAGCAGAATGGACTGTTAGATGGCGATCAGAGTCAAGCGGGTGTCATGAGGTTTCCTATTTAGGGAAGCTGTTTTGATTTTAGCTTAGCATGTCAGATGGAGAACTATTTGCATACTATTTATCATTTGTTTTTTCAATGCTTTTCAAAATGTAATTCAATTCATTGGCTTTTAGTAATGCTTCCTCTGTACAAGGCAGTATGTTAGGCATCCAAATATGAAGAAAATGGTGTTTTCTGCCTACAGCTAGCTTACATTCTTCCTATGAAGAATGATACGTACTTAGGTATATATAATTCAAGGTCTGCTTGATGTGTGGTCAGAACAATGGGAACATCCAGACAAGGTGCTTCAGAAAACTTTGAGAAGACTTTCAGCTGGAGGAATGAGCAGAGGTGGTTGTGATGGGTAACTGGACTAACCCTTGAGGGAAGAGAAGAGTTCTCATAGGTAGAGAGGAATGAGGAGTATATTTCAGAACTTCGGGACAGACTTTGTGAATGTAGAAGCCAGTGTTGGTGAATTGAGTTTGAGGAATTTGTGGTTCTTTGATTGAATGTTAATCAGTGTAAAGAGGATCAGAGCACCATCAAACAAGAGTGATGGGTGATAGTGCCATTTTGCTAGGTATGGGTAACCTACAGGTAAGGGAGCCCTTGTTAAGATATGGAATAACTTGATCATACCTGTATATAAGGAAGATTAATTTAGCAGCTCTATAACTGTAAAGGATAGTTTTGGAAGAGAGGAGTCTGGAGGGAAAGAGAATGCTTAGGAGGTTGTTACAATAGTCTAGGCAAATGATAAAAAGGGCCTGAGGAGGGTAGTCTGGAAAAGAAATAGTCAGTCAGTAAGCATTTATTAAATTCATACTATGTGCCAGGCAAATGTGAGAGCTCTTACCAAGTAAAATCCAAAAAGACTTAGCAGTTAATTGCACATGAGATATGAAGGAATTAAAGGGAGTCAAAAATGACTGAAATTACCAGCCTGGGTGATTAAGAAGATGATGGTGCTTTCAAAAGAAGTAGGGAAGGGGGCAGCAAGGTGGCTTAATGGACTGAGAGCAAAGCCTTAAGACAGAAGGTCCTGGATTCAAATCTGACCTCAGACACTTCCTAGCTGTGTGACCATGGGCAAGTCACTCCTTTCCACTCTTCTACCTTGGAATGAATACAGTGTCAATTCTAAGACAGCAAGTAAAGTTAAAAAAAAAAAGAAATAGGAAAGTTAGAAGAAGAGGCATATTTGGGAATAAAGAGTTTCCTTCTCTATCAAATAAGAATTTTATGCTACATAATACTTCAAGCACTACATTACTATAATTCTATGGTGAGCTCAGTTTTGGACATCATGAGTTTGAAGTGACAATGAGACATTATCTATGGAGGGGATGGGGGGAAAGGGAGAGAAATGGGGAGCCAGTGGAGAGGTAGAATTTGGATTAATTTGATAGAGATCATGAAATTACTCATATGAGCAGAAAGACTGTGAAGGGAACTTTGAGGGCACCTATAGTTCAGATGGAGGGTAGTTAACCAGGGATTGAGAAGAAACAGCTAGAGGGGTCAGAGAAGAACCAAGACAGAGTTCACAGAAACCAAGGGAGCAGAGAGCAACCAAGAAAAGGGCACTCTTGGTGATCAATCCTGCAGAAAGGTCAAGGAAAATGAATGATGGAAAGGAGCTACTGAGCTTAGCTGTTAGGATGTCATTAGTGTCTATCCTTAAAAAGTATATTTAAAAAGAAACATTTAGAGTGATACTCTTGCAGTATAATAAAAGACACATTTGATTATCACTCTGGAAATTGTGAAAGTCACATCAATAAGTGCTTAAATCATTAAGGGGAATACATTCATGCATGTGATGAAAACTTTTCAATCTCTGTTTCAAGCACATTCAAACTATATGAGGCAAATGTGCCACCATGTTGGACATTAATTAATTTGGTTTGAATTACCCTGAACTCTCGCTGTAAGACTCTCCTCACAGTTCATGTTGCTTTTGTAGGACACTTCCGAAAAGTTCTTTCTTTTCAGCAAGTTCACCTCCTCAAGAAAGGCTTGAGATTGAGCTGTTGGCACTGAAGAGAAGGCTCTGTTTATGGTGAAAAGCAGTAGATTTTGTCAAAAGTGTGAAAATTGTGTCTTCATAATCACCACTTCACTAACCAAATGCATTTTCTATAACTTCCCTGAAATCTACTACTAAACTGAGCCTGGAAAAGAGCAGACAGTCAGTCCAGAAGATAAACTGAAAATAATAAGAACAAAGGAATAAGGGGAGATTTAAATCATTGATGCAGTAAACTTACTCCATCTCATCAGAAATTACAATTTAAATGGTTTTGCCATCTATAAGACCCTTAATCCATACAAATCTCAAATTAAAGTTACATTGTATAGAGGGTGCAGCAAATCTAGATTTTGCCGTGGGCTGAATTCCTCCCATCCCCTAGTGTTGAGTTTGGGATGTCAGGTTGAAGAATATGTCTCAATCATAGTTTGATAAAACCACGGTATAGTAGAGATGGCAAGAACCTTAACAGTCAAGTAATTCAAGTTTGTCCTTTTTATAGATTAGAAACTGGAGGCTCAAATAAGTTGAATAACCTGCTAAAGGTTATACAATGAATTAGTGGTAGAGACAGGACCAGAATACCAAAGTTCATTCTCTTATACTACAGCTTTTTTCCTCTAGATATAAATTAAAAGAAGGATCTTTAATGAGTCTGTACTTTCACTGATGGAGGCATTCTCTATCAGTTGATCCACAAGCATTTCTTATGTGCCAGGGCACTGTTTAAGGGGTTGGGAATACAAAAATGGGAGTCTCTGCCCTTCAGGCACTTACATTCTTTCTTCCCAGTCTTCCAATGAGTATCTGTATATCATGTGAATGATATGAAAGTCCTAGCTTTAGTCTTTTAATGTTCCTGAGATATTTATAGCTCTCAATTATCTGCTATCCCTCATGCTTGCTATAGCTGATCTTTTTCTCTGATCAGACATTTTCTGGTTATCTTTTTCCACTGCTTCTTCTGAGTAGTTATTGTTGATAATAAATTGAAACCTACTTATGCCTGCTGTAGATTTCTCCATTGCCCTTTAGATTCTTTGAAGAGTGTAGTGGTCCATGACTTTTATCACTGGATGAATATTGATGTTAAAATGATAGAGAGTCTCTTGGGAACTTAGAAAGTGATAGATAATTTCCCAAATACACTACGGCACAGTCTCTTCCTCCTTTTAAACTCTAGGCCCAGCTTATTGTCCACCTGCAGAGCCTTTTCAGGTTAAACATACTGATGGACAGTCTCAGAGAACTACTCATTTAGCTGAATGTCATGATCAGACAATATACACACTATCCCTTTGCTTTTTCCTCTATGGATTATTAAGCATTCTCTTAAGGATGTGAATTTCCTTAAGGAGGTCCAAAGCTAATTTAAATCTAAGACCAGATTTGAACTTTGGGCTTCCTGATTCCTGGGCCAGTGCTCTGTGCACAATGGCATCTCCTGGCTGCTTATAGTGAAAGCCTATGGACCCCTTCCTCAGAATGTTTTGAAATGCATGAAATAAGATGTAAAGGAAACCAATTATATTGAAATATAATTATTAAAATATCTTTTAAGTAAGTTCATGAATTTGATCTATTGGGAATCCCTCTTCCATTTGGAGCCTCTGCAGGACATCCTTGATAGTAGAGAAATCCTTATTAAGCACGTATTTTCCTGCTGTATCCCTGACTTGGTGTTGCTAATTAGGGGGTCACTGAATAAATTTGTCTCTGGAGTTGTGTCTATAAAGTAATTTCATACACGGATGTATGAAATACACCTCAGTGGAGGAAAGCCTTTAAGGCTGCATTCTGCTTTAGTGAGTCCATTTTTCTTTAATAGTTGAGAAACAATAAACACTGAGCAGTCTTTGGTTCTATACACCTTTCACTCAGTTGTGTGACCATGGAGATATCATCTGTTGCAAATCTTTTCTGAAAGCCATCTGCTTCCTTCTTGCATTTTATCAAGGATGCCCTCAACAGAAGCTGGGAGGGAAAAAAGCAAGAATAGGTGATGAAGTCAGTGTTTCACACTCTAAGAGTAAAAGCTTGTTAAATGTGACCATTGTTGAGCACTCCATTGAGAGAATGAAGAGAGGTAAATGACCAGCTATTGTGGGCTCAGGCAAACTCCAATGATGAGAGGCAGTTAGGTCATGTAGTGGTTAGAGAACACCAAACTTGGAATTGGGAAGAACCAAGTTCAAAATTGACCTCAGACAATTTCTAGCTGTGTTATCCTATACAATTCACTTAGCCTCTGTCTCCTTTCAGCATCCTCATCTGGAAAATGGGTATAATAATAGCATCTCTCTCCCAGGGTTATTGTGAATATTAAATAAGAAAATATTTGTTACTTAAAGAAAAGTCCAATGATGGAGAAAGAGAAAGGAATTAAATCCAAAGGGCATAAATAGAATGAAACCCGAGTTCACCAAAAGGGACAGGAGGTTGTAAATAGCATACCAGTCCACCTTGGACAGGCAAAAAATAATAGGACAGAAAGAACCTGAAACTAGCAATTAAGAACTATCCAGGTATATATGAAGCCCTGTAAGACCTATTAGAAGGAAGTGTGAGAAGGTGGGGGGCAAAACTCCTGATATACCTTAAAAGTCAGCATAGTCCCAGAGTCAGCCATACTTTTCCCATTTATATTCATTGCTGTTAGTGGAGATTTGTAAAGGTGATACGGGAGGGCATGTGAGGTAAAGAGGATCTTTTTCAATTTGGACATCATTTCAATAACATTCCTCTGGCCTCCTTTCAGCAATTATAAGAGACTTGTTCAGAATTGGTTTCCATTTGTTTTCTGAAACTGTTATATGATAAGAAAAATGGGATCCTTTATACAATGTGACAAGAAAAAAATTATTCTACGTAATTTTTTGCTTCCCTTTTACCTGCTTGAGTAAATATTTAAATTTTTTGAATGATAAGAACACTGGATAGATTTTCCCAAAACAACTGGATTAAGTCTTACTTTGTAACTCTAACCTGGACCTGACATGCTGCTATTTATATTTCACCAGAAGATTATAGGATAGTGGGTTTTCAGGGGGTTAGGGAGTGGAGAAGACTTACAAGTTCATCCAGTAATGGGAATTCTAAAGGAAATTCAGGGTTAAAAGATACCTGCACTAGTGAGGCTAGCAGGTGTCACAAATAAAAGTCATTCTCTTTTGTACATAAAATCCTTATTTCTTACTAGGACAGTTTTGACCTTGCTTCTACTTCAGGCATTGTCTCCTTGCCTCAGTTTCTCTAGTTCTTGGAATTGCCATCCTAGTTCTCTATGATGGCTCTTTTCCATCAGTTGCTAATCTATACTTGGACATGTGAGTTGCTCCCTATCCCCCTCTCCCCAAACCAGAGAGAGTTTAATCAGTTATCTTATTCCCCAACAAGGATTCCAGATTTTATTAGCAAGAAACCAGATGCCTAATGGAAGCAGGGATAATTACGTAAATATTGGAAAAGGAGGAGTTCAAATAATAAAATATAGTATATTAATGAAGAAGTTCCAAAAATCATCCATTTCTGTATCCTAATCATTGCCTCTTCTTTAGCCATATTTTTTTATAGATGGAGTTGAAAAAAACATGTTTTTAATGTTTATCAAGACCTCAAATATCCTTGTAAGTCTTTCACAGGTCAGTGGTGTTAAAATTCAAAATGGACCAGATGTCTAAAGGCCACATATTGACTTAAAAAAACACAAATGAACATTATCTGGGTCGTATTTTATTTATTTTATTAAACAGTTCCCAGTTGACCCCTCTGTTTTAGGTGACTCTCTAAGCCTCTTACTTGACAGAGAAGATGCCAAGCTACCTGATTAGGGGGAGTTTTCTCCTCTAGGAGTTGTGAATTTTTATACTATTTTCCAGCGGATCCACAGATCCAGGCCCTGTGCCATATTATTATGAACTTGTGCCATCCTTGGATATAGAAAAAGAGTTGGGGGGGAGGAGGGAAGTGTGCGATCTGTGAATTCATCTGTGTGGGGAACTCCCCATTATAGAAATTCAGCTCTGTAACTCATTTTCTAAGAAAACTCTGCTATATTATCATTTTCTATATGAAGCCTCTTCTGATCACTTCCCCTAAAAAATCATCTTGTATTTATTTTATGTATATGCTTAGTATATATTTTGCATGTAGCGTAGGAGGAGGAAGAGGAGGAGAAGTCATCGTCTTCACCATTATTGTTGTAGTAGTAAAGTGTTAATAGTGGTAGTAGTAATGTGTAGAGATTTTTGTTGTTGCCCTCAGTAGAGTGTAAGTCCTGGAAGTCAGTAACTGTTGTCTTTGCTTTGTGACTTGAACAAGTCACTTAACCCCTTCATGTTCTAGATTACTCTCAGAGACTATAAATTGAGAAGATTTCTCTTAGTCCCCCTCCCCCCAGGAGTTCCCTATAGATTTGAAATTTCAAGTCCAGTGCATACCACTTCTATATCTCAGGAGCATTTGCCTGGCTTAATGCTTGTTTATTGACTGATGGATTGATTAAGATTTGCAGAGGACACTGAAAGGCTGAATGGTTTGTCTGTGGCCATACAGCCAGTCTTTGTCAGAGACCAGCTGCTTTGGACTTCAAGTCTAGCTTCCTCTATTCTATCAAGAGTCCACCTCACATTCATATAGATGTTTAAGATTTACAAAGCACTTCCCATGCATTAGCTAATCATTACATCTTCCTAACCTCCCTCTGAGGTAGATGGGGCAAAGACCTCATTTTAGAAGAAAGTAAACTGATGCCCGTAGAGGTCAAAAGGATCGTGTAGTTGGTCACTGTCAAAGCCTAGAGGTGAACTTAGACCTTCAGACTATTAAGTCCAGCATTCTTAAAATACTTTCTATATTTAAAGAAAGAAGGTCAATATTTGCTATCTTACGTTCTGTCCGATAGCAAAGGCCATTGGGTTTTGGTCACTACCCAGAACTCTTTTTTTCCCAGTCTGATGCCAACACTACCATTCATTAATACTCATGGTCCATGAGGTGATTTTATCCCGACTTCAGTTACCCAATCACAAGCATTCATTATGTGCCATACACTGGACTAGACATTGAAGTATGTGTATGTGTGTCTTTTAAATAATAATTCACTGTCCTGTAGACTTTGGATAAAATCCTATTTGAGAAATTTCTGAACTATGTAAGATACATGGAAAGAGACACAAACACAAAGAGAAAGATGGATAGACAGATTCCTAGGAGATGCAGGAGATAGAGCCCTGGATCATGAAGATCTAAGTTCATGAAGACATAAGTCATGAAGATCCAAGTTCAAGTCCAACCTCAGATATTTCTTAGCTTTGAGACCATTAGTAAGTCACTTCATCTCCTTCTGCTTCATCATTTGTAAAATGGAGCTCATAGTAGCCCCCATCTCATAGTTGTTGTTGGGCTCAAATGAGATAATATTTGCAAATGCTAAGCCTAACACCCTGCCCCATAGTAGTCACTTAATAAATGCTTGTTACCTTCCTACCTTCCTTCCTTTTCTCTGTTAATTCACCTTTCACCATAGATTTCTTTCTCCCAGGAAGCATCAAACTAAAGTATGGAAACTGAATAACCCTCAGCTATTAGAAACTTACTTTAAAATTAAATTGTTCTTCATGAAAGTCTAATAGGAAGCTTCTTCGGTGTTATCTTCTTTACAGGGCTTTTCTCTATGTGCACAATTTTAACCACACAATTATAGCCTAAATTTTACAGAATTTGTTCCTAATTTCAGCAGAATTCAGCAGTTAAATGTATCCAGTCCTGGACGCTTATGACTGTTCTTAACAAAACAGATTAAATTGAATGATAATTGGCTGTTCACAAATACTTATTGAAGGTGGTTGGTGTTATTGCCTATGCTTCGGTCCTTTCAATTAGTTTAATTTTGCAATTGGTCTTCTTTTTATCAGAAGCATATAGATAGCTTGTTATTATGTAGTTTTGGTTTATTGGTTTACTTGTAATCAAGCAATGGGCATTTGTTAGGTGCCTACTTTGTGTCAAGCACCATGCTAAATGAGGAAAACCTAAAGACAAAATGGAACAGTTTCTGCCCTCAAGATGCTTACATTCAACATGTCCACATGTTCACTGGACAACCTACCTAACTCCATATGAAATATCTAGGATACAGAAAGCACTGTTTTAGATGTAGACACAGATAAAGAAAATATTGATCAAGTAATTATAAGGGAATTTGAAGGTGGTGGAGGAAACAATAGCAGCTGGGATGGTCAGGAAAAGCCTTTTTAGGAGGTGGTGCTTGAACTGAGTCTTCAGTGAGTCAAGGAACTCATAAGAAGCAGAGAGGGAAATTTGTATGTGTGAAGAATTAAAAAATTGTGGGATAAACATGAGAGTCATAAGACTCTGAAAGGTCTTGCCAGAGTGTCTGGTGGTCTAGCTAAAATAAGGATGTTAGCCTTGGAATATTTGCCAGAAAACAAGATGGCCATGTCCCTAATTTTCAAACCTTCCTCAGTGTGGAAGAAAGATTAGCCTCCATGCATTTTGGAGATCAGGAGCAATGGGTAGAAATTTTAAAGAGAAGAAATTAGGCTAAATGTCAGAAAAGGTGAGGACTATTCAAAAATTGATATGGCTTGCCTTGGGAAATAGTTGGTTATTCCTCTTTGGTAGTTTTCAGGATAAGCCAATTGTCCATCATTTGTTATGATGGGTATAGAGATGGGGGGATGGGGAATGGGTTGGGCTAGAAAGCTATTGATGTTCTCTCCAACTCTGAAACTCTGTGATCATTCACATTCTTCAAGAACGTAGACTCCTCAAACCCAAGGACCATTTTTGCTTTTTCTTTGTATCCCCATAGAGTGTGGCACATTAAGTAAGCTCATAATAAATGCTTGTTGATTAATTGATTAGTGAGAAGACAATTCCAAGATTAAACAGCATTAGAAAGTCTGCTGTCCTACAAGGGAAGTGGGGGAGATATAGATGTGTGTGTATGTATGTATGTATATGTATATGTATTTATGCATATGGTTTCACTGCAATGGAAATTCAGCCATCATTCAACTAAAAACCATTTAATCATAATAATATTACATATGTCATATATATATACATCACATATATTCTTGGACATAATAAATATCACATATATTCTTGGACACAATATATATTTTATATATAATAGCACTTTATATGCTGTTTTAAACTTTGCAAATTCTTTACAAATAGCATCTCATTTTATTCTCACAAAAACCCTATGTGGTAGTTTCTATTATTATTCCTATTATATGAATAAGGAAACTAAGGCAGAAGTAGGTTAAATAAATTACCCAGAATCCCACAATTAGCGATTATCTGAGGCTATATTTGAACTTGGATCTTTTCGACTTCCTCTGTTGCTCTATTCACTGTACAACTCAACTAACTCCATAGGAAATATCCGATATCTAGAAAGCACTGTTCTAGATGTTAACACAGAAACAAAGATAAAATATAGTCCCTATCCACAAGAATCTTAGCACCAAGAAAAGTAAGTCAGACATGCACACAAAGAGACTTGGACTAAATGAACTCTAAGGTCCCTTTATGTTTCAATCTCAGTTTCCTTGTCAGTAAAATGAGGGTTTTAGTATCTGGTACAGAGGAAGTTTATGAGGCTTAAACATGAAGGTGTATATAAAATGCTTTATAGACCTTAATATGGTATTTAAAAAAAGATATACATATGTGATTAGCATTTAAGTGCCTAAAAGGAGTGGTGAGTGCTTTGAGATCATATGAGAGGATGAATACTTTGCTATTTTCAACAGTGACGGATGGGAAGCTATTGTCTAAACCTTTCCCCTTGTGGACACACATAGGTTTTTTTTTTGTTTTTTTTTTTTTTTGCCCTTTGGAGCTAGCTATCTAGCTGGAACTTTCTTCCAACGCTGTACTTATTAGAAAGGGGTTTTCTTAAAAATAATAATATTTTAAAATCATTTATAATTGCTGGCTATTAATGGGCTTTGCTTCCTCCTTCCACAGTATGACTTTGTGGAGCTTCTGGATGGCAGCAGGTTAATTGCGAGAGAACAGCGCAACCTGCTTGAGTCAGAAAGAGCCGGTCGACAGACGAGATCCGTCAGCCTTCACGAGGCTGGTTTCATACAGTACTTGGATTCTGGAATCTGGCATTTGGCTTTTTATAATGATGGGAAAAATGTCGAGCAGGTGTCTTTTAATACCATCGTTATAGGTAAGAACAGTCTTCGGAGCATTTCTGCAAAACTACAACCTAAACAGCAGGTTGAATAGGGAGGGAGGGAAATGTTTCCACAGATTCTTTTTACTACTCTTGTTAATTCCCACCGTTTCAAAGTATGGGTTAAAAGGTGAGAAATACATTTTTTAAAATTTGTTTAGTAATGAACACAGGAGAAATAAAGCAGAATGCTCACCTGCCAAGAAACGAGAGGAAGAAAATATCAGGGAAAGAAATATCTAGAGAGAGCAGATTACATTAAATGAAATTTTTTAAATGTTCAAATTTTAATTTAAAATTTCTATCTAAAATGCCTCTGCTGTTTTATATGTTTTAATAACTCACGGCAAGTAGAGGTTACCAAAAAAAAAAAAGTCGTTGAACCTAGAGTCACTTCCGCGTGTACCCGAAATTGAGTAGAGTTGTAGAATCTACTTGGTGTTCTGGTGGGAGGTAGCCTATACAAGTCTTATTTCTTTCTCCTTTCTTCAGAGTCTGTGGTCGAATGCCCCCGGAATTGCCATGGAAACGGGGAATGTGTTTCTGGGACATGCCATTGTTTTCCAGGATTTCTGGGCCCCGATTGTTCGAGAGGTATGTATGTGTTTAGTCAAATTCCTTTCTTGAGTCAATACAAATCGGCTGCAGGAATACAAGTAGTCCAGAAAGTAACTGAGGAAGAGAAACTGCCATGTGGCTTGTTCCAGAGCTGTTTCTTTTCTTCCCTAGCCTGATGAGAAAGATGGTTGTTAATTCTTCTGTCATGTTTTATTTTACAGCAGCCTGTCCAGTGTTGTGTAGCGGAAATGGGCAATACTCCAAAGGCCGTTGTCTCTGCTTCAGCGGCTGGAAGGGGACTGAGTGTGATGTGCCCACCACCCAGTGTATTGACCCTCAGTGTGGGGGTCGTGGGATTTGTATTATGGGCTCTTGTGCTTGCAACTCGGGATACAAAGGAGAAAACTGTGAAGAAGGTAAACATGTACATATTTACAGATGTCTATTGTTATCCTCATAAAGAAATCTATGACACCAAAGACTTCTTAGTTCAGGATTTATCCCTTTGGACCACCCCCCCCTTTTTTTTTTCTGTTCCAACCAGCTTTGAGATTTTATATTGTCTGGGATTTTGGAACCATGGTGTTACCGAGCGGCATTATGATTACCATTCCTATAAAACAACTTTCTAAGACTACGAGTCCTATTTGAGAAGGTGCCACTCTGTGTTAGTAGAGGAAGTTCTTTCCTCTCCCCCCGCCCAAATGGACTAAAAGACTAAAACATCACATTAGTAATGGAAGCATAGATTTTAAGAATGAGAACATTTTCCCCCTAACTTAAACATTTTTTAAAAAGGAAACCTGACCTACCCATGAACTGAGATTCTAGAAGGGCTGTGATTTTTTCCCCCATATCTCAAAAGAACTAACTCCTGGATGATTCTGTCACTCCCTTGTTTCATGAGTCCTTTTGGCATTTCTAACATCAATGCTGATTTTGATGTCATGTAGAGTATCACATAATTTGTGAATCCCAGAACAGTATCTGATGATGACATTCATGATGCTACAATGTAGAGCACTGTTGAATTTCAAATTATTTTTTTAAAGGGAAAAGCACCATTTTCCTTCTTCAATCAAATTGATTTTATTGATCTGCACGTACAAAGTAATGCAATTAAGCCTCTGGAATTAAATTTTCAGACCATTGACCCTACAAGTGTAAAGTTTTATTGAGTCAAATTGCTAAATTAAATCTTGTCATCTAAAGCACATTAAAGTGAATTAAGAAGGCTAGAGAGTATGCAACTCATTTATTTCTCAAACAGGTTGAGGGTCCTACCCAGCTGTCAGAACTCTGTCTTAGTGGATTAGGTCAGTGGATACTGATTGTTACAGAGAATCCAATACTTATTCTTTTCTGATTAGGCAGAAGAGAGAGCAAAAGTCTGAAACCTTAAGTGCATCTCAGTATAATTCAGGAAAATTACAAATCCTCCCAAGATTCTCAATTACCTAAATGGCTTTGAGGCTGTTGGTGCCTCTTATCTAGGATGTCACTTGTTTCTCTGTGTAATTCTTCCAGACACTAACAATGGCTTCTTCAGAATTTGTCAACAGATTCTGGTTGCTGGACAGTTGCCATCAGGACACCCAATATGTGTCTGACTGCATGTAAATGGAATTGAGCTCTTGTTCTGAACTGAGACCCAGCCTACCTTTTCTGTCTTTTTGTTTATTGGACATTCTCCATCCAGTATTCATTGATCCAATTATTCTGGATTTTCTTACTATTCCCTCACACACAACTAACTCATCAATCCATTTCCTCTGTCTATCTTTTCTTTGGTCATCCCCCATGCCCTCACCTTTGCCTTTTAGAATCCCTGGTTTCTTTCAAGACTCAACTTAAAAGTCACTTCCTACATGAAGTCTGTCCTGATTTCCACCCCCTCATCCCTCAGTCTGTTAGTAGGTTCCCCTAAATCTGTCTTTGTGTGTGTGTGTATACATATATATATATATATGTTTATATGTACAGGTGGGCTCTCCTAGTGGAGTATCAGCTCCTTGAGGGCAGGGACTGTTTGAAAAATTATTGATGATTTAGATGTTCTTATACCTTCCAGATTTCTTTAGTCAAATTATTCTCCGTTCTTTACAGCTGACTGTTTAGACCCTGGCTGCTCTAATCATGGGGTGTGTATCCATGGAGAATGCCACTGCAACCCAGGATGGGGTGGAAACAACTGTGAGATCCTGAAGACCATGTGCCCAGACCAGTGCTCTGGGCATGGAACATACCTTCAGGAAAGTGGCACCTGTACTTGTGACCCAAACTGGACTGGCCCAGACTGCTCAAATGGTAAGGACAATCAATTTTGTGTCATCTGAGTGCTTCATATTCTGACATATGTCTCTGTATGATTAAAGTACCTAGAAATAGTTTAACATTTTGAAATCAAAAAAACTTTTGGCAACTCTTTAAAAAAGGATTTTTTAGGAAGATAAAATTATTTTATCTAGTCATATAAAAAACGGGGAATGAATGGAAAAAGATCTAATTAGATATAGGGTTGGTTTGGAGTTTAAGTCTCATTCCTATGTATTGTTCTCATAGAAATAGTACTAGCTTTTGAGGGTGGTTACTTGGGCTCGAATCTCAGCTCTGCTCTTTGTGGCTGAGTGTGCTTGGGCTAGTTGCTTAAACTCTGAGCATCGGGAAATCATCTGTAATATTAAGAAATCAGACTCAATGACTTCAAATGTCCCTTTTAGCTCTAAATCTGTGATCCTGGGATTCTTCAAAGGGGAGGAGATTTTGTGCTCCTCTAAAAAATAGCTATTTATTGGCATAAGAACACATGGTGTGCTAGACACACACCCAGTCCTTTTCCTATTATTTGCCCAGCACCATATATAGAATAGACATTTTATCATTTATTAAATATGAATCTGAGTCTCTGCTTTTCAGAATCTATTTCCTATAGCCCTTAGCTCCCTGGCTGCTTCCTCATGAAGCCTTCCCTGATTCATTTAACTGAATTAATGTCTCCCCTTTCAGATTTTTCTTAGACCATTATCTCTCACTCTTTTCTTCACCTTTATTCCATTCTCATTTGCATCACATGTATTTAAGCCTATATCACGTCTCCCATACTGAACTCGGGAGCAGAAATGTATGATTTGTCTCTCGTCCTAGTGCCTAACACAGAGCCCTGCGCATTACATAGTAGTTCCTTATTAAATATTTCTTGGGTGGAATTGAATTTCTTAGTCGAAACACTGGATGTGACCAGTCTTCCCTGGTAAGAAATGGGAGGCTTTATTTAACTTGTGGAATTCAGCTATAATCTGACTCTTCCTGACAGACAAGTCATGATAATGGTAAACTTAAGGAGACCTCAGTTCAAACAAATAATTTCAGTTGTCAACAGACATGTAAACATGACATTAACTAATGACATACATATAGAGAAATACCTCCCATCATGCCTCTCTATCTCATGCTCCCAAAAAAGGGGGATCTTTTTTCTAATAATAGCAAATGTATTTGTGTTCTAAATGGTACCTCCTTTTTAGTTAATTAGCTAGCATTTATTTATTTATTGCCTACTAAATACTCATTGCTGTAGGAGGCCACATTAATATCTTCATATTACACTAAGACTTTTGGAATATATGAGAAGCATAGGAAAAGTCTCCACCCTCAAAGTCTTTACAATTTCCGTATTCAATTTACAATGACAGTTTCTTTATTAATTTTCTTGCATGTTACTCAGGATATAAAAGTAACAAATGGGGAAATAAAGGGCAGCCAAGGACACACATAAGGAGAACTCTCTTCCATCCATGGGGGAAGCAACATAAGGCAATGGCCAATGTTTTGATTCTTTAAGAGTATTTGGAGTTTAAGGGAGTCAAATAACACTGGAAGACAAAATAATTAGGGAACGTTTCTTAGGCAAAGTGGGCCAAGAGATTTCGAATGTTTTGTAGGATGCTGACAGGAAGAAGGAAGGGCTTTCCAGACTCTCAAAGAGCTAGAAGAAAGATGGAGCTGTTATACATAATGTAGGGATTGACAACAGTATGGCTGACTAAGCAGTGTGGGACAGTGGAAAGAACACTGATTGGATTCAGGAGACCTAGGTTCAAATCCCTCCTTTGATACTTTTGATTTCTGTGATCTTGGGCAAGTCAGTTCACTTCTAAGGCATCAAGGTTGTGCTCTGACTAGTGTTGGGCTTGGAATCAAATTTGGCTTTAGACACTTACTAGCTGTGTAACCCTGGACAAATCACTTAATCTCTGTCTGCCTTGTTTTCTTCAACTGTAAAATGAGATAATAATAGTACCTACCTCCCAGGGTTTTTGGCTGCCTTAAATAATATTTATTAGCTTAGCATAATGCCTAGCATACAGTGGGAACTATATAAATGTTTATTTCTTTTTCCTCTTTTATAAAATGAAAGGATTATAGTAGATGACTTTAGGTCCTTTCCAGATGTATTTACATTTATGATGTGTCATCCTATGAGTGAGAAGGTAAAGTACCAACATACATCACACCCTTCATTTCATGAAATAAAATGTCTGCCTTGTACTTTTCTGCCCCCTTTCCCTGGCCCTCATCTTTTCCAAGTAGACTATCCCTCTGTGCCACCAAAAAGATGATTGGAGGACCTTTTGCTCTTAAGTTCAGTTCATAACTTCAGAACCCTCTGGAATGTTTTCTTTTGGTAACTCCCAGCTGGGAAACCCCAGCCATGTTTCTGCTTACTCACTAAGATCTCAATGGAGACCCTCCCTTTCTCCTTTCCATGTTTATTTTCTACCTCCAAGTATAAATGGCAGTGTTGTCTGGAATAAGGCTTGCCACCCTTTACTATCCTTTGAAGAGCAAGGACTTATTGCTTCATTAGGGATGTGTGAGCTAGGTGAGGTGAGGAGGCCAGCATGACTGGTGCAGAAGATTCCAGATTGGGATGGGGGAAGAAGAGAGTGGTCAAGCAACAATTTCTACCAAATGACAGGTCAGAAAATATTCTGAGCCAATAATAAGAGTAAATGATGACGATTACACCACCAGTCCCCATCCAAGGCAGAAACTTTGTGAAACTGATGAAATCAAGAGTTCATTTTTCACCCAATTTAAAATATTTCACTGGGTTATTAATTTTTTATACTTCTGACATTCATAAACTGTGCAGTTTAAGTACATTCTAGACTGCTGAAAACAATTACAGGCATTAGTATTTATTGACTACACATTATGGCCGGGAAAAACTGCTTTGTGTAGTACATTTGTCATAAATGGAAAAGCTTGTGCTTTGTAACTTTTACAATGATCTCCCCAAAAGATCCTGAATTCTACACAAATGGCTTATCCATATTTGACAGTTCAACAGACTACAGTTCCCTAATACCAGAGTCCAAAGAAAGCAAAAAAAAAGCCCCGTTAGTCCAGGTTTCCCTAGGAAAAAGTATAGTATACTCCTGAGGCTGGAGGGCAATGACAATTGTCACTGTATTAACATGGTGACACACAGCACCCCATTCCCAGCCTTTCTCATATCACTGGGGAATTGAGGGAAAAATTAGCCAAAGCAAACTGTATCTGTCTTGTTCAGGCTGTTCCCCAATTTCTTAGCTAGAGAACTTTAGAGCATTCTCCCTTCTCTCCAAAGCATCAAGGGGTGGGGGGTACAGGGTGACTAATCTCTCTTCCACACATGGGTAGTTCCCTCCTAGGAGAGAAGGAAAAAATAGAAGATGTTGTCTAATTAACCCTCCCATTGATCTCATATTGCAGAGTTACTAGTGCTTCTGTTTTACAAATTGAGAAAAATGAAGCTTAATCATTTTACGGAGCACCTTGGTAGGTTCCTGGGGATCCAGTAGAGCTAAGACTATAGAGTAGAGAAAAGGGGCTCCCTGGAGGGAGGCATCAAGGGGTGATTCCACCGCAGCCTTCAGGAGGCTCAGTAAATCAGCCCAGAGCCGGTGTTGATCATTTGGTAGTTGGGAGACAAGTCTGGGAGCAGTGGGTGCTGTAACTAGGAAGAGCAGACTGAATACATTTGTGGTTGTGTGCTGAAATGGAACCAAAGTGTGAGAACTGGGCTTTGGAAGTGGGCAGAATGAGAAACACTGGGCAGCTGGCAAGTGGTTAAGTGTTTACAGTGGGCAACGCACTGTGTTCAGCTTTGGGCATACAAAATGAGGAAGCCCTCAAGGAGTTCACATTTTAATGGGGAACACAACAAAAAAGCAACTACATGCATACCAGAGAGATAGAGACATATATATATGCACCCATGCACATATATATATATATATATACATCACATACATGCATAAAGATATATATCTTTTCCCTCCTAGGAGATAACTATGGAAGAGAGGTTAGCCATCTTGTATGCCCCTTCCCACCTTGGAGAGAAGGGAGAATACTACCATATTCTCTCCCAGAGATGGTGAATGACCTAAAGAAGTCTCTACTTCATCTAATCCCCCCCCTCAGTTCCTCTAGAACTTGGCTTATTTTACAGATGAGGAAAATGAGGCAAGCAGGAATAAATGATTTATTCCAGAGTTATACAGCTAGTAAGAATAGAAAGTATCGGAGACTGGATTTGAACTCTTGAGATGATGAATCTTTCCGACTCCAAGCCAAGTTAATGTGTTTGTGTTTGTGTGTAACAGTAATGGGAGGTGACCTCAGAGGGAAAAGTCTACCAATTTTGGCCCCCTGTATGAATTTCTTAAAAGTAGGGATTATGTTTCATATTCCTTCTTTATCTCTTCCATTGTCTCAACTCTCCTCTCCCCCTGTCTTTTTTTGTCCTTCTCCTTTCCATTTCCCTCCACACATAAACCCTCCACAGATGTAGACACATACAGGATTTTTGAGGCAGTGTGGTTAAGGATAAAATCCTGGAGTCAGAGAGACCCAAGTTCAAATCCCAATTGGATATGTATTCTTTGTGTGACCCTGGACAAGTAACTTACTTGTGTCAGCTACAAAATGAGGGGATTGGACTTCATAGCTTCTAAGGTACCATCCAGCTCTAAATCTATAGTGCTTTGCTCAAGGGCAGTGCTTTCATTTTACAGATGGGATCTCTGAATTCATCGCAAGTTAAATCATTTTCCTGAGGCCATGCCTCAGAGCTCTAATATTCTTATTCCAAGGAACCTTCAATCTTGTCAGAGGCGAGGCATAGGTGCTTGAAGAGTTTGATAACCCAGGATAGCAAAAAGCTATTACAAGGTAGTTGGATCTTGGATCACAGCTGAAATCCCAGATATCATAGGATCAGAGATTATGAACTAAGACCATCTAGAATAGGGTCAGATGATAGTCCAAGTCTGTAATTTTCCATGTGAGGAAATTAAGGTCCTTAGAGATAAAATAGTTTGCCCAAGATCTCATAGCTATTGTCAGACCAGAGCTCAGATGGACCGTCTAACTTCAAATTTATTTCTTTTCATGAATAGAACAACTCTCAACACGTGTGAACTATTTCAAAAGACAAAAACAGGAAAAAGAGATTTACATGAAATATGAACTTTGATCTCCAGGTTTTTTAAGTAATAGAAAGTTTAGCATAGGAGAAGCAAACCTGGCTGACTTGTCTCTGTACCCTTCTGAATTTCCTTCTCCCTTCTGTATATTTTGTTAATGTTTCATTGACTGCTTTATTTCACATCACTGACTACCCACCAACTCTCACTCCTTCCTAAGAGCCATTCCTTTATAACAATTAAGTATATTATAGAAAAATAAGCTAACCCATTGAATATGTGGGAAAATGTGTTTGTTCTTCCAAGGTTCTTCCTACAAAATCAGTAGATAAATTTATATAGTGCTTTAAGGTTTTCAAAATAGTCCTCTCAGCACAACCCTGAAAAATCTGGAGTGAAAGTGATCCTTGCCAGAGAAGTGATGACTACCCAAATCATACAATTGGAGTATTAAGTGGCAAAGCTCAGACATGAACTTAGGGTTCTCAGACTCCAAATCCCCAAACTTCTGCAGCCTCACACTTTGCAAATGCATAAATAAAATGAATTCAGAGGAGATGGTTCCTGGATGAAGAGTGCTCTTGAAGGATAGGGTTTGGCTAATACAAGAGGTACTGGTTCCATCCATGCAGGTGGAAAAGCGTGAGCTAAAATCCTCACAAAACAAAAAGATGGCTTTTTGGTTGCTATGGGAAGCTAGTAAAATGGGGGAAGGCCTTGAATGGCAGACTACAGGGGTAGGAGGGGAGATTATTATTTCCATCAACTGACATTGACAGAGTGGCCCCATGGGAAAGGCAACTGTTCTAAGTGCTACTCTACCTTCACTGTACGCTTTTGTAAATAGAGTCGATAATAGCAGGGTTAATAGTGTGTAATTAGTCATTTCTGCTGGGTGTGGATACATTTCCTCCTTCTAAAATGAAGATAGATCTGCCAGTCAGTCAATAAACTAGATTTATTAAGCACCTATTATGTGCCAGATGTTTTGCTAAGTCTAGAGATATAAACATTATCCTTAACCTCAAGAAAATCAGTCTATTTGGGAAGACAACACACAAACATCTAGGTATAAAAAAAGCTATACACAGAATAAATGGAAGATAATCAACAAAGGGAGGGCACTAGCATTAAAGGGAATCAGAAAAGGTTTCTGTAGAAATTAGGACTTGACAGATATGAGGTCAGCTAAACTGATAGGTAACAGATACATGTATTTTGTTTATGCTCTGTTGATCTGAGAAGCATCATGATTCCAGCAGATAGAAAGCTGGTCTGGAAGCCTACCGAATCCTGAATTCAAGTTGTACCACTGACATACTGGCTGTGTGAACTTAAGCAAGCCTTTTGAGTGCCCTGGGAAACTAAGACTGTGAGCTATGGAGAATATACCAGCCAGCACTGGTAGAGGGAGCCTCTTGTCCTGACACTTCCTTGTACTAATAAAACTAGATCTCCTCCAAACTCCACATCCAGGTTTATGTTTCTAACATTAAAGGAAATTCCTTGAATGGAATCTCTACCCTGCCAGGCATTTAGGAAACTCATCTGTATCTTTTAACATTAGAGAGTTGCCTAGAGAAGCAATAAAAATTCTAAGACAAAAGGTAAAGATCTTTTTTAAATCATGGGTTCTTATTCACATATAATTTTATTTATGATGTCAGTAATAACAGACATTTATTGAGTGCCTATTATATACTAGGCACTGTGGGCACTAGCATAGCTACTGGGATTACAAAGGCAAAAATGAAGCAGCCCTTGCCTCAAGGGGTTTCCTATCTTGATATTCCATCTCCTTGAAAAAATGAACAGTTTTAGCTATACATAAAATGTCTATGAGATGGTTATTAGGAAGTGAGAAAATGTATTTAATGCAGAGTGCACTCTTCCCAAGCTCTGCCAGTAGTGATCTCCCACGTTCCCATGTAGACTGAAACCTTATTCAGAATTAATAATAGCAAAGGTTGCAGAGTAAAATATAACCTGTGTTCATCTTGTGAAGACATCTGAGATTACTATGTACCTCAAATATGAAATCTGGCAACTTTTAGAGCAACTAAAGAAATTAAGTCTTAAAACCAATAAAGAAGAAATGCTGGTAATTCCTCTGTATGAGTTAAGGATAGCTACTATCTGATTATGAATTGTTATATTTGCTTCTGAAGGAAAACTCTTATCACCTGCCAAACTCAAAGTTGGGCAATTGACCTTCAGATCCCAGAATTCAGTAAATAAGTGGCTCTTTCCCATAAAGAAACATTTGGTTAAGCTACTGAAAGAGAAGGAATGAATTATTTCCATCAGAGAGTTTAAAGGTTTGAAAGCCACAGAGCTTTCCTCTATCTTCATCAGCAGTTTGTCCATTAATTAGCCCTTCAATTCCACTTCAATTGAATTAACTCTAATTAATAAGTTCATTACAAAGATTGACGCACCTTGCTCAAAGCTAGTGTGCTAAATGCTGATAAACACCTTCACCCTAATGAAAAATTGATTAGATTGAAGAGAAAGGGTGCCTCTGAAATAAACCTTTCTCTCCTGGAGCTGAGTTGATGTTATGTTGCTCTGAAGTTAATCAAACCATCTTGGATCTCTTAATCAAAAATTTAATTCAAAGTAGATAGAAAATGTGGCATAGGAAAAAACCCACTAACTCTCCTCCTGTAAACATTCCTGACTGTTGCTTATAAGAAATGTCACAGCTCCTTGATGTGGTATTAATGTTCTATAACATTTCAAGACAAAGAATTATGGTGACCGAGAAAGAAAGCAGCCAGCGAATGAAGAAACCAGAAACAAGCTACTCTGTATGTAGGCTGTTCCAATTATTTTTTTTTAGGAAAGAAAAATAAGGGCTGAACTCTATTTTCTATTTCAGTCAAGAATAATTTCAGCTTTTTATTGTTAAGCTCATTCCCTTTTATGAAAAGACCCAAACCGAACAGAATAGTCAAACAAACAAAAAACAGCTATGACTAACCTTATTCTGTGAGAGGAGGGGATTGTGGGGGACCTTTAGGCTTCATTACAGGATTTTTTCTTTTTCTTCTGGAGGCTAGCACTGCCCAAATGAAGCTTTAAAAACACTAGACTAACCACAGTAATCTAAATCAGCATCTCAAATTCATAAATTCGTTGGGTGAAGGTGATCTAACTATAGATTTTGGCTCATGACCATCTTTGGCCTCCTTCACCTTTTAGTAATCCTAATAACTGCAAAAGATATGTTTCATAGTTATGTGTTGATTTATTTTTTAAAGTCTTTCTGTTACTGAAGCTAAGCTACTCATAGCTGTCAACAGTACAAATTTACTGAAAAGGAAAAAGAACAATCCCTTTTATTTAGACAACATGTCACCATGTCAGAATCAAGTGAATGTGCTCACTTTAGTATATTATTTTTAATAATTAAGGAGAAAGGAAGGTATCATAGAAATGGTGAACATCTTAATAATCCAAAGAATAATTAATTGCTGATGTGCATAGAATGTCCTTTTTACTTCTGTTATGATTAGACTTGTTAAGACAGAATTGTCCTGGTACAGTTAGATACTAAAATTATTCACTAAATTCTGATTGGCAGAAGGGCACATACTTCCAGCTGCAAAGTGAAATAAGTGAATGAAATATGTGAAATTATGAAATAAGTGAATATAATGAGAAGTTACTCATACCTAGCAAAAGTACGATGGGGACTTTGTATCATTAAGGTACCAAGTAAACAAGCATAAACAAAAAGGTAAAACTCCATATTCACTCATTCTCCAAAGCTGTACCAGAAATTGCATTGTCAGTAAATTCTTATGATTTTATTTCCAAAAATGTTGCTTTTTCCCTCCCTCAGATTGGAATTTAAGGTGTAGCACTGCTCATTAATTCTGTCTCTCTTTTTTGTTTCTCTCCCACCCTTTTTCCCCCTCTGGTTTCTCTCTTTTCAATATAGAAATATGTTCGGTGGACTGTGGCTCACATGGGGTTTGCATGGGGGGAACTTGTCGCTGTGAAGAAGGCTGGACTGGCCCAGCATGTAATCAAAGAGCCTGCCACCCCCACTGTGCGGAACATGGAACCTGCAAAGATGGGAAGTGTGAATGCAGCCAGGGATGGAACGGAGAACACTGTACCATTGGTAGGCATGCTATACTTTCATATCTATCTCCAGCATAAAACTAAAGAGCTTGGTCTGTTGGCTTTTCCTGCCTCTGAAATACAGTACTTTGAAGCTTATTCCTTCAAAGCATTACTGTCTGTCATTCTGCATAAAGGAATTAATATTTTAAATAAGGATATCATTATATAATGGCTATTCAGTTCCTTTCAGACCCACAGCCACAAATGCAGGGCACCAGAATTCTTCCTTCATTATTTCATTTGTGATGGCCGTGAAAATTGACTCCCATGGAGAAAGAAGCTACTCTTCCTATTTATAAATAGACCTTCATTACAGACAGTCTCATTTTTTATAAGCTGCCATCATATCTCTTGGTAACCAGAGCCATATTTATTTACTTTAAAATGATCCACGATTTTATTGGTATACCAGGTATAGTCAAACAACTCCTTGATGCCTCAATAGATGCTTTTTTTGTGATTTTCTGTTGTTAAAAAAAAATGGATACTTGCTAGTCAGTTCTCGAAGGTCAAGCCTCTCCAGGGTCAGCTGGACCAAGCCTCCAAGAGTCAGGCCTCTGTTCTGAGGCCATTATTAAAAAGACCAGTTTGTCTTCTACTGGCATCACTGCTTAAAATCCAGGATGACTTCTATACCAAATTGAAGCAACTAAGATGAGGCCTTCAAGAAAGAAGGGGTTTTTTCCCTCAAAAAAAAATAATTCCAAAGCACTAATATTGGTCTTTTATACTCCTGCACCTGTTTTTCTACCTCTCACTTTAAGTTTCTTGAAATAGGAGAGCAAGAAATAGTTGGATCAAATACAAAAATCTGGTTGTTATTCAAGAATTTTTTGTTGGAAAAATATAACATGAATATTTGGGGGCTTTAATCATGTATTTAGGTTCAAGAGCAATGACAAATTAATTGAACAAGATAATTTTGCATTTTTTTGTTGTTCGGTGGGGTTATCCATATATAGTGAAGGTGCTTACCTTCATTTTTGCCATATTTATATTACTCATCTTGGGAGAAGCGATGCGTGGTTGTGGATTGGAAAGGAACATATCAAAAGTAAAGGTAAAAATAATTTTCCAGCTATTCTCATGCAAACATAATTGCAAAGAATTTAATCAGCCAAAACTTTCAGTCGTCTAAAGGCGCATGTGCTTCCCTCCATGGCTCAATTAATATCTATAACAGTCCAGAAAGTGCATTTTTGATAAAATGCTTTCTATGGAGACAAATTATTGGCTGCAGCCCTAGATGACTTCTTTGGCAAAATTCCAGTATTATTCTCTTCATTTTATTTCCTGTAAGATTTTGTACATTCTAGATAATGCCAGAGGGAAATTGTATTCACCTATTTACCATAAATCATTATAATTGTATGCACATTGCAATATACATTCAAATATATACAGTAAAACATTAGATTATGTATGTTTTACTACAAATCATTATAATAATAAAATTAGAGCAAGGATCCTGCTATGCTTCTTTAACCCTTAAATAGCTTATGATTTAGGTTTAACCAAAAAGCAAAATGATGGGTCTGAGTCAAAAATTGTTAAAAACCAAACCAGCTTTCTTTTTGAACATAGAGTATCTTTCATGTGTGATCAGCAGCAATGGCATGTCTTTCCACTAATACTGAAAACTGATATCAGAGTCAGAAGACTTATTAAAACTTTTCATCTGACCTGGACAGAATGTATAACCTAACTCTTCAGTACCTCCAGGTATCTCTCAAAGGACTGTTAGTTGTTGCAGAATAGGTGCTGATCTGAATCAGGGAAGAGGCATCTATATCTGTCCATCTACCTTTCTCTATATCCACCTACCTAGCTTTCATTTATCTATCTATCTATCTATCTATCTATCTATCTATCTATCTATCTATCTGTCCATCTGTCCATCTGTCCATCCGTCCGTCTGTCTGTCTGTCTGTCTGTCTGTCTGTCTGATTGTCTGTATATCTATCTATCTGTCTGTCTATCTATCTGTCTGTCTGTCTGTAAATCTATCTTTCTAAAGCTTCCTCAGAGGGGAGAGAGAAGCTTTAAGGTAGGAAGATAGAGAAAGGATAGAAGTTTTAGATACCACGAGGGGGATGACGGAGTCGAAGTAGAGATATGAGGTGGCAGGAATGAGTCTTTATTAATTATCAATGAGCCACAGCCAAGCTCTGATCAAAGGACCATCCGAAGGCTTATACCAGTCCAGAGATCCAGATTCAATACCACACAGGTCGGAGAGATGATAGAGAAAGATTAGAGATGGAGCCTGGCCCAAGGCCAAGCTCCAGCAAGGACAGGCATCAGTGTGAGCTGGAAAGGAGGAAGAGCAGAAGAGAGAAAGGTGGAGCTGGCTGAGGCATATTTAATCTCTTTGATATGCAAATATACACAGTACACAGGGATGATCATCATTGGTTAATGACAAGGTATAGGTGTGGTTTCTCTCAACCAGGTGAGCACAAAGAAACCTGTGTTCCCGCCTAACCTGGGGGAAGCTGGGATCAAGGGTCAGAGGCTTTCCCAGCCATGTGCAATACTGAGCATGCTCAAGACTGAGCATGCTCTCTTCTAAGACAATCTGTACATACCAACTGTTTCCTTTGCCCATAGCTAGGGGTAGACTGCTCCACTTTCTATATGTCTATCTTTCTATATCTTACTCTTTCTCTGATACCCCTATTTATCTCTCTTTATCTATATATATTTCTGTGTACCCCTATTTATCTACCTTTCTGTCTATCTATCTATCTATCTATCTATCTATCTATCTATCTATCTATCTATATCCAGCTATCTCCTACCTATTTATCTTTCTGTCTCTCTCTAACTCTTATCTTACTGTATCTCTGTCTACCCCTATTTATCTCTCTATGTCTGTCTATCTGTCTATATCTATTTCTGTGTACCCCCTAGTTATCTCTATCTATCTGTCTGTATATCTCTATCTTACTTTATCTCTGCTGTCTATATCTAACTCTATTTCTGTGTATCCCTATTTATCTCTATCTATCTATCTATCTATCCATCTACCTACCTATCATTTATATACTGTCTATATTTATCTATCCACCCCTATTTATCTCTATCTATCCATCCATCTATGCATTCTTCTGTCCATCCATCCATCCATCCATCTATCTAGCTGTTTATCTCTCTCTCTCTCTATCAACCTATATTTCTGTAATTTTATTCTCTTACTTATCCAGTTGTTTAACAAAGATTTGCTAAGTACTTATTATATGCCAGGCACTATGGTAAATGCTAAGATTACAAAGAAAGGCAAAAACAGTCCATGCCCTCAAGAAGCTTACATATATTGTTACATATGCTATTTTATGTGTTATATAATATTGTGGTATATAATTAAATAACATGTTATATAATACAATATTATAATGAATCAATATTGAATTACATAATTACATAAGAAGTTATATATTAGATAACATTGTTGTATTATAGAACCATATATAACTATATAATAATATATAATATAATAAATTATATATATATTATATATATATAAATTATATATATATATAAATATAATAAAAAATATATTTCCAACAAAAATATTTATATAAATCCATATTTACATACAGCTTCATAGATATGGGTGTATATACATATATAATATGTCTTTACACATGTATAACTTATTGGAAATCTGAAAGGGGAAGGAGAAAGACTCATTTTATGTGCATGAAAAGGAATTCTCTCTCCCACATAAGAATTTTGGTACATGATTCTAGTACATATTAGGCTCTTAATAAATGCTTATTGACTAACTGACATGATAACTGTTTATCACTCTTGGGCCATAAAGGTTTTCTAGGCACAAAACCCCAATGGGGAATAGAACCTAAGAAAAAGATGATTCTCCACTGAGAATTTTACTGTTGCATTTTCAGGAGCCCATAGATGGATAAGGAAGGGAAAAAAATTTCCAATAATCCTCTGATTGTAGTATATGTATTATATATTATATATAAAGAAAACAATTTGCATTTGTTGTGTTTTTTTTGGAAGATCAAGAAGTTATCAGTAGACAAATTGAACTTGCCAACAAGTAATTAATAAATAATTTTATTATTGGTTTTATGACCTTAACAAGATTATTGAGGATAATAGTTATACATGAATGAACTGTTTTTGAAACCATTTCCCCAAAGTTTTAGAAACAAACAGATTTGGGGGGAACTCAGGTTTGTAGGTCTTTTCTTCAGACCTTTATATTTTGTAAAACATTTTGTAATCATTACGGTAACCTTTATTTCTAAATGTTTGACTTAATTAATCATACCAATATTGAATCCTTCTAAGATTAGGCACTTTAAAGGTAAAATACCAACCCTCATTCAAAAAAAATCACAATTATAATGATCAAAAATGTGTCCCTATTCAGAGAAGCGGAAAGGTATTTAGTTTGGGTTTTTTCAAGGTTTTTGTTTGTCTTGCTTTTTGTACTGTCAGAATTCATTATTCTAACTCTTGGACTACAGAGATCAAAATGTTTTTTCTCTCCTCTAAATGTATAGTACTACCATGAGAAATAGGAAATATTTTAGAAGAGGCCTTTCTGAGTCACAGATTAAACAGCATAGGAAGTGTTGAAGTGAAATGACTAAGCTAAGGATACGTTACTACTATGCATTTTCTATCAACTCGAATACTTGTGTGCCTTTCTGACAGAATCCACTACTTTGCTGAAGACTACCCATAAATCAGCAAGATTTTTTTCCTGGCTCTATATTATGTGCCATCTCATCAAATACAAACAGGGAGGTTAATTGAAAGAGAGCTAGAAGAGAAATTAAACAGTTAGAAGCAAACAGAAGTTCTCAGTAGAAAGCAGAGAATATCCTTCATTAGTCATCTTACTGTCTCATAAACTCTATTCATGCTTTCATAAAACCATGGGCATATTGATAGTAAAATAGGTTATGAATTTAGAGGGTTCACTTAACATCCTATCTACCTGACATATCCTGTCCAGATTTTTTGATTAATGTGTACATATTTTCTTCCCACCATGAATCTTTTGTGTTGCAGAACTCATACATTTGCTTGAAGGTGCATTGCCCCATGTCCTTGTACTGTTCCTGCTTTGAATATGACTAGCAGAATAGGTATTTTTACTAAATTTTAAATGAAACAAAAGGAAATAGTCATTAAAAGATATAACTTTTAAAAAATTGTAACAGTTAATTTCAATAAAAAGAAATTTAAACTATATGTAAAATCCTCTACAAATCTTAAAACTCTGTATAAGTGTCAATTACTATTATAGTTACTATTTTTAATGTATTTCTAAAGCAAATGTCATATTTTGCCCTTTTTAAAAATATGATGAAACCAAGATGCATAGAAGATAAACGGTTTACCCAACCTGATACTACTGCCAAGTATAAATAGATAGGTCTTTAATGCATTACTTAATTTGAGCTCAAGCTACTGAGCCATAGGAAGCATATGCCTTTGTATCAACTCTGTGTATCTGTATATATCAAAGTCACAAGGAGTGAACTCATATGCCTGATTTCACCCTGCATTTTTTTAAAGGGTAGGAAGATTTTACAGCATTCAGAAGGAAAAAATTTTTAAATGACTCAAGAATTGCATATAAGATTTTTAAATGAAAGGTAAAATACTTGGTAATGTTTAAAATGTGTCTAAACAATTTCCCCCTGAGCAGTTTGATTTTGGAAGAAAAAAAAGGAAACGGGGAATCTGAAAATGTCCATGATCAAATCCAAAGATTTCCCTGAGTTTTTCCATCAAAACCAGAGGATCTGGACACATTAGGACAACTGAATTGGGTTAATCATTTATCCTTTGCCTTAAAAAAAAAAAAGGTCTTTACTCAATTGGCTCAAAGATGAAGATGATTGGAAGAGAGTAGCAATGCAAAAGCCAGTTATGAAAGTCTTTGCTTTCCTAGTACTGTCATTCTCAAATATTCAGTAATACGGATCTAAAGCTTTCATAGACTTGCTCTGCTCCCACATTCTAATAGGAGAGACAAATATAAACAACTATGTACATACAAGAAATATACAGGATAAACCAGAGGAAATATCAGGAGGAAGGCACTAACTTTGAGGGGAACAAGGAAAAGCTTCTTGCAAAAAGTTGGATTTCAGCTGAGATTTGAAGGAAGCCAAGAGGCAGCTCAGGTGGCAACTACTGAATTGGGAGTGAAAGAGTTCACTGAAAAAATCATTTACTTTGTACCTGCAAACATTCTGACCAGTGCATAGACAGATGTATTGATTTGTGCCTTTGTACAGAGGGCAACGAAAGTGATTTAATTATCTACTAATCCTTGATGAGTATGTTACTAGAAGCTTCATTAGCAATTCATCTGTTCATAGAAAATATAATCATAAGAAATAGACTGAGATTACAGAATAGAAGAGGTTACACCTTTAAATTAAAAAAACGCAAAAGAAGCTTTCCCAAGGATAATATTAAGTAAATACTGGTATAGTCTTCCAAAGGAAGTTTACAAGTTCCTTCTTAGCAAATTTTAACCAACTAGCATTCTTAAAATTGTTTTTTTTTAACATTTTGAACTTCCTTTCATAGATGGCCTTCATAGATTCTTAACTACTCTGTATGCTTTTGATGGAATTTCATAGAATCTCATAACTAACAGAATTCTATAACTTATGCTAGTTGTTAAGTTTATTTAGGAAATTATTTTCCCCAATAATTTTCTGTAATTATTATTTTCATTTTAGTTTGCTTTTGTATGTGTAACTTGCATTATAGATTGTGTAAACTCATAAAGATTCTGCCATTTGGTCCTTTAGAGTGAATTCTATTATAGATTAAGAGCAAGAAGAAACCTTTTAAAATTCATATGTCCAATTTCTTCATTTTACAGATGAAAGAATAGAGGCCCAGAAGAGTCTAGGTTCTACATTCATTTCTCTCGTGTAATTTTTCTCCATTATGAAGCCTCAAATGGTGAATGATAGATGGACCTTGAATATATACTTTCCCACATTCATCACACCCAAAGCATTTCTCTCTAGTATCAATTCTCTTATGTGATTTGGCTGAAGCAGAATCTGAATCCATTTCTTTCTGATTCTAAGCCCCAACATTTTATCCACTATGACATGTTGTATATTGGGGAATTGTATTACTCCTTTTGAATCATTTGGGCTTCAGTTAGAAACTTATTGCTCTTTCTGCTACCTGGTAGATAGTATGTTGAAAGGGAAAGTGCCCTCACCCAGCAGAAGAGAAGAACATGCTACCCATGTGACTTTGAGTAAGTCAAGAGTTCTCTGGGTATCAGTTTCATTTCTAAAATGAGGGGGTCATATTCAGTGATCCAAGATCTACTCAAGCTCTAAATCATTGAGCCTCTAGTATAGAAGTTTTTAATTTTTTGTATGTCATGGAACCCTTTGGCAATGTGATGAAAGCTATTGACATTTTCTCAGAATATGGTTTTTGAAAATTAGTTTTGTGGTTGTTCAAGTCATCTCTTCAGCACCCCATTTGGAGTTTTCTTGGCAAAGATGTGTTAAAATTCAGTTAGAGAACATTGAAAATAAATATGTAATTTTTTCTATTCATATTCACAGACACAACCTTCCTGAAATCTATTTATAGAACCTATAGATCCCAGATTCTCTAAAGGAACAATTGGCAGGATTATTAATCATAGACCTAGAGCTAGAAGGGATCTTAAAGAACATCAGATCTAGCCCCTTTATTTTACAGATGAGAAAACTGAAGCATAAAAAGGTAAAATGACTTTCCCAGGATTATCTAGGACTCAAGAGAAGGATCTGAATTCATTTCTTCCTGAATACAAATCAGGCATTCTATACACTATGAAATGGTGGCACATTTATAATATAAGCTACAAATACAAAAGTTAATTGAAATGAGAGTATATAAATTGCAACAAATGACTGGAAGTCATAATTTCCCCAATTATAGTAATGTCTTTATTGCTATTGATCTGTAGAACTACAATCTCATCAAAGTAATTCAGAGCAGTTGAGATCTATTAAAATTATATGAAAATGTGAGACTTTTTATTGTAAGAATGCTAGATATTGATAACATTGCTCAAGTTTTTTTGGAATGGAGATTCCAAAACCTTCCTTGGTAGATTGAGAGTCTTTCTCTCACTCCCAGGAATTTTTTTTAAAATTTTAAACATTATTTTATTTGGTCATTTCCAAACATTATTCACTGGAAACAAAGATCATTTTCTTTTCTTCCCCGCCCCCCCTCCCACCACCTTTCCCTCTCCCATAGCGGACACACGATTCCACTGGTTATCACATGTATTCTTGACTCGAACCCATTTCCCTGTTGTTGGTATTTGCATTAGAGTGTTCATTTAGAGTCTCTCCTCAGTCATATCCCCTCAACCCCTGTAGTCAAGCAGTTGCTTTTCATTGGTGTTTACTCCCACAGTTTATCCTCTGCTTGTGGATAGTATTTTTTAGATCCCTGAAGATTGTTCAGGGACAATGCATTGCCATTAATGGAGAAGTCCATCACCTTCGATTGTACCACAATGTATCAGTCTCTGTGTACAATGTTTTCCTGGTTCTGCTCCTTTCGCTCTGCATCACTTCCTGGAGGTTGTTCCAGTCTCCATGGAATTCCTCTACTTTATTATTCCTTTTAGCACAATATTATACCATCACCAACATATACCACAATTTGTTCAGCCATTCCCCAATTGATGGGCATCCCCTCGTTTTCCAATTTTTGGCCACCACAAAGAGTGCAGCTATGAATATTCTTGTACAAGTCTTTTTCCTTATTATCTCTTTGAGGTACAAACCCAGCAGTGCTATAGCTGGATCAAAGGGCAGACAGTCTTTTATCACCTTTTGGGCATAGTTCCAAATTGCCCTCCAGAATGGCTGGATCAATTCACAACTCCACCAGCAATGAATTAGTGTCCCCACTTTGCCACATCCCCTCCAGCATTCATTACTTTCCATAGCTGTCATGTTAGCCAATCTGCTAGGTGTGAGGTGATACCTCAGAGTTGTTTTGATTTGCATCTCTCTGATTATAAGAGACGCAGAGCACTTTTTCATGTGCTTATTAATAGTTTTGATTTCTTTGGCTGAGAACTGCCTGTTCATGTCCCTTGCCCATTTGTCATTGGAGAATGGCTTGATTTTTTGTACAATTGATTTAGTTCTTTGTAAATTTGAGTAATTAAACCTTTGTCAGAGGTTTTTATGAAGATTGTTTCCCAATTTGTTGCTACCCTTCTGATTTTGGTTACATTGGTTTTGTTTGTACAAAAACTTTTTAATTTGATGTATTCCAGATTATTTATTTTGCATTTTGCAACTCTTTCTAAGTCTTGCTTGGTTTTGAAGTCTTTCCCTTCCCAAAGGGCTGACATGTATGCTATTCTGTGTTCACCTAATTTTCTTATAGTTTCCTTCTTTATGTTCAAGTCATTCACCCATTTTGAATTTATCTTGGTGTAGGGTGTGAGGTGTTGATCTAAACCTAATCTTTCTCACACTGTCCTCCAATTTTCCCAGCAGTTTTTATGAAATAGTGGATTTTTGTCCCAAAAGCTGGGATCTTTGGGTTTGTCATATACTGTCTTGCTGAGGTCGCTTGCCCCCAGTCTATTCCACTGATCCTCCTTTCTGTCTCTTAGCCAGTACCAAATTGTTTTGATGACCGCTGCTTTGTAATATAGGCTGAGATCTGGGACTGCAAGATCCCCTTGCTTTGTATTTTTTTTAGGAATTTTTTTAATGTCTAATTTTTCTCTCATTTCAGTCTGTTTCTTCTAGGACACTTCTGGAAAGAGTTAATAGAGTTGTCAAAATAGTCCAAGGAGTAACTTGTTCTAAGCATGAATCTGGCTTCCCAAGAAGAATTTTTTTAATCATGTTGATATAAGGAAAGGTGGATTCCTTTGTGGTATTTTCTTCTAGTCATGTCTCAAACAGTGAGTTGTTTATTGAGCTACATTGATTTTCATGTACTTTCAGGCAATTCAAATGGAAATTTGGCCTAGGGGAAATCCTAATTCCTTTAAGCTACAAAAGACCAGCTATTTGTTTTTATTCTAATTCTTTAGTACATTGGGAAACAAGATCATTAATGATCACAAAGACATGCTTTGTTTGTTCAGACAAAACTTAGACATGCAGTACTCAGCATACCTCTGTTAAACACCAGGGTTGCTCTGGGCTTTAGGATGCTGGAGATTAGAAATTGAAAATGAAATACATACAGCAGGGGAATTATCTACTAAACAATGAAAAAAAAGAGATCAAATCTATTGCCAGTGTGGACAGGCTTTGGTTTGGCACAAGTGTTTCTTGTCTCAGGATCTTGTTGCAAACAGTAATATTTTAGTTATTATTTAAGAAAATAGGAGAGACTTGAGGGAGAAGAGATAAGACAACTTGACCAAACTGTTGCAAAATTTTTGCTTAAATGGTGCTGGTAAAGTACTTCTTTGAATTTTGAATATCACTTGTGATTAGAATTATAAGGAATTTGGGAGCCCTCAAAAATATCATTTTTTTCTCTTTATAAATCCTTTGTAGCTTGTATTTCTAAAGTACTTTGAATTTTTTTGCTGACAAAAAGTCTCTAAGGGAGTATAAGCATAAAGTATTATTAAATCCATTTTTGTATCTAAAGAAACCGAAGCTCCATTGGTTTAAATACCTTGCTTTACTAAAGTTTCAGAGTCGGGCCTCAAAGTTGACCTCTGGAGCCCAATGCTGTAATGCTCTTTTTATTATATCAGAAGTGTAAAACTCAGACAGAAATATGGATCACTAAACTATACATAATAATCCTTGCAAGTCACAAATTGGCTTAGAAAACCATATATTAGCATTATCCATTTGTGCTGTTTTTTATTTTGTTAACTTTTTCCCAATTGCATTTAAATCTGCTTTTAGTGCATTCAGGAAGGCCCACAGGTTTGATAGTTTTGCATTGTTGTACCCAAAAGGTACAATATTGAAATTAGGATCATAGAATTTTGACCTAAAAGGAATTTTGAATCCAGCCCATTTTAGAAAGAAAGAACCCATGACCCAGAAAGACTAAATAATTTGCCCATGGCCATACAAACTGAAGACCACTGTTGTGCCACAACACCCTGCCCCATCTTCAGCACCTAGGACAGTGCCTAGCATGTATTAGAAACTTCTTGGAAGCTTTTTGATTGCTTGCAAAACTTGCCTCTAGCCAAGGCCAAGACAGCTAAATTATGATCTTCAAGCTGGGTAATTTAGGTGGATCATATAAGCATCTAGATATGACTTCCCATTTTGAGAGGCGAGTTATCCAACATAAATTCATAGTAGAAAGGAGGTCAGCCCAAATGTCACCCTACAGAATATAGTTTCATGGGTCTTTGCATACCAAAATTAGAGAGGTTGGTCTTAGACATAGACAAAAACATGCAAAAAAAACTGTAGATTGTGTTGGTAAACTATCTAGGTTATGTACTCGTGATTGAATAATACATAATTGAACTATGCTAGAACAGAGAATCTCTTGAGATTCCCTCTAACTCTATGGGCAATGATGAATATTTTGTGCCAAAGAGCATAAGGACAGAGAGAATCTCTTCTTTGTTCTGGTCCTAGGAGAGTCTTTGAAAGTACTCATCTAAGATGAAGGTGAGAGTCAAGTTCGTAGTTTTATTATCAGCCATTTTTTTTTAAAATTCAGGCCAGAGATTAAATTGATGTTAGTTCCTTCTTTTGAGTTAATATTTGTATGCTATAGTATTTGAAGCCTCCAAAAATTGATTTTTTCCCTCATTTTTAGACTTCTTTATTCACTGAAATATTTTTACATACTGTACTTCTATCCTCCATAATCCCTTCAGAATTGGTATTCCTTAATGAGGTCACTTAATCTCCTCCTTTTTTCTAAAAATGCAGACCTAGTTTTTCTGACCTTCTGAATGATGGGGTTTCTTTAATATTTAGGTTGTCAGTGCTCTTCCCTATCTCAATATTTTTACATGCTTTATATTACAATGATCACATTTTCTCCAACATCTAAGCATTTTCTTTAAAAAGTACTGGGGGGTGATAGATGCTATTTCTTGTGAAGGCAATTTTCCACTTTTGGACATTTTAACTATCATAACATTAAGAGAGTTTTCCTCTTTAGCTTTTGGGGCATAATGATCCTCCTAGACATTATATTTTATTCTTTTGTCATAATACTTTTCCCCCATATTAATTGCTTTCATTTTGAATCATTAAATTAAAATAAGAATCTGAATAGCACACTAGTTTAAGTAGTACCAGCTAGGTGGCCAAGCAATGGGTTAGATAACTGCATGGTAGATTGGATCATTACAGCTTATTCCTAGCCGTTATAATGATAAAAGAAATACAAATCATGTGAAAGAGACCAATTCAGTATGCTTTATAAATGTGACCTTAATTTGTCACTCTACTTTTAAGTTTCTATGACATTCTCCTTTCTGCTATATCCATTTATTTCCTACCCAAGTTACTGGAACATCATTGAATTTCTACTCATTTTTATAACTGTGTTTTGTGGAAAAATGAAGGAATTAAAGTTGATCATTCCAGCACTTTTGCAGCCAGGTGTAGAGGGTCATCAAGCATTGTCTTTTCAAAGTTATAACTTCCCTTTTTATGATATACATTCCTTAATACTGTAGTCTCATAGGAGTTATAGGATGCTAAGGTCTCCAAAGGATTTCAAAGAAAGAGTTGGGAGCCCCAGGAATCTCAAGTTTGCATCTGATTTACTATATGCCCTTGAGAAAAATTACTATACCAAAGACAGTGTGAAATTCGAAAAAAAAAGTGTTACCTTCTTATTTTCATCAAGGATACCCTAAATATGTGCATAGACCTGTGTAATAAAGATGCTGCAGAAATGAGAAAACAACAATATTGGTTCATTATTTCTGATATCATCTTGGTACTTAAGGAAATAATAGATGTTATTTATGAACTTTTAAGTTATTATAGAATCTTCATTTTTTTAAAAATCTTGAAGATTAACCTTTAAATTCTTTTAAAACTATATCTTTCCCAGATACATTTCTTCTATCTGTATTATTAAGTCATTCAGCCACCCTTCCTGACCTTATTTCCTCAAGTGTTATTTCTATTATTAATATGCACCATGGATGCTGAAGTGTCAAATTCCAAATAAAATGGTTCTACTCTCTCAGGTGCTTTAAGAAATTCTGACTTTGTTCTACTGCATATCTTTTTCTTACCCTGCTTCAGTTTTCACTCACAATTGCCTTTTGGATTCTGATTAAAATTTCAAATTTTTAACTTTCTATGGACTCATTTTCTCTTGCACTCCTTTTCACTGTTTGGGAAGGCAATATTGTTCACTATCTATTGTCATCCATTTGTGTTCTGTTTTACAATTGTGACTGTATTCTTTAGTTTCTATGTTTCTTTGCTTGGCAATAAGATAAAATGTTTGCTGACTGAGGTCCTTTTGGGGCTCTTTGGGCCATTTTGGTTTAGTCAAATTTAGTCAAACCAAACTTTTGATTTAGTCAAATATTTCATATGAGTTAAAATTCACTAAGAAATTATGATAATCATGGTCCCTATCATTACTTTAATCCATTTTCCTTTTTTTAAAGAATCAACAGTTTATTCAAATTGATCATTGTAGAGACATTGTAATTGTGTAAAGGTCTCATTTTTTCTGATAATTTAGTATCAATTTTGATCTTTTCTCTCACAATTTGCTAACTTGACTGCTTAATGCTTATTTTGAAATGATTTCTTCTTTGGTAACCAAGTCATTTCCTCTCTTTGGAGGTGTCATCAATTTTATTTTTTTTTTGATTTTTAAAAATACTTGGCAGCCCCCTCTTTTTGAAGCAAGTACTAATGATATACCAGTACAAATGTCATGAGACATATATAAACCTTTGGTCTTTTTCAGAAGCACAATTAGAATTGTGTAGTTCTGTGACTCAGCTAGTAGTTCTTTTCATTATATCCATTGTCCAATAACAAATACATCCATCTGAAGCAGTGGTCCTATCTCTTATTTGGTTTTGAGCTTCATCACCCATGGCCTTATTCTCATAAGATCACATCACACTTTTTTCAACCTCCTTTTTCTACCCTTACTTTCATTTTCTGTACATCTGCTGAACATCTGTTAATTGAGCTTCCTTTGCATAAACCTTGCTGTATTTAAACATATTTCTTCCATTATTCCTCTTTAGATATGTTATCTGAATTGAGTCTTAAGAATGTTGTTGAGTCAACTTCCTCTTAGTCCTTGCGACTAAGATCATGGGACTTATATCTTTCTCTTGACACTCTGAAACCCACTATCCCAAAATGTAACATGCAAAATCTAATTCTGATTAGTGCCAAGTCATTTAGTTCTGTCTGCTTCAGTTTCCTCATCTAAACAGCACCTAGCTCGCATGGTTGTTGTAGAGATCAAATAAGCTCATAACTGAAAAGGACTTAGTGCATAGTCCAGCACACAGGATAAATGTTAGCAACTATTACGATGATAATGATTATTAGCATATTTCTATGATACATTTGTGATGAGTTTCTCAAACTCTACATCTATGTCATCCATCTTGCTAGATGTAGAATAGGCATTCCCACCATTATATTGGCCCCCTCCACTGATTCTTGCTGATATGGTCTCTCCCTACTCCTACCACCCAAGTTCCTCAATTGCCTTATATTAGTGTATCTTCTTAATATACAGAATACTCTTTCAGTTTCTTTGAATGTTGTGTACTACTCCATGGCTATATTCAAATCATGAGTCCCATCTCCCCAAGTCTCAGTGATACATTCCCATTTTAAGATCTCTAGTGTGTATATTACCAAGCTTGTGAAGCTGTGAGTTTTATCTATCTTCTTAGATACTTTCTCTGAAGAATATTGTTTTTCTCCAGTGTGGTTCAGAGCTCTGGAATCAGAGGTTTTAAATCCCAATTCTGATTTCTACTATTTTATGTGTAAACTTGGGCAAATTCCTTTACCAATTTAAACGTAGCTTCCTGGTCTCTAAAATGATGGATATGGTTGAGGATTCTGTTTAGGCATCTTCTAAATCTAAATCCTATGATTCCAAGATTTTGTATTATTCTTCTTGCATGATTATTGTTATTCTGTGGTTCTAACTGGATTTATACTCTTTGTGGAGAATGATTTTCTCTTTAAATAATTTTGTTTCAGAACATCAAAGAATGACTCTAATAAAGAGGAATATAGACTTAAACTTTTTTCTTCCATTTTAGACATCATAAACTAGAATCATCTTCTGTTCCGAATTACCTCTTCTTCCACTGCTCTAATTTATCCATCAGGTTATAAAGTGAGGCAACAGAAAATTCAGCTGAATTCCACAGATGAAGTCACTTAAAAATCTCACATCTAGTCGTTTTTTAAAAATTCAGTCTCAAAGTAAATTTTTATGAAAGGGGCCCCAAACCCATTATTTTTGAAAATGTTAAATGGATAGATTCATATTATATTAAATGAAAGGGCATTTCCTTGGAACATCTAGCATTGAATTCTGAATGTCGGTAAATGTTACCCATGGGAGTATATCAAGATTTTGCTGCATAAATTTCCACCCAGGTCACCAACAGAAAGCTTGTAATGTTGAGTGGAATTTTAGTCCTTTAAAAGAAAAATGCAGCCAATATGGTGATGCTATGATAAAAAGGCTCTGTTGTGTAGGAGTTGCTCATGTGCATTTTCTCACTAAATTCCTTCCTGTGGGAAGACTTTAGTACCAGGGCCACAGCGGGGGGAAAAATTTCATTCTTTCCATCCCCTTCAACAGGGGATGCTACAGTTCATAACAGTGGCAGTGGTGCTGAGAGATGAATGTGGGTTTTATTCCTCTGTGGTCATTACACATTGGAATAGCCTGTGAGGAAATGGTTATTTTTGTGGCTTTATAATCACTGTGTGTCACTGGGATGCTTGATCCACCAAAGGTCATGGTCTACTTCTTTCCTTATATCTTTCATGTACAAGGTCCAGTTAACATCTTTCCAATCTACATTCTCCTTGAATATTTGTTTCCCACTGTGAAAAGTGCCATGGAACTCCAGCTGCTCAGAATCACATAATGTTTGAACTAGAAGCCACCTCTAGTCCAGCCCCCTCATTTTACTGATGAGAAAACTGGGACTCAGAGACTTGCCCAAGGTCACACAGCTGGTAAAAAATAGAGTTAGGATTCAAAACTTGTTTTTCTGAATATGAATCTGATACTCTTTTCCACTATATTTTTAAGCCTCCAGAACTGTGTTGGAGCCTGGAGATGGTAGTGGGAAAAAAGGAAAGAACTTAAATTATTACACTCTTCCTTGGGAAAATGATGGTTCTATTAATTTGAATTTAATTTGTTAAACCTTAGTACATTTTCAAAACATGAAATGTTTGATGTTTTTGCATTTCCATTTTTAGCATCCTTTAAGTTTATTTCTAATCCTAAACCAATTTCAATCAATAATAAGATTCTATTTGGGAATATAATCCCTCTTCCTGAACACATGCCAAATATATCCTGTGTCAATTTTGCATTTATTAAAATATTCAACCCCTGAAGATATTTATAAATGTTAAGCTACTTTGCATTGAAGGAAGGCATTACAGGTGATTTTAAGGGGTGACCAGAGGATTTATTTATTTGAAAATGTAGAATTCTGTTCTAAGTGCCTTACCTCAAAGGCCCTCTTAAGCTTTGGGAAATGATTTTTTTTTTGCTTCCCCATGTCCTTAACACTTTAAACAAGATAAAAAATAATTTTACATGAGTTACTTCTATTTCAACACTTATGATTTCATCAGTGTGGACATCCTTATACAAATGTAAATAATAGCCTCTCAAGGAATGAATGGATGAGTCAATGAATGATTGTAAGATTGAGCTGAACTTTTTTAAATTTTATTTTTATTGTCATGCAAAACACACTTCCATGTCGACAATTGTTGTAAGAGCAAACTCATACAAAACTGAAACCCCAAAAATAAAAAAAAACCATAAGAACACTGATGTGAAAAACTAATCCAACATTTCTTTCTTTGGAGGTGGACAGCATTCCCCATCATAAGTCTGTCAAGATTTTCCCAGATCACTGCATTGCTGAGAGTAGCCAAGTTTTCATAGATAATCATCATTCAATATTGCTATTACATGTACACTGTTCTCCCAGCTCTGCTTATTTCACTCTGCATCATTTCCTGCAGATTTTTCCATCCTTTTCTGAAATCAGCTTGCTTGTCATTTCTTATAGCACAATAGTATTCCATCACCAATATGTACCATAATTTGTTCAACCATTCCCCAACTGATGGACATCCCCACAATTTCCAATTCTTTGCCACTAACAAAAAGATCAGCTGAACTTCTTAAGAAAGACATTGGCATGTGCTGCCTCCACTCCTCTCACTCAGTTCTAAATTCTGAAATCTGGCTTCTGTCTTCATCATTAACTGAAACTGCTCTTTCCAGCCAATACACAATCTCTTGATTGTCAAATCTAATGGACGTTCTCAATTTTCATCCCATCTTGACATCTCTATAGACTTAGGTATCTTCTCTATCATCCTTTCCTCCTAAATACTTTCTCCTCTTTAGGTTTTCATAATGCTCCTGGTTCTCCTTCCTATCTGACTTCTCGGCTCCTTTGCTATCTCTGTATCAAAAACCTACCTAACTATAGGCTATCTTCCAAGACTGTTCACTGAGACTTATTCTCTTCTGCCTCTATACCATCTTGCTCAGTGACCTTATCAGCTCCCATGGGTTTATTTTATTTTATTATTAAACATTTGATTCCCATATCAATATATTTTGTTCTAATCACTTTCCTGAGGTCCATTCTCCTATCATCAACTGCCTCTTGGACATCTGGAAATGGATGTCCCATAAAATTCTCAAACCCAACATGTACAAATCAGGACTTATTATATTCTGCACTACAAAACTCTCCATCTTCCAAATTTCCCTATTAGCACCTCAGTCACACAGGCTCCTGACCTCACTGCCATTCTCAGCTCCTCACGTGCACTCATCCTACATATCCAATCTATTGCTAAGTCTTATCATTTCTCCCTTCCCAAAAGTCTTATTTACGTCTCCTTCTCTTAACTAACACAAGCCACCACCCTCATGTAGATCTACCATGTAGCAGTTATTAAGTATCTTCTATGTTCCAAGGCCTAGACTAAGCACTGGAGATACAGAGGAGGATAAAAGCAAAAACTAAAAGAAACTACACAACCAAAAACAGTCCCTGCTCTCAAGATACTCACACCTTCACCCATGGACAATTACAACAGTCTAGTGCTTGGTCTCCCTGCCTTGTCATTCCCTACCACACTTAGCTGCCAGATTTATCTTCCTAAAATATGAGTCTGATCACATAGTGCTCCAACTCAAGAAACTCTTGAGGCTCTCTATTACCTCCAGGATCAAAATAATCTCTTCTCTTTGGCTTTGAAATCTCTTCCTACCCTGTACTTTATCCCTCTCTCTGTGTCCTCTGCAAGTGCCATTGGTCTCCTTCCTCTTCTTTGAAAATAGCACTCTTTCCCCAGCTCTGAACACTTTATACTTTTGTCCCTTATCCCTGGAGCCCTTGCTCTCCTCATCTCAGCCTCCTGGCTTCCTTGACTTCTTTCCAATCTCAACTGACATCTGACCTTCTACAATAAAACCTTTCCCAGTCCTTCTTTCTTCTTTTCTTTTTTTTTATTTAAATGTTTGTTTCTTTGTTACAATAAAATATCCATTTAATTCGCAGCCATTCAAGAAGACATCATTTGATGAAAAGATAGATAGATAGATAGATATAGATATAGATATAGATATAGATATAGATATAGATATAGATATAGATATAGATATAAAACTATGTCTTCCTTATTTCTATTTATCAGTTCTTTCTCTGCAGGGGAACATACACAAGCCATTCCTCAAAGATTCCTGCTACTATTTATAATGTTCTCTTGTTTCTGCTTGTTTCATTCTTCATAACTTCATGCAGATCTTTCTATGTTTTTCCAAAATTAACCTGCTCATCATTTCTTACCATATAGCAGTATTCCATCACAATCATATATCACAACTTGCTTAACCATTCCTCAATTGACAGGCATCCCTTCAATTTCCAGCTCTTTGCTACCACAAAAAGAAACAGCAGAAATATTTTAGAACATGCTAGTTCTTTTTTTTTCCCTGATCACCTTAGGAAATAAACCTAATAATGTTTCTGCTGGGTCAAAACATATACTTAGAGTTGTAACTTTCTGAGCATAATTCGTGATTGCTCTCCCAAATGCCTTACCTCTGAAATTACCCCAATTTAACATATATATATATATATATATATATATATCTTGTTTGTATGTAATTGCATATTGTCTCCCCAATTAGGCTATAAGCCTCTTGAAAAAAGGAACTGTTTTTTGCCTTTCTCTGTACCCCCAGGGTGTAATATAGTGCCTATTAATACATAGTAGGTCCTTAATAAATGCTTGTTGACTTACTGTGTGCCCAACTAAAGTGCCAAAGTGATTTTCCTAAAATACTGCCAGCCTGCTTCAAGAGGGAGGAAGCAGACCAGCCAGAAACACTAGGTCATAGCTTTTATGGTGATCATTAAGGAGAAAGGTTCACTCTTCTTCTAGTCTGGGGAAGATAAAGAAACACACACACACACACACACACACACACACACACACACATTTCTGTGTCACATAAACTAAAGCAAATTATATAGAGTCTGCTAGGTTCTTTTGACCATGTTAGCTATCACCGGTGCAACAATCATCTGTATTGGTTGTTAATACAATCAGAGAAGATGAATTGAGCATTCCTCTGTCTGTGATTTCCAGCCTTTATACATAATCTCTTTGTTTTGGAATTCTTTAGTATATCTGGTTGTTCCATTTGGTTTTAAAATAGAAAAATATTATTTATCTTTTGACATTTCCCAGTCCTGATTTTAAGAAAATGGAAAACACAGACTTCTTAATTGTCTAAAAAAATATTCTTTTAAATGAGCCATGTTTTCAGAAGAGGACCTCTATTTGCTCTGGACTTTTCATGAAAGATGCAAGAAAATGTGTCATAAGATACTCATTTTACTTGTTCTTCATTATTTGTATTAGACTCTATTTTTCATGAGGCATGATTTATTTGGCCAGGTGTCTTCAAACACTCCTGCATACATGCTCTTGCAAGCAACGTAACAAGTTGTTTTCCATGTTGCTTATTTGCCAGGAGTCGCTTCCGATATATTTTTTATGAGTACCTTTATATTTATATCACCATGAATTTTGAGTCAGTTGTACAAATTTAGTTTCTGAAAAAAATGACTTGATACAACAGAGTTCCATATGGTTGTGCCTTTCTCCTATGCCCATTATCTCTCTTGGTGTTATAACAAATGAGCCATTTTTGAAATGATAAAAACTCTCTTAATGTGACCAGTCTAACCATCAAAAGTATCACCTGGTAGTAGAGAACACGAGACCCTTCCTGTTTCCAAATTCTGTCTTATAAAATGGACTTCAAAGGTTTCTACAAACAATGTAGAAGAGTTTATGTGCAGAATTTAGGGAGATGTCAAATGTTATTGAACATTTCTTTCTAATTTTGCCTTTTATAATAAGAGGGGAGAGGAAGTATAAAACACAAATACTGCCTTTAAAGCAGCACTTTCTGCAGAACTCTTGAATAGAAGTGCTCATACAAAACAACATAAGGCCAGGGACCCAAAACCCTTTTATAAATAACATCTAAACTTAAGGATCACTCTATCTATGACAAATGGCTCCCCTTCTACAGAAAACTCCTGAAAATTGCCAGATATTTTATTTGGGTTCTTCAGTAATAATATTGACATATTGATGAACTTTGAATATCTTGGTTCACACCATCATATGTTGAAAAGTTGAAATTAGATCCTCTTCAGTGTTGGAAACAAAAAGGAAAGACAAAACCTTTTTTAAAAATATTTTTAGCTCATTTATTCTGATGTCACCTTAATTTCTGAATATAATCTTCCCTTCTCTCCTATCAAGATCAATCAATCGCCATGTAACAAAAGAATACAAAGACAAAAAAAAATCAGTTTAGGATATTTAACCAATACATTGTCTGACCATATATGCAATTTCCCACATTCACAATCTCCCACCACGTCTGCATAGGGAGCGATATATATATATATATATATATGTATGTATGTATTTTTCCTATGGTTTTTAAGGAACAAACCTGGTCAGTATAATTGCACAGAACAGTCTTTTTTTCCTTAATATTTATGTTGTTATAATCACTGTATATGTTGTTTTCTTCATTGTCCTTACTTTATTCAGCATCAGTTCATATAAGTCTTTCTTTGCTTCTCTGAATATGTCAAATTAGTTATTTCTTACAGTACAGTAATATTTCAATGCCTTCACGTACCATAATTTATTTAGCCATCCCACAGTAATAGGCATCTACGTTGTTCCCAGTTTTTTTACTACACAAAAGATACAGTTAGAAGTATTTTGATATATACCCGGTCTTTTCTTGTCACCATCCTCTTTAGGGTATGTGCCTTCCAATGGGATCTCTGGGCAAATGGGTATGAACATTTTAGTCACTTTCTTCCCATAATTTCACATTGAACCACTTCCGACAACACTCTATTAGTGTGCTTGTCCTTCTACAGCTACTCTAACATAATTGTTCCCCTCTTTGATTATCTCTGCCTATTTACTAAGTGTGAAGTGATGGGGGAAAGTGGGGAGAACACTAATAACTGGACACATTTGGTTTTTATACAATCAGATTTGGAGAAAAGATGAGTTTTACCTTCCTCTCAATATAGCGACTCATTCAGTATGAGATCAGCCTCATCTACAGATTAAATGTAGGCTATTATTGTGGAGTTATGTTCATAAACTCACATCATATATGTTGGAAGGGAATTCAGAGACTATCTAAGCCCTCTCTTTGTTCAGCTGAAGAAACTCTGATCCAGAGTTGATGAGCCTTGCCCAAAGTCATGAAAGTCAGCAAGTGATTGTGTTAGAATTATAGCCCAGGTCTGAAAGCTGCAAGTTCTGTACTCTTTCTATTACACATGGATTAGGTATTCCTTCCTGAATGGCCTTCCCACTCCTGATGTTGTTTCTTTTTGCTTTATAGGAGTTTGGGCTTCACTAAATCCTAGTGGACAGAGTTTTTCAGTTTCAATTAATAGTTATATGTTATCCAGAAATAGCATTCTTCCAGCTCTTAGTAGGTTAATCATATGACTTAAATCCAGTAGGATTTTTTTATTCAGTTTCTATGTAAATATCATCTCTCACCCACTATGCTGTGGAAGGTAAATAAAGTCTTTATGAAGACTTTAAATTTGTATTTAAACCTAAGATCATTTTATGGAAAAGTACCAACCAGTTGAGTATAAATGTAGACTTTGATTATGTTTTTTTTAATAACAAATTCAAGGTTCCAATTCAATAGTGTCTCACAGACTCAGATTCTGGCCCTTTCAGTGTATTTTACAGGTGAAAGAATCAGAGAATTTCAGAATTAGAAGAAAATCCAGAGGTTATTGAGTCCAACTTATAAATGAACAGTAATCCCTACTACAGCTTGTCCCCAAAAGGGTTATCCCGCCTCTACTTGAAGACTTCACTGATAAGGAATATACCTTTTTTCAAGGCAACCAATTGGGACCAGTTTAAATGTTAGGAAGTTTTTCTTGTACAAAGCCAAAAGCTGTTTTTCTATAACTTCCAGAAGAATTGGGAATATTTCAAAAGAATTCTCATTCGAATGTGCCTTCCCACAACTATATACAGATGAATTCAGTAGCAGAATTTTTATCTTTGTTATTTCTTGGATCTGACAAGCTGAAAATAGCATACTTTCCTGTTTGAAAAAAAAAAGGCTTCTTTTCCATTCAACTAGTTTTTCTTAATATAACTTTGGATATGGTTTTAGTACCAATAGTAGCTGTATTTTTTCATTTAACATTATTTTTCACAGATTGTTTTATCATAAACAGCAGTTACTCCTCCCTCCATTTTCTCTAGTCCCTGATGGGCTCAATGATACTCTTAATTTTTGAGTAGTTACTGGGTGGGGATAGAAGAGAGCCTGTCTGAAATGGAACTTAATGGGCATGTGCTGTGGATAAATTAAGGAACAGTCAAAAGAAGCCTATAAATATGAATACTTTGCCAGCTGCTTTTTCCATTAAACTCTGTTAACTGAATGAAATTAGTAAATAATTGTGTTGGTGGGGACGCTACTATATCCAAGCTGTAGTATAATGTCTTTCTTTTACAACAGGGCTTAATTTTTTTTTCTATACACCAAATTAGTTTTTAGGGTAATCTACATTGCAAATTGGTTGATTTGCATGAGAACTATGCCTACTTGTTCTGATTTGTCAACACCTCTTTTTTAAAAAGTCTTTAGCATTAAGCATGGGTGGGTAAGACCATCTGCTTAGGGACGTTGCCTGCAGCTCTATCACTTAACACATGAGACAGGTTACAGCTGTTTAATTGTTATGGTGTTGAATGATTATCATTCTATCCAAAATTAATATTTATATATGTATGCATAGAAAGCATGTGGTTAAACATAAGTGATCTAATTGTGAATTAATGTCATTAGGCATTCATTAATTAATCCCCATAGGAACAATGAAGTGAGAAATAAGGCTTTTCACATAGAGCCCAACCCTCAGCTATTAAGATAAGTCCCCAGTAGTCGTTATTGTATATATGGAGAAAGCAGTCCATGGGGTTACACTGCATAAGCTGATGGGATTGCTTACACAAGCTGCCACAGGAACAGCCCCTCTATGATCAGATACTCTGCCCTAACCATTGCTAACTCCATTATAATGCTTGCCACTGGGCTCTTAACAGTAGCTTAGTCAGCAGTGAGTCTACAATAATGAGGATAATCAAAATAACTCACATTTATAAAATGTTTCATGTTTACAGGGTGCTCTCTGTTAGGTCTGTCCAAGAAATCAGGGAGGTGGGAAGGACAAATATTATTAACCCTACTTTATAGACAAGGAACCTGAAGCTTAGTGGGATGGAGTAACTTTCCAGGGGTCATATAACTACTGAGGACCAGAGAAAAAATCTGATCTCCCAATCTACTGCCGCTTTGGGTAAGAGCCCTGTATAACAGTTAGGAATCCAAAGCCTACTTCATTCATTTCCCAATGGATAACAGTAGCATTGTCACGGAATTTCCATATGGCTAGGAAAATGTGTTTATTTCTCGTTTGGGACATGTATACATGTTCACCCTTGGTGACTTGAAATAAGGATTGGATGGTGATTGAATGGGTTGGGGGTTCTTCATCATTTTGATGTTGTAGACCCCTTTTATAGCATGCTGAAGATTGGACTCCTTTGCAGAGTAACGCGTTGTTGGTTTCTGTAACAGGGTAAAAGAAAATACATAGAATTACAAAGGAAACCAATTGGAATATAGTTCTCAGAATATGAAGAGTTCCAAGATAATAGATCCTGAGGTCTCTTCATGGATTCCTTGGAAGATCTGTGGACTCCAGGTCCCTTGGAATGAGTTCTCCATCTACCAATGCATCATATAACTCCCATATACCTTAGGAGTCCATCTTTATGATTTGCTGAGCCTGGGTGGAGGGGGGGGTGGGGAGAGATAAAAACTCCTTACTACACAGCCTTAAGATGATTAGCCTCAGATAAAAGTTATGTTAGTGATCATTTATTAAATCCCAAGACCTTCAAGCATACTTAAATCTTTCCCAGGTTGGTAGAATCTGGCAAAGTTTGAACTACATTGCCATAGTACCACCAAGCCACTCATATCAATCTGGCTCTTATTTAGACCTGGGGTTCCTCTCCTCTCTGACCCTTCCTTTGCCCTGTGGTGACTCTCCAGCCTCAGAAGTAACGATATTAAAATGTGCAACACCCTCTCAGGCTTCTTGAGGATGCATGGCATTACATAGGAGGGTACAAAAACTTTCTACATTCAGCGCTCAATCTCTCCAGGTTTCTTTGAGGCCCCTTCAATCTGTAAACCACATAAAAATGACCACTATTTCTCTACCTTGACCACAGGGGATTGTGTACATTTGTACACAAACTGTCACAAGATGCTGTCAGATTCAGTTTCCATTCTCCCCCTTTCTTGCACTCTTCTCTCTCCTCTGTGTTCTCAACCCTTATAGATTCTCCCTTCTGCTCTCTTTCATACACACACACACACACACACACACACACACACACACACACACGTACACAGGCATGCACGCACATGCTATTCTAACACCATAGTGACCACCATTCACTAGCATCAAATGCTTTAGTTTCCTTTCCCACACAGTGGTTTTACCTCAGGGTCAGCCCGTGAAGTATGGAAGTTGGATAGGAGAAAAAAAGGTACTTGCCTTATTTTTGAAAATGCTCTCTTTTGTCTAACTGGCTTAAATGAAATTGGCTAATAAATCAGTAACATCTCTGATGCCATCTCCTACCTTAAGGTGTCACTTTGATGCCTAATTATGCCATGGAGGTGACCCTGTGTTCTTGAAGTTTAGCCTAGCACAGTATGATTTAGTCCTTACTAAGCTGAAAAGTTTTCAACTATGAGCCTAGTAGTGGGCAATATTCCTGTTGTTTGAGGATTAATCTGGATAAATTTGGAAAGGTTCATCCCAACCTTGGCCTGAGGGGGAAGAATTTTTCAACTTTCTCAAATACTAGCTCCTAAATCAGAGAGGTAGTGATTCCCACCTTCGGCACTTACTAGCTCTGGTGAAATATGATGAAATAATTTAATTTCCCTGGACATTGATTTCCCCATCTGTGAAATAGGGGAATTTAAATTGGGACCCTTTTATCTTGTCTTTAATCATATAGGGTGTAGTATTAGAATGATGATTTGCAATCAGAGGGCCTGGATCAAATCCTCGCTCAACCACTACATAACTGTGTGATCTTGCACTGGTAATTTACCTTTCCTCCATCTCCTCAGTTCTAAAATGACAGGATTAGACCAGGTGATGACCTACCCCTTAGGATACCTTCTAGGTCTCAGTTTAGAAACCTAGGATCTGTATTGGTGGAGGAAATAGCTTTGAAGATAAAATTAAAAAGACCAGATTAAACTAGCATAGATACAAATGAATATTCGATTTTTCTTTATTCCAGGAAGCTGACTGTTTTGTTTTGTTTTGTTTTTGCTGTTCCTCAAAATAAAAACATACTCCATAAACTTACATGGGTTTCTGTCAAGTCATCAAAATTTTATTAAGCATTTATTATGTTCTAGATACTTGGTAAGTGCTAGGATGAAAAATTAAGCAATAAAGATACCTGCCCTCAAGGAACTTCCATTCTAATGGGAGAAGACAGCTAAGAAAAATGGAGCTAAAAGTGTGGAATCTGGAAAGGAAAGCAGAGATTGAATAGGAAAAAATGGAACATGGTAGAGAAGTTCATTGAATCAGGAATGGAACTGAGAGGGAAAAGTGAGCATGGTTCTTTGAAGCATTTAGTCAAAAAAAAAATAGATACCTCGGGTAAGTCACTAATCAGAGCCTAGGATAGATGGATCATCCCAGTGGAGGATGGTCTTCCAGAATGCTGGGGAAAAGACATCCTGCAAGACAAGAAGGCTTCTGGGACAGGGTGGAGAAGTCCAGAGTCAGGAGCAGGGCAGGAAAGATGTGAGGGTTTTCACAAGAAAAGAAGTAATTTTCCTTACAAAAGAGGAGTCATGCCACCTAGAAATCATCCTACCAAGTTCAAGTACATCATGCTTTCTTCCCTCCCAGAAAACTTCTCACTGGGAAATCTCATTATAGTGCAATATTGAATCTGTCTGGTACTGACATCTCATCAGTATCCTTTGCCCCTCTGATAAACCCCTCCTCCTAGAGGACAGCTACATGGGCTCCAGGACCTCTATTTAAAGAAGGGATTCAGCACAGGTTTTCTCCCTGTTTCCCAACAGCCACATGGCTCCTTAGAAATTTTTCTATTGTGCTCCCCCATATAGTGTACCTTCTTCTTCCTCTCCTAACCTGACCTCCTCCCGTTTGCTTTTTAGCTTTCTTTTTGATATTTTCTTCCCTTATTTGATTATTAGCTTCTTAAGGACAGGGTCTATCTTTCTTTTTATTTGTATTACCAGCATTTAGCATCATGCCTAGCACATGGTAGGCTCTTGTTAAGTGTTTATTAAAGGACAGCAAAGTGGCTCAATGGGTTGAGAACCAAGTCTGGAGTTGGGAAGACCTGGGTTCAAATCTGTCCTCAGATACTTCCTACCTATGTGGTCCTAGGAAGTCACTTAACCTTGCTTTGTCCTTATTGGGCTTCTGCCTTTGAAGTAAGATTTAGCATAAATTCCAAGACAAGGTAAAGATTTAAAAATATATATAAATAAATGTTCATTGATTTTTCTTAAAGACTCCTGGAAGAGAGAGAGGACCAGAGAATTTTCCCAAGTTTTCCTGATTGCAGGGAAATTCTAAATTAAGTAAATGAAAATCTGATATCCTCTTGTTTACTCTAAAAAAAGAGCCTCTTCCTTTCTTCCCTTTTATTTGTGGTCACTACAGAGGTCTTTAGATCATAGATTTAAAGTTGGGTGGAACTTTATAGACACTACCCAGTTTAACACACACGCACACATTTTACAAATTAAGGAAAGCAAAGCCCAAAGAGATAAAGGGACTTGGCCAAAGTCATACAGTCTATAAGTAGCAAAGCTCAGATTTGAATATAGATCTTCTGAGTTCAAATCCAAAATTCTGTTGTCCTAGAAGTCTCTTCAGTCACCCTTCACAGAATAGGTTGATGATTTCATTTGATGAGAGTAAAGTATTTGTGCTCATATAATCCAATGGGTAACAGTAATTTGAAAAAGAAAATGACTGGCATTTACATGGTGTTTTTAAAGCTTTCAGACAACTTGACATGGTTATTGTTTCTCTTGTTCAATGGATATGATGTCCAACATACCCCTCATTATATAGCAAGTTGGTCTGACAGAACTTAAACTCAGTAATGCTGTTAATGTAAATAAATAAAATTACTTAAATGCTTAAATAAATTTAAGGCAGGGAAACTTAAAATTACAAATAGCAGAAGAGTTCATATTCTGAATCCAGCTTTAAAAACAAGATGAAAAAACTCAAAACTAAGAAAATATTACTTGCAGGAAATACCAAAAAGATGGTGAGATCGAGTCCAAAGAAATTTGTATTTAAATATTGCATAAGAAATTCAGTCTATATGTTCATGGAAAGATCACAGAACTACACCAAGTTTTAATTTCCTCATCCTATAAAGTGAGAATAATAGTTCTTGAACTACTACCTGAAAGGATTGATGTGAAGAAAGTGCTTCACAAACTTTAAAGTTTTATTAAAAGGTTAGCTATTATTATTATTATTATTACTCTATAGGGAAATGTGGTAGTTGTATGCCTTTTATTAAATATCATTCATTTCTCTTCCAAGAAATGTTTCTATTCAGTATTCTTCAGTGAACATTAATTAAATACCAACAATATACAATCTTAAGTCTTTAGTGGCAACTCAAAAAGGAAGCAGAGAAGGTTGGCACTCAGTTGTAGAATGGGAAGCAACTTAAGTAGTCACTGAAGATTACAGAGCAGAGGCAAATGTACTTTAAATAACTAAGCTTTGGAAACAACCAAGGCAACTTATACTTTATTCCAGGGTTAAGCAAAAACATTATTGATTTTCATTCATTATTTTCCAGTTATGTGTAAAGAGGTTGGCAGGCTAGGGGGAAGAATTATGGGGCTGGTAAATTGTATGTCTATATATACAGTGTTAGCTTGGCTTACAAACGTGTCTCAGGCATTAATTTTCCTAAATGGACTCTTTAAATTGTATTTGTAGACAAGAAAATTGTCCTTTTGTTCCTGATCAAATCAGCAGATCTCTGGTTTCCTGTGGATACATTTGTGAGGGGGGAAAAAACACTTAAAGCATTTTTGAAAGCTATGGTTCTCCCCCCCAAACATCTGAGATTTCTAAGATTTATTTTTATTCAGTTTAAGAAGGCTTTATATTATATTTCAGAATGCCCTTGTCATAAGGATTGCTTGGTTATAGCTTAATTCCCACATCGTAGTGCTCCAAAGGCAAACACTTTTCCGGATGGCAAAATGAAGAAAAAGTTTTTGCACAGATTTCTTAAATAGTATATGCCCATATACCAAAATATGGAAAACCTAAATTAGAGGTTCACTGAATTACCTTGTGCCTATAGAGTGAAATCATTCTCCCTACAGAATAAACCACAAAATTAACATGTCTCATGTTAGGAAATAGCGGTCTCCCTTCCATTGAACATGTACATGTTTCTCCATTATGTGAAACTCCAATAAAGTGAAACTGATGTTCACCATAGTCCTATATACATCCCTATAGTCAGACTATCCAATCTTGTGGAATATGTCAAATATTACTTAAAACAGAGAGTTGCACATGTTTTTGATGCATATGTTGCTTTCTCTGCCACACCCCCACCAACTAGTACAGTTTTAATGTTCAACTAAGCTTTTTATTAGAGCTGGGAAGACTTGATTTCAAGTCCCACCTGAGATTCATACTGGTTGAATAACCTTGGGCAAATGACACAACCTTCAAGTGTTTGAGGCAATTGTCCAAGACTGGACGTTGCAAAGAAGTGTCCAATTTGCATTGAGAGAGGGATCTTCTCCCTCTAGGAATTGCTTATGATCACTGAAAATATAATTCCAGCTCCTATCCCATTTCCTAACTACCTCCCAGAAATGAGGTTTGGGGTAGAGTTAATTCACAAAGCATAGATAATCATGGCAGATTATCATGGTTTAATAGTGCTCCCTATGGAATGGCTGTTCTTTGCCTAGGTAAATACATTCAGTGAATCTAAATTATGGCAAGATATTTTTCATCCAAAATTCCAAAGTGAAATAAAAAGTTTAGATTTGCCAGGGAAAGCTTATAGAAACAAGTTTTAATGACATTAATGATAGTTTGATGAGCAGTTTAACAAGCAAGTCTTCTCACTGATGATATCAGTTGAGAAATGCAATATTTCATAAATGGAGGATTCTCTTTGACCTAATTTCATAATATTTTACATTTATGCTTTTCTCTGATTTGTATCATATTTATCTGTATGCATGCCTTATCTTCCTCTTAAAAGATGGGTATATTGTGTGAGAGCAGAGTCTGTTTTCTTTATCTTTTCTCCTCTTCTAACATTTAGCACAATACTTTACACACATAAGTCTCAAACAAAATTCAGGGAGCATCTGGGTAGCTCAGTGGATTGAGAGCCAGGCCTAGAGGCGGGAGGTCCTAGGTTCAAATCTGACCTCAGACACTTCCCAGCTGTGTGACCCTGGGCAAGTCACTTAACCCCCATTGCCTATCCCTTTCCAGTCTTCTGCCTTGGAACCAAAACACAGAATTGATTCTAAGATGGAAGGTAAGGATTTAAAAAAAAACATTCAAATTCAACAGGCATTTTTTTCTTTCAGATTTTGGTTATCTTTTGCTTTTTTACACCTTTATTTCTTAATGTATCCCTCTTATCCCTAATCTTAGAAAATCATCCCTTGGAATCAAAGGTAAAAAAGAGAAGGGAAAAAGACAATACCCAAAACATCAACCGAGCCTAAAATCAGGACCCATTGTCCTCAATTTCCACAAATAAGTAAAGACAGTGCATTTTCTTTCTCTTTTTCAGTCAAGCTTTGTCATTACTTAATTATACCCTGTTCAGTTTCATTTTTGTGGTTAATGTTCATTCCATTTAAAATATTATAATCATGTTTTCCTGGTTCTCTTTAACTTTATTCTTCATCAGTTCATATAAGACTTCCCGTGCTTCTCTGTATTCCTTGTTGTCACAATTTCTTATGACATAGTAATATTATGTTAGATTCAGATGCCAAGATTTGTTTTATTATTATACATTCATTAATCTGGTTATTAAGCACTTATTTACATGAATATTTTAAGCCCTCTCTGTGTCAGAGATTCAAAAGCAAAAGTGTTCCCTTGCCCCCCCAAATCCTTCCCAGCTTTAAGGTGTTTACACTCATTTGTTCATTTGTAAAACACTATTTTAAAAACCCCAGCTTGTTTCTCCATTGATATTCTTGTTATCATGTGCAAATTAACTTGACTCTCCCAAATAGAATAGTTGGAACATTTTATCCTAACCTTAGAAGGCATATAATGGTGAGTGAGGACATATTTAAAGGGTCTGCATAAACTAATAAGAATATGAAATTGCTTTACAATATTTAAAATTATGTCACTGCTATAATCCTTTATGACAGGGTAATCAGTAATAAAAGAGTAGAGTGAGCACCAATTAAGGAACATCAAATCAATGGGTATGCTGCTCATGCTGATTTAAACCGGGACTGATTAGAATAAATGGATTTAATATATACTTATTTGCAGACTGGTGCTTTTCTGTCATACTACAGGAACTTGTACATGAATTATCTAGGAACGATACCTACTTATATCTTTAATGAGATACTAATGGAAATCATTTTTTAAAAGTTCATATGATATAGCATTATGAAACATATAGTGCTAAATAAAAATCTCCCCTCCAAGGGCTCGGTGGCAACAGTGGTGGTGAAAGACACGTCTTTCTTTCTTTTATTATGTGCTCGGCTGACTGACTAGCGTGCTTCGGAAGATGAGCACCTTAGACTTTACTGTAGCAATTATCCTTCTTTCGAGCCCAGGACCCAAGCGCCAGTTCAGGAGCCCAGGGAAAATATTATATTGGTTCACACACTCCACCCAAGTACAGTGTTGGCAGTGGGGGCAGCATACATAGTTCACAACCATGAACATCAGCAACTATCCATCCCCTGCCAAACCGTTAGGATTGCTCCCTCATGACCTGACTGAAGTACATAACACCGACATGTTTTGCATCAGCTCCTTCCTGGGTTTATGTCTGTGTTTTCTTTTTATTTGGGGGTTGGGGGGTGCTAATTGTCCTGATTACCCCCAAAACTCCAGAGACCATCCTTCTGTCAGAAATACTTTTAGTTTTCTGACCTCAGTTTAAATCAGCACCCCATCTTCAGCATATGCAAGCCCAGCACCCACTCCTTATGCCTTGTTCGTAAATCTACTGAAATGACTTTTCATTCTTGTTTTCATTTACTCCCCTGCTAAATCTTCTCATTTCCCCAGTTTTATTCTTTAGCTTTATGGTCTTAATTGTTGCTTTTTTTCCCCCTGGAGATTTAGCTTTTTCACAACTTGTTTGTATCGTTCTCATTATAAAAGTGGGCTGACTCTACTGAGAACACCCCAGCCAGAAGGCTGACTTGTATTAACCTGTTTATATTTTGGGTTGGGTTCGTTTTATAGCTCACACACTGGTTATTCTCTCCAAACCCAAGCATTCAACTTAGTCTTCTTCCACATTTTCAGCTCGATTTGCTAATTGACTACGTAGTCACCAACCATCCAGTACCAAAATAGATGATGCTGTTGGGTCTGTCTCACAAATATCTCATTTCTGGCTGCCTTAGCAAAATGTAGAGTAAACCAGAGAGGGTTTTCTAATGGTCTAAGGTTGCATTTGTAGCTTTTCCATTAGGTGATCTCTGGGCAAAAATTAAAAAAAAAAAATATTTTCCCCAGAGCCACAGCCAGATGTACAAAATGGTAGAACACCAGGAGGGTGTTTGCCCTTTGGAAATAGGCCAACTCCCTTTCACCAGAAATGTTTGGGAAGGCGGCAGGGAGATGCAGAGAACCAGAGGCACTGAAATGATGAGAGCCAAAGGAAAGTTAAGCAACTACCTCAATGAGAAAGCAGAATACGGGAACAGCTTTGCTCACTGTCTCAAGAAAAGACCAAAATAAAAAAACATCTCTGTGCTTTAGAAGAGAAGAATGAAATTGATGCAAAGGTACAATATTTGTTGTTATAGGACTACCCTTGGGGTTTGGGAAATCCTGTGGCTTTGCTTTAGTAGTGTTGGAAGGACAGGAAATGCTAAATTACTGATTGCTTGTATAATATATGAATGTGTTTGATTTGGGGGGTGGAGGTTCTCTAGGCTCCAGATTCTACATTTACTGCTTCCTGGAGTCATAGCCCAGCCCTTCCCCTCTCCCCAGAATTCCCTAATGAATCAGAGCAGTTTATAGCCCCCAAGGGGATCGCCCCAATTTGTTGAGTTTTAAGGACTGTTGTACATTAAAAATATTCTGAAGTCAGGAACCTAGAACTAAAAGAGAGGTGTTTGATTTGAAACATGGGGGTCTTTGTTAAAATTTTAAAACTTATCCAGTAAACCTTCTTCAAAGGAATTCACCTACTCTTGCTCTTATAATTAAGAGCCTTCTCCATGAAAGATGGTACACTTTTTAGTATACAAGAAGTTTTTATTTGCTTAATTTTTGTTGTTGTTGTTCTAAAGACCAAGTCTTCTCATCTCGCCTAAGCTATAATTATGGAGGCCTTTCTTGATTTGGAGCTGTGACCTACATCATCCAACACTGACTTGGGCTAATTCATAACAATTTAAGCAACAGATTTGGCCCACCCTACTGAGTGGGACATGGGGGAAATGTCACCTTAGTGTAGCAAAATTTAATGCAGACAGGTACATGATCTGCAGCATCTATTCTAGTTAGAACTCCTGAGCTCATGAAATCCTCCCTCCTCAGCTTCCCTAGTAACTGGGATTACAGGCACTGACCACCTCAGGTGGTTTAATCGCTCTGTTTCCTGTTCTCTCTGACCAAGTGTGAAACAGTTACTCAGCCCTGGAAATTAGGGATCTGAGTTCAGGTTTTTGTTGTCAAATCTTTTTTTTTTTCAACCCTTACCTTCCGTCTTGGAGTCAATACTGTGTATTGGCTGCAAGGCAGAAGAGTGGTAAGGGCTAGGCAATGGGGGTCAAGTGACTTGCCCAAGGTCACACAGCTAGGAAGTGGCTGAGGTTGTTGTCAAATCTTGTTGGAGAAAATACTTTAAATATGAATACCTTAATTTTTTAGCTTTAATGGAAATGAATAATAATTTACATTCTACATTCTTTCCATAGAGAACATTTCTAATTTTAAAACTTGTTTAATCTTTTCAGGAGAAAATGTTATTAAAATATAAACTTATTTCAGACAAGGTACCATATTATGCTTCTGGGCATCTATTTTAAATATAATGTAAAAATATATTTGCTATCACAAAGAGAAAGATTCTTTTGAACTATCAGGTAAAATATGCATTTTTTCTCTTCTAAGGTGATTTTTGAATAACTTATTGTACATTTTTGCAAATGTGTTGATTCCATTAATTTTTAATATATTGTATATTTTATGAGTACTGTTCCTAATGGCTTCCTAAAATATTCTTTTTCCTATTACTTTTTCTAGTAGTTGATCTAATGTTTTTTTATCATGGCCTTGATTATTTTAAATAATTATGTGTATCTGGTGAAAAATCGGTCAGCTTTTAACCTTGCCATTATCTAACCTGTTTGGGGGGAACACAATCAGAAATTTTTCTCATGGAAATCAAAATGAAGCTTTCCCCTTCTTCCTTCTGGTTTTAAGTTGTCTGCCAATGGTCGACAAAATCTACAGTGCAAATGATGGATTTTCAGTGTGTTTTTAACACAGCAATTATTTTTTCTTGTAATCAAATTTTCACCTGTGTTGCCTAACATGGTTTTAAAATATTTATTTTAATTTTAACTTCAATCAACTGCCTACTTGAAATGAATTTGACAGTCCAGCTCTATTGAGAGGACTCTGCTGTGCCTATCACAATTCCTCCTTCTCTAACTTCCACCTTGACACACCTTCAAGTAATATGGCCCCTCCATTTGTTTAATTCTCTATGCCCATTCAAACAAATACCTGGTTCAACAGAATGGTAGCAAATTACTCTTCCCTAAAAAGCTGTTAATATAAATCAGAACTAAGATACAGGATTTATGTTGCTTGAATTGTCCGAACTCTACTTGACTTAAAATAAAATACTTAAAAGTCCTGGCTTATTCAATGTTAGGAACACTACCAACCAAATCAAATAATCCTTCATGGATGTGGCTCAGAATTTTGCCAATATAGTTGAATTAAATGTTCTCAAAATTATATTTTAATGTAAAAAATCAGCCATTGTTGAACTTTGGTACATCTATATGAGAAGAAAATATAAGGAAAACAATCTCCTACAAACAATCATTTTGTCAATGTGACAAGACTAAATGGAAGGGATTACAGGTCTGCCTCATTTTTTGAAATTGTAGGTGTTCTTGCAGTTATCCTTTTTGGAAATTGAATTCTATTTTTACTGGCTTATATTTTTTTAAAAAGGAAGAAGACTAAGAAGAATCCCTAATCTTTGAGGATGAAGCATATCTCTCTCTGTACCACCTCCATATTTTTTCTAGTTTGTTAATGAAATATACACTTACCTAAAAATATGTGGGAATTTTTGTTTTCAGTTCTTGCTCATCCTTTTCCCCCACAAACAATAGAACACAGGTTCTTAACCTAGGGGTTCAAGCATTTTTTTAAAAATATTTTGAGAAGACTTTCAGTACAATTAGTTTTCTTTATAATTCTATGTATTTTATTTTATGCTTTTTAAAAGTTTATTCTTGGAAGGCTTCACCAGACTGCCCAAAGGGGCCATGACAAACAAACCAAACACAAATCACTACAGGCATGTGGCCATGTCACATATGTTTATGTTTGTGTGTATAATAGTGGAACCACTCCACCTCTGGGATTCAATCAAATTGCAGCCGTGATTTTCAATTTAACTTATTCCCTATCTCTGCCAATCCACCTACCATGAAGATGGAAAATGCCTGATTGGTTCAAGTGAAATCACTATTGGAACCATTGTTCAACTGTTCTGCCAGGAAAAAAAAAAACCATAACCAAAGACAGTCAAAACAATAGCTCAAACTTTGTAGAATGGTAGAATGGCAATACTGGGTGGCACACTGGATATGTGCTCAACTTAAAGTCAGGAAGAACTGAGTTCACATATTGACTTAAACTCTTACAAGGTAGGTGTCTGCTAACTGAGTAAGTCATTTACTTTCTCTTCCAGCCCCTCTTCTTCATTTGCAAAAGGATAAGACTATTGAGTCTCCAAAATTTCTTCCAATTCCAAATCTATGAACCATCTGAGTCATTTTTGACAAATCAAAAACATTCAGGGATTTTTAGGAACCTATATTAGGTTGCAGCATTTATTACAATGATGGGCACACATGTATGCATGTTTACTGTGAAGAAGCAAAAGTCCATATAAATTGTCAGGAAATTGCTTAGAAGGGAATAGGCACAGCTATGAGCATCAATAAAGGACCTTTTTTTTTTCATTTAATTTAACAGATAAGAGTAACATCCCAAAATGACACCATGACACAGCACCATCCATTTGGAATTGACGCAGTAACCAAGTGTTTCTCAGGAACTTCTGATGTATTTTTTTTCATAATATATTTAAGGTGTTTCACTTTCTTAAGAAAATATTATTTCTTGATTTGACTAACCACTAAAGAAAGTTAGGTACCTCACTTTCATCAGACATCTCTCTCATACGTGTGGATTGCCAAAATTCTTTAGGAAGCAATGTATTTAGTTTTGATTTGCTCTGTCAGTGTTTATATGTTTTACTTAAAGAAAAAAAGCATATAAGGTGGGGAGAGGGGCCAAGGAAGAAAATTCAAATCATTGAAAGGTAGCAATGGTTTAACCTGAATCCTCTCCTTTAAAATGCTGAGTGTTTCCTGGATTCATGACTACATTTGCTGAAAAGTGAATATATTGCATTTTTAGAAGATATGAAGTGCATCTCTGTCGTGTGATGTGAGTCTCATGTCAGCTGGAGCTACTTGATTTGCATGTAAATTCTGAAATTTTCCTTGTCCCATGTGACACTTCTGAAATGTCTGTCTGTTCTTTTTTTCTTTTTAATTTCTCAAGCTCACTATTTGGATAAGATAGTTAAAGGTACTGTATATTTGCTCTTTGTTGACACGTCTACACACACCCACATATATATATATATATATACATCTCTATATATATGCAGAAAAATATGGATATAATATTGCATTAGGCTTGAAAATAGATTGTTTCCATGCATAATTTCATGAATTATAAATCAGGCTCACATTATGTGAAATGCTTCCCATTGACAGTACGAAGACTTCAGTGTCTGTGTCTCACATTAGTAGTAATGAATATCACTAGTTGCATCATTATGTAAATGCATTAGTTTTCACTGGAACCCCAACTGAAGACAACAGATCATTTGCTGTTTTCCTGGCTTCCTTTGCTTTAGCACTGGCAATTCCATTTAAAAAATGTCATTAAAAATATACGTGCCTCTTGACTCTTGTGCCCCAGCATAAGAAACTATCAAAATGAAAGGTTTTGATCAATATATGTATATAAGTACATATATATCTAATTAGCAAGGAAAAACTCATATTTCAGATATACTGGATTATTTGTCTTTTTCTAAATGTTTGAAGATGCAGAGGCAAGTCTAACTTTGTTTTATATAAAAAAGATTTTGCCAATTGTGCTTAGTATTGCTATTGGATGCATCAGATCAAAAGGAATGAGGGGCCAGAATAAAACAGCAGATTCTCATGTCTTCAGCTAATGTAGAAATAGATGAATGTAAAAAATATATATTTGGGATAAAAAGCCCTCTTTCCCCTTCTTAGATTATGTATTTTCTATTCCTTCTTTGTGCTTTTCATTAGAATATGGCAATATTCATGGCAATATCCAGGCTTTCATACAATAACACTTGTGTGCATGCAATCAGCCACTGCACCTCTTTGTCGATAGGGCAACTAAATATTTTATTTTCTTCCAAAATAAAACAACCAAAAAAAATCCCAATATCTTCAGTAGAAAAATTAGCTTTTTTATACCTATTACATAGTTTATAAATATAGGTGGTAATTGCCTGAAAATAAAGAAGCAGCAAAATTAATCTCAGCCTGACCATTTGGTATCCATAAGACTAATTTCATTCTTCCTGGTCACAAGAGACTTTCAGAATCTCCTTTTTGTTACTTAAGAGGCAATAGTGTCTCTGGGAAATATTTCAAATTACCTAGCAGAGGAGGAGGAGTTCATGAATTAATTCTTTTAAAGGAGACTTCAAATGAAGAAATCCCTTTAAACAGCTTGTCCTAAACAGCATTGAAAATTTAACTCTGTCATCAAAACAAGGGCAGCATTTGAATTGGCCAAGATAATGGAATATTTGATGAAATAACCATTCACTCCCCCCTTAAAAAAAGTGACATTAGCAATATAAAGAATCTGCTGCTCCAAGTACTTTTATTTCCATCCTGTTTAAAGTTATTGACAACTGTGTTTTCCTAGAGATCTGATTGGTAGCCACTTATTATTAGGACATTAGTGCCATTTCTGTCCTTGCTTTTGTCAGTGTCTTATCACACTCATAAGGATAAGAACAGCAGAATCTGCCTGAGTGTCATCCTCATACACGGCTCATGTTGGCTGCATGCCAGATATCATCAGTAGGAATTGGCAACAAACTGTTTCTTATTATGTAATGTTAGACTGAGACAATTATCGATTTTGGATATATTAAATTATTTTAATTGTTTCCCAAATTTTCCCTCCTTGCCCATAAAAGCAGACAAGATAGGATATAAAGGTAAACAGCACAAAAAGCCTTAGGGAGATTGTCACAAAATATCACTTTCTGCTATCTGTCTTGAAGCACGTCACTACAGTGTTTTTGTTCAGTCTATCAATGTTTTATTGTGGTCCTTATGGTATTTCATTTTGTCCGTCCTAAGTAATCAAATACGCATAGCTATTACATTTAGTTGGAAATCCTGTTGGTCCTGTCCCATCCGTATGCAGCCTGAATCCTGATGTTTGTTAGAATAGATGCTAAAGCTGCTTCACTATTTCCTGGGCTTTGCTTATTCTGTGAAAAGGAATGTACTTTGGGCATAAAGTATAGTCATTAAAACTGGCCTATACTTTGTGCAGTTACTGAACGCACTGTAATTTCACATGAATACCCGGCAACTCTGAGACCAGATAAAATTAACGTTCTCTATTAACATCATTCATATGCTCATGCCCACTTTCATGCTTTTGAAATTTGAGGGATCTGTTTAAAGCAACAAGGTACCTCCAAGAAGCGCTTTGCTAGCAAGTAACCAATAATGCCTACCGCCCATTCAAAAATCTCCAACAGGGATACAGAAATTTCCTCGGTTTAGACATTGTTTCGCCCCGCAGTCAACCTTGTTGCTTTACTGAGGGAAAGACAGTAAACTTAATTTTGTCTGGCCTGCAGGTATTTAGAGGATTGGTGCATATATTTCCATCGCACACAGGTAAGTGGTGTCTCAAGTGTCAGGCCAATCAAAGATGCCACTTGGTTAAGACCTAGATTCCTTAGGGAATGTTGCTGTTTCTATCCATGTGCAATTACAGTATTTGTGCTGTTTCTAAAGGCCTGTTCCCAGTAAGTGTCCCTTATTTGTTCCAACAGAGTTGGGAATTCTTTCCTTACTTAAATTACTTGTGATGTCCTTCTTTGTCTATTTTGACAGAGGGTTGCCCTGGTCTGTGCAATAGCAATGGAAGATGTACACTGGACCCCAACGGCTGGCATTGTGTTTGCCAGCCAGGGTGGAGAGGCGCAGGATGTGATGTAGCCATGGAGACTCTGTGCACAGATAGCAAGGACAATGAAGGAGGTAAGATGTGGACTGAGCAAGGGGAAACGATCGATCGTATGACAGAGCATGGATTTAAAAAGCCCTATTGGGGGCAGAGTTGGGTGCTGCTGGCCAATCGGATCCCTGAAGATTAAAATGATGGAGGAATATATGAGTGCTGGCCAACTGGTTGGGCTACCTTTATTTTTCCTTAAACAAATGAAGATTCATTTTGTTGAGAAAAAACAAAAACAAAATATTAGTAGCTAAACCCACTTGTCAATGTTGGGTTTCCTACCTCCTTTCCAAATCCTCTGATATTCCTTTTCCTAATTCATCTCTCCCAGCCCACCCCATTCCACCACCACCCCCAGGAGGATAAACCCAGTCCCTCTTCTTCCTACCATACTTCATGTCCTCCTCTTCTAGCTATTCCTCAGTTTGCCCCCTTGGTTCTCTTTTCTGTTAATATCACACAGTGATTACAGACCAAAATGAAATTTTAAAGGAAGCTCCCTTTTAAGAGCTTTCTTAAAAAAGGAGAAATGTTTAGGTTATAGGGTTTTGCATCACCCCACTCCCATATACATACACATACCCCTTTTTTAATACTGCTATGATGGCTCCCATTCTTCTTTACTCTCTAAGTATCAGACAGTCAGGTGGGTGTTTAGGAGTGTGTCTATAGTTGCTGAACAAATTCCTTTTTTAAGATAATACCAAAGAAACATAAATAGATAGCAGGAAAAAATAATAGATAGATAGATAGATAGATAGATAGATAGATAGATAGATAGATAGATAGATAGATAGCAGGAAGAAAAAAAAAACATGGATCAGTCAGCATTTATTAACCACCTACCCTGTAGTAGACACTGTTCTAAGCATTGTTACAGTATGTGAAAGGATGTGCCTCAGAGACAGGGCTCCATATAGAGCTTCTGCCAACATACATATCTTGCCTGATGGCTGGTGAAGAGTGAAGAGCACAGGCTTTCAAGTCTGAGGCCCTGTATTCAAGTCTCACTTCTGACTCTTTTTTTACCTGGGTGGCTTTGGCCAAGTCACCCGACACTTCCAATCCAGTTTTCTTATTTGTAGAATAAGAAAGTTAAGGGCCCTGAGGGTCCATTTGAGTTTTAAATCTCAGATACTGAAACAAGAGAACAATTGAGAAATATTCTGGGTTACTCTTGAAAGCAGAAGAAAAGGTATCTGGCATTTCTCTAGCCACAGAGCCACTGGTCTGCTCCTTCCTAAGCATATTCTTTTGATATATTTAAGGGAATCTGTCTTTCCTGCAAAGGAAGGGAGAGGAGGGGGCAGGAAATCCAGCTCTGTTGATAATGGCTGTTGATAATGACTTGCTGGTTAAACCAAAGATCAATGATCTCATTTAACTGTTGATTTAAAGTACCAGGTCAGGTAGGATCTAGGATCAAATTTGGACTCAGATACTCTAGCTATTTGATCCTGTGTAAGTCACTTAATCCCAATGGTCTAGCCGAGTTGTTACTACCACAAAAAGTAAAAGTGTTGTTTTTTTGTAGTTGTTGTTTTTTAAGAGGAGGACCCTACCCTTGCCTTAGGATTCTTTTTAGAGGGGAGAGTAAGTGGAAAAGTGGTGGTAATGATTATTGATACTAAGGATTCCTGTAGATGTTTCCATAAATACCAAGTGGTGGAAAAGGTGAAAAAAGTGGTTAGGTGGATAGAGCACTGTTCTCAAAACTATGAAGCTCTAGATTCCAATTCAACCTCTTGAGTGTATGGCTGTGTAATCCTGGGGACATCCCTTAACCTCTCAGTGCCCTAGGCAACTGTCTAAAGCAAAAGATTGATGAAAAGGTCCTTTGGGAGAGCAAATACATCTAGAAGTTTCTGACACAGATATAGTCATTATACAGACCAAAGTAATCATTCATTAAGATGTCTCATAAAACTTTGGAAGAGAATGACCTTTAGCAAATTGCATATATTCAGACTCTGACTAGGAAAGCATAAAACAGAGATACCATTTAAACATGAACTAAATTACGCCCAATCTTTTCTTTTCTATTTAAGGTTAAATCAACAGTTAAATGAGATCATTGGTCTTTGATTTAACCAGCAAGTCATTATCAATAGTCATTACCTATAGAGCTTCTTTTTTTGCCTCCTCCTTTTGTTCCTTTTCCTCCCCTTCCTTTGCAGGAAAGAAAGAATCCTTTATATATATATATATATATATATATATATATATATATATATATTTTTTTTTTTTTTTAGAAGGTGATCAGGAAGGAGCAAAGCCACTGCTCAGTGGATTAAGAGTTAGGCCTAGAGTTGGAGATACTTCTGAGCTGTGTGACCCTAGGCAAGTCACTTAACCCCCATTGCCTAGCCCTTACTGCTCTTCTGCCTTGGAACCAATACCTCAGTATTGATTGTAAACTAGAAGATAAAGATTTTTTTTTAATGCTTAGGAGAATGACTTTGTGCCCTGTTGTGCCTTTCCCCCAAAAGGAGAAAATTTTCCATTTATATTGTATGTATCTACTTATTTAGCATTTATTTAGCATCCATTAAACTGTGTTCATTTATTGTAAGCCAGGAAAAATCCAGAAAGATTAAAGATTTGTTTGTCACCTCTCTTATTAGAATGAGGGCTCCTGAAGGCAGTGTCTGTGTTTTTGTTTTTGTGTCCTTGGCTCTTAGAAGAGTACCTAGCATAGCACAAGAGAGATCAGGGCTAGAAATAGAAATCAGGGGTGTCATCTGCATAGAAGTGATAATAGAAAATCTGGGATTAGGTAAGAATGTAAGTGGAGAGAAAACAGAATAGGGCAAAGAAAAGAATCTTGAAGAGCATCCATCCTGAAGACTCTGAAAGATGTCAAAGCAAGGCAGGAGATAATGTCTTTGAAGCCAAGGGAAGTGGAAGTGTTCAAAGGTGATCAGCAGTGTCAGATGCTATTGAGAGGTCAAGGTAGATGAGGCCTGAAAAAATGGACTTTGGAGTTTACAATTTCAGGTCATTGGTAATAAGTTACCTACTCCCAGCTAGTAAGGAAATTGCAGTATAACAGAAGAGATTCATTTCAATTCATTGGTGTTTAGCTGCCTTCCCAAAATATGTTGGCTTAATGAATTGGGAAGTATAAGAGAACTCTAATGCCTCAGGAGAGGAGAGTAAAAGACTTCTGATGTGTTCCACCTAAAGGGCGCTTTTCCTCTGTAAGGACCAGGTTTGGGAGCAGGGAGGTGAGGAGAAAGGCAATAAAGATATATGAAACAGAACATTATTTACTTTGTATGCCATTCCACTCAATATAAGTACAATATTTTTATGTTATACTTGCCTTGGTTAAAAATGAATCTTTTTTCTCACTTAACATTTCCACATTGATCTGTTTTTCATTTGAGGACTTGCTGCAAAAATTCAGAGATTTGAAATCTAATGGGGGAATCAGAAAGAGGGGGAGAAGTCAAAACAAAAGAGAAGAGGAGAAGAAAAAGCTAATACACCAAACAGATGGAACACATGAGGAAGTAGAATGACAAAATAAAGAAAGTGTCAGGGGGAGCATAGAGGAGAAACAAGGGAGCAGGGAAACAGATGGAATGAATAGAAGAGACAGAACAAGGGGATGATCAATGGGAGATATTATAAGGGTGGGGCACAGAGAGTCCCAGAGGAGAATAAGGAGATATTTTAAAGACAGATGAATAAAATGCTGTTAGCATCTAGGAAAAGGGGGGAAAATGTTATTTTCTCAGAAAGAGACCAGTAAAAGGAAAAGGGGAAGGAAACAGTGAATAAGGACTAAAAGTAGCCAGATATTATAATCAGAAAAGAAATGGAGCAGGTAGGATGACTAACTTACTAAAGAGAATGCAACCATTACTGGCAGTTATGTGCCATGCACTGTACTAAGTGCCAAGGATACAAATACAAATAGAAAGTCAGTCTCTGCCCTCAAGAAACTAATGTTCTAATGGAAGAAGGCAGCACATAAAAGAGAATTGAACAAAAGATGGAAGAAGGGAAGGAAGGAACTCAGGCAGAAGACCAGAGTCAAAAGTTCATTTGGAGGGGAACTGGGTAGCTCAGTGGATTGAGAGCCAGACCTAGAGACAGGAGGTCCTAGGTTCAAATGTGATCTCAGACACTTCCCAACTGTGTGACCCTGGGCAAGTCACTTAACCTTCATTGCCTAGCCCTTACCACTCTACTGCCTTGGAACCAATACACAGTATTGACTCCAAGATGGAAGGTAAGGGTTTAAAAAAAAAAAGTTCATTTGGGAGAGGAGCAAAGCATGACCCACTGGGGCTTGTTCTCAAAATACAGAGCCCAAAAGATGCTCACCAATTGGAGGAGAAGGCCTGCATGGCACAGGGAAGTTCCAGCATGAGGAATCAGTTTGGCCATGGTATCAAAGTCTAAAGAGTTACAAGCATAGGCTTGAATGGAGTAGAGTATAGCGTAATCCAGAGGGAGATTGGATTCTCAGGGCCTAAAAATGTACTACACAGAAGAGAAAGCAACAAATAGAATTAGATTAAAACTATAACATGGAAATGTTATTTAAAAATTGTTCATGTTGACTTTGACTTAGGGAAATTTGCTTTTTTAGCTTCTAGACCACTGGTGTCAAACTCAAATAGAAATAGAGTACTAATCTATACATAAGGATCCCTGCAGGCTACATATTGACTAAAGTTTTAAAATGCACTATTAAATATGCCCTATTCTATTTTCTTTATTTTCTTAAATATTTCTCAGTACATATTAATCTGGTTCAGGCCACACTTGGGAGTGTTATAGGCTACAGGTCTCATGTTCTACCTCTGTTCTAGCCACTGTCCAATATGCAGGTTATTGTTATTTTGGTTATCAGATGCCACTTAGGGATAGTCATAGTAACTCATATTTCTTAAAACTGATGAGATAATATAGTAGAAACCAGTAAGTCTTACATGAAGAAGTTCTTTGCCTCTCCTCACCAAACATACCTAGATTCCGAGTTAGTCGGGTCTTTAGAAACTATCAAATCCAGCTCTCTCCTTTTAGTATGAGTCATATCACTAGGAAGGAAATAATAACTATTCATGTAGTGCTTCAGCATGTGCAAAGTGCTTTTATATATGTTATTTCATTTGAGCTGAATGGAATAATTACTCCTGCCCGCAGAACAAACTAAACCTGAATGGATTGGTTCCATCATTCCTACTAAAGGCACTAAAATTATGTTCATTCTGGTAAGATAGTGCTATTCTCAGGCAGCCAGTCAATAAGCATTTATTAAGCACCTGTTATATGCCAGGTACTGTGCTCAGTACTGCATTGTCTCTGACTCTTCAAGGCAGCAAATTTATTTTTTCTTATTTTAATTAATTTAGTTTAATGTGTGCTCTTAACCTGAGACTGAAACTATGCTAGGTAGGCTTGGAATTCCTAATGTGATGCTACAGTATTGGTGCTTTGCAAGAGTATTTAATATTTAGTCTTGCAGATCCTACCCAGTTAGAAATGCATTGATCCCAAGCCATTGATGTACCAGCCATCCGAAGAACCAGCCAACCTAAGCCCCATTGTGGCTCTTCATCAAAAGGCATTCCACCAAATGATAAATTTGGGAAGGGACATAGCAGTCCACCAAAGTATAGAGTGAGTCAAAAATTGTATACCTTGAAAGATTAATGACACCAGAAAATTCATCTAAGTATTACAGTGAGTCTAGATATATTGCTTTAATTTGAGATTGTGCTTATACTTTAGAGGCACCTACATGATGCAGTAGGTAGAATTTGGACCCAGAATCCAAAAAACCCAAGTTCAACTCCAGTTTCAGATACTAAGTAGCCTTTGTTCCCCAGACAAGTCATTAACCTCTGTAGGCTTCCTCAGTGGTAAAATAGAAATAATAATAGTACCTACCTCACACGGTTGTTGTGGGGATCAAATGAGCTAATATTGGTAAAGCACATAGTAGGTATTTGATAAATGCTTATTCCATTCCCTTTCTCCTCTTTAATAACCTTATTGGCTATATAGTCAGACACAACTTGAGAATGAAGACTCAGTGGCCACTACTTCAAATGACCCATTCTGACATTTCTGATACCTAGAGGCATCCAGAGCTTTCTTTTTCTCCATTCCAGAGACAGAGCTATCCCCAAAGAAATTTTTTTAAATCTCAACTTGTGAAGTATAGGATCTTGGAAGCTTCTCAGTGGTACAGCAAACCAAAGATTTTTCCTCTCCCTTCATGAGCATTAGGAAAGAAATTGTTCTGTAGCAATGTCCACTGATGAAATGCCATTGCTCAGTTTGATTCTACCAAAGATCATCTAAGAGCCTCTGGGACTCCTACCTAACTCAAAGGGATTTGCAGAAGCATTTCACATTAAATGAAATTCCCAAGGATGTTACTACCATTCCCTTTTCTGCTATGACATCACAGTACCTATATCTTTCAGTTAGGAATCGGTGTTTCCTGGAGTCTAATATTAAGTGATTCATGTTTAAAATCAAATTGTCATGACGCCCACAAAGTTCCATTTTATGTCATGTTATTCATAGCTTTGATAATAAGGAAACAAATTTGATTGTCCAAGTCTTAGAGACTACAAGCAACAAAGTTTGAGATCTGAATCCAAGTCCTCTAACTCCAAATTTAGCCCTCTATCCACTATAGAAAGTTCTAGTAGACTAGCTCCCTGATTTAATCAAGAACTTGGTTGATATAAACATAATCTGGTCTGTTTTTATATATGATCTTCATCAGTACTATTGAAATAAAACCCAAAATGCCCCATTTGGAATTGGCTTAGAATAGAAAACAGTAATAGATATAATTCCTGTTCTTTGTGAAGCTTAAAATCTAATAGATGGCACTGATTAAAAGAAGTTAAAGGAGACATACTTATAACTGAAATTGAATCTGCTCACTTATTAAATAAATTGACATTCTTACATGCAAAAAGATAATACTGAATTATACTCACTGTTCAAATAACTACAACATCCAATTCCCTGAGCATTTTAGTTTGTTGAAATTTAACTTAAAGTCTATGATAATTCAGTGATAATATACCAATTGCTTAATACACATGACCTAGTGATTTAAGAGGAAAGGTGTTTGGATTGAAATTTAGGAAAACTGGGTTCTAAACATCCTTTTATCTCTAAGTCAATACTTGACCTTGGGAATATTATATACCTTTGTTGGGCCTCAAATTTTCCTATCTGTAATACCTTTGTAGCTTTTTTTTTAATCTATATAATTAAATCTAATATAACTTTCCTTTGACAATATTTCCATTAATGTGATCAGGTTCTATCTTTGTTTCTATCTTTCAACTGCCTCTACTAGGGCCAGGTGGAAAGAAGGCCTATTACATGGTAACAATTCCTCCATACCCACTCATCCACCATGATTTTATGTATCATGCTGATGTTTCCATTAGTCTTTTCATAGGATCATAATGCTGTCAGAATGATAATAAAATATGGAATTAACCATCCCCAAAATCTCTTTACCATACTGTAGACTATGATAGCAAACTCCATTTCCCAGAATCCTCATGTAGAAGGCAGAATCTATCCCCTAGAACTTGAGGCACACTCTGTCCCTTAGAACTTGTTTCAGTTAGATGATCTTTAAAGTCCTTTTTAGTGCTAAAATTATTTTTTAATATTCAAAATGTTAACAGATTGAGCCAAAAAAAATCATTTCCATACATAAAAAGAAAGAAGATAGTACACAAGTGAAATCACATGTCTCCTATATATTTATTTAGCTTACTTTTTTCCATAGCTATATAATAGATGCCATTTATTAATATCCCAACCTCACTGCATCCTCCCCACATTACTTGGGATATCTCCATGGAGGCAACTCTAACATGCTCTAAGTCTATGAATTACTAACATTCCATTTGGCTAACAGCATTTCTGAGCAGAAACAACAAAATATGTTGTGTATTCTTTAAAAAAATAAAGATAATCTTTAAGAGCTTAAAAGAATCATATTCTCAGTGACTGAGAGGAGAGGGAAAGGGACTAAAATAAGGAGATACAACTGTGCCCAGAACATCTCTGCTCTCTCCACCACCACCCCACTAACACCTGTGTAAGTGCCTTGACTCTTAAAACTCCTAAAAACTTTAAGGCAGTCCTGAAGACAGATATAAACAATAAACATTCAGCCAAACACAGAAATTAATAATTCATGAGCTAATTTAAGGGCTTATTGTTGGGGATGGTGAATGAAAGGGAATTCATGAGGTTACACCTGGCACAAGTTTTAAATTATAGGCCCCCAAGCAAGACTTTGCAAATAATATCACTCCTTTTCCTCCTCCCTCCATTAGCCCATTTATCTTCAGAAGTGTCCTTATCATGTTAACCCCCTTTTCATAGTCTCCCATATACCATGGGGGCTTTGGGGGGCATTAGTTACATCTACAGTGTTCTGGAAGTATACATTATGGAGAAATTCATGACTTTTCCTCCAGTAAGTCAGGGAAAATTTCACAGAGGTGACAATCTGAGAGTCTCTTAAAGAAAGAGAATGATACAAGCTGGGCAAGCCAGAGGAAGGAGGGAATCATAGGTACAGAACATCATCTACAAAGAGATGGGTCAGGAGCACTGTATTAGCAATCAGACGATGGACAGATAGTTTCCTGAGAAAGGTATGAGGATGGATTGGAAGATCAAACAAAAAAGTTTTGTTGAGCCCCTACTGGGTGCCCCACATTGTGTTAGCACTGGAGGGGCAAAGACAAAAGTAAACAGTCCCTTCAATCTAGGGGGTTACTTTGGGGAAAACAATAGTGTACATATATAAATACTAAGTACATACAAGGTCAAAATAACATAATGTGATGAGAGGGTGATTCCTAGGACTTGGAAGGGATCAGGAAAATCCTTCTGTATTTCTTGTATTTCTTTTCTTTGAAAAATCCTAAGGGTTCAATTTTGAGCATTTTTTTCCCTTTCTACCTCTTTTTCAAAACATCCTATGTCATAAAAAATGATCCTCTGGTGGGGGGAGAAGGGAAGAATATAGGGGGAGTTCTAGGTAAAGTAAAAGCAAAAAATACCAATAAATACCTATTTTAAAAGACTAAAACAAAAACAAAAAAAGAATCCTAAGTATTCAGAGAAGCAACAGTGAGCCAAACAATCCATTCTAGGCGTGGGGCCAACCTGTGCGAAGACACAAAGGTGGGAAATGGGATTTTGTGAATGAGAAACAGTAGGCCAGTCTGGCCTCACTGTGGAATGTGTGAAGAGTAGTGATATTTGATAAGCCTGGAGTGATATATCCTTTAGAAATATCTCTTGACATGGTGGCCATGTCAAGGATGGATTGGGAAGAAAAGAGACATTAGTCAGGGAGACCAGTTGGAAAGCTATTAAAATAATCCAGATAAATGGTAATAGAAAACTAGAAAGGGTAAAAACTTTGAAGTGAAGGTTGGTTTTATGGAATAAGAAGAACCCCTATAGTGAGGTATGATAAGATGATATGTATATAGGGTTGAAGAGAGAAAGCCACAATTTTAAAGATGGGGCTAGGAGGGATACATAAACTTTCAAAACCGGTGGCATTGTGATATGATGTAATAAATGCTGAATTTGGAACTCCGGGTTCCATACACTTTAGTAATACTTTACTAAGTTTAAGTTCTTTGCCTCTTTCAATCTTAGTTTCCTTATCTATAAAATGGGCATACTGGAAACAGTATATAAACTAAAGTGGATTCACTTTTTCCATCTTTAAATCTCAGAAATGAAATTAAATGTGCAAATGGAACAAAAATAGACTCCATCGATTCTCAATATATGCCACCTCTCAGGATTGTCGTAAGGAAGGATCAAATGAGATAGCATGTAAAACACTTTGTAAACCATGATATGCTATTTAGAAATCATCTCATTATTATAGTCTATGAGAATAATAATTTCTGTTTTATGAATATGCCACTTTTATTGAAAAATAGCCAAAGTCACATAAAAAGGCTCAAATATTTAATTGTTGGTATTCACCAGGGTTGAACAGATTTATTCTCGGGACAGTTTTTATAATGCGTACTATTAGCTATGGCTTCTAAGCCAACCTGATCTTTCTGAGACAAAAAAAAGCATCAGTGGTTTTGCCAAGCTATGAACTACTCTACCAACATGATTTTACCGCCCTAGACATTGGGCAAACACGTCATCAGCTTGGCTGTACTAAGACAGCAGCAGCTACATAAGCATAGACAAAGAATGAAAAATGTTTTCCCAAGTTATAGGGAGCCAGATTCATAACCATCCGTCACTCGCTTGGGCAAGTTGCTGATAAACTCCACAGAAAAATAACAAACAGTGTGTCCCTGCATCTTGGCTGTTGAAAATGAGATTCTTTCTCTGATTGATGTTAGCGGAGAGGCTTGTAAAAATGCATTTCCAGCTGATTAGTTCAGAAGGTGTCAATCTCATGCAGTTTTATGACCTGCAGACTCCATGCCAGATGTACATTTGCTTTTTATAAACTAACAAAGATGAATGACTAAATTTGAGCATTCCTCTTTGGCAACTGTACCATATATCCCCTAAGGGAGTACTCTATGGGGGAGGGGGAAAGGCAGAGACATTTAACCCCTAAGGCACCAAATGTTGGTTTTGGGAGAAGTCTTGGAGAGGTGAAACAGATCAAATTTGGAATTCCTTTTCCTCAGTGAGTTGTTTTCACTCTTGGTAGGCATTGAACTTTGCAGGGGAGAAGCTCATAGATATTTCAGGATTGCTTTTCTTTCATTATATTCAAAAGTTTAATATTACAAATAAACTAAGTTTAGTTCTCATAGGGAAAGAATTTTTAAAATAAATTTTTATATTTGGATTTCTCTTTGCCTAAATTTCTTCCAATTGCCCTTCCCAGTTCTCCTTCCTAACAAGCCATCATATTTCAAAAAGAATATTTTAAAGAAAAAAAAAACTAGAAAATTTCAGCAGAGCCAATACATCCAAAAAGTATGAAAACATATCCAATGTTTCACACCAAAGGTCCTCCCACCACTACAAAGGAGTCAGGAGAGGTGTCTTCTCACATCTCTTCTATGGGGCCCTTCTTTTTGTTTGTAATTCAGCAATATTCACTTCCTAATGTTTGATGGCGCTGTTCTTTCCAATTACACTGTAGTAGTCTTTGTATATATTTTCTGGGCTTTGCTTATCTTTGTCTCTTCCCATCATGTTTCTCTGTATTCATCATATTCATTGTTTCTCCAACCACAATATTGTTTCATGTTCATGTACCCCAGTTTGTTTAACTATTCTCCAATCAGTGGGGCATCTCCTTTGTTTCCAATTCTGTATTACCACAAAAAGTGCTGAGGATTTTCTTCTTATCAATAACTTCCTTGGGCTATATGTTTAATAATGGAAACTATAGGTCCAAAAGTATGCACATTTTAGTCACTTTATTTGCACACCTCCAAAATGGGGGGAGGAATTCATAAAAGAAATACACTTTAGGATATGTTTGAAAGAATCTATATGTTGTCTTTTAACACATGAGCATGATTTGCCACATGAACGTGTATTTTTCATCACCTTTTTAAAGCTAGCAAGCATATTGTGTGAATGAGACAAAAGTTGTCTTTGTCACTTATCAGTCTGTCTTTAAATCACTGTGCTTTCAGCTCCTTGGAGAATGGCACAATATAAATACAAAGCATTAGCATTATTATTGTAGTATCCTCTGATGAAAAAAATCCAACGTTGTTGCATTATCTTTTCCTCTAGCTTGACAACAAATACAGTGTTTCTAGGTATTCAGACTTCTATCGCTATATACCCCATTGGGAAAATGATTAAGTGAGGTGGTAAAAATGCAGTAAGATAGTCGGGCTATTTAAAAACTGATCTCAAAGTTCAAAACAAGCTTTTATCTGCTGTTATTTGCGGATATACACTCAGTCCTTTGAGAACACGTTTGTTATTGTTTCAAAAAGGGATAGATCTAACTTATCACACAGTACCTATAGAAATGCATTCAACTCAAATACTCGTGGGTGAACGTAAGATATGTGTGCTTACAAGTTGGCTCTCATTGATCAGAATGAGCTAAAACAACAAAATCTGTTTCTCAATGATTTGAGCTTTCAAATTTTTGTGCATGTGACTTTTAGAAATTAAGTTGACAGGAAGCAATTTATCATTTGTCTCATCAATACTATGGAAAATCTCAACATCCTAAAGTATCAAGTATTAAAACTTATTTGAAGTAATGGATACTTAAAGTGATTTAAGGGAAATAACAGGGAGATGTAAGTTAATGTCTTCAGAGAGTCAGCATGATCCAGTGAAGCTGAGCACAGTTTCTGTCATCTCCTATCTTACTCTACCTATGATGATGCTGACCTACTTTGGGAACTTGGGCAGTTGGACTCCTTTTACACTATTATTTCTCTTTTGTCTCAGTTTTTCCCATGGCCTAAAACAAATGAATAATTAGAATTTTAAAAATAAAATAAAGCAAATTCATTAAAATAAGTTATGGTCATTCAGATGCTTTTTACTATAGTAAAATAGTATACTAACTATACTAAATATAACATAGTAACTCAAAATACATTCCCCATCTAGAAAATAAAAGTTAAGGAAACATTCAAGCTAGTATCTGATATTGCTGATCTAGTAACTATACTTACAACTATTCTGAATTCATCCATCCTGTTAATAGTTATTTGTTCAAATGAGAGAATATTCCCATTTTTTCAATATTCCAAGTGAAAAAAATGTTTATAAATTTCCCAAGTGTACCTTCTTTCCCACAAAAATACTTCTCAGAAAGTCAAGTTTTTAAAAAAATTGTCATTTAATTTATATAGACTTTTTTTCACCCTCAAACTAATTATTTCATTGGTGTAAGACATTCCAGATGAGAAAGCTCCCTCTTTCAGTGCGGACTGGAAATCATTTTGCAGATTACACTCTTAGAGAGTAGGCCAAGGTATTGGGAAGCTAGGAGTTTTAAAACATAACCACATGGCTTATGTGTCTCAATGGTGGGATATGAATTCAGGTCTTCCGCATAACCAGGGCCAGTTTTCCATCCACTACATCACACTGTCCACTCCTTCTTTAATCCTCTACTTCATCTCTCCTAATCCTACAGCTGCGTATTTGTCAACGATGGAAAGAGGGCTCACTCATGGGTTCAAATTTCTTTCTGCAGATGGATTAATTGACTGTATGGACCCTGACTGCTGCTTACAGAGTTCCTGCCAGAATCAACCCTACTGTCGTGGACTTCCTGATCCCCAAGATATCATTAGCCAAAGCCTACAGTCGCCATCTCAGCAAGCTGCTAAGTCTTTTTATGATCGAATTAGTTTTCTTACAGGGCCAGACAGTACTCATGTCATACCTGGGGAAAGTCCTTTCAACAAAAGGTGAATTCATGTTTTGTCTTTTAAGATAGAAAATGCTGTTTCCATTTGTGTCTATAGTGGTTGATCTGCATGGCATGGGTAATGTTAATGACTGCACTTTTGATGAATGTGATATTTTCTTCCTTCTCCCATCTTTCCTTTCTCTCACTTAGTCCTTTGCCAAACAAACCATCTCGGGCATTTGTGACTTCACACATACACACACACACACACACACACACACACACACACACACACATTTTGTCAAGTTCCATTCCTGGGATCTAACAGGACATTCCATTAAGGAGTCAATAAATCTTCATTTAACTAGTTGATTCAGAGTAGCACAGTTGGAAGCGTATAAGAAGAAGCCATGAAAGGAGCCCAAAAGGAAAGAAAGGCACCTTTAAAAAAAAAAACTGAGCTCACTAAATAATATAAATTATGAATTAATGTAATGGAACTGCTAACTGCATGGCGGTATGATTACATAAGCTGTTTGACTGGTGCTTTACGGAGCAGTAATGACCTGAAAATAAACCCATAAGTGAAAGCAGGTGTCTTGTGTCTCACTGAGCAAAGGAAGATGATTTACACTAGAACTCCTGGGTCTGCAGTAATTTAACAGCATTAGTGCAGTTACGCACAGCAGTTGATTAAAAGTTGTTGCACAAATGTTCCTTATTGCCCCTTTAAATCTTGTACTCCTTGGTCCCCGCAGATTTCCAGATTGCCTCAGAATTAATTGGAAAGTATACTTTTCTTCATGGAAGTGCCAGACATATGACTTATAGAAGAAAAGCGGAGAGTTTATAATTTTTAAGAATTCATCTCTAAATTATTGGTCTTGATATCTCTCCAAAGAACAGATTGCAACAAATTAAAACACGGGGTAAACAGGAAGGCACTTAGAGAATGTAAATTACAGTGAGTTAAAAGAGGGCATTGGCTTGGGAGTGTTTCAGCTCTGATTTTGTGAATAGCAATTGATTGCATGTGGTAGTGTTTTTCTGTCCTTAAGTTGCATTACCTATAAATCACGGTAATGTTGGCCTGAGAAAACAAATGCTCATTCTAATTCTTTTGCTTTTCCCACAGCCTTGCATCTGTCATTAGAGGCCAAGTACTCACTGCGGATGGGACTCCACTTATTGGAGTTAACGTCTCATTTTTTCATTACCCGGAGTACGGATACACTATTACACGCCAGGATGGAATGTAAGTTGGTGCTACCAAACATCTATGTTTACAGCTGCCTTGTAACAATTGGAATGATTTATATTATGATTCCTATGAAGTACAGATGAGTTTTAGACTTTGGAGAACTGTGTGAGAAAACATGTTGCAAAGCTTTAATACTTGATACTTTTTTTTATTTTGAGTACTTTTTTTAGGACTGCTTAATGCAAGGACATGATATTTGGTGGTTGGATTCTGGGTCAGGAAAACTCATTTCATTTGTTTTGGTTTTTCTTAGGTTTGACTTGGTGGCAAATGGCGGTGCCTCTCTCACTCTGGTATTTGAACGGTCACCGTTCCTTACTCAATATCACACTGTGTGGATTCCCTGGAATGTCTTTTATGTGATGGATACCCTGGTCATGAAGAAAGAAGAGAATGACATTCCCAGCTGTGATCTGAGTGGATTTGTGAGGCCAAATCCCATCATTGTGTCATCACCTTTGTCCACCTTTTTCAGATCTTCTCCTGAAGACAGCCCCATTATTCCTGAGACACAGGCAAGAGAGAACTTAAAAATAAACCACCTTCGAACAATATGCTTTTCAAAAAGACTGAAAGAGTTTGCAAATTTCTAGCAGTCATAAAATGGTTTAAGATGTGATATTAAATATGGCATCTATTAGAAATTCCAAGGTTTTTGATATTCGGGTTTTGGTTTTTTTTTAATGTTACAGTTCTCTCTATATAATGATATTTTGAAAACAAAGGCTTTTTGCTCCATTTATGTAAGCATATACTGCTTAATTACCAATTTTACAACCAATATAAAGGAGGAATTGTCTTGACCAAAATTATCCTTAAAACAAAAACATCATCCTTCCTTGTTTAAAAAAAAACCCATGCCTGATGTTTCTTAACTTGAACTAGTTACTCATATTCTGAACAAGTAATGACGATTTTTTTAAGGACAGAGATTCTATGGTGTTTGTTTTTTAACTGAGCCGTATGCTACTTGGAAGATGCATTTATTATTTTTCCTTTTCATATGTTTTCCACTAAGAAATACTTTTAGTTCTTGAGGGCAAGGAATCAGGCACAATAAAAACTGGTTTTATTCATAAAGTAGGAATTTGAGGTTTTCAGAGTAAAACAGCCCTCTGAAGCCATTTTTTTTCCTTTCAAATATGTATTCATTTAAACCAGGATAATCTAAGTGCTGGCCAACATCACAGAGAGAGGTAGCTAAGGAAACGTGGATTGGAAGGGGCAATAATAGGGAATCAGACCTGTTCTAGTCTTCTTAGTTCAAGAAACCTTCTCCATCTTAGAATAGATCTGAACCCCCACTAGTCCTGGAATAAACCCAGCCTGCAGGAAGGGTCAGACAACATCTATTCCACACAATGGAGAAATTCCTTAAAGTCAAGCCACCAGTTAATCCATTTCAGCAATATGACAAGCATTTTAAGCTCCTTCTATATGCCAGGCAATATGTATGTGCAGGGGACAAAAAGAAAACAATATCTATACTAAAGTAGCCGACATCCTTTAAAAAAAATCCTTTACTTTCTATCTTAGAATAACTATTAAGTATTAGTTCCAAAGCAGAAGAGTAGTAAGGACCAGGCAGTTGGGGTTAAGTGACTTGCCTAGGATCACACAACTAGGAAGTGTCTGAAGCCAGATTTTAACTTCTAAAGAGAGATAATAGTATGTACAGAGATCAATCACCCAATCAGTAAGCATTTATTAAGCTCCTACTATATGTCAGGTACTATACTAGGCAATAAAATGACTCTTTGTTCTTAGAATAAATAGTAATTCCATAGACAGGCTAGGAGAAGAATACTAACTAGAGGGACCAAGAAAGAATTCATGGGAGATGGCATATAAACTCTCAAGGGGAACTAGGTGTTTCATGAGAAGAAATGAGGAAGACAAGCCTTTCAGGAATAGGGGACAGTTAGTCAAAAAAAACATTAATCAACAGCTGCTACATTCCAGGTACTACACTAAGCACTGGGGGTACAAAAAGAGGCAAAAGATAGTCCTTGCCCTCAAGGAGCTTACAGTTTATAAAAGGGGGTCAACAAGTATATATGAACAAACTATATATATATAGGAAAAATGGGGAATAATTCAAAAAGGGAAAACTTTGGAATAAAAGGGATTTGGAAGATGCTAGGATTTTAGCTGGGACTTGCACAGAGGTAGAAGATCATCCGTTATATACAGGGAACAACAAATAAGCCAGTTTGGCCAGAATGTAGACTCTCTATTAGACAGCGATGTTAAATCAATATGGTAAGATGGATTGGAGTGAGCTTGTGATGAGCCCTGGACACCAAACTAAACTATTTGTATTTTATAGTAGTGTAATTTCGGAGCCCCAAAGACTGTCATGCAGGGATTTGATAGCCATATAGAAATTAGGTGTAGAGAAAGCTATATTTGGAGAAACTTAAAAGTCAGGTAGGCTACTATTAGGAGGATAATGCAATAATCCAGGCAAGAAGTAATGAGAACCTGCAAGAAAGAGATGAGACAGAGGGGGAAGCTGGGTGGTTCAGTGGATTGAGAGTCAGTCCCAGAGACTGAAGGTCCTGGGTTCAAATCTGGCCTCAGACACTTCCTAGCTGTGTGACCCTGGGCAAGTCACTCAAACTCCATTCCCTAGCCCTTATCACTCTTCTGCCTTAGACCCAGTGTTGATTCTAAGACGGAAGGAAGGAAGGAAGGAAGGAAGGAAGGAAGGAAGGAAGGAAGGAAGGAAGGAAGGAAGGAAGGAAGGAAGGAAGGAAGGAAGGAAGGAAGGAAGGAAGGAAGGAAGGAAGGAAGGAAGGAGCTTAAGTGATTAAATGGATGATGCTATACTAAATCAAAATAGCAAAATTGGAAGGAACTTGCAGATGGATGAAATTTCCAAGTATGAGTGACGTATTTCCTAATGTTGATAGGAATAAAGCTTTGGGACCCCGCATCTGGAAGAGAATGCAGAGTAACTTATTTTACCTCCCACCATTAGAACCAATTCCTTTTCTTGATTTCCTTATTTCTCTTGCCTTTCTTCAAGCCAAACCTTAACCTTTCTAGTATTCTTGTTCTTGTATTCTTGTATATAAAATAAGAGCAATGTTCTTGTGTATAAAATAAGAGCAGAGAAAAACAGTAGATCATATCAAAGGTCTTTTCCATTTTTTATATTTTCATTTAGCCTGTTTCACTCTCCTTATTGGAATAGTTTGGCTAGAAACTATTTGGTTTATGGGAGAGGAATAACATATCAAACTAATTTGCTGATGGGTTTCTTTTTTACACAAATAGCTCTGCACAAAGAAGCTAGTTTTTCTAACCCCTGGCTTGTGACACTGTAGAAGATTAATACCTCTTGAATTTGAGGACCTGAGTTCAAATCCCACACATTGGTTACTCCCTGTGTAGGCTCAGTTTCTTTATGTTTAAAATTATAGGGTTTTACTGGATGAACTTTGAGATTTCCTTCTAATATTAGATGTATGAATTCTCTCTGGTCTTTCATTTCTCATTTCTGTAAAAGGAATAGGTTGAAATTGATGGTTCTTAAGTTTCACATCCCAAATTCTAGGATTCTTTAGATTAAAGGAAAGGAAAAAGGATGTATTAATCACCTCCAGTGTGCCAGACACTGGGCTAAATGCTTAACAGATATTTCTTTTGATCCTCACAATAACCCTAGAGATAAGTGATATTAGTATTGCCATTTTTCCATTGAGTCACACCAGAGGTTAATTGACTTGCCCAGGAGCAGACTAATTAGTATCTGAGACTGGGATGTGAATTCAAATCCTTCTAAATCCAAGACCAGGACAATCTAACTACCTGTAAAGGGTACATGGAGAGCAGAAAGAACCAAAACAACAGCTTTCAGAGGAGGAAAAAGTCAGATTTTGAAAAAGGAGGGAAATTCTAAGAAGGAAAAGGAGAAATGGATAGAAAAGGCAATCAATTCCACATTCTATAAACAGGCCAAACAATAGTCTACAAATTAGTTTGATTTCTAAAGTATGAATAATTTCTCTCCTAAGGTAGTCTTATTTTAAACCATTATAATCTAAGGGGTGTTCCTTTCAGTTTGAGACTCAGACCTACTAATTTCTCAGAGATATTTTGATCAGAGGAGAACATTGAAATCTTGGCATCTGCCAAACAATTCTCAAACTTTTTGGTCTTAGGGCCTTAGTCTCAAAAAGTATTGAGGACTCCAAAGAGTTTTTCTTTTTTAATTTATAACATTTGAAATTAAAACTGATAAATTGCTAAAATATTCACTTGAATTTTATTTAAAATTAATATATTTAATAATTAATTAGATATGTGATAATAAATAATTTAAATTAATATATGTAATTTGAATAATTGTTTAAATCATTTAGAAATAATAAGTGTATTATATGTGGAGATACATGTTTTTATGAAAGATAACTATTTCCCCAAAAAAGTGAGACATGACATTATTTTACATATTTTTGCTAATCTATTTAATATCTGACTTAAAACAGCTAGATTGTGCTTCTGCATTTTTTCTGTAGTGATAATATTACTTTGGTTGAAGTATATGAATATGTAGCCTCACACATACATGCAGTTGGAAAAGGGAGGGGTATTTTAATAAGTAGAAAACATCTTGGTATTATTATGAAAATAGTTTTGACCTCAGAGACCCCTCAGGGTCTGCAGACTTCACTTTGAGGACTGCTGCTAAAAAGCACAGTCAATCATAATTTTAGCTCTCTTCAGATCTCCTAAAATGTAGTCCTGAGAAACATTACAGACTTGCACAATCTATTGTGTTTTCTTAATCAACTAATTAATTATTGAGCTCTCTTGCTTGATTCATGCATTTTATGGTTGGTTAGGAAAAATCTTAGATGAGAGCCAATCACTTTTCATACTTAATGGCTATGTGGCCTCAGTTTTCTTTTCGAGCATTATCTTCTTCAGAATCATACCCTAATAAGTGGAAAATTGAAAACAGAGCCCAATATGTTGACCCACTAGGTCTCCCCTGAAGTACTAGACTACTAAAGAGTTTTGTTGGTTACAGAGCCTGGCCTCAGAATGTCAGGCCACGTCCAAAGCATGCCTTTTAACGTAGTTATTCATAAATGATAAAAATAATATGGGAAAAGACATCTGGGGTACATATATTGAGCTCAGCATGAGTCACTTGTGTGATTTGGAAGCTAAGAACACTAATGCAATTTTAGGCTCTATTGAGAACCATACAAAAGTCTCATAGGACTCTGCCTTGTCCAAACCACATAGACAGCATTGGGTTGGATGCTGCATGTTACCTTTTCTGAGCAACACTGATAAACAGAAGAGTATCGAATGTTGAATACAGAGACGCCGAATAAGATGGTAAAGGGCTTGAGTTAATATAGTGAGAATAGATTGAAGAAGCTGAGAGTGTTTAGCCTGGAAAAGAAGAGATTGGTCCAAAGGGCTAACTTTTGTGTATTTGAAGGCACATCATGTCAAAGAGACAAACCAGTCCAAACTTGCTCCAGCCCAGCATTGCTGTTTTCCCAATGTACTCCTCCCCTTCCCTGTCATCCCTTGTAACAAAGAGGTTTTAAAAGGCTGGGGGAGAATAATTCGGGAATACTAATCAGCACATCAGAGAAGTCTAGTATCATATGCAATATAATTCCACATCCATAGTATCCCAGCTCTGCAAAATCAGGAAGAGATCTTCTCAGGTCATTTCTTTTTCACACTATACACCCCTTGACTTTCTCTACAATCTAGCAACACTGGGCTTCTTGCTGTTCTTCCCACTCAACATTTCATCTCCAACTCTGGGCAGTTTCCCTAGCTGTCCCTTATGCCTGGACTGCTCTCCATCCTTCCCCTCCACTTCCTAACTTCTGGCTTGTCCCCAGTCTCATCTCAAATTTCACCTTTTTCAAAAGGTCTTTCCCAGTTCTATCTCTGCTCCCTCCAATCTTCCAATGCCAGGAATACTTTCCTTCTAGGATTACTTCTCATTTTCACTAATGGTTGCCCTGTGTTCTCTATTAAAAGTGTGAACTCATTGAAGTCAGGGACAGTGTTATTAACTTTGACCACGAAAAAAAGATGCTGCTACAAATATTTGGGTATATATGAGAATTTTTTTTGAGAAATTATTAGCCTTTTTAGGGTATATGCTAGCTAGCTGGGGAATCCCTGGATCAAAGGATATGAACATTTTGGTCAATTTCTCAGCATTATTCCAAATTGCTTTCCAGAATGGTTGAACCAATTTACTGCTCCATCAACAATACAGTAGAGTACTCATCTCTCAGAGCACTTCTGACATGAACTATTCCCATTTTTTGTCATCATTGACAGATTTTTGGAGTGTGATGTGAAATCTCAGATTTATGAGATTCATTCTGAATTTTGTAAGTGTCAGTTGTGACTATGAACTAAGAGGCACAAGTAAAGGAGAGCAGAAGAGCCAGTGTTACTTAGGATTATTACTAGAATAACAAATCAACAAACAACCTTTCCTAATATGCTTTTGTAATACTTTAAAATATAGACTATAGATTTACACTATAGCATTATTATTGGCTAATAATGTCATTATGCATATTAATTCCCAATTAAGTATATACAACAGTATTGTACAGTGGAAAAAAAAACAGAGACTCTAGAATCAAAGGACCTAGATTCAAATCCTTTGTTACCTGTATGACCCTGGGCAAATCCTTCAACCTTCTTAGCCTCAGTTTCTTCAGGTAGAAATGAGAGAGTTGGAATAGAGGACCTCTGATGTCCTTTCCAGTGCTAGATTTATGATCATAAATCCCATTAAAATTTCTGCTTCGTGTTTGGTATATGTATTTATTCTCTAATGTCTTAGTTTGTCACATTATTGGGGCTATTTTTGTTTTCCAATTCAGAAAATTCATTGACTTCTACTTATTTCTCAAAATCTCTTCTCTTTTCAAACTTAGGTACTTCATGAAGATACAACTATTCCAGGGACTGACTTGAAACTTTCCTACTTGAGCTCCAGAGCAGCAGGGTACAAGTCAGTCTTGAAGATCACCATGACTCAATCAGTTATACCATTTAATTTAATGAAAGTTCATCTGATGGTGGCAGTCGTAGGAAGACTCTTTCAAAAATGGTTCCCAGCTTCACCAAATCTTGCATATACATTCATATGGGACAAAACTGATGCATATAATCAGAAAGTTTATGGTTTGTCCGAAGCTGTTGGTGAGTTCCATAGATGTTATAGGTTTTCTTTTTTTAAATTTCTTCCATTTAAACTTTCATTTCAAATATATAATGATTATAGAATTAATTATAGCCCACCAGTCAGAAAGAGAGAGAATTTTGAAAGGAGCCTGTCGGTTACCCTGAAGAAAGATTTCTCCTCCCTGGTGCATCACATTCCATAGAAAAATGGCAAGTGAACCATGGGAGATAGAGGTCTTTTGTGGGGAGAACTAGGAGGTGGAGACTGTATCCCAGAAGAATAATCTAAATAAAATTTCTTGTTGGAGTCATGTCTACTCTTCCACTCCATTTCTCTGTATTTTTTCCCTCTGTTGTAATTTCTACTCTTTATTTTTTCCTGCCTGGCTTCATGCATTATTTCCATGTTTTGTTTTAATTTTCCCCCATTTTTTCCTTTCCTTTTTTCTCTCCTGAATTTCTTCCATTCAAATCAATCACTGAGGCAAAGTGGCATTTACTAATAGAAGATATCTCAGCTAGGTCTAAATCCCAAATCAGCTCAATCATTCTACACAAACTGAATGAACAGTCACTTCACTCAGCCAGTAAATTAATTAAATTGAAAAAGAAGAAAAAATCAAGTCAAAACACTTGTTGCAGTGAATTGACTGGGTAATATAGTCAAAATAGCTGAACTTGGTACGTGCCTTGCCATCGCCTTGGGCCCAGAACATCAGAAACCAAGCACAGAGTGGGAAGTATTTAGGGCATGGGGAATTTGTGTTCTGTTCCTCATTTCAGGCTAAAATGTCAGTAATATTTAAGGTGAAAACATCTATCTAGGGCCCGAGTTATTAAATTCACATTAACCAAATTACTAAGAATTCTTTCCTTCAATTTGTGTGTAGTAGAAAGCTCTAGTGTTTCCTCTTCCTGGGGGCTAGTATGATGTCTTGCACATTATAGGACTTTAATAATTATTTGTGGAAATGATGTGAATCATACATCAAAACCTTCATTTTTACTTTGGTGCTGAAGGTAATTTAGTACTAGATTACTTACATCCAGTTCCAGTATTTATACATGAAAATATAATTCAGTGGCTCTTTTTCACTCTGCAATTCTGTTTGTTTCCAATAATATTATTATTTAACAATATTAGAAATGGGAAAACAGAATGAATTTGGTCATCACTCATTATTTTCAATTATAAGCATTCATTGTGTTCTGAATCATCTGAAATGATCAATTCCCAGACCTCAGATTTCACTTTGTGTTTTGAAGATACAACCCATGAGGTCAGAATATCGTAGGGAAAAAAATATATTGGAAGCTCTCTTAAGCCACTGAAAATTTTTAGGGGTGCATGTTTCTTTGTTTTTTTTTAATTCTAAGTGAAAACATTTTAATTTTCTGAACTACCATGACAAAACTTTAGTTCATAAGACAAATGGAAGACAAATGGAAGACATATGTTAGCCTCAGAACACAATGTGAAAAAAATTTTCCAAAATAATTATAAACTGCATTTCTTCCTGTGGATGGGAAGATAAAATGTGATTTGTTATTATTGCAGTGTCTGTTGGATATGAATATGAATCTTGTTTGGACCTAACTCTGTGGGAAAAGAGAACTGCCATTTTGCAAGGCTACGAATTGGATGCATCCAATATGGGAGGCTGGACACTAGATAAGCATCATGTGCTGGATGTTCAAAATGGTAAGTTATTTTCTCTCACTGCTAAAACAGAAAGAAAAAAATCAAGAGGATTTTTGTTTCAAAGATTGCAAGTTCCTTTATCATACTGATGACGGGAGAAAGTAGGTCATGTTTGGATTTTTGAAGAATGTTGCTTTTCTACCTCATTTATCTCCAAGATTACCTAAAGATTTTCAAATCTTAGGGTGACAATTCTCATTTTATTCTTTTAAGGCTCTGAATTTTCCATTGGTATGGGCTATCAATTCATACTGAATCCTTTCAAAGGTTTAATAATGAGTTGTTATATTAGAAAAAAATTAATCTCAGGATGACCAACCTGTAGTGATGAGCCTCTCTAAATTTAGCAAGTATGGTTGTCCTTTATCCACAAACTCAAAATTTGTCAGTAGACCCAAACTAAAAGACATTCAGCCTTTTAATTCATCTGGCATAGCCTTTTAAAAATCTAAAGGCCAAGCCAACCTGAGACAACATCTGGCACATGGTAGGGTAAAATTAAATAATCTCTAAGGACCCTTCTAATTCTAAAGTATATGATTTTGATGACAGATTAAATTTAGATCTTAATCTGAAATTTCAAGAAGTGAGAGATTAGTGTGATGGTTTTATCTAGCTTTATTGACGCTCAGTGTTCAGTAGAACATCAAGTAGAGATGTTTCTCATGAATTCAGACATCAAGTCAAATGGGAGAACCAGACCATAACAAAAAATATTTACAAACTTGACAGAAAAAAATTATTTGAAAAGATGAGTCAACTTTAATACACAAGGTGAATTGATTGTGACTTTAAATTATATCCAGGAGTCGAGTTTGACAAGTAGTGACTTTTCAAAGTGATGTGTGTCTAATTGAATAAACAAAATGATTTGTGGCCATGACAAAGTGGATGAGCTATGGAAATTTCAGGAGCAGAAAGAGGCAAAAATGTAGGCAGTGACAGGTGCTTGTGTGAGCACCCTGAAACACGGAAATAAATATTCTAATGCTTATCCTTCCATTCTGTCGTAACGGAGGAGTGTCGAGAAGGGCCAATCCTTCAAAGTAATAGTTGAATAAATCAGGTGCATTGAGCAGTGTGCTGACTTGTCAGAATTCTTCTGATAAACATTATAGAAATAAGCCCTTTTTGCAAAATTGGAACTCCATGATGGTTGAAAATTACGTAACCAAAAAAAGAAGGATTTTAGGCGTTATTAATATATTCTTTTTGTGTCCTGGGAAATGTTATTTTTCTGCAGCCTTAGATATTTTTACTTGAAACCTGAATGTCTGTTCTTCTTGAGTCCTTTAAAAAAAAGACCTTACTTTCCATCTTGGAATCAATACTAAGTATTGGTTCCAAGACAGAGGAACAATAAGGGCTAAGCACTTGGGGTTAAGTGCTCAGGGTCACCAAGCTATGAAGTGTCTGAGGCCATATTTGAACCCAGGACCTCCTGTCTCATCCTTCTTGATTTCTTAATGTAAATAACAGATCATTTAAAAACAACCCTCATCTAAAAAGTTCTAAGTAAAAAAGGTGTAATGTAATTTTTTTTGTTTTCTTAGTAACTTTAAAATTACTCTAGGCATGGATGGGGGATAGGCATGTTTCTATGTGTATTTTCTTAGGGTTTGATTGTATTAACAGCAGATCAGCATAGAAACATAATCATGAGCTAAAAAAGCAGCTTTGAAATTTAGTCTAGTTAATCAATAAAATATGCATAACTGGAAAGCATTAAGCAGCAGGCAGTTTACTCAAATTGTAATACCCTGAGATTTGGGCAAATGCACCCAGCAATAATAACTAATCATCGATGGGGCACACTGTGACTAAGTCATTAATTGTTAGCAGAGGTCTGCAGATGATTATGGCTCACTGGCCAATCTAGCCCATTGACTGGTTTTGTCTAGCCCAGTGTCATCCAGCCAGATTTGGTCCTTGGGACACAGTTTGCTGACCTCTCATTTATAGAACACAAATACAGTTAAAGAATCTATACTTTTTAAAAAAGAGTTTCCAAGTATGAAAAATGTAGGATTGTGTATTGGGATTTTTCTCTTTAGATTTTTAAAAGACCATAGTTGTCATATCACATTGTCTTCACAGTTATTTAATCTATCCAAGTCTTAGTTTTCTCCCCTCTAAAATAAGAATAATGATATTTTTCCTTGCCTTATCTGAATTATTTTGAGGAAAGTAACTTGTAAATCTTACAAATATGTGCTAGTAGTAGTAGTAGTAGTAGTAGTAGTAGTAGTAGTAGTAGTAGTAGTAGTAGTAGTAGTAGTAGTAGTAGTAGTAGTGGTGGTGGTGGTGGTGGTAGTAGTAGTTACTTTTGTTGTCAGTTGGGTTTTCTTGGCAAAGATACTAGAAAGGTTTGCCATTTCCTTCTCTAGTTCATTTTACAGATGAGAAAACTGAGGTAAATAGGGTTAAGTGACTTGCTCAGGGTCACACAGCTAGTAAGTGTCTAAAGCTATATTAGAATTCAGGTCCTCCAGACTCCAAGTCGTAATTACTAATACTACTGTGAATTTTATTTTCACACCTTAAAACAGAAATTAGTTTAAAGAATAGGCTGGCCTTCCATAACATTTTCCCCTTAATATTCCCTATGTACATTTTGAGTCTACATTTACATACAGACATCTCACCAAATGTAAACTTATAACAGGAAAAGCAAAATATTTTCAAATACAGTGAAAACATTTTTAACAGCCTGAAAAGTGGCCAAGTATGGATTCAAATTCCGTCTTTCAGGGCAGCTGGGTGGCTCAGTGGATTGAGAGTCAGACCTAGAGATGGGAGGTTCAAATCTGACCTCAGACCCTTCCCAGCTGTGTGCCCCTGGGCAAGTCACTTAACCCCCATTGCCTAGCCCTTACCACTCTTCTGCTTTGGAGCCAATACACAGTATTGACTCCAAGACGGAAGGTAAGGGTTTTTAATAATTTATTTTTAAATTCTATCTTTCATCCTTACTCCCTGGGTAATTTCAGCAAGCCCTTTAACATCTTTGGACCTCAGTTTCATCATCTCTAAAACAATGGAGCTGCATTAAATGCTCTCTGAAATCTTTCTTAGCTCTATGATCTTATTTAGATTTTTTGCTCCACTTTTCTTTAAAATGGGCAGCTACCTAGAGTACTGGGCTCTATATAAAAAAAGCCAGAGAAGACCTGAGTTCAAATATATCCTCTGACACATATCCTGGGGGTAAGCCACTAAATCTCTGTTTCCCTCAGCTGTAAAATGAGAAGAAGAATAGTAATAGCAGCTACTTCCCAAGATTATTGTGAGAATTAAATGAGAGAATAATTGTAAAGCACTTAGCACAAAGCTTGGCAAATAGGAAACACCATATAAGTGTTAGCTCTTAGTAGTATTATAAACCCATAAAGAAAAAAGAAATAATCTCTTATGTCTATATCAATTTGTACTTCTCCATGGGTAAATATTTAAAAGTCTCCTAAAAAAGATAGACAATCAATAGAATTGGGTCTCTCCAGTCAACAAAGTTCATTTTGATTATCAGGAAATTTTAATTTTTAGTATATATATATGTATATATAAAAATGGAAAATATCAAATATTGATGAAATAAATATGAAAATATAAATATATTTGTGCCATTTACTGCTTGATGCTTTTAACTACCAAAAATATTTTTTCCTGTGTACTGCTTTAATTTTAAATTAAACATTTCCCCATCTAAATCTAAGATGCATTGAATGGAGGCTGGTAGAAGATGAGTATTATTAAAGCTATAATTTTTCCAGGAATTTCTTTTAATAAAAGGGGGGAAAAAAATCAATGTGTCTACCCAACAGGTATACTCTACAAGGGAAATGGGGAAAATCAGTTCATTTCCCAACAACCCCCAGTAGTCAGCAGTATCATGGGCAATGGACGAAGGCGCAGCATATCATGCCCAAGTTGCAATGGTCAAGCAGATGGCAACAAGCTCCTGGCCCCAGCCGCTTTGGCTTGTGGGATTGACGGCAGCCTGTATGTAGGGGATTTCAACTACGTACGGCGGATATTCCCTTCTGGGAATGTAACTAGTGTTCTGGAACTGAGGTATGTATGTCTTTCCTTAATTTGGGGATGGGTAAAAAGCCACCTCTGTGTAATGAACTTGAATGTAATACTTTTTTGACATTTTATTACAAAAGAGAAATTAAAAAAAAAGTTGAGTCTAAGTTACTAACCTATTTATTCAGACAGATCTTCCAAGTGTTTAAATTACTCCCTAGGAACATTAGGTCCTTCGTGGGGGTCAGGAAAAGCCCAGTCTTAAGTATATTCATTCTGTCAGGCCATTAATGTGGTTTACCAGGACTTTGCTGAAGGGTCCCTTAACGGACCAATATAAAAATTCCTCATTGGCTCCATTGAGCAACTAGCACACTGAGGGGATATGGCTGAGTGTTTATAATCACTTTAATTTCCTTCAGAACAACCTCGTGATATAGGTTGATAGATACCGTTACCCTCATTTCACAAGTGATGAAATTGAAGAGTGAACTATTTAAGGGAGCTAACTTAGACGGTAAGACAAGGCAGGGAGAGAAGCAGGAACACCGTTCTCAGGCACAGGGTTTAATCCACTTAATACAATTATTATCAAAATTTTTCTTGGTTAATGTAAGAACAATTCCAGAATATTCTAACAGAATCAATGTCTTACTTTGCCAGTAAATTAACTTGTCTCCCCCTGTGAGATTCACTTCTAGTCTTATTTCTGTTATATTAACAATATTCTGTTAAAAAATTAAAATATCTGTGTTCTACTCATTCTTTAACTTCTTTGTTGACTTTCTCTAACTGAACTTTTTTTTTACCTTTTCTTTATCTGCTCCTCCCAAGAAATAAAGATTTTAGACATAGGTAAGCATATTATTTAAAGGTGATTTTCTGTTTTCAGTGCCCATTTGACATCTTAAGCATTCATTCTGAAATCAGTTCTTTTTTTTTCTGGTAGTTTATAATTCAAGAAGAGACCTAATATCAGAAAAATGATGAAACTTTTATGAAAGTAAACATTTTCCTTTTGTCTATTCCAAATGTTAATGGTAAAAGTGACTGATGCTTGTTCCTGGCCATATCTTTTTAAAAAAGAGTCTTATTTGGGCTGTGTCTCTGGGAATGGCTTAGCAGGAAATAAACTTGAAGCGGTACCAGGGGTAGGGGGCAGAGAGTAAGTGGGGCTGGGAGAAGATTAGAACCACTTAAGGCCTTTCAGGAAAGTTCCTGCTCATCTTTCAACATGTTTGTTTTTCAAACAAAACCACTGGGGCTGTCAGTTGTTGACATTCCCACCCGGCTTTATCTTGAATTACCTCTCTGCTTCCATACAGTCAATAAGAAGAGGGCAGTGGAGGTTTGGGAACCAGAGAACACAATCTAGTTTGGAAACATTTCCCTGCCATTGACCCAGCCGCTGACTCAGAGCTGGCACAGGCAGAGGGGATGGCAAGAGCCCAATATAGTGTTATTTGGTTGTGTACAAGTAGAAGGAATCAAGAAGTGCACTTTCCACTCAAACCTAAGATTTATTTCTATTAAGATGTCAATAAACCGATGTGAAACCTCAAATGATAGCACAGTGCATTGTTGGGAAAGAAAGTTCTGAAGAGTCATGGGGAATCGGTAATTCTGCTGATAGGTTCTATTTGTTCACTTGATTTTTCATTTGAGGCAAAACTATTTGACTTTTTCCAAACAAACTGTTCCCAGAACTCAGCATTCTGCCTTGTGCTGTTGGTGGGCTGTCTGTCCCCTCTGCCTGGACTGCTCTCCCATCTCATCTGGAATCCCTGGCTCCCTTAAAGGCAGGGATTCTTATTTTTATCTTTCAAGCATAGGAGACAGATGAAGCAGTGAAGAGAGGGCAGGACTTGTAGTCAAGAAGACCTAAGTTTGAAACCTTAAGATTGAAGACATTTAACTAGCTGTGAGATCACTGGAAAGTTACTTAATCTTTCTTGGCCTCAATTTTCTCATCTGTAAAATGGAAACAATAATAGCACCATCTGATAGGGTTGTGATGAGGTGCAAATGAGATGAATGTAGGGTCCTTCATAACACTATAGCTAGCTATTTCTAGAAATTCATAGAATCAAATCGACAGCTTCAGCAACTAGTCAAAGTAAGGTGTTTCCCCAAAAAAATGCCTTTTTTTGAAAATTTTACTTAATTTGTCAATTTAGAACATTTTTCCTTGGTTACAAGAATCATATTCTTTCCCTCTCCTCCCCCACCCCTTCCTGTAGCCCATGTGCAATTTCACTGGGTACATGTGTCCTTGATCAAAACCTATTTCCGTGTTGTTGATGTTTACACTAGGATGATCATTTAGTCTGTATCCCCAGCCATATCCCCTCAACCCATGTAATCAAGCAGTTGTTTTTCTTCTGTGTTTCTACTCCCACAGTTTTTCCTCTGAATGTGGATAGTGTTCTTTCTCGTAAATCACTCCCAGTTGTTCTGGATCGTTGCATTGTCACTAATAGAGAAGTCCATTACATTCGATTGTACCACAGTGTATCAGTCTCTGTGTCTAATGATTTCCTGGTTCTGCTCCTCTCGCTCTGTATCACTTCCTGGAGGTTGTTCCAGTCCCCGTGCAATTCCTCCACTTTATTATTCCTTTTAGCACAATAATATTCCATCACCAACTGATACCACAATTTGTTCAGCCATTCCCCAATTGGAGGGCATCCCCTCATTTTCCAATCTTTTGCCACCACAAACAGTGCAGCTATGAATATTCTTGTACAAGTCTTTTAATTCCGTGACGCATTAATGTCCCAATTTTGCCACATCCCCTCCAGCAGTCATTACTTTCCCTTGCTGTCATGTTAGCCAATCTGCTAGATGTGAGGTGGTATCTCAGAGTTGTTTTGATTTGCATTTCTGTGATTATAAGAGATTTAGAACATTTTTTCATGTGCTTATTAATAGTTTTGATTTCTTCATCTGAAAATTGATTATTCGTGTCCCTTGCCCATTTATCAATTGGGGAATGGCTTAATTTTTTTGTACAATTGATTTAGCCCTTTATAAATTTGAGTAATTAGACCTTTGTCAGAGGTTTTTATTATGAAGATTTTTTCCCAAGGTTGTTGTTTCCCTTCTAATTTTGGTTCCATTGATTTTGTTTGTACAAAAACTTTTTAATTTAATGTAATCAAAATTATTTATTTTACATTTTGTAATTTTTTCTAATGCTTGGTCTTAAAATCTTTCCTTTCCCAAAGATCTGGCAAGTATACTATTCTGTGTTCACTTAATTTACTTATAGTTTCCTTCTTTATATTCAAGTCATTTACCCATTCTGAGTTTATCATGGCGGAGGGTGTGAGATGTTGATCCAAAGCCAATCTCTCACATACTGTCTTCCAATTTTCCCAGCAGTTTTTATTAAATAGTGGATTTTTGTCCCCAAAGCTGGGATCTTTGTGTTTATCATAGATTGTCTTGCTGAGGTCACTTATCCTAAGTCTATTCCACTGATCCTCCTTTCTTTCTCATAGCCAGTATCATATTGCTTTGATGACCCCTGCTTTATAGTATAGTTTGAGGTCTGGTACTGCTAGGCCCCCTTCCTTCACATTTTTTTTCATCATTTCCCTGGATATCCTTGATCTTTTATTCTTCTAAATGAACTTTATGTTTTTTCTAATTCTGTGAAAAAGTTTTTTGGTAATTTGATGGGTATGGCACTTAAATAAGTAAATAAGTTTGGGTAGGATTGTTATTTTTATTATGTTAGCCCATCCTACCCATGAGCAATTAATGTTTTTCCAATTATTTAGATCTAGTTTTAATTGTGTGGAAAGTGTTTTGTAGTTGTGTTCATATAGTTCCTGTGTTTGTCTTACCAGATAGATTCCTAAGTATTTTATATTGTCTAGGGTGATTTTAAGTGGAATTTCTCTTTCTAATTCTTGCTGCTGAGATATGTTGGAAATATATAGAGATAGATACCTTTTAAATTCCCACTTTTACAAGAATACAGACAGATAAAGAAATCTGAAGATCCACCTCAATTTTCTCATCTGTTAAAATGGAAACAATAATAGCACTATCTGATAGGGTTGTTGTGAGGAGCAAATGAGATGAGCACAGGGTTCTTCATAAATCTATAGCTAGCTAGTTCTAGAAATCTGTTGAATCAGATTGATAGCATCAGCAGCTAGTCAAAGTAAGAAGTTTGCAAAGATATAGGATTTGATAAACTGATGTTTTTAGGCATTCATCTGTCCTATAGGCTGGTGATTTTTTCTTTGTGTTTTAAAGATAGGTGCCTTTTAAATTCCCATTTTCTTTAAGCCTTTTATTCAAACATCCTTCCTTTTGGCCCCAATGATTCCTGCAGATTAAGTTAATATTCAAATATAAGTTCCACAAGAGAAATCTCTGCATATAAAGCTTGTTTATATATTATATTTATTTCCAAACTCCAATTATTGACTCAGTTAACAAAGTATTCCCAATTACAAAGTTCAACAAAAATAGAATAATTTTGAGAGGCCTTTGGCATTGATTATAATGGGGTTTGACTTATAGTTTATATTTTCTTTATTCCAAAGGAGTTTATACTTGAGTTATCAAGTTATCAAGAAGTAGTATTTCTCTAAATAGTAAGATATAATGAAGAGGGAAGAAGATCTCAAGCTAGAGGTTCAAGGCTAGGGAAACAGACTTGGAAATCATTCATTCACATAGAAGTCATAAGTCATATGGTAGATTTAAAGCTAGAAAGGGACCTTAGCATTCATCAAGAGAGGCATATAGGGGCAGCTAGGTGGTTCAGTGGATAGTCAAGCTTGGAAATGAGAGGTCCTAGGTTCAAATCTTAAACACTTCCTAGCTGTATGACTCTGAGTAAGTCACTTAAACCTAATTGCCTAGCCCTTACCATTCTTCTGTCTTGAAAATAATACTTAGTATTGATTCTAAGACAGAAGGTAAAGTTTTAAAGAAAAAGGGGCTTGGGTGGGAATGTGGTACAGTAGAGGAGTAGTGCACTAGAATCCAAGGACCTGTGTTTCTAACTCCAGCTTTGCCATAACCCAAGGTTGAGAAAGGGGTGCTGATTATTCCAGTTATTGTTTTAAACCATAGAGGACACTTGGACAAATTTATGGACAAAGGAGAAAGAACCTGAAGAGAGTGTCTTATTAAACATGTACAAAAGGGAATAGTGAAATCAAATGATCACAAGAAGCTGAAGGCAAGGGAATGGGTACAAATGAAGGGAGTATTCATGGAAAGGAGGAGGGCCATTTTATTTTCTAAAACAGAAGACAGAGCAGAGAAATTCTGACTTTCAAAGATGGAAGTTGGGGAGTTTCAACTCAAACTTGATCTCAGTGAAGCAATAATATGAGAAAAAGAATAGAGGTGAGATTAAGGTTCTCAAAGAGAGTCAAAAAGAGTTGAAACAGTTTGGTAATTCCATCAGGAATCGATGAGAGGTAATTAAAAGAATTATTGGGTAGCACTGAGGACCCAAAAGAGATTAAGTCACAAAAATTTTTCACTGGAATCAACCAATTTTAGGATTGGCACAAATTGTGCAGTTAATAAGTGCCAATCCACTCATTCATTTATATTCATTGATGACTTTCTCTAATAATTTAAGACAGCCTAGAAACAGGTGAAGGCAGATGTTTCGCATTACCTAAAATTTGGGAATAGCAGAGATAAAAGGGCACCATGATCGAATGAAAAGACCATTTGCTTTAGAGTAATAAGACAATAGGTTTAGAACCAGAAGGTACCCCGGAGGTTCATGACTTAAGCCTTCTTCCCTTTATAGATCTGAAAACTGAAGAACCATTACACTTGAGTAACTTTCCCAGAGTCACACAGCTAGTAAGTATCAAGTAGGATTCAAACCTTGGATTTCTTGACTCTATCCACTGCACCTCCACTTTCTCCCAGGTCTTGGTTTCTTATCTTGCCATGTTACTGTCTGTGTGAGCTTACCCTCTTTATGGGTCCTTTCACCTTTCTTGGTCTTCATTACCTCATCTATGAGATAAGGAGCTATATTCTCTCTAAATTCATGCTGTGATCCTAAGATAGACAGTTAAAGGGGTCAGGGAATAGATGGAAGAGACTAGTGGAGCTGTGAAGTGATAGACTTTGGAAGTCTAGACTTGTTAGGGAAGCCCATGAAAGTAGAACAGGGAGGAAGAACAGCAAACAGAGATAGAATCCACAATTCCACTGAGGAAGAATGGCAGCTAGGTTGCTCTAAGAAAGGATGAACTAAGTAAACTATGCTACCTAAAATATCTTGGGCCAAAATTTCCCCCAGGCTTTTCTCCTGCAGATCCCTATTGATTTAGGAAAAAGTCAGCTCATTCTCAGTCCCTGTCACCATTACCTGAAATGTCCACATCAACCTCGTCTTGCTGAACTCATGCTGCTCCCAAAGGAGCAGTGCTGTCCCTGTGGCCTTGTTTGATTAGCTGCTGAGGCAGAAAGGATGTTAGATTCTGAGCCAGAAGGGACCTAGAACCCATCTAGCCCAACCCCTTCATATTATAGTTGATGAATCTGGGTCTGAGAAATCAGATGGCTTGGTTGATGTATCCCAGAGTAATAAGCATGTGAGGTGGAATTTGAACCCCAGATCCTCTGATTCCAAAGCCAATGTTCTTTCCATCGAACTGCATGACCTGTCTTGGTTTGGGTGTGGGCAAGGAGAGTTACACTGACTGGATACCACACAGGGACTCACTATAAAAAGACTGGACATAACACAGAGAATGCTGGGATGAATAAAGCAGGGAGGAAGATGAAGAAGATGAAGATGACTGGGTGTATCATCAGGTCTCAGTTAAAATGGGTAGAGTTTCATTATGTAGTCCCTTCACAGATTGCCTGGGTCTCAGAACTAATATTTGTATGAGGTCAGATCTGACTCCAAATGCATCTATCTCTCTACTGGGCCACCTAAAAGGGTCCCAGATTTAGATCCTACAATCTAGAAGATTTAGCAGTGTCCATCTTAGTCTAACCATCTTGTTTTACTAAAAAGACTCAAAACAGTGTTGAAAAGCTTCAAGATCACAGAGGTAGGAAGTATCACAGGCTTGATTTAATCCCAGATTATCTGATTATGAGACTATGTCTATAAACAAGAGCCAGCCTAGCTAAACTGAGAGATTGGGATGAGACAATTCAAGGAGATAAACTGATTATAAAGGGATTTAAATGCCCCACAGTAACTCAGCTTTAACTGTTGAGACCCTGTGCTGAGGCGGTAGCAGTGGGAATGTAAGGGATCATAAAATCACAGGGAAACAGATTTAGATCTGGGAGGGATCTCAGAGTCTGTTGAATCCAACACCTCCATTATACAGATGAAGAAACTGAGGCTGAAGTTAAATGACTTGCTAAGGGTCACATAGCTAGTAAAAGTATCTGAGTAAAGGGTGAGAATCCAAGAGCAGATGTAAGAAATATTTGGCAAAACTTGATCAGTCCTGTGAAAAAAAATGTCAAATCAAGTGTTTTATCAGAGTAATACAGGCAAATGACAAAATCAGGAGAGTTCAATTTGTTAGATAACTAGATAAAAATCAACAGAAGGCATTAGCTTTTAGTTCATATAAGCTTTATTCATAACTAGGATTTGTCTGCCCTGTTCTTCACCCCTCCACTTCCTTCTCTCTGTTGGTCTGATCTGGTAACTGTGGCTATTTCTGTGTTCTCCCTTTCATACCTCAAATACAGGTTTTGAGAGGATTAGGAGTGGGGAATAGAAAGGAAAAACAATCCATGAAGGAGTACATGGACTGTGTTCAATTTAACTCTAAATTCATAAACACTACAATTTGTGATGGGATTTTTCAAACTATACAAACACATGCACATATGTATATGCCTATGAGCCTGTTGCCTTCTGTAGTTCCCTGGTTTGTACTCATTCATTCAACAAACATTTATTAACTCTAAACCTCACCAGTTTGTATTAATGCACCCCTTAAACAAAACATAAAGCAATAGGTTGTAAATAAACAATCCTTGCCCTCAAGGAGTTCACATACTATTTGGGGAGACAACATGCACATAACTATGTAAAAGCAAGATATGTACAGGATAAACTGGAGATAACCAATAGAGGAAAGGCCCTAGCATTACAGGGGGATTGGGAAAGGCTTCTTCTAGGAGGGTGGAAATTTAATTGGCACTAGGAAGGCAGGGAAGCCCAAAGATAGAGATGAGAAGACAACATCCCTAGCATGGGAGATAACCGATAAAGAGGCCTCGAATCAAGAGATGGAATATCTTATCTGAGGAACAGTTTTAAGGAGTCTAATATCACTGGAATGAAGAATTTGGGGAGATGAGTAATGTATGAGAAGACTAGAAAGGCACAGGAGGCTATGTGGGTTTGAAAAGATTGCATTTCCCAACATGCACCAAGGTCTCCACCCACCTACTTCCTGGCATGGGATTGGTCTATAAGTAGACCAATCCTGCACTAGGGAGGGACCACTTCCCTACTTCCTAGCATAGGATTGGTCTATATAAGGACCAATTTCTGCACCAGGAAACTTTGAATTCTGACTTGGGGCTGAGTCAGGGGAGCAAGGGAGCCAAGGAGCTGGTCTAGAGCCAAGGTTATTTTTTCTTCATTAAAGTCTCAATCTCTCCCCATCCCTCGCCCCTTTCTCCCTCTCTCCCTCTCTCCCTCTTTACCTCTTTACCTCTCTCTCTCCCTCTGCCTGTCTATCCCCCTCTCTCTCTCTTTCTCTCTCTCCTTTATTTTTTAAACAACACAGCTGCTAGTTTATAGAGGACTTTGAATGCCAGACAGAGGGTTTTATATTTGATCCTAGAGATAATAAGGACCCATTGGGGTTTATTAAATGAGGCAGGAAGGGGAGGGTAAGAAATTACCCTGTCAGACCTTCATTTTAGGATAACTTTGATAGCCAAGTAGAGAATGGATTGGAGTGGGAGAGATTTATAGCAGAGAGACCAACCAGTGGGTAGTCCCAGCATGAAGTGAAGAGGACCTGCACCAGTGTCACAGGAGAGAGGGGGTATATATGCGAGACGTTATGAAAATTGAATCAACTGGATTCAGCAACAGATTGGATCTGGAGAAAGAGGGAGGAATTAAGGATGACATCCAGGTGGCAAGCCCAAGTGACTGTGGGGATCATGGTGCTCTCAATAGTAATAGGAAAGTTAGGAAGAGGGAAAAGATGGGGTAAACAATAATATTAAGTTCAGTCTGGGATGAGTTCAGTTTAACATGTCTATGGGACATCTAGTTTGAGATGTGTAGTTGTTAGTTGAAGACGGGAGCCTGGAGATTAGTAGCAGAGAAATTAGGGCTAGAAAAGTAGATTTGGGAATCATCAGTATAGAAATGATCAGTGAATCTTAGAAGCTGATGAGATCACCAAATGAAAGAGTGGAGAAAGAATAGGACCCAAGATAGAACCTTTTTTTAAAAAAATCTCTAGCATTTTATTTAACTGTTAATATAAAAAAACTGTACCTCAAATGAGCTAAGATAAGCAAAATACAATGTAAGCATTTCCAGATAAGACACATGCAAAAATCTAGACACATTATCCTGGTTAAGACAGTATTATCTATATTTGGTAAATATATGCATTTATATGTATATATGTATCATGCATATATACATATAATTTGGTACATATACTTTTATTATTTTATTGTGTTTATTATATGTTAGAAATTATTGTATTTTATATTATGTTATATATTACATAATATATATTTGTTGTATATAATTTTTATATATATCTGGCATGCACTTTTAAACAAAAATACAGTTAGTGATCAGGACCCAGTAGAAGATTCAGGAAAGAAAACTGAGACATATTCAGACCAGTAGGAAGAGAACCAGGAGAGGGTAGTGTCATGAAAACCTAGAGAGAAGGGAGTATTAAGGAGAAAGAAGGTACCCTACAGTGTCAAACCTCAGAGAGATCAAGAAGGATGAGGACTGATAAAGGCATTAGATATGGTCATTAAAAATTACATGGCAACTTTGTGGGGCAGGTAGATGGCATAGTGGATTCAGAGCCAGGTCTAGAGGTGGGAGGGCCTGGGTTCAGATCTGGAGTCAGACTCGTCCTAGCTGTATGACCCTGGCCAACTCACATAACCCCCATGCCTAGCCCTTAACTCTTCTTTCTGAGAACCAATAGATTGTATTGATTCTAAGATGGAAGTATTATATGGTAACTTTGGAGAAAGGAGTTTCAATTAAATGATGAGATCAGAAGCCAGACTGCAGAGATTTAAGAAGAGTGAGAAAAAAGGAAGTAGTGGCACAGATTATAAAGGGCCTTCTTAAGGAGTTTATCCACAAAAGAAAGGAAATATATGGAACAGTAGAAAGGATGGATGGAATGTGTTATAGGGAAAAGGGAAGAACCAGTAGAAGGGGAAAGTTTGAAGTTAAGCATGATAGTAGAAATGATAGCAGCAGTTATAGATAGAAGAAGACAGATTGGAATTGGAAATTTTTTTAAGGATTTTTTTTTCTGACATCAATCCTAAATTTTCTTCTTTATGACCTCTACTCTTTGTCCTTGGTTTTTTCATCTGGGTCCAGAGATCAAGTGGGAATGATAAAGGGGCTAGTCTACTGGGGAAAATGGGATAGAATTGGTCACTTTTGCATTTAAAGAGACTTGATTTTTAATACATCCCATTACAGGGGAAAACCACTTTCAAGGACCCCAAACTAAGAACCCCTACTCTAAATTTTTTTATATTTCATGGAGACCAGTATGGACCATCCATCTATTATCCCTTACTCCTACATAATGGGCTCATCTCCTCCTCTTGCCATTTATCTTTCAGATGGACAAGGCAGTGGTGTAGTGAATAGAACATTGGACTTGGAGTCAGAAAGAATTGGTACAATGGGGAGAAACTGACTCTGTAGAGAGATAACCTGTATTCAAAAGCCAGCCTGGGGAAGTCCCAACATCCCAGGGAGGGGCTCAGTGACCTCAGTTATAAATGGAAGTTGATGCCCTCTTAGACTCTTTCCAGTTCTAGATCTCTGACCTGTAATCCAGATTCAAATCCTGTCCCAAGCATGACCCTGACCAAGTCATTTCTCACCTTCAGTTTTTTCAGCTATAAAATGAGGAAGTTGTATATGATGTCCTTTGTAGATTCTTGCAGTTCTGAATCTGTGGTCATAGAATTCTTTCCACGGCTCTTGTGTAATTCTTTGGCTTTAGATTTTTACAATTTTGAAATAGCCCCAAAAGACTCACTATCCTTTTGTTCCCAACATAAAAGAGCCATTTTAGCATGCCAGTGATTCTGATCTTGGTTGTTTATGTGAGACATATTTGGGATGAAGCACTGGTTTTGTCATAAAAGGCTGAGACTTTGCTTCACAGATCTTATCTAAATCATTGTGGAGCATCTTTAGAGAGGTCAGTCTTGGGCAGAGGACTGCTGTCCAGCATCTGCCCAAATACATCAATGCTTCCATGCATCCTCTGTCTCATCAATGTGGGTAGTCCCTCCACAGACACAAGTCACACAGTCCACTCATGCTTACCCCTTCTTCATCATTCGGGTCCATGTTCTTCCATAACTTCACCAGCAAGCAGGAGTTCTTACCTTTTTTGTGGGTCTGTCATGTTCCATGCCTTTTGCAGCCTAGGAGCCCCTTTTCAGAATAATTTTTAAATGCATAAAATGCCTACAATTCCAAAGGAACCCAATTATGTTGAGATAAAGGAGCCATTTTTTCTCATTCATCTTAAAAGACTCCCTGAAATCTATTCACAAATTCTCAGGTTAAGAACTTCCACAGAAGGACCACCCAACATGATTCTCTTTCTCTTGGCATCATAAAGACACTAATGGAGCACACAAGCTGACCACCATAGATGATTTTTTTTTAAAAACCCTTACTTTCCATCTTGGAACCAATATTATTGTGTATTGGTTCCAAGGCAGAAAGAATGGTAAGGGCTAGGCAATGGGGGTTAAGTGACTTGCCTGCCCAGGGTCACGCAGCTCCATAGGTACTTTGATCAAAGTATATAGAGCCAGAGCTGGAGGGAGATTGAGGCCGTCTAGTTCAATCCCCTTCCTTTACAGAAAAGGAAACTGTGTCCTAAAAAAGGTTAAATGATGTGCCCATTGTCACACAGGTACTGAGTAAGTGCAGGACTCTCTGCACTGGCCCATACTTCCTACTTATCTCTCACTTTTATCATATGATAAATGATCTTTTTTTCTTTGCTCATACGTTTCTTTGAAAATATTATTTATTCTACTTCTCCATCTGTCTATATAATAATATTTGGCCTCCCTGGTTAGAAGAGGTATATATAAAACCTGGGCTTTAATTGAAAGGGATGTGTATGGAGTCTTGAAAGAACACTCATATCCTCTAAGGAAAACCTGCAGGCTTTGTATGAAATTTCTGCTCTTGGAGCATCTGAATGAGATGCCTCCAAATGAATGAATGAATGAACATTGATTAAGCACTTAGTGGATGCCAAACTCTATGCAAAACCCTAAAGATAAAAGGAAAAAAACAAGCACTGCATTTCCTATTTTCATGGAGCTCACGTTCTATTAGGCAAATTTGATGCCTACAGAGGAATGATGACTACAGAGTAATGTTCTAGACAGGGAAGCCCTAGGAATGTTGACAGGAGTCATAGTACAACTTATTAGCACATTCTTTCCAGGATGTGATGTAAGGGATTAAGGTTCTGTTCTAAAGTATCTTAAGTAACACTCTCAGATGGCTAGATGGGGCAGTTAGTTAGCCTTGCACTAAGCCTTGCACAAAAGACCACAGATGGTCTATTGCTTAGGGACTGTGCCACTAACAAAACTGGTGAAACAGGTCCCAAATGGAACCTGTTCTCACAAGAAAGAGGTCTTTGAAAGCTGTGAATAATTCACCACCAACCATATTATCACAATAAAAATCAATCAAGCATTTAAGAAAGCAACTACTAAGTGCCAGGCAATTGTTTAAGGTGCTGGGCACACAGATACAATGAATAAAATGGTCCCTTCTCTTGAGGGAGGGAAAGCATAACTGATAATGTCAGTAGAATCTTGAGATTCATCATGTGGGACAAGAATGCTTTGATCCCAGTAGAAATGGAGATGGGCTACTTAGCAGAGGCAGAAGCAGAGTTCCTTCCCAAGTGTAGACACATGGTCTCCGTTCTCCATTACAACTTTTTTAAATCAAGTCTAGTTGAATTTGAAGACGCCAACCTTCAGTAGGAGGAGGAGTATCCTCCCCTGAGAGGTTCTAATACTCATGAAGTCAGAGATCCATTCCTTCTCCTATTTGAATCATATTCTAAGATTTACAAAGTATGTTAGAGTATTCTCTCATTTGTTCCTTACAACAGCCCTGTGAGGTGGGTACAGGAAACTAGTCTCAGGTTAGATGACTTACCCATGATCACATAGCTAATACGTATAGAAGGCGGGTGTCTTCTACTCTTAGCCTACTACTCTACCTATCCCATCACCATCGTGTCCTTCATACAGAGCCATCCAGTACTACTACTGTTTCTGCCTTCAAAAAACCTACAGTCCACCCAAAGGGAAGCATCAAAGGCAGTTATAAAATATATTCAAAACCAGTTAGAGCTCTATAGAGTAAGAAAGCTACAGAGGAGGAGATGGAAAAACTAGACAGACTAATTCAATGGTTATCAAGTACACAAAATGGGATTAGGTTGTAATTCTCGACCTCTAAAAGGCCAATTTTGTTCATATTAGATCATAAGAAAATCTATGTTAAACTGTTTTGCCACATCTTAGTAATATCTTAAAGCAGCTTCTCCATTCATTATAGATGAAGAAACTGTCACGTTAGCAAGCATAATGTCTTAGTGCATTTCAGTTTTTCTGAATAGGAAGACACAGTAAGCACTGAATGTGGTGATATAAAGCAGTATATATTAGCTAGATCACATCATGTAACCCAGTCACTCTAATAGTTATAGGCTTAGAGATCCAGAGGTGAAATGGATCTCAGAGGCTATCTAGTCCGATCCCCTCATCTTATGATAAAGGAACTGAGGCTCAGGAAAGTTAAGTGACTTGTCCAAGATCACACAGTAAGTGGCAGGATCAGAATTTGGACCCAAGTCCTCTGACTCACAGCAAGTATTCTTAATCACTCTTCAAATACTTACTGTTTCTGTGCCTCCCTGCCTTTTACATTCTTCCTACATACATCCAATCTTGAAGGTTGGAAAGAAGAAAATGGGAATCACAAGAAAGCAGCCAGCTTTCTCCTTCAGTTCAGCACATATTGTTCTGTGCTGTAAGCACGACTTCCACACCCCTATTTTAAGCTGCAGAGCTCTGGTCTCCAAAGTCCTGATAGAACCTCCCTATATTTTTTCATCTCCTCCGGTCTTTCCCTCTGCCCACTACCAGCTGAAGGAAACAAGGGATAAACCTAACCTGCTATAGGGCTAAAATGATTGTGGAAATAATAGACATTGCAGATCTTAAGGAGAAGTAACATCATGGGAAAATAGTGCATTCCCTTTTAAAAGATGATGAGAAAACCACAACGCCGTTATAATAATTACATCGATTCAACTAGCAAAAATAAAATGAGATAATATGTGTAAAGCACTTGGCAAACATTAAAGTGCTCGCTATCATCATGCAGCTGATTTTATGTTATGTGTTTAAGTGTGAATGTAAATATAGATGACTTTCCTACGTACTGTTAAACAACAAAGGCAGGGAAACACGAATTAATATCTGATCAATACCTACAGTTAATTTTTTAAATGGGATCTTAAATTCCATTAACTCGTTCATTGAACAGAATTCTGAAGTATGGGATGGTTAGTATTTGTAAAGAGAATTTATCCAAAGAGCCATCCCACTTATGTCATCATCTGTTTATAACTCGTTCACGTTGGTCTTTGCAAGCAGCAGTATGTCAAACGTGTTACATTAGCACTATTTTAGATTTATAAAACGTGAGGAACTACATTATGAGAACAGATGTTTGTATCTCTCTGAGATTCTCAGATCCACTTTAGAGTTCAATTTGCAAACATCAGAAATGAAACCACCTGATATGGCATTCAGGCTCCGTGCATTAGGCGGCCAGCTGAGATTGCCTCCTGCTCTTCAATGACCTCATTTCAGCTCTTAACACTATAAATCAGGTCAAAAATTGTAACTGCAGCAGGTTCTGTTTCTGGATTATGATATAGCAGCCAAGGAGGGCATGATGCTACATTGTTTCTCCTGTCATAGGAGAGAAGAGGGTAATTCCCCGTGACGAGGCGCCAGTGAAGTAGTGCCCCTTTATGCCTTTCTAGAGTTTATAAAGGTATACCGATGCTGAGAGTACAGCTATAGGGCATTAGAGTCATTCTGTGTTCAACTACAAAAACTCTTTGTCTTACAAATCAAAATATAACATAAAAAGATGCATGTTACTGAACTATTAAATGGATCATGGAATGATGGGATTTCAAGTTGAAGGGGACCTTGCAAATCATCCAGTCCAACCCCACTTCCTTTATGGATAAAAGAAATAGAAAACCAGAGAAATCAATCGACTTGCCCACTTAGGACATTTAATAAAAGGAGGCAAAGCCTCATTAAGATTGATAACAGTTTCCAGATTATTTTGAAACATGCTACTCTCCTAATAATTTTTGCTAGTTTCTAGCCAGTTTTCTAGAATCTAATTTTTAAAAACTGTTTTCTCTGTATTTAGAATGACTCACTTATCATGTTTAAATATGTGATCCCCTTTTGCAGCAGCAACCCAGCTCATAGATACTACCTTGCAACGGATCCTGTAACGGGAGATTTATACGTTTCCGACACAAACACCCGCAGAATTTATCGCCCCAAGTCCCTCACTGGTGCAAAAGACCTCACCAAAAATGCCGAAGTGGTGGCTGGGACAGGAGAGCAGTGCCTCCCATTTGATGAAGCAAGATGTGGTGATGGGGGCAAGGCTGTGGAGGCTACACTCATGAGCCCCAAAGGTAGTGACTTGGAGGACTTTTCTTTTTTCTTTTTCTTTTTTTTAAATATAGAACAGGGAAGGAAATCCAATTATTGCTTGATTATTTTAAATGCTGAGTCTGACCTTTTGCCCAGAGCTGTGTTGAGAGAAGGCGATTTCCAAATCTAGGGTTTTTAAAAGCCATTTAGCGTGAAACTGATAGAAGCCTAAGTTGATTTTACAGTAAATATTGGGTTTTTGGTCTCTTTGATTTCATGCCATTTTTTTTCAGCTATCCAAAGAATAAAAGTAAATACTCTGTTATTCAGGAGAAATCCTGTTAAGAGGAACTTCAAGGGGGTGTCCAAATTCTTCATTATATTGAAGTCATCTTTGTAACTGATGAATTCTGGCCCTACTTAAAAAATCTCCCCAAAGCAGCCCTATTAGCACTCATCCAGTTAAAACTGTTGGCCTTTTTCTTTGTGTATCATGGGAAAAATGCTTGGCATGTGGGATTTCTGGAGGTGACAGGGGCTAACAGCCTGCAGGAGAAACTTTCTATCAATCATTGGAGCCTTGATTTGCTCTTTGCTACTTAATACAGTATTTCATGATAGCAAGTGACTATTGTAAGGACAAGGACTAAGGGTGGGGGGGGAGTGTTTGTTGTAGTGAATTATTCATAGCAGCAGATTTTTATCCTCAAAAGGTCAACAAAAGACTAGCTTGAGCTTGAATCTATTTTTGTTAGAATGATTAGGGTATGTAAAAGTTTACTGTGGCAAGATTAAACCCAGTTCTACATTTGATGTCACTATTTTGTAATTCAAACATATTGATCATCTTTAGCTGTAGTAAATATAGGACTGATCTCAGAGGCAAGAAATGTGGGTTCAAATCCCACCTCCGACACATAGCTCACATATTTCCATTATATCTTTGGTAATTCTGCATTATGTGCAATACAAATAATTACATTGAATTCTAAATATATTTAAATTCCTCACACACTTGCTAACTTTGTACAATTCATCACCAGTTAAATACTGACTAAATCATGGCATGTGATCAAAAGTAATTGTTTTTGTTTTGTCAGTCCATAACTTTTCCCTTCTCTTGGATGCAGGGATGGCAATTGACAAGAATGGATTAATCTACTTTGTCGATGGAACCATGATCAGAAAAGTAGATCAAAATGGAATAATCTCAACTCTCCTGGGCTCTAATGATCTGACTTCAGCCAGGCCTCTGACATGCGATACCAGCATGCACATCAGTCAGGTAATTTAAAAATTAAACTCAATGGCCATGTTTTAGCTTATTTTTAACTCTGCTAGATAAATAGCATCTGGCAGCTCATATCACGTGTCACTTGTGGCAGTCTTCAGGACAAACTTCTTCTGGGAGTCTCTATTTAAATATCCTTAGGAGATCCTTTTTTTTTAACACTTCCTTCTCTCGCAGTCATACTCATAATGTACTCAGTATAGCACAGAACTATTATATTAGTAAGAGATGATAGAGTATCTGCAATAAAATTTCAGTAGAGTAGGAGCCTGCAGATCTTAAAAATGAACCCAACTGCTTCTGTCTCTTAATCTGTTATGGTGAATGACTTAGGTCTTCCAGGAGTGTGGAAAGCCCACTATTAGTCCCACTGGACTTTTACTTAGAATTGGGAGCTCTACTATTGCCCTGATTGAAAACACAATAGAACACTAATGTATTCATAACCTCCAAAGTACCGGGATTTAGTGCTTATTGCTGCTATCAGGATGCAAAGCGGGGATATATGGGCTCATATCCCACCATTATCTACTGACTCACTACATATAGGCTAATTTGCTGTTTGTGTAATATAGCTCTAATGCATCTTTCTGTGAGGTGTATTTTTAAGTAAAATGTTATTTCCTCCATCTGTCTTCACATGAGACCTTTAAGCTTATTTTACTGTGGCTATTGAAAAAGCAATTTTAAAGGAGTTCATCAAACGGAGGTTAATTTCACTGAACGGTTTAATTTCATTTAATGCCGGTAAATTAACGGCAGTGAAGTAACGGGCTAACCAAACAATTTCCTTTTTTATTAAGGTGCGTCTGGAATGGCCCACTGACTTGGCTATTAACCCTATGGATAACTCCATTTATGTCCTGGATAATAACGTAGTTTTACAGATCACTGAAAACCGTCAGGTCCGCATTGCTGCTGGGCGGCCAATGCATTGTCAGGTCCCCGGAGTGGAGTACTCTGTAGGGAAGCATGCAGTTCAGACAACCCTGGAATCGGCCACAGCCATAGCTGTGTCCTATAGTGGGGTCCTGTACATCACAGAAACAGATGAAAAGAAGATTAACCGCATAAGACAGGTCACAACAGATGGGGAAATCTCATTAGTTGCTGGAATACCCTCAGAATGTGACTGTAAAAATGATGCCAACTGTGACTGCTATCAGAGTGGAGATGGCTATGCCAAGGATGCAAAACTCAATGCTCCTTCCTCCTTAGCCGCATCTCCAGATGGCACCCTGTACATCGCAGACCTCGGAAACATTCGGATCCGGGCCGTGTCGAAGAACAAACCTTTACTGAACTCCATGAACTTTTACGAAATCGCCTCGCCAACTGACCAAGAGCTTTATATCTTTGACATCAATGGCACTCACCAGTACACCATGAGCCTCGTCACTGGTGATTACCTGTATAATTTCAGCTACAGTAATGATAACGATATCACTGCAGTAACTGATAGCAACGGCAATACTCTTCGAATCAGACGAGATCCAAACCGGATGCCAGTCAGGGTGGTGTCCCCTGACAACCAAGTCATATGGTTGACCATAGGGACCAATGGATGTTTGAAAAGCATGACTGCCCAAGGATTGGAACTAGTTTTATTCACTTACCATGGCAACAGTGGTCTCCTGGCCACCAAAAGTGATGAGACTGGTTGGACTACTTTTTTTGAGTAAGTATAAAGATTAAGATTCTACCTTGTTATACAAAATACCATGAAGTTTGCGATATCATTTTTAAAGGTTAAAGTATTGAGATTTTCTTTCATATAGCAGCCTTCAGAAAAAAAATGTGGCATCATCAACCTCTCCAAAAACACATGACAGATAAATGTTGCCTTGGGCATAGACACAACATGCATTTGCATTTATGCATTTGATTAAAACATAGCAATACTGGCATCCAATATGAAAACATATTCAGAGAATTCTGATCAATCAGGTGCCTCTGTATGTTTTTAGTCATGTGAAAGTCCTTGTAAGTTTTTGATCTTCAATTATTTATTATCAATGGGCAAATCACTGAACTTTTCAGTGAGGACAGGCAACTCTCAAAGACTTCAGATTTCAAATCAGTTTCCAAGCTGCATTGGGGGAGGGTGTTTCCCACATGATTAAAATCACAGTCCCAGACCATACATACATGTATACGGCAAACTACAGATTGGAGGGAAGGGACCAAATCGGGAATTAATCAATGAGCAAGCATTTAAGAAGAACCTTCCTACTTGTGTGCCAAGCACTGGGGTTACAAAGAAAATAATTAAACAGTCCATGTTCTTGAGGAGATTACACTCTATCATGATATACATGATAAGCATATGATAAGAGTATAACATATATAATATATAGACACACATATATGTATATACACATACACACAGAGCAATTTATAAGTTTTATACACACACACACACACACACACACACAGCAATTTACAAGTTAACAATAAAGATCTCATACTAGAGAGATCTAGGTAGCACAATGGGGATAGAGTGCCAGTAGTGGAGTCAGGAGGATCTGAGTTCAAATGTGACCTTGTACACTTGCTAGCTATGTGACCCTAGGCAAGTCACTTAACCTCAATTGCCTAGCTGCACTTCTTAGAATTGATACTAAGACAGAGGGCAAGGGGGAGAGAGACAGAGACAGAAACAGAGAGCGGAGGGAATGACGTGGAGGGGCAGGTTGAGAGAGAGAAAGAGAGAGAGAGAGAGAGAGAGAGAGAGAGAGAGAGAGAGAGAGAGAGAGAGAGAGGAGGTGAAGGGGAGAGGAGGGGGGTGGAGGGGAGAGAGAGAGAAAGGAGGGAGGTGGCGGGGAGAGCAGGCAAACTCATGCTAGAAATGAGCTACGAAGAAATCTAGGGATCTAAGACACAGGGAAATTACTTTTAAATTCAATTCAGCAAGCATTTGTTATGTAACCAAGAAAGCATCGGTGTGTAACTCTCCAGCTTGAAAGTTATGCTGAATACCCTGAAAAATAAGTAGCTAGTAGCACATCCAATATGGCTGTTTAAACTGTAAATTCCCCTGAAGTCAATGAGAACCCTCAGTGAAATTAACTGTGGTCTGTTTTAAAACCCCTGAGCTTTGCAATGAATATGCACATAAAATCAAGTGGACTGATTGCTTATTTCAATAACTTTGCAGGGGTCACACTGGAGAATTAAATGCACAGAGACAGCATGTTGGCAGAGAGAATAGGCTTTGAATTAAATGTAAAGATTCCTAACTTTGACTTCATATTATATGTTGAAACAAAAATATTTTCCATGGGAACATAGGTCTGAATCTGGAATGGAAGGCAGTGGTAATATGCTTTAATCTAGAAACATTTGGGTTGCAGATCACCTTTTCCAGAATCTGTAAAGTAGAATCAACCTCGTAACTGGAATTGCTTCTCCTTTTGCCGCAAGTTCAGTTTTAATAAAATTAATGTGACCCCGCATCAAGATTTCCTAAAAGGGATCAATCTTTTTCAGTAGAATGACATTAAAATTCTGTTCTTAACATTCCCTTTCTTCATTTTAGAATCGCAATAGGTGGGGAATAAATTGGAAGTTAATGGAAGGCGCTTCCTTTGCACAGTTTTTCAAAGTCATAGCAGGTTCTAATGCCAAACAGGCAAAAAAAAATAATGTGTTCCAATCAGATGAACATAGGTAGGAGAGCTACTCTGATTACTAGATAGTCAGGGAATGATGGTAGCATGGATGAGATTTCAGTTTAGTTTAAAACAGGGTGGAAATGCTAAGGTAAATTGCTAATCCAACTGAAGAACCAAAGTCTTCTCTCTGGGCAAGGTCCAGGTGTGTCTTTGTTAACTGGGTTCTCTATTACAAAATGACGATCTTCTCATAGCAGATACTTATTTTGTTTTTTGCCTGTGTATCTCCGGTCCTTCCCATAGTGTCTGGCACATAGTAGGAGCTTAATAAATGCTCATTGACTCAGACTGGTACCGAACCAGTACTTTCCAACAGATTAATGGTTCGCATCCACCTGCAATGGAATTTTCAGCATTTGAAGGCATCGAAGAAAGGATAGTATTCTGTTGTATATTACAGTACAGTATGGCATGCAGATCAGTTGGGGTTTTTTTAAGAGTGAGGCATTAATTAAATATATCTTTCTGATGGGAAAGAGCAACAATAAACATAATCAGAATAGGAGCTAGTAGGGACATAAGAGATGTAAAGATTAAAATTTAGGGGAGACTGAGGCAAGACTATGGCAGGTAGAAATTAGTTTCTCTCTGCAAGGAGTATTATATTTTTTAGAGGTTTATTAAGGATTAAGGATTAAAGAATATACAAGTAAGAAACATGTGCCTAGGCCAGAGGCCTAGACAAAATAACCTCACATCATGGAAGAGACGCCTCTGCTCCAAAACGGAAGTCCAAAAGCCACCCAAAAGCCTTTGCAATCAGCTTAAAATCCTTCCTCGATCTTGGCCCACCTCAGAATTGCATGAGATTACAAAGCATTTTGGGGAAGTGGAGCAAAGGCTTGTGGGGATTGTAGTCCTGAGTTCAAATCTCAATTTTACAGAGATGACCCAGTCCAAATTCCTCCCTTCACAAAAGAGGAAACCAGGATCTCCAGGGGTGAAGTTGCCTGCCCAATTTCATACAGATAGCACCCAACAGAGCCAGAATTCAAAAGCATGTCCTCTCACCCTATAGCTAGGGCTGCCCCATTCTTTGCAGCACCCTGTTAAGACCTCCTACTCTATATAGCACATGGTGCCTTGCAAAGCACTTCCCCAGGAGGAAGGTGAGAGCTAGTGTTATCAGCCCTGTGTTACAAATGAGGGCACTGAGAGATTAAGTGACTTATCCAGATACAGCTAATAAGGTGAAACCAGGACTAAATCTCAGGTATTTGATCTCCAGCTCTACTGCAATCCATTCATATTCAAGAATAAACAAAAAAGCAAAATAATAGAATTAAAATGAGCAAATGACTCTTAGGGATAAATAGACCCAAAATGTTTAAGAGAAAAAAACGTTTTGTTTTGTTTTTTAATGAAAACTCATCACTGTCACTCTTCCACTGGAGCAAACCTAGTGAATTTCTCATTTAAATGTGTTTACTTCATTTTATTTTATGACAATGATTAATTACCATTAAAAAAAATCATGATTCAGGTACCAATAGGCCACTCCCACTGTTTCAAAATACATATATCTGCATGGATCAGTACATTGGACACACTAGGGGAAAACATTGATGGTTTAGTACACAAATAAGGGTATGAAGAACTATTTTCTTCTCTTTTTTTAACCCATACCTCCTTCTTGGAATCAATATTGTATATTGGTTCTGAGGCAGAAGAGTGATAAGAGCTAGGCAGTGGGAGTTAAGTGACTTCCAGGGTCACATAGCTAAGGAGTGGCTGAGTCCAAAAGAACTATTTTCTAAAGAAATAAATAGGCAAGGGAGCAGCTGGGTCACGCAGGGGATTGAGAGTCAGACCTAGAGAGGGGAGGTCCTAGGTTAAATCTGACCTTAGACACTTCCCAGCTGTGTGACCCTGGGTAAGTCACTTGACCCCCATTGCCTAGCCCTTACCGCTCTTCTGCCTTGGAGCCAATATACAGTATTGATTCCAGGACGGAAGGTAAGGGTTTAAAAAATAAAGAAAAGAAGAAATAAATAGGCAAGATGGTTTCAGAAGCAATGTTTCTAATGTTTTGCTTCTAGAAATCTACAAAAGAACGTGGAACGTTCTCTCTCTCACTTTCCCACCACCCTCCCTCCCATGCACTCCCCACACACACAATTTTATAATTCTAAACATTCACACATGCTAAAAAATACTTGAGATAATTAAAATGATGGAGAGAAAAAACAAACAGCATGTATAGTGGATATAGTGGACCTGCGGTGTTCAAAACGGTCAAGTCCGGGTGACAAATGATCTTTTTCTCTTTCGTGTCCATGCCTATCTTTGGACTATAGGACACCCAAGGCCACTGGTACTTTAAAGGGTCAAGACTTTTAGAAAGGCATTCAAAAGTCAGTGCCTATAATAAAGAGGATGAAGCGAATGTCAGGCCGCCACTCCAAAGTCAGCATCTGTGCTCTGAGGTAACGGCATGTTCATGTCAGTAGACTTTTGATGAGATTGAAGTTGGAGGAACTCCAAGCACCTGCATCTACCCTACAGCCCATACATCTACTCATCAGAGACATGACCACAGGGGCCTCTGGGCTGCACATTAGATCCTAAAGCACAAATGGAGCAGGAAGAACTACTCCCCTGATAGAGGCAGCAGGTAGATCCAAATCCACGCCAGACTTGAGGTGTTTTTGTAGTCTTCTGTAGGTTGGCAGTTTTTTTTACAGTGGGCACACGACCAGAATATTAGTGCACATCAGTAATATTTCATTTCACATTTGTGCGTCCCTGCATGTCTTCTGCATACCTGCCAAGGCTAGTTGGAGATTCAGGGAGGTTGAGGAGGGAATTAGAAGGGGTTTGACAAGAAGACAGGTTTTCCAGGAAACAAAACCAGGAGTGGATTAGATGCACAATTATCCTTACCCACAGAAAGAATGCTTATCTACTCATGTAATTTCATGGAATTTCTCCCTTAGGACAATACTGCATATTCAGAGATTCTTGCAGAGTAAACTCTGGGTAGGGGTACAGGGCACCACAAAGAGATTACGGTTCTTTAGATCAGCCCTGAACATTGGAGCCAGTCTCAGTGAGCCTCGGACTTGGGAATAAGGGGCCACTGTACATCTTTCTTCTTTCCATTCAACCAAATTCAACAAAAGAAGTGCCTGCTCTGCACTGGGAATACAGATAGAGCTAACTCAGGGCCTGTTTTCAGTAAACTTCTAATCTAATGGAGGAAACAAATAACTATGATATAATGGGGTTGTGGAAGGTCATGGTGGTTCTGGGAATTTTTCATGGAGGAGTCAGCATCAGAGCTAAATCCCTGAGGGATGAGGAGACTTCAACAGGAGAGTTTAGCCAAAAGAGAAGCTAGAGGGTCAGACTCCATTCCAAAAAGGAGACATGGTATAAACAAATTCAGAGAGGAAGAGACAGAGAGAGGTCCAGTCTGGCTGGAACACAGGGGAGTAACGCATGAGAGAGAGACTTGGATTGGGTAGAAAATTGCCAGCCCAGAGAGGATAGAGGAGTCTCTGTACTCAGGGTAAACTTCGGAAGCAAAATTCTTTTTTTCTATATGAGCAGTTTCCTAAACTGTCTGGTGAATAGAAGCTGAGGATTGCGACGAAAGGTTATTTTCTTTTCCAGTAGAGGAAAACTAGGAACCAAGATATTTTCCTGGCATTCTCTATAACATATGCATGACAGTCTCTATTCAAGAGATGTTAAAAGATAATTAACCTAAACGTCTTAGCTGCCTTTGATAGATGTATATAAAATGTGTATGTGTGTATAAACTTCCTTTTGTTATCAGCTAATCAATATGAGGATAGCAGGAGATAGAATACTGAATCTAGTCAGGAAGACAAGCTCAGTTCCAGCCTTACCCACTAACTCTGACCCTGAACAAGTCACTTACCATCTATTTGCTGCAGTTTCCTTATCTGTAAAATGGGGACGGACAACAGTAGCACCTACCTTCCTGGATTGCTGTGAAGATAAAATGAGAATATCTTTGTAAAATGCTTTGCAAATCTTAAAGCCGTGTATAAATGTTAGCTATTAATTGTGTCATCATCATTATTGTTATCTTGGTTATAAAGCTTGAAGAGTGATACTAGTTTGCATTTGTAAGATGCTTTTTGGTTTACAAAGCGCTTCCCCAGGACAACCTTGTGAGGAACACAGGATAAATATCAATTTTAATAGTGAAGAAACTAAAGGCCAAAGAAGGGGCCAAAGGTGTGTCTAAGATTACGGCTAGTAATCCAAAATGCAAATGCAGGTTTTCTGATTACAAGGTGAGCTTTTTTTTCCCCCATACCACACACAGTTCATGGTTTGGACTGAATTAAACTACCAGCAGGGCAGCTAAGTCACACAATTGATAGAGAACCACACCTGGGTCAGAAGGACCTGGGTTCAAATTTGGACTTAAACATTTCCTGCCTATGTGACCCTGGGCAAGTCACTTAACCCCAATTGCCTTACCCTTCCTGCTTTTCTCTCTTAGAATTCACATTAGGACAGAAAGTAATAGCTTTTAAAAATTAAAAGTAAATAAAAAATAAATTGGCAGCCTCTGTACTCTACATGATCACTGAAAGGGACTTAATTTGGGAAGATAAAGAAGCCCACAAACCAATGAAGCACAACCATACATCTTCCTACATAATTGGCCCAAATGTGAAAGGAAGTGTAGTGATGTGGGTCTTTGTGTAGCCTTTGACAAATCATTTAATTTTCCCTAGCCACAGTTTCCACATTTGAAAAATGAAGAGTTGGCTTGGCTAATCTTTCAGCTCTAAATCGATCTTTTTAAGGATCTAAGATCTAAAGAGACTGGATCATAGACTCCATGAAGCCAAGAACCATGCCTTGCTTCATCTTAGCATCCTCCATGGCATAGTACATTGCTGTAGGGTGCACATGATCCATAAATATCTGTCAAATGAACTAACCAAAGCCATAGATTAGGGAGAGGGAGCCACATTTGTTCAAGAAACTTGGCAAAAGCATCCATATTCTCTCTAATGCCCAAGAAAATGCTGACTTGCTCTTTGAAAGAGCCAATCTTTTGTGTGTGATCCAGTTGAAACAAAAAACCCAGCAGTGCTGGCCCATGCCTGTAATACCTGCTGTTGGGGAGAATGAAGCTGGGGGACCACTTCAGTTCAGGAGTCCTGAGATGCAGAAGAGCCATTGCCCATCATGTGGCCACACTAAGTTAGTCACTAATGTGATAAGCACCTACATGTGGGAGATCACCAGGCTGTCTAAGGAAGGGCAAAGAAGCCCAGGTAGAAAATGAAGCAAGTCAAAGCTTTCACACTGATCAGGAATGGGATCAATGGCACATGTAAAACCCAGTGGAATTGTGCATTGGCTATGGGAGGGGGGGGTGAAAGGAGGGGAGGGAAAGAACATGAATCGTGTAACCATGGGAAAATTCTCTTAATTAATCAATTAAATAAAAAAATTTTTTAAAGGAATGGGAACAGCCGCATAAATACGGGGGATGCTGACCAAGTACTGAGAATACAAAACCAGAGAAAGACAAGCAAACAAATACTGTACAAATAAGGGGTATACAAGAGAAATAGAAAATATTTAAGAAAGGGAAGGAACCTCAGTTAAGAGGAATTAGGCAAGCCTTCCTATAGAAGGCAAGATTTTAGTTGGGACATGAAAGAACCTAGAGAAATCAGATCTAGATGAAGAATATTCCAAGCATGGAGGACAGCCAAAGAGAGACCTGAGAGGTGGAATGTCTTCTTTGTGGAATAGCCAAGAGGTCCATGTTAATGGACCAAAAAAGTGGGGTATGTGATCAGGGGAAAAGGTTATACAAAATGTCAGAAGACTGGAAAATATATACATATATATTTGTGATCATTAAATAGATTTTGTTGAATTTATAAAAACCCTTACCTTCTGTCTTAGAATCAATATTAAGTGTTGGTTCCAAGGCAGATGAGGCAAAAGCTAGACAATTGGGGGTTAAGTGACTTGCCCAAGTTCACATAGCTAGGAAGTGTCTGAAGCCACATTTGAACCCAGGACCTGGCTCCCTATCCTCTGAACCACCTGGCTGCCCCTAGACAGATCTTCTAGAAAGAGATATATGTATCTCTACCTTTATAGTCATCTAAGATTCTGTGTGTGACCTTGTGTCTTGCTGTGTGGTAAGAAAATGGAGTGTTTTGATATATGAACATATATCAAAAGAAAATACATGATTTCTGAATTGGTGCAATTTCCTTCTAAAAGGAAGGAAACATTAATGCAAGCTAAAATATTTTTGCTATCAACAAATCCACAACCAGTGGTGGTCATAGAGGGAAACTTGACCCACTCCTCAACCCCAAACACGGTGGGTTGGGCCAGATAAGAGCAAGGAAGGCTAGTCACCCAGTTATTGAAACTTAACATCTCTGCTGGGGACCGAAGGCATGTGGAGCTTAAAGGCATTCTTTTCAAAAACTGGGGATGAAGTTTTCTTCTTGGCGGTTATTTCTCTTTGCTTTATGGTAATTATCGTGTGTCTCTCGTGATTCATTGGGGAAGTGGCCAATGGCCTCTGAAAGCACCATAACTGCTGTTGTATAGTCTGGTAGAGGGACCATGTTAGGTATCAAGTGGTCTGTAGTGCCGCTTTGTGAATCACAGGTAGGATTTAGAGTAATATGTTTCATGAGCTGAATAATTACTTATTTACTGATTGAGTAAACAGCCAGCTGGCCTCTGACCTGTCTCCTACTTGCTTGCTGGGCAGTAGAAGGGATGTCCAGCTGGCTAATGGCATCCCCCTGTGTGCTGATACTGTGATAAGCCTAGTTATTCCTTTCAGTCAGTATTAGGGACTCATTCCATGCTGCTCTTTATACCGTTTACAAACAATTGCCTCACATTATAATTCCTGAGCTTAAAGTCATTTCAGAAAGACTGAAAAGATTTCACTTGCCAAAAATATATTATTTTTTTAAGTTCATACCTAAAATGAAGCCTTACAGATTATTCCAGGCTCTTACAGCTGAATGCACACAAAAGCAAATCCAATGTATTGAATTGGGCAATAGAATAAATTATTTAATAATAAATGGCATTTCACAGTTCCCTGCATGCTTACACACATAAAATAAAAAACCATTGGAAGAGATCTGGGGTTTCTTTTCACCCTGCTTTAAAATATATATATGTGTGTGTGTGTGTGTGTGAAGGCTAAGAATTCTAGCTGATTTGTCCATGCATACCTCCAAGGCAATAGCTGCTGCCCTGTGTTGTGCCTTCCCAGTTTGAGAAGTCGAGATTCGTGAAGGTGGCTGGGTACTCTCCGATTGGTAGAGCAAATGAATGAGTTCCCCTCTTTTACCTATGCGCAGGGGAATATAGGGGTCTCTGGTTTCTCATCTGGGTGCTGTATCATCTCTTATTCTATCTGAATGATAGAGAATGAGCTTTGGAATCATTTCTTTACCACAGGTCATACCGTGTATGCATGGCAAACTCGAATTCTCTCTAATGGCAATTCTTTATCTCTGGTTGCAAAACTTACTAACCTAAACCCTGAGTAACCAAGAGTTGCTACAGTTGGAAGCAGGATTATCAAATATTAGATTAAAATGGAGCCTAGGGGGCAGCTAGGTTTGAGAGCCAGGCCTGGAGATGGAAGTCCTGGGTCCAAATATTGCCTCCAACAATTCCTAACTCTATGACCCTGGGCAAGTCATTTAACCCTCACTGCTTAGCCCTTGCTACTCTTCTGCCTTGGAACCAATACGTAGTATTGATTCTCAGAAAATTTAAGCCTGCTTCTTATACAGAATGTAGTATTTATTGTTTACTTAATGTTGGAAAATTTAATGGTAGATATGCTAAATTGGGGGTGAGGGGCTGGGAAAGGAGAGGTGAGTTAATTTCCAAAGATCCAAAATCACACTAAACATTCTGATATCCACATAGATATTTTGTTCTCCGTAAGTGAGCATAATTCACTCAGAGCTCTCGCCTTCTGGTATCAGGGAAGGCACAAATGCCAGAAAAACACAGTATCCTTACAAATATTCCACAGTTCAAAGATAAGAGAATATTTTTTCCTTTGATGGGTATCTGACATGTAACCATAAAAATATCAAGCATGGAAATCACATTCAAAAAGTGTTTCTTCAGGAAAATGTATATAAAAACTGTTGAAGTATTAATCTACCTTATAGGGAAAAAAAGGATACAGTTAAATTTAAGGGGCTTCATTTTCCTTTTAGCTTCCTTTTTATTGAACAAGATATGTTAGCAAATCAAGTATGATTTGCAAGAGATTTATCAGTGTATAGCTATTCTGCAGTCTTGGGAAAATGCTACGGTTGATTTCCAATGCCACTTTGTTTGATTGCTTAATATTTTTGCTTTAAATTTTTAATTTCTTTTCTATTATAATACGTATTCCCAAGGATATCAATGAAAAATGTGTAAGCTAGTGGATAAAGCGCCAGCTTCAAATTTCAAATGTGAATTTGAAGACTCTTAAGGTTAAACTTTTATTAAAACATCTATTCATTTCATATTTTTCTTCTTCCCTTCCTCCGAGATGATTGTAAGGCAATTAATTCTGTCCACTTTTTAGAGAGCAAAAGATGTCAGGTTTCTAAGAACACCAGAAAAATCCAAGAAAAAATTAAAATACAAATGCAGCAGATTCTTTCAACATGTCAGCTGTGTCTTGGGAGTGTGACTGGCAATTCCAAAAGCTACATTAACTCCTTCTGGTCACTAGAATACCATTTAACAATTGGCCTTTTGAGCACTCTTTTAAATTCCCTAGTGTTTTAAAAGAGTTAATGAAGTTTTGAGGCATGTCTAATTCCCTTAAACTAGTTAATAGCTATACAAACTAACCCAACGATCTGCTATTTGCAGGACCTATTGCAAATCAATTTATTTGTATTGTGACTTTTTCAACCTAATAATTATCCAGTGGGTTATATTTAATACCTAAATTTTCTGCAATATGCTGGGCTGTTTTAGATGGCTCTGTAAGAAGAGGCTAAGGAATGTAAATGTCTACGGAAAACTAGAGCAGAGTTTCATTTTTATTAAGGGATAAAGTAGAAAATTGGCCAGTGGACGTGCTCTCGTGGAGGGAGTGGAGGGGGGAGTGGACTCATATACCCACTACTCTTTGATGAGCAGCAGTAGGAGCCATGCCTCCTGGAAAATGGTATGACACCCTTAAAATGAAGCTACCTTCTGAGACTGCATAGGGGTCCAGGATATGCTCAGCTTGTATATTTGGTTTAGAGAGTGTTGATGAGGGCTTTTTTTCTCATCTCCCAGTCACAGGTGAAGAGAAAGATTCCTCTAAAAAAAAGACATGGCAATTCTTGGTTCTCCATTTATCTTTTAGTCCATATCCAGAACCAAAGAATCTCTTCATTGGTCTGCCTAGTCTGGATAGGAAGGTTCTCTATAACATCTCTGAGTAGCCATCCAGCTTTCAATTCACACTAATAGGGATGTGGCCAGGGGCAAGTAACTTAAACTCTGAGCCTCGAGTTCCTCAACTGTAAAATGGAGATACATTTGTACCACACGACCCCACAAGGCGATTGTGATGAAAGCTATGCATAAATTGTAAACACCACACAGAAACGTGTTTCTTTCTTTATGTACTCAGCTAAACCACTGCTATAAGAAAAGACTGAGACAGGTCTTTTCCAGGTCTGTCTTTAAGAGAAGGCAATCTGGTGGACTCTCAGAGCTTCTTGGGAAGGAGAGTGTTGAGAAACTACTGTGTACCTTTCTTTTAGCACTTGGTTATGGACATAAGATCCTATGATTTTATTTCCAGTGAAAGCTGGAAAGGAAAGGACTTCAGAGGTCATTTCTTCCACCATGCCCCCCATTTTACATTCTTTACAAATAAGGGATCTCAGATGGAAAGAGGCAAAGTACTCATCCAAGGTCACATAGGGAATAAGCATCAGAAGTAGGAATTGAACACAGTTCTTTTGACTCCAGAGTTATTTCCTCTGTACCACTGACTGTTATAAGCTAGTAATTTTCCTGAAGCCAAGCCTCTATAACCAAAAGCAATATATGAAGAGTAGAGGCTATAAAATTTATGGAGCTTCTAAGGAAAATACCTAATCAATAACTTTAAGTATTCAGTAAAGGTAAAGGTCAGATACAGAGGAAAGAGGAAGATTAGAGTGAATTAAATTAGACTTACTAAGGGAAAAAAAACCCTTCTCCTGCTTAGAAAAATGATGTTGGAAAATATGGTCTGTGCCTAACTGTAATCCTCCCCTCAGCTAGTGGGCTGAATGCAACCAAAGGCCTTTCCTGAAAGTAGGCAAAGATATCTCCAATAAAGCCCTACTCTGGGGCTACATCATGGTTTAGAGATCTCCTCGGGTTCTTTGGAGGATATTCCAGCATCGCATGAGCTCTGGCACATCTTACCGTGCTGGAAAGGCTTTGAGAACAAGCTTGGCACCAGACTGTGGATTTCTCATCCAAGGACTAGACTAGCTAACTTTGGAGAAGCTCATCACCAGAAGGCTGGCCACCGGGTGATGAATTTTTTGGCCACAATAACTTGTGCATCCAAATACTAAGGCATGGAGGGAACCATGATCCACATTAGTAGAGGGAAAACCCCATACCAATAATATGGCTCCTTTCAAGTATCAAAAGTCACAAATAAGTTTATAGAGTAAAGAGAGACTTAAAGTGTTCAAAACTTAGCAAAGCCACAGAGAGGCCAAAAACACTCCAAGGACATTGCGTGCAGAGAATTCAATCTGTTTGGGCATAAGGGACAACCATATTTAGGTTAAATCGCCATTAATAACAACTGAGGATTATTAAGAAAAGATCCAGATTTCCCTAGCTATTTATAGTTCTTTAAGTCTTGCTCTAAGTTGCCAATCACCTTTTATATATGATAATTAAAGATTAGCTCATTGTTATGCTTTGTTAATTTAAGTTTACGTCAGAAAATTAGTAGGAAAATGTTGGGCTCTTCCTCAAAATCTAAAATATAAAACCTGGGTGCAATTCTTGAAGTCTCTCTCAAGTACTATAATTAGTAGGAGGGTTTTTCCCCCAGTATCTATTTATAAATATTTACACCACCCCCCTTTTAAGAGATAATACCTTAAGAGTATAATCGTGTATTGATGTGGAGAGTATCGACTCTTTTAACTACAGCTATGGGAAGTCTTTCTGTTCAGACCAAATAAACATAATTCAGGCATGGTGATCCACTTGGTAGTGCTTTATTTAAATATTCCATACAAGCTCCCTAAACCCAAACTGATAAATGAATGACAACAAATATCAGAGGGTTCAAAAAAGTTGGAATTAGACTCTGGACATAAAGCATTCTATCAGTATCCAATTATAACACAGGGGCAAGAAAAATGAGGAGAGTACCACTGACTAATAATGCCTTTTTGAAAAGGCGGTTCTTGGTGGCCCTCCACTGACCCATACCACATTTCCCTTTATCTTTTTGCTGTCTTTTGTCATTTTTGTCCTTTCCACCTCCTCCCTTTCACTTCAGATTCTCCTCTTTCTTTCCTTTTTTTATTTCTCTACAGGAGTTCCCAGGCTTGGCTTTGACCAGCTGGTAGTACTCAGGACTAAAGAGGGGGCTAAAACAGTGTCTATGAGGAAACCATCTTTCTTTTACTCCTGAAAGAAATTTTATTTTGCCGTTAATGTATCTGGGTTTGTAAAAAAGAAAAAGAAAAACTTAGTGTGTTGGGCTTTGGAAGGCACTTCCCTGAAGGGAAGGGGATGGGAGCTATGACTCATGGCTCATGATTCTAACAAAGAAGAGTAGGTGGAGCCTAGAGCTGGAGAGAGGCAAGAGTGAAATATTTCTTTGGACCCAGCGAGTGTCCATCTTTCCAAAACCTGCAAATGGCTTAAGAACAAACACATGCATCTTGATGGAATGAGCAAGAAGGGGTAGCAGCTTTTAAATAACAAAGTAAGAGGATTCATCGGGGTTTAGGCATTCATAAGGACTGTCAGGACTCCAGACTGTATATTTAGGCACCACATTCCAAATAAATGGTATTGGTGGGTTTCATATAAAATTTCCTTTCCACATTCTTGACTAGCCCTCCAGAAAGGCAAATTCCCACTCCTGTGGCAAACCCAAGAGGGAATGAATTTTTTTTTAAGCTCAGAGGATCCTAGAATAATGTACAGTGCAGTCTCATGTACCCATTTGCAGAGAGCTTTAACATTGCATTACCTTATTAGAACAATCAATGTATTTGCAAGAGCCTGCAACAATTCCATCTGCTGTTCCCAAAATCGCAAGTGTGCTGTGATTTCTTAAAAATTAGGCCCACCAGTGGCTAAACACTTCAGCACATTGCATTATAGCTTTGCTGATCTCAGGGTTTTGTCCATAAAGTATATATTGAAACCAGAAGATTTGGTTAAGAGTAAGAAAATGTCTGGATGTGTAGATTTCAGCCCATAGTTCCCTATGGTCTAAATAATAACCATAAAAGCTATTTTTTAACTCTTTGGAGACTTTCCTTTCTACCATATAACTTCACATTTTCTAGTAATAAGGGTTCTCTTTTTTTAAACCCTTACCTTCCATCTTGGAATCAATACTGTGAATTAATAGTAAGGTCTAAGCAGTGGGGTTAAGTTGTTAGGAAGTGTCTGGGGCCACATTTGAACCCAGAACCTCCCATCTCTAGACCTGGACCTCAGTCAGTCACTAAGCCACCAAGCCGCCCCCATGGGTTCTCATTAGATGTGATTGCATTTCTGTATTCCATTTAGCTACCTAATTTCTGTTGTTGGTCTTTCCGTCTTTCTTAGAGAAAGAAGGTTTTTGAAAGGCAGCATAGCTTCCAACCTGCTCCTTCCAGATTTCATCAGCTGCTTGACCTCTTCCACTTTTTGGTCTCTAGCATCCTTTCTCCATCTCCGTGTGGACATGGTACCATATTTGAAATTCTCCTTGATTTTCTATCCCAACTAGTGCCTTTCCTTTCTAATTCCAACTTGTATCTTCCCAACTCATTATCAATTCATTGACTTGAAACATCCCTCTTCTCTTTTTGGTTCCCTTTTATCATCGCTGCTCCTTTGCCCTCCTCTCATCGTTCTTATTGATCCTCATTCTGCACTAATGATCATTAACAGAAGGCACTTTGTCCTGTTTGCTTTAGTAGTCTCATTATTTTCACTCTTATGCCAGCCAAATGCAATTTGTAAGAATTCTATTGCAGTAGAAGTATTGAAGAGTTAACTATGTATATAACATCTTGGTTGTGAAGGGAATGCTTTATAAAAATCATTAAACACTATTTAAAACTAATATGTGAGGGGCAGCTAGATGCCTCATTGGATAGAGAGGCCAACCTAGAGACAGGAGCTGAAGGATTGAACTCTGGTGGCTCTGGTAGGAGTGGAAAGGCAGGAATAATCGTAAAGGTAAAACTGGCAGCTCAACACTGATTAGTTTGGGGGGGGAGGGAGAAGTATTGGAATGGTGATCCCTCTCTCTACTACCTGGTACACTCCTTTGCTCTTCTCTCCAGGGCACCCAGATTTTCTTGCCCTCCGTAGGGACATTTCTCCCCAGGTTCACCTCAGTTCTCAGCAGCTGAGAGGCAGAGTGGTTAGAGAGCTGAGCCTGGAGGCAAGAAGACTGGAGTTCAAATTTGACTTCAGATATAAACAATTCCTACTCTCAAGGAGCTTACATTTTAATAGTCAACAAGTCCACATATAAGAGTATAACATATATATACACATGTAAACACATGGCATAAATACAGAGTAGTTAGAAGATGAGGGAATGAGAAAAGGCTTCATATGTAGAAGGTGGTGCGCCCTGAGCTACATCTTGAAGGAGGAGAAAGATTCTGTGAAACAGAGGCGAGAAGACATAATTCTCCCTGTTACACTGATCAATCAACTAAACTAGCCATTATTTGCTACCTACTTTATGCCATATCAGGTGCTGGACTTACAGTAAAACAAAAACTAATTTAGTGCCTCCTTTCAAGGAGTTTGCATTATATTGGGGGGGGGGGGAGTCCATAAGTAAATGTGAAATCCATACCAAGTAATGGTGAGTTTAAAAGGGGGAGAGGAGTTAACAAAGGCTTTGTATAGCAAGTAGCCCTTAAACTTAGCCTTGATGGAATTTAGGACTTCTAAGAGGTGGAAGTGAAGAGGGAATGGCATTCCAGACCTGGGGGTCAGCCTGTGCAAACAGGCAATAAGATAGGATTTGTTTCAAATGTTGTGTTGAGGGAAAGTCGTCCAGTTTGGCTGGAATGCAGAGCGCCTGGCAAGGAGACTCAGGAAATAGAGTAATATGAAATCATATTGGAAAGAGAGGTGGGAGCCACCTGCTGAAGGGCTTTACAGGACAACCAGGAGAGTCTGGATTTTATGCTGGAGGCAAGAGACAGCTTGAATCATCTTGGAGTGGGGATGGGGGTGCGGGACATGGTGGACTCAGATCTGTGCTCTGAGAATATCAATTTAGCTACTTTGGAAAAGAAAGGAAGTAGAGTTAGGAAAAGAAGGTGCTGCTCCACAGACCCATCCTCTGGCAGAAAAATGAATGTATTCCCCAGCAACAAACCTACATTTCAAGATGTATGTGTGACTTTGTTCTTAAAGGGAGTTGGCCATTCCTCGTGGTATAGCCATCCTCAATCAGCAGAAATGATAAGACTAAAATATGGTTTTTAAACATATGGGGACCAACCCAGAAACTGTGAAATAAATTAAAGAAACTAATTGTAGAATTCCTTGTCTTCAGATGCTTTTATCTCACATGAATTTAATGCCTCTATGTCACTCCTTACATTACACTGTACCTGTTTTATAGACGTGAGTTTACAAGGAGAGGGGGTCATTGGCTCAGTTTCTCGAAGCTTTGAAATATGTCTCCCTCTCCTTTTCTTTAACTATCACAAGGGTACCATATTTTCTGGGGTGAGACAGGAGCCAGCGGGCTATAAAGGACCTCCTCTGCCTTGAGGGAGCTGAACAACTGTCAACCAGATCCTAGGATATGAAGAAATTAAAGTTGACATTAACTCAGTTCATGCTCATCCTTAGTCATATCTAGGTGGCACCAGGGCTAGAGTGAACTTTGTATCATGAAACTCTGAGTTCACTTATCACCTCAGACCCTTAACTAGCTACGTGAGCCTTGGCAAGTCACAAATTATTGTCTTCCTCTGTTAACTCATCTGAAAAAATGGAGACAAAAGTGGCACCTATCTTCCAAGATTGTCATCAGGAAAAATGAGATAATATTTATAAAGCAGCATGCAGACTTTAAACAGGCAGCTAAGTGTCACAGAGGATAAGAGTGGCAGGCTTACAGTCAGGACGATCTGAGTTCAATTAGCTATGTGACCCTGGGCAAGTCACTTAACCCTGTTTGCCTCAGTTTCTTCATCCAAAAAATGAGGTGGAGAAAGAAATGGTAAACCCCTCCTGTATCTTTGCCAAGAAAATGCCAAATGGAGTCATTAAGAGTTGTACACACTTAAAACAATTAAACAACCAAACACCAACAACAGACTTTTTTTTAAACCCTTACCTTCTGTTTTAGAATCAATAATGTGTATTGGTTCCAAGGCAGAAGAGTGGTAAGGGCTAGGCAATGGGGGTCAAGTGACTTGCCCAGGAAAACATGATAACAAACTTTAGAGCACCATATAGATTGTAGCTGTTATCATTCTTGTTACTGTCTACATGAAACAGAAATCCTGGAGGGGGAGAAAAAAGGCAGTTTCTATGGCCCTTTGTATTTTCTCTGGCATATCTGTAATATGTTGGTAGCAGTCAACTAAGTACCAGATGATCCCATGATTTGAGGTTTGGTTGATTGCTCAACTTATTGAATGTGTCTGGGGTGATTAAAACATTTTACATTGACTACCCAGCACCTGATTTTTGAGGGCTTCATAATGACAAAATTGCAGCGGAATCCAAGGAGATGATGTATTTCTCTAGGAGATAATTGTTAAAATGCATAAAACCCTTGAGTTTGCTCCCAGAGGAATAAAATGCAAATTCCTTTTAATGTAAGTATTGGAGATGATCGTAGAGCCTCACAGAATACAAAATCAGCAGAGCAGTTGGACTGGCTCGAATGGGGCTCTGACTTGTCTTGCTATTTGGGTAAGAATTAGGAATAAAGAGGAATCCACACCAGAGGTGCCCCACAGAATACATCTCTGCAGGGGCCGTCATCTCTACAGCTAATGAAGGCGTGCATTCTGCTTCTCAGAATCCTTCAGATTTTGCTGGAGGAGGGGACAGAGATTTGAACTTCAGGGTTCAGCTCCGGTTCTAGCGCCAAAGCAAAACCATTACTGGTACCCCAAGTTCCTTTAGGAACTTGTTTGTATTGATTGGTAGCATATACATTATTTCCCCCTCATCCAGCAGAATTTCTGTCTCCCCGAAGGGAAAAACGATTTATTTTTTGTAAACCCTGCATGTAGTAGAGTACCTGATACAGGAGAAGTTAATATTTGTTCATTGAGCTGAATTGAGTTTTAGCATTACCAGTATTTTATGTTATGCCACCATAACAACAGCTAATGTTTTCAAATCTGAATAGACAAAGAAAGCATCATAGGAAGTAGTAAGTTTAGTCTCATGTGTTTTTTTATTCTCATCTTCTCTAAACAAAGTGAGATTATTTTTGGAGAAGTAAAGAGAAAAATCATCAAATAATAAATTCTACTTTTAAAAATACTTGCTGCCATAGGGATGGTGGTAGAAAGGTAGATGCCATTAAAAAAAAAGGGATTGTCTAAATTAAATTTAGCAATGGCAAAAATGTTGATAATGCATATTAAGCTTAAAAGTGAGTTGTATTTACAGGGTTTTCTTTTTCTTAGAAAGCAACCTCATCCCATTTGAATCAAAATATTCACCACAACATACATGACATAAAGCTTTGTTTGTAGACCCACCGAAGGGAAATTCACCATCCCCAGAGTCACAACAGTCTACTTTTTGTAACCCTTACCTCCCATCTTAGAATCAACACTCTGTATTGGCTCTAAGGCAGAAGAGTGGTAAGAACTAGGTAATGGGGGTTAAGTGACTTGTCCAGGGTCACACAGCTAGGAAGTGTTTGAGGCCAGATTTCAACCTGCTCTGGGCCTGGCTCTCAATCCACTGAGTAACCCAGCTGCCCCCACAACAGTCTACCTTTGAACATTAACTATTAGAATAGTTTCCCTTATACTGAGCCACAGGCTCTTTGAAAGTTTCACTTGTTCCACTTAATTCTGCCCTAACAGTACCTTTCTGACAAGGTTAGCATATATTGGCTTAAATGAAGTCCCTAAACTACCAGCACACAGAAGCTTAAAGCTCAAAGACTATTGTGCAAGGGTAGGATAGTAATATACCATCATGGCAGATAGAGAGCCTGTGTACCAAATCAGTCACTAGAAGAAAGAAAATTTCTTTCTTGTGGATTATATTTTTTTTTACATAAAGAAGGTACATTTTCCTCTAGAGTATCCAGCCCATCCACCTTAAATTCAATTGTTTAAAAAAAAAAACCAGCTCCTGTATTAGTATCAGTTCTAAGACATAAGAGTGGTAAGGGCTAATCAATTGGGGTTAAGTAACTTGACCAGGATCACAGAGTTAAGAAGTGCCTTTGACCAGATTTGAACCTAGGTCCTTCCAACTCCAGGACTGACTCTCTATCTATTATGCTCCCTAGATACCCCTTAAATTCATTTTGTTGAAAATGGAGAACTAAGAATCCTCCCTCTCAAACTGGCTTCCATTTTTATTAATGGAAACGCCTTTCATTTCTTTACTTTTTAGTCCATAACCAATTTCCAGTTCTTAATTCTTCTCTCATATCTCTTGAATGTACCCATTTTTCTCTATTCTTATTAGCACTATCCTCCCAAGTTACTAATTATGAACAAAGAATGGAAGGGCATCTCCCATTCATGTTTAGCTGCTATTTAAGATGTGTCTGAAATGGTTGGCTTAGTACTTGAACACATGTCCTTCTTTTAATCTTTATACACAGTTCCCAGCATGGAAACAAACTCCAAATAAAGGTTGCCATCAGGATAAGAGGAGTCAGATGGTCTACAATGATGATATCTATAAAGAAAATCTTGTGGTGGGTGGGTTCAAGGAAGAGGGAGGGAGGGGGAGGGAGAAGGAAAGAGAAGGGGGAGAGAGGGGGAGAAGGAGAGGGAAGGGAAGGAAGGAAGGAAGGAAGGAAGGAAGGAAGGAAGGAAGGAAGGAAGGAAGGAAGGAAGGAAGGAAGGAAGGAAGGAAGGAAGGAAGGAAGGAAGGAAGAAAGGAAGGAAGGAAGGAAGGAAGGAAGGAAGGAAGGAAGGAAGGAAGGAAGGAAGGAAGGAAGGAAGGAAGGAAGAAAAAGAGAGAGAGATAGAAGAAGAAGAAGAAGAAGAAGAAGAAGAAGAAGAAGAAGAAGGAAGGAAGAAAACAAGAAAGAAAAAGGAAGGAAGAAAGAAAGAGAGAGAGAGAAAGAGAGGAAGGAAGAAAAAAAGAACGAGAAAGAAAAAGGGAGGAAGGAAGGGAGAGAGAGAGAAAGAAAGAAAGAAAGAAAGAAAGAAAGAAAGAAAGAAAGAAAGAAAGAAAGAAAGAAAGAAAGAAAGAAAGAAAGAAAGAAAGAGAAAGAAAGAGGAAGGAAGGAAGAAAACAAGAAAGAAAAAGGAAGGAAGGAAGAAAGAGAGAGAGAAAGGAAGGAAGAAAAAAGAACGAGAAAGAAAAAGGAAGGAAGGAAGAGAGAGAGAGAGAAAGAAAGAAAGAAAGAAAGAAAGAAAGAAAGAAAGAAAGAAAGAAAGAAAGAAAGAAAGAAAGAAAGAAAGAAAGAAAGAAAGAAAGAAAGAAAGAAAGAAAGAAAGAAAGAAAGAAAGAAAGAAAGAAAGAAAGAAGGAAAGAAGGAAGGAAGAAGTTTGACATTTATTTCTCAAAAAATTGCAGCTCTAAAAGGATAAGTGACTTGCCCGTGGAAATCTAGCTAATATATATCAGAAGTGGAATAAGAATCCAGGGCTTCTAGGCTCCAACCAAAGCTGGCTCTTTCTCCATTATTGCTTTTTGCTGCCCAGTTCATTTCCCCCAAATTACTGATAGGTTCCATCCTTATATCAAAAATGATGCTTTTGATAGAATCAGTGAACTTTAAATGCATACATAATTGCTTTCCTTTATAATCCTGTGAGTTTTGTTTTATGCATTTAAAAATATTATCCTGAGAAGGAGTCCCTAGGCTTTCACTTGACTACCAAAGGAGTCCATGACACACAAAAATGATGAAGAATTCCTGCTTTAAGGAATAGCCGAAGTAGAGTTGCACATGGTTCTTCAAAACAAATGAGATCGAGCTAGAGGGCTTTGCTAGGATGAACACTGCAGAGTAAAAATTAAGTACCATATTTCTTAGCAGATAGTCAGTGATGAGATTCATGGGAGTTGCTGGGAGTAGCTATAGTATTTTAATGTAATTGCTTTTTCTAGCTTCTTCTCTTTGACTGGTAATTCTAGATTTGTTTCAGCTCCAACTTGTTTTCCACCTGAGATTCTAAGGGAGGGAATTAAAAACCCTGGTCTTTGAGGTAAAAATATCACAAGTGAAAAGAACATTATTATAAACTGTGTATCAACAGCTTATCTTCCAGACATTTCCTTCTTGCATTAAGTATACTAATTGCTCTCTATGCAAATGTGAGCTTAATGGCACTAACAAGCTCAATGAAACAATTTAATTGCTGCATTATGATGTATTTTCCATATGTATCAACATGAAAGAAGTGGCTGAATAATAATGTACGTTGCATCACTCTCTGCTCACCCAGGGAAGGGGGGAGCAACCTGTACTAAACTAGGGAACAAATGTCCTGTACCAGGAGGAAAAACAGCTTTCTTCCAATGAGGGAGAAGCAGCTTAGCCTACAGCTGCCTGCCTCTGTCAGTCAATCGATAAACATTTATCAAGTATCTATCCTAAACCACGCCCTATACTATGTTTGAGGGATATAAAGTAAGGCTAAAAAGAGTCCCTGATCTCAAGGAGTTTAATGAGGATAGCAACATGTAAACAAGTATGTACCCACAAGATATATATATATATATATATATATATATATATATATATATATATATATATATATATATATATATATATATATATATATATATATATATATATATATATATATATATATATATATATATATACTGGATAAACTGAAAACAATCGACCAAGGGAAGACATTCAAATTAAAGAGAATCAGGAAAATCTTCCTCTAAAAAGTGAGATTTGAGTTGGGATTGGAAAGAAGCCAAGAAAACCAGGAGGCAGAGAAGTGAGGGAAAGAAATTCCAGCCAATGAAAATGCCCGCAGTGGGGAGGTGGGGAGCCTCTTTTTCCAGGAGGTTAATATCACAGGACCTTGGGGTATATGGAACTTGTAAGGTAGAGAGGGGAGAGGGCAGGCTATAAAGGCTTTTGAACACCAGCGGATTTTATAATTGATTCTGGAGGTAATAGAGAGCTGCTAGAATTTACTAGGTGATGTGGTCAGACCTATACTTTAGAAAAAGCTTCAAAGAGGTTTATAATCTAGAACAAAAGAGAAAAGGGGCATCTGCCAAGTCCATTATATTCTCCTGTGTGGGGAGTGACATCCTAGGACAGAGCAGAAGGAAAAGAAAAATAGGGCATCTGCCAATTCCATTACAGTCCCCTGTGTAGGGAAAGACCCTAGAACAGGGCAGAAGAAGAAGAAAAATAAGGGGTCTGCCAACTCTATCATGGTCCCCTAAGTAGGGAGAAACAACTCAACATGTAACTGCCACCAGCAAGTCACAAGTCAGAGAGGAACACAGTCCTAGAGGAGAATTACAGTGGAAAGGACCTTAGAGATGACTGAGTCGGACTGAATTTCTTTTTAAATAGGTGAAGAAAGTAAGGCCTTGATAGGGTTAGTGACTTAACCAGAGTCATGAGGCTCCTAGTGACTGAAGCAGGACTAAAATCTAGACCTCTTTATTTTCAGTCTATTATTCTTCCCACTGTGCCATGATGGAGAATGCAGGGGGAGAATAAGAGGAGGGCTTAGCTTCATTCTATGCCAAGGACAGCACACCATTTGGCATCCACCCAGAGGTGCAGAAGCCAACCTTATATTCATGCAAAACATTCCAAGATGTAGTTATTCCAACAAAATTTTATTTCCATTTACTCAGTTGATTTAAATTTCTTTCTTATTAAAATAATAATAGCACTCATAAACCACTTTTTAAGGCTCATAAAGTGCTTTAAATATCTTAACTGAAATTTTGGATGAAAATCTGAACCCAAGGAAGCTGAGTGCTAAAGATTTACATATACACACACCATTTTCTCATCCAGTATAAAGATGTGGCCTTCAAAGAAAGCATGGATGGGAATATACTTGGGGTAGAAAAGAAGAGCCAGTCATGGTATAATTTCAGGAATTGTCCCATTTGGGAGCAACCGAGCAAACCCACCTCAAACCACTTTCTCTTTCCTTGGCTTCCTCAGGACAGATCGGTAAGAATGATCCAGAAGGAAAGTAGGATCCTACTCCATAGTCTGTTCCCTCTAGGCAAAGGTATCCATATGACCATCAATAATTCAGCTCCACAATTATCAATAATAGGGAAATGGGTCTTGATCAATGATACATGTAAAACCCAGTGGAATTGCACATCGGCTATGAGTGGGGGGAGGAAAAGAACATGAATCATGTAACCATGGGAAAATATTCTAAATTAATTAATTAGATAAAAATTTTCAACTGAAAAATAATAATTCAGCTCCCCAAGTATATTTTTAAGTCAACAAGAACTTATTACGTGCCAGGAAATCCACAAGTATTAGTTGATTATTGAATGCAAGACTGCTAGAGGAGAGAAAAATAGCTACAACTATGCTCAAGAAATGGGTGGAAGTACAGATAGACACGTAACTTTCCTAGAGAAGTGTGAGATAAAGAATCAGTCCAGGCTGCATGCTATAAGAAACCTCAGGAAGAAAGTAGTTGAGAGAGAATTGGCTTCATATTTAGGAAGACCAGTGGTCAAGTTCTGCCTCAGACACTTACTATGTGTCCCTGGGCACGACACAGAACCCCTCTAGAATTCCATTTCCTTATCTGTAAAAAAGAGGGAGTTGGAGTGAGTGACCTCTAAGGTATCATTCAGCTCTACATCTAAGATGCTATGGATTGGGACTTCGAGGAAAAGAAGGACTTCAATAAATGGGAGATGACAGGAACAGGGAGCCAGGGAAGCAAAAAGGGGTTCATTCTGGGCATGAAGGATGGAGTGACAAAGACTCGGACACATGAAGGCGAAAGGAGAGAGTAGTCCAGTTTGATAAGGGAGTGGAATGAGATAAGGCTAAGCAGTGGGCAAACCAACCCTCCGAATTTGAAGATTGCTTCATAGTTTCAGGGCCCATTTTTAACTTGCTTAAATGTGAATTATAGTTTCAGTAGTAAACTCCGTCCCAAACCATCCCCGTAAATCTCTGAAATAACAGGTTAGGTAACCAGGTTGTAGTCTGGGGATTTTGTCAGATTTTTGTCCTGTGAATGCCATGAGTTTTCAAGCACACACCCAATATTTTTGCCTCTCAAAGGTGCCATTTCTTCATCCATAAAGTTGGGGTACTAAGTTTAGTGCCGTCCTCACAGATTCACCATAAGACTCAAATGTACATTAAGTACTTTGAAAACTTTGAAGTGTATATAATGCATGTGTGTATGTGTGTGTATATAATGTCATATGTATAAAGATAATTGACAGATTATTATTATTATTGGGACTTGAACTATAATTTTCCTGGAACATGGAATTCCAGATGATTAGACTTGACCAATGCAGAGCAACAACCCCTCTGCAATGTACAGTCTTAGGGGCAGCCTGGAATAATAAATAGAAACCCAATCTCAAAGCCAGCCAGGCTTGGGTTTGAGTGCACCATGTGGCTAAGGCATGGTGTTGAACATGACATTGAAATCCAAAAAGCAGATGCGCAGTTGGAAAGGGAATGAATGAAGAAACGATTTTAATGCCGAGAAACCCCGATGACAAGAAATTCTCTTGCCTATTTTAAAGGAAGTTTCCAAGAGACACAAATTATTTCCACTGGAATTAATTTGCAGCATCTTTTGTGTACAGCACTAAACATGAGAGGTTGATGGCTGTCTGATTGAAGCAAGTGCTGGTCTCTAGTGAGGAGTGGATTCCTCAGCAGGAAGAAGAGGGCATTGCTCACCATTGAGGCTGGGCCACAGTTTTTGCTCTGAAGGGTATTAATAAGGGATCTTACTCTATAGGGGAGTTAAAAAGAAATTTTTAAAATGTACTACAAAGACTCAAACATCAAGTAGAGACAGAAATACAAGGGAAATTAAAGAAGAGCCAGTAGATAAACATCAAATAAAGGCATCCATCCTAATAGCCAGAGAGCATGAGGTGCTGAAGACCCTGAGGGGCTTTGTCTTTTCCAGTGAAAGCCTTTTGGGAAGAAGGGTCAAAGGGAACAGGAGAGAATGCAGTTGTGCTCTGAATTTGATGCTATGAGGCTAAGGCTAGATGAGAGGGCGAGAAAGCAGCAGTCTGTTCACATTCCCCAGATGCCATTTCAGTGTTTATCCAAAAAGATATTAGAGCAAAACCACCATTGCCAACTCTGAACTGGGCAAGGCTGGTTCACTGCTAAGATAGTCTAGCATTTTATTTGAACCAGAAAATTGTAGACAACTGGAGAATCCACAGAGATTCTTCACATCCTGGATACGTTACTTGACATTTTTATTAGAACTCATGGTCAAACTATTCCTGCGAGTATCTGGATATGTGCCTAGTGAGAGCATCTTTTGTCCATCCAGTTACCACATTGTGCAAAGGAGTCATTATGAATGTCTCTCTCATCAGTCTCTGCCTTTTAATTCCCTCTCTAGATAAAGTCTTTATTGCCCCATAAATGGACTTTTCTAGTGACTTCTTAATTGGTGTCTCTGCCTTTAGTCTTCTGTCTATCATGAACACTTCCATTGGATTTTTTAAGACCTATGATTTCACTGGTATATGGAAGCTCCCAGTGAGGAAACTCAACTATTATGCAATTTAAAGCCTTAGAGTTATCTAGGAGGTAAAGATTGAGGGAGAACGGAGAGCCCAGGGTCACACAGTTCCCATGTGACAGCAACATAGACTTGGACCCAGACCTTCCTGACTCCAGTATCAGCTTCCTATCCACTACAAGTCATTGTGCCTCTCCACTTGGTTAATCTTCCTTAAGTATTGCTTATCTCATACGACTCCCAACTCTTCAGTTTTCTCCCATTGCCCATAGGAAGCTGAATGAAAGGAAAACATTAAGTATCTCTTCTATCCTAGAGGGACATTTAGGTGGTGCAGAGGATAGAGCTGCTGCCCCTGGAGTCAGGAGGATATGAGTTCAAATCCATCTGAACTTGGTTAAGTCACCTAACCCTGTTAGCCTCTTCCCCATCTGTTAAATGAGCTGGAGAAGAAAATAGCAAACCACTCAAGTATCTTTGCCAAGAAAAGCCCAAGCAGAGTCAGAAAGAATTGGACATGATTGAATGACTGAGCAATAGCATTTCTAGGAACTCTGCTAAAATCTGCACAAATATTATCTCATTTGATCCTCACAACTCCCCCACACACACACACCCCTTTCCCAGAGGGTAGGTGCTATTATTATTCCTAGTAGGATCATTTCCAGGCCCATGTTGTGGCACTCAAGGTCCTCCACAGGCTGATCCAATCTTCTTACTCTCACATTGTCTCTTCTGCTCTGTCTGTCCTGGTTGTTCTGCTTATTGCTCCCTGATTATGCTCTGCACACCCATACTTCCTGCCGATGCTAGTCGCCATTTCCTAGATTACAGTCCCCTTGTCTCTCTACCTCCTGAAATTCTTGAAGCCTGAGCTTCAATCTCACCTTCCAGGAACATAGGAGTTGCAACGGGCATTAGAAAGAGTAATGGCTTTGAACTCCTAAGACCCAGGTTCAATCTGCGTGACCTGCCTGAGCAGTTTGTAACCTTTCTGGGCCTGAGTGCTATAAAATGAGACCGTTGAACTAGGCAGTATTTAACACCCCTCCAATTTTCAATCTATGATCCTAGGGATAAATGAGAACTAGAAATGACTGCAGGGAACATCTAGTTCAACTCAATCATCTTACAAATTGTAAAACTGAAACCCAGTGAGGTTGCTTTCCCCAGAGTCAAGCAGATCAGAAGCAGTAAAGCACCCTTTTCCCCCAAATTTCTCTGATCACCCCTCTCACTCCTGAGCCCCTGTAGCACCAGCTGGGCAGCAGTTATTTATTTGTGCTTCTCTATTGTATTGTTAGCCAACAAATATAACAGTTGATATTAATGTTCTGCTTTATGGTTACAAAGCACCTTATGCATAGGATTTCATCCTCATTGAGTCTTCTAATAATAATTCTTTTTTCTTTTTGATAACTTTTATTGATATTTTTTTTGTCCTTATGTCTCCCATATTTCCTTTGTACCCTCCTCCATGCCCCTTCCCCAACAGCCATGCATTATAGCAAATAATCTTAATAGTTCTTGTTTTTACAATACTTGAAGGCTTACAAAGGATTTTCCCCACACTAAATCTATGACGATGGTGGTGTGTGGAGCATTATCTTTTCTTTTTTTTTACAGGTGAGGAAACTAAGGTTGAGAGAAGGTGTGATTTGTCTGAGAGTCACACAGCCAATGGGTAATGCTTTAACTTGACTGCTCTTTCCTCAGTTGGATTGTGAGCTGCCTAAGTATCATGGCCCCACAATCTGAGAAGCATTTTTGAGAACATATAGGAATTAGAATAGAAAGACAGAAATGAGATCTCTTCCCCTTACTGGGCTTACAGTCAATTGGCCAATATTCTTTTTATCTCCCAGAGTGCCTTGTACAGAGATCCCATAAATATGTGTTGACTGAATAGAAACATGTCCTAATATCCAGGTGGTTTTTGCCTCATCTCCCTTTGGGTGCCATTTTGAACCTCTTAGCATCTCAGATTCATTAAGGCTGCTTCTCTTAAGGCACAAATTTAGATCTATTGAGGACTGTTGAGCAGTGAAAATTCGCACTTAACCCTCTAGCACATTAACTATGCTGTCTATAAAGGTTACTTGTATTTTTATTTCCAAAAGAACTCAACAGTAATAGGTTGCGGCTTGAATGTTCAACATTGCACACTGTATCTCCCTGCGCTCAGCATCCTGTGATATAAAATGACTGCCCAGCATGAAATGGAATTTGTGGTAAAGCCATTCAAAGAAGAGAGTCAGAGGTTGGAGAAATGCTTTCTCGATGAGAAAGATGAAGTCTTCTTTTCTGGGAAATCTAAACTAGCAGAAAGGTTGGAAGAGGGCAGGTCAGGGATAGTGGAGCAATCGAATCAGTCAGGTGCTTGCAGGTGGCATAAAGGGCTAGCTGGAGGTACACTATGGTTCTGCACCTTCAGTGAGGTGCTATGATCTAGTGAAGGAAGAGAGGTCAGGCCACAGGAGTTCCCATGATGGTTCTGTCACGGATTCCCATGAAGAGCCTCAAAGAGTCACTTAACCATTTCATGCCTTAGAATTACCCATCTGTAAAAGTAAAGAAAAATGCCAGAACACCCACCTGCTGAACAACCACTCATAAGACTCTTCAAAGAACATTAGCTCTAGAAATCTCATTATTGAGTGCCGCACGCAGCATTTTATAACATTTAGGTTTTTTTTAAGACCATAAGACTCTTCATGCAATTTAAGAACTCAGAAAATATTCTTATGTAGCAGCAATAGGAAGCTATTCCCCCAACCCCACCCCATCTTTGACCTAGGGATGGGAGGTCCTGGGTTCTTTTCTAGCCTCCGACATTTCCTAGTTTCGTGACCCTGGGCAAGTCACTTCAACCCCACTGCTTGTCTGCCTTGGAACCAATAGTCCATATTGATTCAAAGATGGAAGATGGGAGGGGGAGATGAGAGGGAGGGGGAGGGAGAGAGGGAGAGAGAGGGAGAATATCCTTGAAATCTCAGAAATGTAAAAGACTGAAAATAAAGAATTTTTCCCTGCCCTCAATGCTGAAAAGAGACTTTAGAGCTTATCTAGGCTGAGCTCCCTTGTTTTATAGATGGAGAAACTGAGACCTGGACAGGGAAATTGATTTTCCCAGGGTCAACATAACTAGTTCCAAAACTGGGATTCAAACATGGATTCTCAGGGTTTCTAGTTAGCTCAGTGGATTTGATAGCCAAGCCTAGAGGTGGGTTCTGGATTCAAATCTGGACTTAGACACTTTTGAGCTGAGTGACCCTAGCCAAAGCACTTAACCCCAATTGCCTATCCCTTACCATTCTTCTCCCTTGGAACTTGGAACCTTAGTATAATTTGAAGACCAGAAGGTAAGGATTTGTTGTAAACATGGATTTTCTACCTTCACATTCTTTATTTCTGTAAACACCATGCTGTCTCCTTGAAGAAAATGTTGGACTTAGGATGGATGGGTGAGGAACCTAAGTAAAGTGCTTGTTTCAGCAGGTCATATTTCTAAAAGTTATTGCAAGGATGTTGTTGGATGCTCTAATTTATACTCTTCCTCATTCTAACATCTATTAAATAAACCTGAAAACCATTTTAAGCAAAGTTATTTAAAATGAAAGCAATAAAACATAACATGGGGAACCGTGTGAAATAATTTTCACCCAAGTCATTTAAGCAAGTTGTTACCCCAGTGCTCAGCCAGCTTTGCACTCCAATCTTTGCAGTGACCAGAAGTCCCCACACTAAACCCCCACCCCAGATCTCCAATGATAAGTCAACAACAGAGTATACTCTTTTATTAAGCTGGAAAGGTTTAGCATGAGGGCCTAGCAATAGACTAGGTATATGAATGAAAAGGAAAGAAAGAAAAATAGAAGGAAAGAGAAAGAAAGGAAGGGAGGGAGGGACAGAGGGTCAGGGGGGAGAGAGACAGAGAGAAAAAGAAAGAAAGGAAGAAAGAGAGAGAGAGAGAGAGAGAGAGAGAGAGAGAGAGAGAGAGAGAGAGAGAGAGAGAGAGAGAGAGAGAGAGAGGAAGGAAGGAAGGAAGGAAGGAAGGAAGGAAGGAAGGAAGGAAGGAAGGAAGGAAGGAAGGAAGGAAGGAAGGAAGGAAGGAAGGAAGGAAGGAAGGAAGGGAAAGAGAAAAGACAGATTCTTTTTTAAAAGAAAACAACCAAGCAAAATCAGTGAGCTTCTTTACTATATAGGTGACAGGGTTATGAATTTGGGCCACAGAGTTCAAGACCTAATCTTGGGACTACAGAGACCACATTATCTAATCCATACAAAAGTCCTTTCTACAATCTTCACAACAAATGTTCATCCAGGCTTTACCTCCAGTAAGGGGGGAACCCACTTGTTCCTAAGGTGTCCTATTCTCTTTGGACCAGATCTAATTGTTAGACAGTTTTTCCTTTCATGTAGCCTGAATTAGCTTCTTGGCAACATTCACCCATTGCTCCTAATTCTGTCCTTTGAGGCCAAGCAGAGCAGATCTAATCCCACTTCTCCATAAGTGCCCTTCCAATACTTGAAGAAAGCTATTGTATGCCCTTTAACTTGTCATTTCTTCAAGCTAAACATCCTTTCATTCATGGAATCCAATTTAGAAATAGATGGAGTCATTGAAATCGTCTTACCTAACCCCTTTTATATTGAGGAAATTATGGTCCACTGAGGATACGTGATTTGTTTAAGGTTACTCAGGCAATAAGTAGATTTCTTCAGTCTCTTCTCATGTGGCTTGACCTCAAACCCTTCATCATTCTGGTTGCCTTCCTCTGGATTCTATTCTGCTTGTCAGTGTCCTTTTGTAGTTAGAACTGAACACGATATTCCAGATGCAGTTTTATCAGGGCAAAGTGTCAGTCTGATCCTACTCTGGCTGCAGCCCAAGGTTGCTTTAGCAATTTTTGTTTTGTACCTCCCAGCCCAAAGATAATCAAGAGGGGGAAAAGAACATTCCTTCCTCTTCTCTATCATGAACATCACCATCTCATCCATCCTGAGCAATAGTTCTGTTCTTCATTATCTTACCCCTCCTTCCTTCTTCCAAACATTCATATTATTATTTGAAATCTTTGAACTATTATTTGGACTTGACCTTTTTTATGTGATGAAGAAAACAATGGGTTTATTTACATGGGAAAAATATTTTTAAAAGGGGGAGTGGGCAACTAAGTAGCAAAATCTGGCCTCAGAAATTTAGCTATGTGACCCTGGGCGAGTCATTTAACCCCATTTGTCAAACCCTTGCCAGCTCTTCTGTCTTAGAATTAATAAGACTGGAGGTGGGGGGGGTAGGGGGAAGAAGGAAGGAAGGAAGGAAGGAAGGAAGGAAGGAAGGAAGGAAGGAAGGAAGGAAGGAAGGAAGGAAGGAAGGAAGGAAGGAAGGAAGGAAGGAAGGAAGGAAGGAAGGAAGGAAGGAAGGAAGGAAGGAAGGAAAGAAAAAATGTGATCTCTTGATCGTAACGATAAAAAGAGAAGCTGGGGTTAGTCCTGTTAATTCATAATCCTTAAGGTCAATTTTATGGTATAGTGCAGTGTGGACATGCTATGTGGCACACAAGGGAGTAACATCCAATAGAGCACTGAACCTGAAGTCAGGAAAACAGGGATTCAAAGCCTCTCTAAGACAGCAGCTCTTTGTCTGACACTATTAGCTGACCCTGGGCAAGTCAAATTCTCTTTGCTTCAGTTTCTTCATTGATAAAATGAAGAAAATAACACCTCTCCCTGGGTTTTTTTTTAAGGATTAAATGAGATATTTGTAGAACACAATACAAAACCACATTGTATAAAGTTAGTTTTTGTTCTGTTTCTCCATAAACAGTATATGACATGTGAAGAAAAAGAGAAAATCCTTTTAGACTTCCCAATTTTTGTCTTTAATCAACTGAGTGTATTTAAGAGCTTATTAAATTCATGGTACATTTATTTTCTGGAATTTTCTCTCACATTCCTCTCTTTCTCTCTTCTCTGTCTCATCCTCACCCTTCCCTGCCCTCTAACCTTTTTCTCACCATTTCAGTTTAATGTTTTGGCTTATTACTTTCCACTTAATTAATCAAATCAGTTTGGTCATTTGACCCTGGTATAAACAACACCACTACTTCTCTTATCTACTACATTTCTTTCTCTTTCCACTCTCACTTCTTGACTTCCTCACCCTTTTTTTAGTTTAATTAATTAATTTAGACTATTTTTCCATGGTTACCTGTTTCATGTTCTTTTCCTTCCCTTTCTACCACCTCCTCCAATAGCCAAAATGCAATTCCATTGGGTTTTACATGTGTCATTGATCAAGACCCATTTCCATATTATTGATATTTGCACTAGAGTGATTGTTTAGAGTCTACATCCCCAATCATATCCCCATCGACCCATATAATCAAGCAGTTGTTTTTCTTCTGTATTTCTACTCCCACAGTTCTTTCTCTGGATATGAATAGTGTTCTTTCTTATGAGTCCCTCAGAATTGTCCTGGATCATTGCATTGCTGCTAGTAGAGAAGTCCATTACGTTTGATTGTACCACAGTGTATCAGTCTCTGTATACAATGTTTTCCTGGTTCTGCTCCTCTCACTCTGCATCACTTCCTGGAAGTTGTTCCAGTTCCCATGGAATTCTTCTACTTTATTATTCCTTTGAGCACAATAGTATTCCATCACCAACATATACCACAATTTGTTCAGTCATTCCCCAATCGAAGAATTGAAAGGCATCCCCTCATTTTCCAATTTGCCACCACAAAGAGCGCTTGCCTCTCCCTTTCTTACTGAATCTTTTCTCCCTTTGTTTTACTTGAAATCTCCCTGTAATAAACCAAATCCTTCAAAGATGTTTCACATTTTTTAAAAAGCAAGTAAATGAAATAGAAGAAAATATACTTTAATCTGCACTATGAGTCCATCAGTTCTGTAGCTGAAGGTGGTTAGTATGTTTTCTTATGAATCCTTTGGCACTCTGGTTGGATGTTGTGTTGATCAGAGTCACTAAATCTTTCAAAGTTAATTATCAATATTACTATAATTATAAAAAATTATTCTGTTTCTTCTCACTTCACTTTGAATTAATATTGCAAAGTTTTTATGAAATCATCTCTTTCATAATTTCTTACAACACAATGGTATTCCATCACAGTTATATATTCTAATTGTTCAGCTATTCTCAAATTAATGGGTATCTTTGCAGTTTCTAGTTCTTTGGTGCCACAAAAAGATCTGTTACAAGGACCATGGGAATTTTTTTGCAACAGAAATAGTTTGAAGAATAACTCGTGTGTGTCCACCTCCAGAGAAAGAACTGATAAATAGAAATAAAGAAGATATGTTTTTATATACATGTATCTTTTTGTCAAATGATACCTTCTGTGGTATAGGGAGTGAAAGACTTGAGAATTTTAATGTAAAAAACAAATTAAAAAATAAAAAGATCTGCTACCTACATTTTTTGTACATGTGGATCCATTTCCTCTTTCTTTGAATCTCTTTGGAGTATAGGCCTATGAATGATATCTCTGGGTCAAAGGTAAGCTTGAACATAGTTACAAATTGCTTTACAGAACAGTTAGACTAGTTCACAGCTCCACCAACAATGCATTAGCATTCCTATTTCCCATATCCCCTTCAACATCCATCATTTTTTTCTTACCATAATCAATTTGATGAGTGAAAGGTAGTGCTTTGGAGTTATTTTAATTTGTATTTCTTTAATCATTAGAGATTTAGAACATTTGTTAAATATGGTTATTGATGTGGATAATATGGCTTTGATTTCTTCTTCTGAAAATTGCCTATTAATATATCCTTTGACCATTTATCAATCTGGAAACTCTTATTTTCATAAATTTGGCTCAGTTCCTATGTGTTTAAGAAATTAGACCTTTTTCAGAGCAACTTGCTGCTGCAAAAAATTTAATCCAGTTACCTGTGTATCTTTTAATTTTGGCTGCATTTGTGGAAAAAAAATCTTAATTTATTTAACCCAAATTATCTATTTTACCTCCTATGAACTACTCCATTCTTGTTTACTCATGTGCTTTTCCTATATCCGTAATTTTTATAGGTAATTTCTTCAGACACCACTAATTTGCTTATGATGCCCTTTCTATAAATCATGTACCTATTCTGAGCTTATTGGGGTATACAGTGCAAGATGTTAGTCTCTGCCTAGTTTCTGCAGGACTACTTTCCAGTTTTACCAATAATTTTTGTCAGATGGTAAATTCTTGCTCCAATAGATGAGATCCTGGGGTTTTTCCAATTCTTGAGCTACTGTGCTCATTTTCTTCTATATATTGCGTATCTAGATTGTTTTGCTGATCAACATCTCTATTTGTAATTCAGTACAATATTTTTTGACAATTATAGCTTTATAATTTAATTTGCAACCCAGTCCTTCTAGGCTGCCTTTCTTCCCATTTTTCCTTCATTGATTCCCCTCAATGTTCTTGACCTTTTGCTCCTCCAGATACATTTTATTATTTTTTTCTAGATCTCTACATTAAGTCTTTGGTAATGTGATTGGTGAGGCACTGGATAAAAAAAACTGTTAGGTGGTATTGTCATTTTATTATATCTGTTTGGCTTACACATTAGTAATTAAGAGTTATCCAATTATGTGGGTATCTTTATTTGTTTGAAGAATATTTCCCATGTGTTCTTGCAGGTAGACTCCCATGTATTTTCTACTGTCTGCAGTAATTTTAATTCTCTTTCTGTTTCTTCCCAATGGGTTTTGTTGGTAAAAACATGCTGATGATTTGTGAGTTTGTTTTATATTTGCTGAAGTTAATTGTTTTGAAAACTTTTAGTTGACTCTTTAGGGTCCTCTTAGTATACCATCATATCATTTATTTTAAAAGTGATAGTTTTGTTTTCTTGTTGCTCATTCTTATTTCTTGTCTTACTGGAATAGCTAGCATTTTAGTTCAATACTGAGTCATAATGATGATAATAGACACTCTTATTTCACCTTGATCTTATTAGAAAGGCTCCTAGTTTATCCTCATCATAGATAATGCATATTCTTGGTTTTAGACAGATACTACTTCATTTCCCTGTGCTTTATAGTGTTTTTAATAGGAATAGATGATGTATTCTTTCAAAAACTTCTACATCTTTTGAAATAATCATGCAACTTTTGTTTTTGTTATCAATATAATCGATTATATTTTTAATTTTCCTAATATTGAACCAGCCCTCCATTCCTGGCATAAGTACATCTGGATATGGTCTCCCTTCTAGTATTTTTTAAATTTTATTTTAAAATTTAAATTTTTTGTTTAGAAATTTATTTTAAAATTTTAAATTCTGTATCAATATTCATTAGGGAGATTGGTTTATAGTTTCATTTTCTACTTTGATTACCCTTAGTTTTGTTATCAAGAACCCTATTTGTGTCATGGAAGGAACTCAGTAGGACACCTTTTTTGCCTACTTTTAAGTAAGATAGTTATGTAATATTGGACTTCATTAGACCCTGTTCACTTCAAGGGGGATGGGGAGATGTCTGGCCTGAGTTTCTGTCCTTTTATGTCCTGCTGCTACTTCTGCAGCTCAGTCTGTGACAGTCTGCATGTTTCCAGTGCTTCCATAGTGGCATGATTCAGGGAGAAGTCTGCCACTGCTACAAGTTAGGTCTGTTGGTTTATTAAATGTAAGCAGAATGCTACTAGCCTAAGTCATAGTTAGCCCACTGGGAGGTTCTTCAGATTCAAGATGACTCAACTACATACTTCCCCTTTGGCTTGATATCCTGTCCTGGTTACTCCACTGCAGCCTTATATATAGGGCTAAAGTTATAGCTGAGGCACTACTCTACTCTTGAGTTCAGTACTCAGATAAGAGTTGACAATTGTTCCTTTCCATCTTGGGTATATGAACCAATTAGGTAATGGGCAACATTGCTGCCATATATCATCTATTCTTGATCCTGGCACTATTTCAGGAATCCTCTGGTTTCCTTGTCTGCCCTGGATGTCTTGTCTCAGCTCCCTTTCTATTCCTAAATGTTCTCCATCCCTACTGCTCCAGCAGTTGCTCCTAGCCAATTCATGCCCCAGTCCATACATTTCTCTCTCTTCCCAAGCTGCCTTTGGTTGGAAAAATGACTCATTATGACTTTTTTTGCCTTTTATGTTCAGAATTTGGTCTGGAACATTTTCTAGATTATTGCAGAAGAATTGTGCTGGGTAGAGTTGCAGGGAAAAAAATGCTTCCTCTCACTGATTCTACCCATTTCATACTTTCTAGAATAATTTCTTCACTATTTTCTTTCCTTCTTTTTACTCCAAACTTCCATTTATCTTCACAATGTCTCTCAGCCAATATTTCTCCAGTATCTATTATAGACACATATTATATAATAATATTGTGACCTATTCTATCCTTGTTTACTCTTTTGCCTCTTTGAACCCTTCTTTTTCCTATTATCACTTTTCTAGTGCTTTAATTGCAATGAAATAGAGATCAACCCTATTTTTAATGGGACAATAGAGATGACAGAAAAAGTGATTGTACGTATATTAACACAGAACCTTAAAACGATGCATCAGGAAAATATATGTAGTATCTGAGTTCACAAAGTAAAATGAGAAGTTAAGATAGAAACTTCCTCAAGAGACAGCAAAGAAACTGAGAAGTAGAGATGGGAGAGTATAGCATAAAGAGCACCATAACTTGGAGAAAGGAAGACTTACAGTCATTTCCCACTTTGAATACACGTTATGTGACCCTGGGAAAGTCAGGAGTTGGCCTTGGGTTCTCCAGGCATCTGTTTCCATTCTCGACTTCATTTTGTAGTGTCAAATATTTGTAGTTGTGCAGATGTACTTTTAGTCTCTAAGGCAAATGTCCATGAAATTTTAGAATGCTTTTGTTGTTGCCATAATTAAATCCCTTGTTCTTTAGCCATGGTTTTCTATTTCCCTGCTTTCCCTAGTACAATCACCTTTTACAGAATTTTCCCTAGCATTGTCATAAATCATAAAACCATGACACTTTCAAAAGACTATAATTTCAACTAATATATATCTGGAATATATGCTTAAAATTCAAATTCTCTTTCCTTACATTTTAAACATCTTAATTTAAACTTAGTTTAAAAGTATTTTTAAAATCTTTTCTTCAGGGGAGAGAATTTGAGAGGGAATGGAAAAATGATAGTAATTCAAAAAAGAGTGAAACAAACAAAGAAAAGAACATTGGTGATCTATTTTAAAAATATGCAGGAGAGAGAACAGCGAGACGGCACAGTGGATAGAAAGCCTGACCTGGAGATGGGAGATTGAAGGTTCAAATCTAGCCTCAGACTCTTCCTGGTTGTACAACCCTGGGCAAGTCACTTTACCCCAGTTGCCTAGCCTTTACTGTTCTTCTGCCCTGGAACCAATACTTAGGGTTGTTTCTAATTCAGAAAGTAATAATATGTGTATGTATACACACACACACACACACACATCACACACAGGAGAGGGTAGAAAGATGTTCATAAGGGTTCCCAGATGAGAAGGATAGTAGTAGACCTGCTACATTTAATTATATGTGTGTATATATATATATACTTTTTTTAAGAACAAGTTGCACTTAACTGAAATTCATAGCATTATGCATATATAATCTTTTTTTCCTTTGTATAAGGAAATGTAAACTGCTGATGTTATAAAGTTCATAACACTAAAAAAAGAATTTTTTCCAAATAAGAATCACAAAACCATAAAGCATATAAATGGAAAAATAATCAAATTACATTTCTTCAGATTGCCTAATTAAAAGAATCACCTACCCATATTTATGTCAACTTAGATAGCTCATTATCATTACTAAAATATGAAATTTAATCATTTACAGTGATATATGCCAAACAGTAATAAAATAGGTGCTCTACAAAATATTCTTTATTTAGAAAAAGATATCTTTGAATCAGTGAGCTGTTTTCTGTGTTTTATTCAAGTGTTTTAGCATTTTTCATCTGTTTTCTATATGTGCATGCATGTATATATTCTTATTATGCATGTAAAATAATAAGGTCACAGTACACTGCCAGAGATGGCAGAAGATAGTAAATCCTTTTTTCTTAAAAAGTCCATAATAGTAACTTCAGCCTAGTGTGATAGTAGAAAAAGACTGAAGAATGCTGAGGAATTTAATGCCAGCAAACATGTTCCCTTTGAAATGGCAAATTAGATGTGCAGTAAGATTTTGGTCACACTTCAAAGAATAATGCGCTGAGCTGGAGCGCCATCCTGTTTACTCTTGCCCTCCCCAATGAGGTTTCTATATGTTAAACAGGCTTTTGACTACTTCAAAGAATGTTTGAAGTCCACACTCCACATATCTCATGCACAAAGACAAACTTTCTCCCAAATTTCTGCTGCTAATATTATTTCTGCTCATTATGTTTATAAAGTAAGTAGAACCTGGCTTTTTTCCGTCAAATACTGAAAAGGGTTCCACTTTTCCTTTAGCTATGACAGTGAGGGCCGCCTGACAAATGTGACCTTTCCAACCGGAGTGGTCACCAACCTTCATGGAGAAATGGACAAGGCTATTACGGTGGACATCGAATCATCCAGCAGGGAGGAAGATGTCAGCATCACTTCAAATCTGTCATCAATTGATTCTTTCTATACCATGGTTCAAGGTAACAAAAGAATTACTATAAACTAATTTTGTGATTGAATATTTTCTAACATCATTCAAAAAAGGGCTTTTACAAAGAATATAAGCACCCTCCTAATAAGGGTGCCCCCAAACCCATCCTTTTCATAATAACCCTATAAATACAGTTTAGTCAGACTCACTGGAAAGTTACAAAACTCCCATAACCTAATTTGGTTATCTATTTGGGACATTTTTTTTTCAAGAAATGATGCCCCCTGAATTTTTTGATTGTTATTTTTACCAAACACTATTATTGCTAAAACAATTAATGACATTAAGCAGAGTGATAAAATCTTCTAAATGCTTGAAGAAATATATTGAAAATCAAATCTATCCAGCCTCCCAAGACAACACTTTGTTGATTGTATTGCCCATGCCATAAAAGTGAAGCCTCTGTTCTCTCAAACATAAAAATAATATTGGAGGGGAAGGGGGAAGCCCTAAGAATGGACGAGGATTGAGAATTCTAAATACCACATTTATTCTCCTTATACTCAGGCAAAACTTTTACAACAAGCAACAATACGGAAAATTATTTTTAAAATATATTTTAAAATAATGTTATAGCATTGTATATTATGATGTGTATAATATATAAATATATAATAAAATATTAAAATTTTTTAAAGAAATAAAAAGCATTATTAAGGATGTTTGGCTTATAAATGCAGATCATTCAAAATTTCAAAGGATTATTTTGTTTTTAATTGCACAATGTTCCAGATGTTTATTCCACATCCATGGTTCAAACATTTCTGCTTCATCGCTTTTTCAGATCAGTTAAGAAACAGCTACCAGATTGGTTATGATGGTTCCCTGAGAATTATCTATGCCAGTGGCCTAGACTCACACTACCAAACAGAGCCACACGTACTTGCTGGCACAGCCAACCCAACAGTGGCGAAAAGAAATATGACTCTCCCTGGGGAGAATGGCCAGAATTTAGTGGAGTGGAGATTCCGAAAAGAGCAAGCCCAGGGAAAAGTCAATGTCTTCGGTAGAAAACTTAGGGTAAGTAAATGTTCAAGAATGCCTTCCTAATCCTTTGTGTATTTAAGTGCCCAGTGGGCATGAAAATTACCCACTGCTGAGCAGAGGCACTGGAGCTAGCTACCAAACCTGCTTTCCATTTTCAATATAATGAAAGGTAATTTTGTCAGGAAATATTTTATGCTTGAAATCTATAAGGGAAAGTTGTTGTCAAGGTTGTTGAAAGTTTCCCTTCCTAGAGCAGCCCCCACAACTAAAGATTATTATTTCTAGGACCCCCAATGGTATCACGATGAAATTAATCCATTGTAAATCCAACTTTAGCCATGCTAATGAATAATTAGACTAATTGATTCAGCAAGATAGTTTAGGTTTCTATTTATATCAGTACACCATGGCTTCTCTTCTTCATACTTCACCCTGGCCAGGTCTGACTCCCTCCATTGAGGATGCAAAGATTTTTTTTTAAACAAGCTATAATATGGAAACAGGTCTAAGTTGGTACTGAGAAGGGCCCAAGTGATAATCCACAAAATGGTTAACTGAACTTCTACTGTACTCCATTTGAAGGTGACTTCTCTCTTGTCATTTGGCTTCTCTTCCACCCCCCTCCCAATTCTCCTAAAATAGACCTTGAATCGACTATAGATTGCCATCTTCAGACACTAACTACTGCTTTTGTATTATTAATGGGACCCCCTATTTTTATTATTGTTCTGAGAAATACTCTGGTAATTCCTATTTCTGCTCTCAATGGCATAATTGATTTTTTGGTAAAATGTCCCTCTCTCTTTACCTTCACAATTTTGTAAGGCACTTTCTTTTCCCTCCCTATCCTACAGTAGGCCAAATATATCTAGCAGGCAAACTATGATTTATGACAGCTATTTGGTAAAGACAACATAGATTAAGTACTCAAAACTAGGTTGCCAGGAGACCACCTTAGGACCACAACAGACATCTGAGTTATTAGAATCGAACCTGATTCATTCATTCTATTAGTAAATACACTGCAGTTTATCAAATAAAGGTGAATAACTTTAGACAGTTTTTCCTGACTAGTATTACATCACTTGCCATTTTGTGCAAAGTCATTACAATCAAGGGAGAGACTCCAGAACATAAAATGTGCCTTTTAATGCCTGTTATTTTTTGGCTCCCCAAAAGTTTATGTTTTTTCTCATACCCACAGTAGCAATTATTCACCTTGGCAGTCCCTCAGGGTGCAAAAATATCTACCCAACTCTGTCACCATCTACTTACACGAAACTAAAAGAAGCAGTGAGGCAAAAATGGTGGCAGGGACATTATTTTTTCAAGGAGTTTGCTAATAGCCATCCATCAACAGTTGGCAGAAGAACACTGGAGTTGGTTCACAGGCAAACTACCAACTAAAAATGGAACTTCAGAAATGTTAACGTCTCCCTTATCATTCATTTACCCTCTAAGAAAGGATATTCTTTGGGCTAAGGGACTTGGTTCATTCATTCATTCATTCATTCAACAAATATTTGTTAGTTGCATGTTTGGACTGCTGCCCCACCACAAAAGGGGGAAAAAACCCTATGAATTACAGTTTTAAACTGGTAGGAAAACAAAGGTGAACCCCCCCAAATCCCTGCTCTTAAAGATTTTACAATCTACAAAGAACATTTATTTGTGAACAGTAGGTAAGCAAGGGTTAGACAAGGGAGAATATGATAGAGACAAAAGAAATATCTGATTAAGTGCTTTAGGAAAATATTTTCCTTTCAGGTAGCAAAGGAAAACTTTGAGGAGTGACGTAGAACCTGAGCTAGGAGACATGAGTACTATTGTTACCCTTGTAGCATCTTTGAATAGAGTAGGGCGAACGTGTCAGACTGTGCAGGCTGCCAGCCCAAACCAAATTAGTCAATCAGTAAATATTTATTAAGTTCAAATTATGAGCCAAGCTTTATACTGAGGGTGCAAAAAGAGGCAAAAAACAGTTCTTGCCCTCAAGAAGCTTACAATCTAATAGGCTTAATTAATTAAAAAATTGAAATGTAACCAGGAAATGGTTAACAAAATAAAAAATACAACAGAGATAATGTGGATTTGTGGATTTCTAAATTAATGTGCTGTTTGCAGTAATCCTGAGTTTGACACTATTGGATAAGGGAATAGGGTCAGATATCATTCCTGTGACTTCGGTGGTATAAGGAGATTCCCAATGAGCAATATTCCTTCACTAATAAAGGCTGGTAGTTTCTCTGCAATTCCCAATCTTAGAGAGGTTCCTGAAGCATCATGACATTATGTGACTTGTCCAGTGCCAGACAGCCAGTAGACATCAAAGGAAGGACTTGACCTTAGGACTCCATAGTTCCAATGCCAGCTCTGTGTCTACTCTATCTTTCTGGCTCTGGAAAAGACTCAAGTCTTTAACAGACAGGATAGATTGACCACCTACAGGGGCAATGTTCTGGTTATTAAGCCTCTTGTAGAGGGCATGGTGGGGGTGACGCTATGACTCTTTCAGTTATTTCTATTATGTGTGCTTCTTCTCTAAGTTAAGGTATCATCTGGCTCTATAGTTTGAAACTCATTTTTATTCTTATACCCCAAAAGAGACAAATATCCCCAGGGATCACTTTCCTCCAAAAAAGAAATAACTGATTGAATCTCTGATGAGTTTATTACCCTCAAATTATCCCTCTCCAAGTCATGCTGGGTTATCATCTAGATCCTGCCCTCCATGTATGATGTTGTACCCCATGATACTGTCCAGTATCCTTTTTCTTTACATTTTCTTTCACTGGTCTCATCAGCAATCATGTGTTAAACTATCTTCTCTATGCATATGACTCCTTAAGTCTTTATATATCTAGCCCTACTTTCTCCTGAGGTCTTTTAATTATCTCTAACTCAACATATTCCTCCCTTATCAGTCTTCTTCATGCCCAACCCCTAGTACCTTTGACTGATTTTCATATGGAATGGTTTCAAGTCTCATTAACACCCTGATTACCCTTCTCTGGATATAATCCAGCTTGTCGATGTCTTTCCTAAAGTGTTTTTGCCAAAAACAAAATAACACTTTAGATGTGGTCTTACTAGAGAAGAATACAGTGGATTGTAACCTCTTTCAATTCTGTCCACCTTGCTTCTGTGAATAAGTGCTGGCTTAATGTCACAAGATTTACTCATGTAGCTCTTATGGTATGGTAAGAACCTCCAGCTACCTTTTCTGTGAAACTATTATCTTGATATGCCTCCACTATTCTGTATTTAGCCTCTTGAAATTTTGTGCCCAAGAGTAGAAACCCATACTTATCACCATAAAATATTATTGTACTAAATTCAGCATGTTCTAGCCTGTCAGGATCTTTTTGTTTCCCGATTATTTAAAGCAACATGTGAGCAATCTGTTCAATTTCATTATCATGATATCTTTGCCTTCTTCTAATACTGATGCTGATAAAAATGTTGAACAGAGAAGGGCTTTGGGGAGATCCCTCTGGAATTCCACAAGAAAACTCCCTCCTGGGTTGATATGTAATAATAACCTTTTTTAGAAGTTGTTAATTCAACTAGTTCCAAACCTACCTAGACACACTCTGTCCTTCCATTTGATCCATAGGGCTAAAGAAAAAGACTGAAAAATGCTTTGCAGAAATCCCAGGGCCCTATGCCTATAGCATGGTTTTTAAAAAGATAAAAATCTCTTACCTTCCATCTTATAATCAATACTATATATTGGTTCCCAGAAGAAGAGCAGTAAGGACTATACAAGTGGGGTTAAATGACTTGCCCAGGGTCACACAGCTAGACAGTGTCTGAGGCTAGATTTGAACATAGGATCTCCCATCTCTAAGCCTAACTCTATCCACTGAGTCACCCCCATGGATTGTTTTTTTGATGGATCCATACTAGCACATAGGGATGACTGCTTTTTTTTCCTTCTTAATATTTACCAACTATCTCTTTAAATCAAGATTTTTTCCATAAATATAAATTAAAGCCTATTTATATATAGTTTGAATAATTTAATTTCTTTCCCTTGAAAAACAGAGACAATATTTTCCTCTCTTCAATTCTTTGACCCTTCTTGTGTTTGCCATATTCTTTTCAAGATCATCAAAAGCAGATGTTCAGTAATCACACATGATATTTCTTCTCTAACTGAGATATAATTCATTCGGGCTTGGTGACCTGGAGTAGTTAATGGCCATTGTGTGTCTTCTTTACATCTTATCACTAGCATTAACTCTTAACAAATAGTGTTCTTTATTTTCAAGTTTAAAGGTCGTACTTTCTCACACAGCCAAAAAAAAAATCAACAAGGATTTTTCAGTATGCAATATGTGCCAGGTAGTGCTAGGCACTAGAACAAAATAAGAGCTCGGTAGAAAGTTGGGTTGTTTCATTCTCTGTACTTGTATCCCCAGCAACTCTCAGAGGCTTAATCACTACTGGTTGGTTGATTGATTTTATCATCCTATTAATCCCAACTGTCATCTACCTCTGGCTATCTCTCATTTAAATTTGCTCTTTTCTTGAAATGAAGAAAAAGGAGGAAGAAAACTATATAAGCCTCCAAGAAGTAGAACCTCCCGGAGAACTGAATTTGAATAGCCATTTCTCTTTGCCCGAGTCCAGATGATGGGAGCTCTCCAGTTTGGGAAGAAAACAGACAGTGCACAGAGGCCTGGATGTTGGTTTCTTTTTAAATAGCAAAACCAGGATGCCTCAGCAAGACTTCTCGGGAAACATACGATTTTAAATGGCTTGTTCACTCACACTGAGAGGAGGTTTCCATCTGATACGCTTGATTGCTCTAGTTGATATATTTGATTGCTCTCACATAGACAATGCAAAGATCACAAGGGAGGGTTTCTTATTTTCAAGATAAGATTGGATGTGCCGGCTTTGACTACTAATTTCAGTCCTGTAAAGGGAATAAGGAAGGAAGTCGAGAGAGGAAGTGCTGACATGGGAATTTGGATTAAGAATTGAACTGAAATGTTCAAAAAGCACAGAAAGGGACCGAGAGGGAGGTGGACACTGGATACACCATCATCAACACAAATGAGACTTGACATGTTCCTCATCTGTAGCTAACTTCAGACTCCTTTTTGGCCCAAGCTCCATGTTCTTTTTTTCTACCTCTCATTATTTTTCTTCTGCTAAGACAGACCTTCTCGTTGACTTTTAAGTTATCAAATTTAAACTGACTAAAGGCATAATCCTTACAAGATCTAAATTCAACCCTGGAATCCTGTGTTTGCTGTCTCTATCTCACTGCCTGCCTTATTCAGAATCCAAATCAAGTCCTGGAGAGTAGATGTCTTGAAGAACACTGTACAGTATACTTGGAATCATTCATTCAATGGGTGTGCATGTCTTTTCTGCTTCCAGAAAGGTGATGAAAGAGAAAAAGTAATGATGACACAGAAAGTGAGATTTTTCTTTTAAACCCTTAACTTCCATCTTAGAATCAATACTAAGACAAAAGAACAGTAAGAGCTAGGCACTAAGGGTTAAGTGATTTGCCCAGGATCACACAGCTAGTTAGTGCCTGAGGTCACATTTGAATGCAGGACCTCCTGTCTCCAAGTCTGGCTCTTTCCACTGAACCCCCAGCCCCTAAAAGTGAGATATTAAGCAGAGAACCAAAATTAATCCAGAGGAAGAAGAAATTTAAAATTAGACTTATCCAAAAATATCTTTTGGCATGATTTTTTTAGGGAACTAATGAAATGGTAAAAATGCTTAGAGAAGAGTTTTTCTCCCTATTCTATCCATTTGCTTTTTTTAAGAGACTGGTAAAATAGCAATGGGGAGGGGGAAATGATTTTTTTAAAAGGCAAGCCATAAGCCAACAAAAAGAAAATATATTAGAAAATGAGATATAGATCAATCAGAAACAGTAAAAAGAAAATGGAATCATAGAGCTCAGGGAAAGCACAAGAAGAATAAAAAACAAAGTGATTCCTTATCATGCATATAACAAAATCATAACCATTCTACACTGAAAGAGACCCCAGTGATCATCTAATATAACCATACCTGAACAGAAAATTCCCTGCTATATATCCCCAACAAATAATCATCCAACCTCTAGATAAAGACCCCAAGTAATAGGTAAGTGTGGGCTAAGTATGCCAACATTCCCCAGAGGAACATCCCTCCTCCATCCCTACCATAGGCTGGCATACCCAGATCAGAGTCTTTTGCATGCTTTTATAAATTAATCAAAGAAAGACTATTTTCTAAGCTCCTTCTGTGTGCTAGGCAGCCCATTCCAATTCCATATAGCCCTAATTGTTAGGAAATGAATCTTTACACTGAGCCAACTACCCCTAGTTCTGCCTTCTAGGATTAAGGAGAGTAAATGTGTGCCCTCTCCCAAGGAGCAGTCCTTTCGACACCTGAACACAGTTTATAGCCAAATTTTCAGAAGTAAAAATATTTGCATAAAACACACATTGTGTAAAGGTTGTTTTTCTTTGTCTGACACTAATACATGACTAATACAGAGTGTGTTTATTTTTGTCAGAACTGAAATTTAGCACTTTCCTTGAGCCAAATCAAAGACAATTTATAGCACTAAATAACCATATTAACCTTAGAAACTGTTAAAGAATGCAGGTGCTTAAAAGACCATTAGTGAATATTTGAAAAAGACCCAAGAAGTTCTATTTGGGGAACTAAATATTCTGATTTTTAAAATGTGGAGCTGGGTAAACAGTGATTATAAAAGGTGTGTGTATAACAGGATACGGACTTCTTGACTACTACAAGCACAGTCTAAAGCAGGATGAATCTAGTACCCACCTGTATCAAATTGGTTCCCTGAAGAAAGGGATCAGGAGACGGTTTCCATTTTAGAACTTTAACATCCCATCCCCTATATTCATTTTCTCTGTCTATCTGTCTCTCTGTCTCTCTGTCTCTCTCTCTCTCTCTCTCTCTCTGTCTCTCTCTGTCTCTGTCTCTCTCTCTCTCTCTCTCTCTCTCTCTCTCTCTCTCTCTCTCTCTCTCTCTCTCTCTCTCTCTCTCTCTCTCTCTCTGTCTCTCTCTCCCTGTCCCTCTCTATCTCTATTTTCTCTAGATATATATCTTTCTGTCTCTCTGTCTCTCTCTCTCTTGTCTCTCTATCTTTCTCTGTCTCTCTGTCTCTCTGTCTCTCTCTCTGTCTCTCTCTCTCTCTCTCTCTCTCTGTCTCTCTCTCTCTCTCTCTCTCTCTCTCTCTCTCTCTCTCTCTCTCTCTCTGTCTGTCTCTCTGTCTCTCTCTCCCTGTCCCTCTCTATCTCTATTTTCTCTAGATATATATCTTTCTGTCTCTCTCTGTCTCTCTCTCTCTTGTCTCTCTATCTTTCTCTGTCTCTCTGTCTCTCTGTCTCTCTGTCTCTCTCTCTGTCTCTCTCTCTCTCTCTCTCTCTCTCTCTCTCTCTCTCTCACACACACACACACACACACACACACACACACACACACACACACCAGCCATGTTACCTTTCTATATCTGTTTCAAAGTCAGTCAACCGGAATACTGTAACACCTGCCCCTACCTTCCTCATTTTCCTATAATTAGCCTTGTGCCATCTAAAAGTTGTTTTGAATATTTCCATGACAGACACTATCTAAAAATGGTGATGTAGTTCAGCCCTACCTCAAAGAGCCGCACCAGAAAAAAAATGATCTGTGGTCCATTATTTGAGCACGGGGCAGCATTAATTTTGTTGATCTTTTGTCCCCCCTCCAAAAAAAAAGTATTAAGAATGTCTTTATTACCTGAATGGGGGGTTCAACATTTAAAATGAATGATATCAAATTACGTGATTCCTGAAAGCAGTGGTGAAAGAGAAGCCTGTCCAGAATATGGGCATCTCTTGTATTTTACCTACTGTTTGCAGTGCCCACAGAGAGGAATGCAGAGGAGCAGGGGCAGGAAGAAAAGCTGATCCATTAATCCTCCATGAAACGCTGCCTGCTGGAAAACACAGAGGGTGGGGGTCCAAAAGCAGTGGGAATTTCTGTCTAAATCCTAGGCTTGGGTTAGGAATGTGAGAAAAGAGAAGGGGTACCTTCTAATTCTTTCCTTATTACATCAACTTGAAAGAGGATAAAAGAAAACATGTATGTGTTCTGTGTCTGCACCAAGTCCCCACCATCTGGATAAAAGTGAAGAATTCAGACAGCCATCCAGATGTTTTGTCTACATGATACCAAATATCCATATGCTTACAAATGCCCACATGTTCGGGGTGGCGGACCGCATGGTCAGCAAGCCTAGCCACATGCTTCTCTTTTCTCCTCTTGTTTCAGTGGTGTGCAGACATGGGCACAGACAAAACAGGTGGGAAAGAAGCCAATAACATATTCTACTAGCAGCAAGGATATTAACTGACATATTAACAGCATTTTACAGTTTTGGGGGAGCTAAAACAAAAACATGCAAAGTTACTAAGAGGCAAAATGGACCCATTTTGCTGTGGAGACTTACCCAGTAGCCTGGGATTTGAACCTAAGTCTTCCAACTCCCAAAACACCATACCGCCTTTCTATAACAAAGGTTATTAGTGTCAAAAAAGGGGGGGGGATTGTCCCCTTGCCAGGGACCATTTCCCAGATCTATCTCTCCTAAACCACTGTAATACTAAATCTAAGGATCTTCTGAAATTCTAACCTGTTGAGTTCTGAGTAGAGGAAGCATCTGCGAAGATAAAGTGAAATAAGAGAAAACCAAAGAGAATTGAAAAACAAATGAAAACTGAGGAAACAGATTGAGTCGGGGGAGGAGGAAAGACAAGAAAATGAAAACAGATGGGAAAATAACAATGATCAGCATTGTGCATGAAAAGATGTGGTACGTGTGGGATCACCTAAGAGAAAGAAAAAAAAGAGAGAAAGTCTAAGAATGCAGTTTTTTAAAGTTTTAACTAAGAAAGGCAAAAGCCAGTACAAAAACTTTTTTCCCAATCAACTAAAAATTTTGTGCCGATATGGCTTGGAGAACAGGAGCCTGCTAACCCAATTTAGTGTAGTCATGAAACCCAATCTGCCTCATTTATCGCTATATAATTTCATGGGGATTATTATTTCCCTCTTTTTGATGTCAGTTCCAGAAAGGGGGCTCCTATTTTTGTGATCACTTATTCACATCAAGATGGAAGCATGGACAGTCCAAATAATTGACTGTCTCAGAATCAAAGCAAATAAAAATCATAGAATATTAGAACTATAAGGATGAATATCCTCTACAGATGAGGAAACTAAACCCAAAACTGTTTCATTGTTGCCCAAGAAACACAGGTGATTAAGTAGTAAGACCACAGTCTAGATTTGAAGACTGCCTATCCATTGTTTTCCCCATACCACCTATTAACAATAAATGTTAGGGAAAATTTATGTGTAAATTTGATACTGGAATAAAATAAAGGAAAAAAATTTTAATTAAAGAGAACTAAAGCAGAACAAAACAAAACAAAAACAATAAATGTCTGGGTATCTACCATCAGGTATTGTAGGGGTGATTTATACCCAGCATATCTGCCTTGTAGGAGCTTCCAAACTAATTGAAGAGATTAGGTAAATAACAATAAAATGTGTAACAGTTGAAATAACATATTATAAAATAAATAACTGCTGAAGAAAGTCAGAAGAGATAGAGTGATGTCACTTGAGGCTAGCGTCATCAGTGAAGCTTTTTTAAAGATGGTGGGATTTGAACTATGTCTTGAGATACAGGATTGCAAAGATGAAAATCTCCTAATTCCAACTCCGAGACTGATCGCTTCTCTTCTGTATTCTTGTGCTGCTCAAGAAGGTTGTTTGTTTTTTTTTTTAATTCTCTAAGACCACTTTGCCACCAGAGCATTAAGTTCCCTCTGGACTTAAACCTTGACCATTTGGGGACAGGATGCTAAGTCAGCACTCTCTTTGAAGAGCCAGTAAATAGGAAAAGCTTCTTAAGGGTTATTGTAGAGCAGGAATTAATGTTTTTTTTTTAAAAAAGTAACTTAAAGAAAGTGTATGAAAAGCAACTTTAGACTGGATTTATCATCTGGTCATAGCGGGGTTCCCCCCTTTCCCCCCTTGCTTTTTAGAGAAAACTGATAGCAAGGTCAGCTGAAGCTACTTGCAGGTATCAGCAAAAATTAAGCAAAAGATTTCTATCAATGAATGCAGCTAGGACCCCAGTCACATAAAATTGAAATTTCCTCTTTCATTTGGATATATAATTTTGGAAATTAAGTTCTTTCTCTAACACTTCACCAACAGTTCATTCCCAGGGTATATGGAAAACTATTCTCTGTGTTTATATTGATTCAGTGACAATGGCCATTAGACTTAGTATGGATTTCCAGATCTGCCCATGTCGGTAGTACAGGCATTATAATGTGCCTTGAGCCAGATTTGTAAGTAGATTGCAATGCTCACATGGAGTTGACTTGGATTCTGAAGCAGGTCTCATTTCTCCAGATTTTGGCTAAAATAATAAACCCATCTACCAGGCTCTGACTTTCTGGGAGGTCACTTCTCGACTTTTTTCATTAGCAGTCATCAATAATATGGCTTCCAATTCATTGTTCTACAGAGGAAAAGTTGAGTTTATCACTACCTTTTATTTACTGTCACTGTGATTAATTTCCATTTGCTCAGTAATTACTTGCCTCTGTTTTACACTGCTGGTGAGACCATGGGTAATTTAAATGGTTATTCCTTCTGTTGCATCTGTGTCCTCTAAATGACATATGCCTTTAACAAACTCTTCAGCAAATTCATTTTAGTGTGTCTCTTAACCTGTTGACTAAACTTTGAGAAATTTAATTGAAAAGGTTTTGAACAAATGCCAGGCTGTCTCTCCATTTAATGAAACCTTTTAAAACAACCGTTAATCTAATGTCTTGTGCTTACACCAAGAAGTTGCTAAATTAATTTACTGACAAAGGGAATCAATCATCATAAATGGTGTTTAAACAATAGTGGGGACTTTGAAGAGTAATAAGGAACTGGAATTAGAATAACATGATTTATTTTATCATCTTGTTTGTTTTATAAAAGGTTAATGGCAGAAACCTCCTTTCAGTCGACTTTGATCGAACAACGAAGACAGAAAAGATCTATGACGACCACCGTAAATTTCTGCTGAGAATTGCCTACGACACATCAGGACACCCAACCCTCTGGCTGCCGAGCAGCAAGCTGATGGCTGTCAATGTTACCTATTCATCTACAGGCCAGATCGCCAGCATCCAACGAGGAACCACGAGTGAAAAAGTAGATTATGATGGCCAGGGAAGGATTGTGTCTCGAGTCTTTGCAGATGGGAAAACATGGAGTTATACCTACTTAGAAAAGGTAAAATCTACAAACCAAAGATAAATTAGGGACGGAGAGACAGAGGGGTAAGAATGGCAGGTCAACATATCTCAGAGAACTTCGTGGACCCAACTATTTGCTTTCTTTTCATTGTTGTTGCTTGAGGGTTTTATTGTTTTTTATTGTGACCTTTAACATCAATAAACAAGCATTAATTACTTGCTATGTGCTAGGAGCTATTAAGCACTGGGGCTACAAAGGCAAAAATTTGGTCCCTTCTCTCAAGGATCTCACATTTTAATAAGAGAGACAACAGGAAGACAATTGTATACATACAATGTAAATAAAAAGTACTGGGGGTTGTTGGGGGGTAGAAATGGCCTTGAAAGCCCTCTGGGATTTGAACTGAGTCTTGAAGAAAGACAAGAAGCAGAGGTAAGGAGTGAAAAAAAGGTGACTGCATAGAACTGCAGCCGTGTAGAATGGAGCAGGCTAGTGGTGCCAGATCATAGCACTTCCACACAAAGCAGTCATCATCAAGGCAATTTAGTATTGGTTTAAAAAAAAAGACAAAGCTAAGCCTTGTGACTGGCAAAGAGCTGGTCAGCACTAAGTTCCAATTGTTATTTTAAGTATTAAGTATTTTAAGCAAAATAAGTTATTTAAAGTATCTAAGTATTAAGTAAAATTGTTATTTTAAGGTATGTTGGTACAGCAGCGATGAATTTCTGTTAGTGAAGTAGCTTCTCCTTAGTTAAGTCCTATTGTGTGAGCCCCTCTGAAATGCCTGATGTTATAAGCCAAGAAGCAGAAACTCTGCCCACCTCCCAAGCTTTTATATCAGAAACATTGGCAAATAAAGCCCTGATCAGAGCTAGGCCCTAATTGATGCAAATAATGGAAGCCATGAAGCAGTCACAGAATTCAGGTGCATACTAAATGTTTATCGTTGGACTAGAACCAATGACAATATTTAATAACTTCAAATAGTACAAAATCAAATCCATGCAACCACTTCACAGGATTTATTGTTCACACCAATCAGGACCTGCGTGTTTTTTCACTTAAATATAATTCTTTGCTGACTCTTGAATGTTTGAGCAAGTCTACAGATAGCACAATTAAACATGTTCCTATCAGAGCTTCAGTCCAACTAAACTGCTGGGTGATTGGTGCAGTTACTGAGACCCAAAATTTATTTGGGAAATGAGAAAGCACTCAAAGCTGGAAACCACAAGAAATTAGCCTGACAATAACTGAGTCCCTGTTGTAATCCTGCAAAGAGGCGCAAGATGATAAAGAAAAAAGAGGGCAAAAGTATCACTTACAGTAGTAAGGCCTGTATATAAATATATTTCCATCACACAATCAGATTAAGTCTCAGAAGGTCCATTTATTTATTCTTCTCAAGTCAGCCTTAGCTGTACCCAACCTGGAGTAATTGTAGGCACTCCACTCTCTTAGGCATAGGAACTGGCCACAACCTCCAATCTGGATACACAGCTTCATTTAATCAATTTTCACATTGGCCTGTTTGACAAATACTATGAAAATTAGGTCACACTTAATTTTATTATCCTTCATTCAGTTTACCAAAGTTCTAACCCAGTACCACGTCATTGGAGAGGTAAAGCAGTCCAATGGCCCAAAGTGCTGGGCTTTGAATCAAAGACTAAGGGTTCACTTCCCACTTCTGACACTTTCTTACTAGGAGACCTTGAGAAAGTCATGATTTTTTCTGCCCTTCAGTATCCTTATCTATTAAGTGAGGATGACGAGCTTCTGCCCCATAGAGTGGTTGTGTAGACTGAAACTCAAGATGTAACATAGTCAGGAATTACCACCATCATTCCAGCATGCATCATAGATTTCAAGCTTATAAGTAACCTCAGAGACCATCAAGTTTTTCCATCCTATAAGAGAGGAAAAAATAATTAAGAAAAGTCAAGCAATTTGCCCAAAATCATCACACAGCTAGTAAATGTCTAAAGGAAGATCTGAACCCTGGACTTCCTGACCCTTCTCCCAGTACTCTCTCCATGATATCCCAGAGGTAAGCCTGGGTTTGTACTTACCACACCTGTACAGCATAAATTCTGGCAAGTCTTACTAAGTTGGACTTGCTTCGAGTAGAGACCCAGTGACAGATGGACTGTAAACATTTCCCAAGGATCAGCCTAGCAAAGCTTAGAGAGGCTCATTACTACATCAGTCACAAAATGACAAAATATTTCAGCCACAGCAACTCTCAAAGATCTTCACCCAATCAATCAACAAATATTTATGAAGGGCCCAGACTCTGTGCCAGGCACAGTCCAAGGTGCTGGAGACCCAACTGTAACAAGTAAAGCAGCAGCCCTTACTTGCAAGGGACTTACCTTCTATGGAATAAATATAAGGTGAATAAATGCAAAGTAGTTAAATATAAGGCAATTTGAGAGGGATGGTATTAATAGCTGAGGACATCAGGAAAGGCTTCCTGGAGAAAATGGTTCTTGACCCAAACCCAAAGAAAGAGAATTCATCTTCCTCAAGGAGGGAGAATTTGCCAGGCAGCCAGGGAGATAGGAGGTAGAGAATGGGAGGAACAAATAAAGAGCTGTTTGGCTACATCAGAGAGTGCAGGAGGGGAAATAATGTCCAGGAGGGTTAGAATTCATAAAGGCATGCTCAGTAATGATGGAAGGGAGGGCTCACCCCAATGGAATCATAGATCATCAAAGTGCTAAAGTATTATTCATGTCATAATTTTATATTTATTAATTAACATTTAAAGGTTATAGAATATTTAAGGGTTTAAAAAATTCAAATATTGTTTTTATTTTTTTAAATGACCAAACTGAGCTGGAAGAGCTTAAAAGGTAAAAGCAGTTGGTATGTCAGAACCAGGACACAAAATGAATCCTTTTGTCTCCAGACGTGACACCATAGCTCTAGATATCTTAAGAGCCTTTCTAAAAGTGCTTAAGGTACTAATAGAAGAATGGACAAATTAGTTTTCATCACCTTTAGAGAATTAAACTCATCATCATTATCAGGATAGGGACCATGTCCCATGATTTCATTGACATGATGAACTCCCATATGAGGAAACAGCCTACATCACCAAAGACTGATATATTCTCTCCAACCTAAAGTCTTAGGGTTCAAGTGATGTATCCACAGTCTGCTAGGCAGTGGAGTGGCTAGAGTGCTAAGCCTGGAGTCGGGAATATCTGAATTCAAATGTGGCCTTAGGCTCTAGCTGTGTGACCCTGAACAAGTGACTTAACCCTTTTACCTCAGTTTCCTCCTCGGTAAAATGATCTGGAGAAAGAAATATTCTCCATTATGGTTGCCAAGAAAACCCAAATGGGGTCCCATAGAGTTGAAATGACTCAACAACAACAACCCATAGTCCCATCACCAGTATGTGTGAGAGGCAGGGCTTGAATTAGTCTTCTTAGGTCAGCTCTCTAACCCTTGTGCTCTTCTCCCTCTTCTCCAACAAGATAGGAATGATCATTTTACAAATGATTTTTATGTAGCACATGACTAATATATCACACTTTACTCTTTTCTTCTTGTTGAAATACTACTCAAGACTCAGGGTTGAATGAATATGGGTTTCCTTGATAAGGAATTCTTTGCCCCATTCTCAAATGTACTTAGAAAAATGGTTTCAATATGTCTAGAGCTGATTGTAGGGGGATGGAGAGCATCTTGGTAAATAATTGCTAACTATGAGTAGGAATTGCATTTCCCATATGCTGTTTCCTGCTTGAAATATTGTCTTAGAACAGCTTCTCTTCTGCCTGTCTTATGACTTACCCAAATCCATTGACAATCTGCTGTTTGGCCACAAGTGCCTGGGAAAAGAATGGCATAATCATAACAAGGGGCCATATTGTGAATCTCGTGCTGCTAATTGCAAAACCCCTCACAATTAAGCATCCAAGTAAATTGGGCAGGAAATCATTAAGAATACGTAAGGTCAAGGATAACTCCACTGAAACGAGAATTATCCTCTCGAGTGAAAGGTTTTATTTTGTTGTCACCAAATCTGTTTTTATTTTTCTTCCTCCCACGCAAAGACAGGAGGCTAAAATATGTTCTCTCTTTACAGTCAATGGTCCTCCTGCTTCACAGTCAGCGGCAGTACATCTTTGAATATGATTTGCTAGACCGGCTTTCCGCTATAACCATGCCCAGCGTTGCTCGTCACACCATGCAGACAATCCGATCCATCGGCTATTACCGAAACATATATAACCCTCCCGAAAGCAATGCCTCCATCATCATGGACTATAATGAGGAAGGGCTGCTCCTGCAAACAGCCTTCCTGGGTACCAGTCGAAGGGTCCTATTCAAGTATAGGAGGCAAACGAGACTCTCAGAAATTTTGTATGATAGTACAAGAGTCAGTTTTACTTATGATGAGACAGCAGGAGTTCTAAAAACAGTGAATCTCCAGAGCGATGGTTTTATCTGCACCATTAGATACAGGCAAATTGGTCCACTGATTGATAGACAGATTTTCCGCTTTAGTGAAGACGGGATGGTAAACGCACGATTTGACTACAGCTATGACAACAGCTTCAGAGTGACCAGCATGCAGGGTGTCATCAATGAAACGCCATTGCCCATCGATCTCTACCAATTTGATGATATTTCTGGTAAAGTCGAACAGTTTGGAAAGTTTGGGGTTATTTACTATGATATTAACCAGATCATTTCTACAGCTGTCATGACATACACTAAACACTTTGATGCTCACGGCCGCATCAAGGAAATTCAATACGAGATCTTCAGGTCCTTGATGTACTGGATTACAATCCAGTATGATAACATGGGACGAGTAACTAAGAGGGAGATCAAAATTGGACCTTTTGCCAACACTACCAAATATGCGTACGAGTACGATGTTGATGGACAACTACAAACAGTTTACCTGAACGAGAAAATTATGTGGCGGTACAACTACGACCTGAATGGTAACCTGCATTTACTGAACCCGAGTAACAGCGCACGCCTGACCCCTCTTCGCTATGACCTGAGGGACAGGATCACTCGATTAGGTGATGTTCAGTATCGACTGGATGAGGATGGCTTCCTGCGTCAACGAGGCACCGAGATCTTTGAATACAGCTCCAAGGGGCTCCTAACTCGAGTTTACAGCAAAGGCAGCGGCTGGACTGTGATATACCGCTACGATGGCTTAGGGAGGCGGGTGTCAACCAAAACTAGCCTAGGACAGCACCTCCAATTTTTTTATGCTGATCTTACTTACCCCACCAGGATTACTCACGTATATAACCATTCGAGTTCAGAAATTACATCCCTCTATTATGATCTACAAGGACATCTCTTTGCCATGGAGATTAGTAGCGGGGATGAGTTCTACATTGCATCAGACAACACGGGGACACCCTTGGCTGTCTTCAGTAGCAATGGACTTATGCTAAAACAAATTCAGTACACTGCCTATGGGGAGATCTATTTTGATTCCAATCTTGACTTCCAGTTGGTGATTGGATTTCACGGTGGCCTCTATGACCCACTCACCAAATTAGTCCACTTTGGAGAAAGAGATTATGACATACTGGCAGGACGATGGACAACACCTGACATAGAAATCTGGAAAAGGATTGGGAAGGACCCAGCTCCTTTTAATTTGTATATGTTTAGGAACAATAATCCTGCAAGTAAAATTCATGATGTGAAAGATTATATCACAGGTAATTATATTTTTTTCTTTTCAAAGGTGAATTAGTCTAATGACTACACTTAAAATTTTTTTAAGTTTCAGTTGATTTAAAAAAAACTTTTCATCCCCCTTTAACATAAAGACACCTAACATTCCATTATTGTTGTTTTCCAGAGTGTTGGGGTGGCGGGGTGTGGGGGAAAGCCAGTGAAAGTCTGGTGACATTTAAGCAATGTATCAAACTCGGTGCAGGTCAGTGGCGTTTTCTATCCTCCATCCCCACCTTCAAAGCTTGCTCAGTAGGGAAACACTATGTTTCTCTTAACATGGGAATAATGCCATATACACAATTACGTATCTTTGGTCCCACTTTTATTCAGTGAAACATTATCTTCTACCTGGTCAGTGCTAGCAAGATTAAAACCTGTTTGCCTTTGAGTACCCAATATATGTTCATTTTATTCTCTAGTCACTCCATAGATAAATACATATAAATGTATTTAGAAGTATATGTGTAAATATATTACATAATATATGAGCATATATATAATATTATCAATATAAGTATATATTTAAATATCACATGTTATATAAAATGTAATATAATAATATATTACATTAAGGATACATAAATATAATATGTGTAAGAATATCATATATGAGTCTATGTGTAAATATATCACATGTAAGTATACAAAAATATAAGTATGTATAAATATATTACATATAAGTATATGTTATGTAATATATATGCATATATAAATATAAGCATATGCATAAATATATCACCTATAAGTATATATAAATATAATATTGCCAATATAAGTATATATGTAAATATCACATGTAAGATATAAAATATGAGTATGCATAAATATATTACATATGAGTATATATTATATAATATATACGCATATGTGTACATATATCACATATCAGTACATGAATATTTTCATATATAAGTATATGTGTGAATATATCACATGTAAGGATACAAAAATATTAGTATTTGTAAATATATTACATACAAGTATATAAAATATATCACATATGAATGATTAGTTATATAGATATGTAAATATATCACATATAAGTACATATTGTATAATATAATTATAAGTATTATACAATATATATTTCCATTTGTGTATATGCTTAACTGTATAGTTATAATACCTTAATGAATATAATTTGTAAATATTTGTATATTGTGTATATTTTTACATATATATAATTGTTCATCCCTATTGGGGTCTTATTTCCCAACCTCCACTTTGGACTTTCCAACATTTTAATTAATGGGGAGACAAAGAGCTATCCTCCTTTCTTCTGAAGGATCATCATGCCTTTGCTCCATGATTTTTTAGTCTCTTACCATGGTTGTAGACGTAGAGGTAAGCCTGTGATCTAGCAGAGAATGAGGCCCCTGGGGAACGTCAGGAATATTGCTAAGCAAGCAAAAGTTGTGTGGGTATAGACATCTATTTCTGGGCAGAGTGGAGCAGAGACTATGATCTCCCAAAATTCTAGTTTTACCTTCGAGGTTGCCTCATGCACAGCAAAGCTTTTGCAATCGCAGGGTAAGATGGTGCATATTTATACGCAAATACATAAATGAACGTGTTTATAGAAATATTAAAAGGGAGTTTTAATACTCATTTGTGGCCTCTTCAAATCATCCATTACTTAAGGCCCATCTAACGGTAACCTCTTCCACATAGAGGGGCTTACTTTTTATTTTTGAAAGTGCAGAATTAAAATGCAGCATTTGTTATAAATAACATACTACTTAAACATGGGACATGCTACTTAAACCACAACTGCCAGAAATGTCACGTAGTACAAGTCTGATTCAATTCTAATAAAAAGAATCAACATTAGACAAGGTCACACTCATCTCTTCCCTAGCAGACTTTCCTTCTTCAGCACTAAAAAGACCCAAACTGGGAAGATTTCTCTTAAAGAAGATGGAGCCCTAGGGGTTCCAACCTTGCCTGTCATTTCTCTGATTCCCCCATCTATACCCCTTATAACTACACTACAAACCAGTATACACACACGTGTAAGTGCACAACTGATTTTCCTTAGGATTTTGCAGCACAGGCTACAAAATGTTATCCCCCAAGTATGTTTCACGTAACTCAGTTATCTTGCCTGGGGTTAAGATTCTGGCTCATATCACTGCCATTACCGGTTCCTTATAGGTTCTTCTGTCTGTCCCTGTCCAATAAGGCTCTCTTTGCCCCTGGACTCTAGATTCTCAGGGTTCTGGTCCTTCTGGCTGATCTCCCGTTCTTTAACTCTCTGGTCCCTCATTGAACTGGCGCTCTTATTTCCTGTCACCATCACCCGCCATCTTTCCAATCTCTAAAGCAATAAGATTCTTTCATTCTTTCCTTCTTCCTTTCTCTAGTCCTTTTAAGAATTGTCCCACTCACTGCCTCTGCATATGGCACAATCAATCAATATGCACTTATTAAATGCTTACATTCTTTTCTTTCCTTTCTTTTCTGTGCTTCCTCACTCCCAGACTTTTTTTTCTGTCATTTTTTATCTGTCCCCTAATTTTCCAGAAACACTCCCTGCTCCATAAGTGAGCCTGACTCAGGTTAGTACTCTATTTGTTCAGGTTTGGTGTTGCAACAATATGAGACAGTCATATGTCATTCAGCATTTAGCCTTAGTGCACACACACACACACACACACACAGACACACACACACACAGCCCTGCCAACACCTTCTCCAGGATTCTTGGCTACATTTTAAAGCCAATTTCTATTGAGACAGAATCATCAGATCACAGAATTAGAGCTATAATAGGCCTTATAAATCACCTAATCCCACCTCCATTTTTTTTAGTGAAGAAAGAAGCAACTTCTCCAATAGCACTTGGGTAGCAAGTAGCTGAGGTAGGATTTGAACCCCGAAAAAGCTCACTTTCCACTGCCCTTTGGCCACTATACTTCCAAAGTCTTTAAAAGTCTCCATTGGCATTTTAACATAAATATTTCTTCTGAGGTTGCTGGAGGGAGAATAAATGTTGCCCTAAATTTCATGGTTGTTTTTTTGGTCACACATAGAGCGTTTGGAGTTGTTCTTGTTGTTTTTTCCTCAGCGTAAGGTTTTCTTTGATCTCTCATATATCGTCACAAAGAAAATCGCTTTGTGGCCTGTGTGATGAGTTTTCAGCTTCTCCCTTAGTTTAAAAGATAGATACTATCAATGGCCTCGTATCCAAATGAACTTGGCCGAGGGAAGTGACTTCCGTCAGCCTGGTGATGAGGTGAGAGTTTGTGCCCTGGAGAAGCGAATGGGAAACAAGTGGCCCTCCATCATTCTGACAAGCATTTTGCCAGTGGTTATTTAAGAGGTGTTGACAGGGGCTGACTGTAGGGCTGGAAAGCCCACAGCCCCCTGAATTCATCCTCTCCTAGCAACATGAACTGCAGGGAATGCTATAGCAGCATTTTCTACAAAACATCAAAAGAGAGATGGAACAGCATAAAATATATTAGGTGAAATGCAATTTCAAATTTTCTAGCAATGTGCTTAATATCTAAAATAACCTACACCCAACTGTACTCATAAAGCTGCAGCCTGCTGAGTAGTTCGGTAACATTATAACCTCCAGAATAGAATAAAAGCCTTCTTCTGGGCTTAATGGCTTCTTGAGTCACATGGCAACATTTTAAAATACCATTTTAAAGGTTTCCAGGTTCTCTGTCTCCCCAAAAAGTTTGTTTCCACCTGCACCCAGCCAGCCTTTGAAGTGGCAAGTGATGGCAACCACAGTCTCTGTGCCCACGGCTCTGCCAGCTTTTAGCATTCGTCTTTGATTAAGAAACAACTCTTGATGTTAATACTCCCAATTTAGTCTTTTTATTAATAGAAAATGAATTGTGGAACTCTACATATCCTTAGGCAATCATTGTCACAAGCTAATAACAGCACAATTCCTATTAAAGACCATAATTTACTAACGACAAAAACAAACTTCATTGGTTTTCTCCTGCCTGTATTATTTTGGGGGTGTCGGGCAATACCCATTACAGTTTGGGTCTTTAATAAAGACTTAACACTATCACTTACTTTGCGTGAATGACATTTTACTCAGTTGGCCCAAATAAGTGACTGTAACTCCAGATTTTCAGCTTATACCGATAGGCACCTGGCATTATGTTTGTTGTAGCACTCGGGACATCGGGGCAATAGTCTTTGGTCTCTTGAGAAAAAAAGTGGATTTTGAATTATGTGGCTCTAGAGATGGACGTGGGCTCTTTGGCCAGGCCATTTGTGGGTGCGTCTGACTTTTTCAAAGGTAAGGATTCGATTTTAAGAAGCACAAAATAATTCTAACATCTTTCATTTTGTATGTTCTTCTCCTAGATGTTAACAGCTGGCTGGTGACATTTGGCTTCCATCTACACAATGCTATTCCGGGATTCCCTGTTCCCAAATTTGATTTAACAGAGCCTTCTTATGAACTTGTGAAGAGTCAGCAGTGGGATGATATACCAGTAAGCATCAAAAAGGAAAACGGAAGAAATGCGATGAATAGGAGGAACTGTTCCGAGGGAGCTCTGCTCTCCTGGCTTTATTTGCCAGACTTTAATTCAATTAACACTTGTAAAAACAGGCACTGCTGCCTTTTTTGCCCCCTAATGGGGTCAGTAAATTACAAAGCATGATCTTTTGTCAGTCATAAAAATGGGGGGGGGGGCTAAAAAAGAGGCTTCTGTTGTTTAGGGTTAGAACTGTTTTCAGTGGTGGAAATCAAAACCTATAGAGACAGATTATTAATAGCTAACAAAACCTGGAAACCCATTTTTGAGTTCCGAGTTTCCTAGTGGAACCTTGGGAGATCTGATTGATATTGGCAGTCAGAGCCTGAAGGAAATGAGAGAAATAAAAATAGGCCAGGAAACAAACACTACTATCACCGATGTACATGACCAAGTGACGTCCTACAACAATACCCAACTACAGTCCAGCTTCTTCTCTTTGCTATTAATGATGTTTCATGTGACAATGCGAGATACTGAATCACTTCTAGTCATGCTCATTATTACAACCCAACCTCTGGGTATTTATGATATTCCATTGGAAGGAAAAGGACACACGCACACACACACAACTTCTAAAGGATGAAAGGAAATAAATAGAATGGGAAATTGCAAAGTCAGATCTGCCATTTGAGAAAATGGTGCCTCTAATTCGGACCATTCAGAGATCAAAAAGAAAAGCACAACAAAATACCAAGACTTCTAGCTTAAAGCAAGAATAATTAGAGATCAAGAAATTGGGTTACCCCATAATGATAAGAAAAAAGAGACTGCAGAGTTTGGGAGTTTGGGTTGTTGTTTTTTTTTTTGAAAGATTAATTTTTCCCTCCTGGGCAGTTTTCTATCATTTCAGTGAATATAAAGAAAAAAAGGGAACAGTCTCTGTTAGGGGGGAGGGAAACAACAAAAAAAGAGACTATGCAAAGGCCCCAGTTTTCTGCGCTTGGTTAGAAATTATAGGTATTTCAGTCTTCCTTTAAAAAGCAATTTTTTTCTTTTTTAAGATTCACCTTATTTGAAGGTTATCATTCACCAAGTCTTTAAGAGAAGTGGTAAGTGTGAGGAGGAAAGGACACAATTTTAGAGCACAGAGGCTGGACTAGTGATTTCATTAGTATAAGAACCTCCTCTGCCACTGTAGGTTAGCACCCTTTGTTAACCACTGAGTATTTTTTTTCTTTTAATAATTCTTACCTTCTATCTTAGAATCAATACTAACAGTAAAGGCTAGGCAATGAGGATTAAGTGACTTGCCTAGGGTCACACAGCTAGGAAGTATCTGAGGCCAGATTTGAACCCCAGGACCTCCTGTCTCTAGGCCTATTACCCTGAGCCTGACCACTGAGTCTGAAAATTTCCTACATCACTGAGAGATCACCTATCACAGGCGGGGCTTTTACTCAGGTCTTCCTGACGGGGGCTAGCTCTCTATCTTCTAGGCCACATTGCCTCTCATTCATTTACATTTCTAAATTTAAAATGGATGTAGGTTAGTCAAGTGCTATGTAAACATACCAGAGTTTTCTAACATATTTCAGCAAAGGAGCTCCAAAGGCCTATGGCAGTGCATTATTCAATCCCTTCTGGAGTAATTTAAGTCTTTGGCTTTACAAGCTGTTCTTCAAGGCAACCATTAAAGTCTGGTAAGAGTTTCCAGTTAAGGAAAGAGCTCCCAGGAATCCCTGGTAGAAACTATTTGGGCCCATCATTGGTTGTGGAACAAGCCAATGTTTCACTAGCAAACCTGAAACAAAGGTTTAAGTTTAAGAAGCCCCAACCAGTCCCACAAGTATCAGCCTTTGTCACCGCAGTTGCACTGTTAAGGCTCCCCTATTAAAGCCCCCACCACAAATGCAGAAAGAGGGACTTGCCCAAAGTATTTATTTAGGTCACTTCCCAAGCTTGCAGAAAATAATTGGTCTTAATAAGTTAGGAAATAATAGTTCTCTGTATTCAGGCCTCTAAAGCTCCAGTGGTATGGCGCTGCTTTTCGCTGTGAAATTCAGCTGAAAGTGTTTACCAGGAAAGGACGAGTCTACCCAAATTAAATTGCAAGCATTCCAGAGCCTACAAATGGGACCCAGTGTTCAAATACTTAGCATCCTCTGAGACTCTTTCTCACAAGTCCCAGCTTTTGCCAGTCTTTCCCTTGCTTCCCACTGAGAAGGTTGGAAGGAAGCAAGAGCTGATTAGCGGAGTTCCACAGATCCTCGAAAAACAACACAAATGTTTCTAGTAATTATGAAAGGAAACATAAAGCATTAGTATTGGCAAATACTATAAACGTTTAAAAGCTTTGAATGGAATTACATTTTTAGTTGGAAAAGAAAATAGAATTCATCAAGCATTTAAATGAACTTGAAGTCAGAAGAATTTAAGAATATTCCTCCACCCTAGGTTTTTTTTTAAGTCTTTTCATCTCAGAATAACTCGACTCCTTGGTGCATTCAACTATAGCTTTTGTTTTTGTCCCAATAAGGCAGTGGTGTTAGGGGAGGGTGGGGAGGGGAGGACTGGCTTCTTGGCCAAGGACTACAAATAGTCTTTAAAGTGTGCCTCTGTTCCTTTCCTTTCCAGCCAATTTTTGGAGTCCAACAACAAGTGGCTAGACAAGCAAAGGCGTTCCTGTCCCTGGGGAAAATGGCGGAAGTGCAGATCAGCAGACGCAAAGCAGGCGGTGAGAAATCGTGGCTATGGTTTGCCACGGTCAAGTCACTGATTGGCAAAGGAGTTATGCTTGCTGTGAGTCAAGGGAAAGTGCTGACCAACGTGCTCAACGTGGCCAATGAGGACTGCATCAAAGTGGCAGCCGTCTTGAATAACGCCTACTACCTTGAAAATCTGCATTTCACCATCGAGGGCAAGGATACTCACTATTTCATCAAAACCACCACGCCAGAGAGCGACCTTGGCACCTTGCGTCTAACGAGTGGGAGGAAGGCTCTGGAGAACGGGATCAACGTCACCGTTTCCCAATCCACCACAGTAGTGAATGGCAGGACTCGCAGGTTTGCCGATGTTGAGATGCAGTATGGTGCTTTGGCTCTTCATGTCCGCTATGGCATGACTCTGGATGAGGAGAAAGCGCGCATCTTAGAGCAGGCAAGACAAAGGGCCCTGGCCAACGCTTGGGCCAGAGAGCAGCAAAGAGTGCGGGATGGAGAAGAGGGAGCCAGACTCTGGACAGAGGGAGAAAAAAGGCAGCTTCTCAGTGCTGGGAAAGTACAAGGATACGATGGGTACTATGTACTCTCCGTGGAGCAATACCCAGAGCTGGCAGACAGCGCCAACAATATACAATTCCTTAGACAAAGTGAAATAGGGAGAAGGTAACACACTGGCCGGGTCCGAGCCGCCAAAGAGACAATGCACCAAAGTCTTCCCCGAGGGAGACGGGACTATCACCGTATCACTACTTGAGCCTAAACTCCACCTTTGCTCAGAATTTTCTGTAGCACAATTTGAATTGGACTCTGTGAAAGAGAAGAGCCTTCCAGGAGAATGATACTGCTTTAAAAAACAAAACAAAACAAAAATCAAAAATCAAAAACAAAAACAAAAAAAAACCATAAAAACAAAAGGAAAAAAAAAGAAAACTTTTTTCTGAATGACCTTAAAGGTGATCCGCTTTAAAGAATATGTTTACATATGCATATCGCTGCACTCAGTTGGACTGAAAGTATTAAAAGGAAAGAAAAGGAAGAAAAGAAAGCGGCCTAAAAATTTTACAATAGGCCTCCTGTTCCTTTGAGGCACTGTATTTAACTAAGGTAAAATTCATACAGTGTTTCCCAATATTACTGAATTGTTGACCTTTGCTTACAAGAAGTAGTCTCTGCATAGGATGTGCTATATATCTCTGTTAATTTTAAAATGTGGGGTAAAGTTACTGTTTATAGACAACCCAACTGCTTTAACTGTGCTGCTTTATAAAAGGACACTGGCACAAGGGACTTCGGCTACTACCGTGGGAATTTAATAATGGATTTTCCAAATGCTAACATGGTTTGCCTTGGGGGGAGAAAAATGGCAAGTGGAACCCTTGTCACTGCTAAGCAAAGGAGACCCTGATTTTTTTGTAAATTATGTGAGACAAGTTGTTTATGGATTTTTATATGAATTACAATTTACTGTACATCAAATATTAGTCTCAGAGGAGTTAATTTATGTAAAGTGTTTAAAAAAGTTTATACTTAAAAAAATAAAATGATAAAAACATGTGAACTGTGTGATTTTTTAAAAAGGATTGCACCTTTTGTTATCTGTTATAGCTATACAGTATAGATGATTATATTGTAGAGATATAACAGCTTATGCCTATAATGTCCAAAAGTGTTCATATTTTTGTATTAGGTTGAGAAATTGTACATCTTTCTATCACCAACATGGATAGGATAGTGCAGTCCTTAGTGGGTGGCTTTCAGAGTACAGCTCCCTTCCGGAATTTTCTAATCATCAAACCGGTGCTCCCACCATTATCTCCCAGGGGCACAGCGGCAGCGAACTAAGGCTCGGGGAACTCAGAGAAAGCTGTGGATGACTGGGGTTTTCCTGGTCCTCTCCCAACTGGAAAAATAAACGGGGATTTATTCTAATTAGCCACTGGGGTTTTCTTGTTATCGTCGCATTGGTTCTGCTAATAGAGACCTGAAGCAACATTTCAAGGTAGGAGAGCGCAGTGTTGCCAGGTGCTTGTAGAAGGTTCGAAGGACTCACTGTGGTCTTAACCGGATCAGTCACAGTGGGTTACAAACGTGTCACTTTAAGGCACGGGGAAAGATAACAGAAATGGAGCCCCACAGAGAGGCCGAGGGACAGTTAGTCTGGGGTCTTGAACCTCTGGGTCACACAAAGGAACTCAGCGAGGGGGACAAGAGCCCATCAGGCCCATGTAGCCAAATCTCCGTAGGACTGGGCTTGGGGATAGCCCCGGCTCTGTGTTGAACCCGGAGAAGCCAGGGTGCCACAGATCAGACTTGAAGCTAGTCCGCCCACAGCTGCACATCTAAGCAAGCCCAGCAGCCGTCCACGACGGGCTCGAGCCACAATTCAAATCTCGTTCAGGAGCACTAAATTCAGCCACAAAAATATTTTTAGAAAATATTTTTCAGTTCCTTGGGCTAGAGTCCACACCGTTTTTCCTCTATGTATAATGGTGATAAAATATAGCAAGTGAACATGTCGTAAATATAAAGGTTCAAGTGATGTATTGAAAATAATTTTCTAACTGCTTTGTATGTATCACATACTCGAAATTGCACAGTAGGCGTGTTTATTAAACAGACTGGCTGGGAGAGGTTCGAAATAGCGAAATAGCGACTGAATGGCAGTATCAGTGCTATTACTGTATTTGTGTATTTGGTAGAGCATACCGAAGTCATTAATCTTATAATGAATGCTGATATTTTACTAGAATGGAAGCACAGATTAGCATCAATATTTTTTATCCTTGAAAGTCCTTTGGCAAGTATGAAGAACCCCAGATTTAGCAAACTATGAAATTTCAAACCACATAAACATGGCACTGTTTTCCATTTTCTTTTTGAAATGTAAACTGTTAGGTATTTGCAATTCTGTTAGATGGAACCTTCAGCAGCACTGTATTTAGTTAGCATGTTGTAAGTGCTTTTGGTGAAATAGGCTCGGAGTCTAAATTCTCAGCAACCTTTCGGACCTATTAAATATGAAAAGCCCGTTTGTACCACGTGGCAAAAGTGAAATCGTGGTCTATCGTCTTGACATGTACTAGTCCTTTACATTGGAACGGATAAATAACAAATTAGAGGATCTCTTGGTGCTTATTTTAGATGAAGTAAAATCAAACCAATTAGTGGTCTTGTTAGTGGGTATAATGAGCCTATTTCTTACTAAAAAGACTTGTGATCTGGACATGCTTTTACAAGAAATAGTGACCTTGGGGAATATGTAAACAAACAAACAAAAAACCTTTTTAAAAAAAAAACAAAAACAAAAAAAAGAAGGGGGGGGAAACTGTATACTGAAAAAAAATTAGCTTACAAAAAAAATTGATATTCAAAGTATTTTAGGCAAAGCCAGTCAAAATGCTTTCATGATATTTTGAGATGTAAATTTTGTCTGATTTGTATTGTTCCTTTCATTTGCCTTCTTAACTTTATATGTGACCTGAATTTTCCATAACTTGATGACTATAGATTGCATCTAGGCATTCCAATAAAAGCCAACCCAATGTGTGTGTGTTTATATATTTTTTAAATATTGTGTGAGCCATTATAGCTCTGGTATTGCTTTTCTGTTTAGAGTTGAGGATGCAAATGAATGCACTTGTATTGCTATTGATTCATCTGCTACACAGTTGGTAATATCTTTTTTCTTTTCTTTTTCTTTTCTTTTTTTTTTTGTCCAATGGCTAGACTGCTAACTCAGCAGAGTGAGTTTCACCAGGGGATCTCTCTCGTGGCCTACTTTAGAAATATGTTAAATACACCCCACAAAGCCAAGGACTATAACTCTAAAGAAGGGGGGGGAAACCCCAGTCCCCATTACTACTCCAGACCAGTCCTTTTTTCTTTCTCCCGTGATCCTGCAATAAGTGTACTTAATTAAAACACTTGATTAGAATAATCATTTTGGGCCTGATAGGCTCCCTGCCTCCTGGAGATGTCTAAATCTACATATAGACAACGGACTGATTAGGACATGCTGAGTCCAGCACTTCTGTGGCTGGCAGGCCAGTGCTTGGATTGGAGTCTGAGAAGGCAGCCTTCATCGCTCGTGCTTTGTCAGTGACAACCTCCACTTGATAACATGTTGATCCAACAAGAATCGGGTCACTCCACTTGGCAAACTGGCCTATTTTTCCCCTGCCCCTAGATCTGCAGGACTACAGCTCATGCTTGGATAGTGAGAGAATTATATTTGCATTAATTGTTTCAAAACAAAAAATACCAGCTTCTAACCCCATCCTGGAAACCTGAGTTTCTTGTTGATTTTTAGGGGAATGGGGGAATAGGTTTTGTTTCTTTTGCTTTTGTTCTGTAAAAATGGAATCTGAGGGAGGCAGCTGGGTGGCTCAGGGGATTGAGAGTCAGACCCAGAGATGGGAATTCCTGGTTCAAATCTGGCCTCAGACACTTTCTAGCTGGGCGACCCTGGGCAAGTCTCTTCACCCCCATTGCCTAGCCCATACTGCTCTTCTGCCTTGGAACCAATACACAGTATTGATTCTAAGATGGAAGGTAAGAGTTTGTTCATTTGTTTGTTTGTTTTTAATGACATCTGAACAAATGCAAAGGAAAATGCCTTGTATCAAAATTAAATCCCAGTCCAAAAAGAATCTGGCCTATATTTGTCTCTTTAGTTAATAATAATAATTAATGATGATTAATAAAAGAATTGATGATCTTAATAATATTTAGTTAATACTATGTAATTAATAATTGGGGACTAAAATGGTTATGGTTACCTGAATGTAAACATCCCAACTCAGGATAAAGATGCAAACATTTTTGAAGGCCATAGGGGACAAAATGCTCACTTTCAGAGCTAGCTACCTGCCTGGTGCAAATTCAAGGAGGGCTTTTTTGCATTCATTTGCTACCCTCTCCCCCAACTCTGTCCCAAATGAAGTGGCTTCTTTCTGCTACTGAACAGCAGGGCAAGCGGACTGCCTTTGGTACCCTTCAAGTGAAGGGATGCAAAAGAGGATGTTGGAAAGGCACCGATTCACAGCATGGAGAGTCTGAAGCCAAATCCCCTAGTGTGAATCCAGGCTGTTGTTCAGGGGTGGACCAGGTCCCCTGGATGGGAAGAATGCCAGCACCCTCCCCGTTGCTAAGGTTGGCGCCAAGGGTTGACTGCTTCAAAGAGCAGCCCTCGCAATGTCACTCAGAGAAGAAGAAAACAGATCTTCCTCAGGCATGATGATTTAGGGCTTATTACATTTTTTTAAGAAGACTAATCTTCCCTCCTCCCTCTTCCATCCCAAGCCATACCATTGCCGGCTATTAATTAGGTTATGTCCCTCACATTCCACCTCTAGCCTACCATTCCCACTGGATGGTGGCTTTGCCTTTTTAAAGCTTCCCCATTCAAAATTATGCCATTTTTACATTCAAAGGAGGATGCTCTGAACCCTGAACCATGAGAAGGGCCCCATGTGCACTTATTAATTTGTAGGGATCCATCCACAGCCTAATTGGAGATCAATTTCTGTTTGGGACTCGTAGCAAACACTCATAAGCCAGATGAGTTGGATGCGGAGGGTGGATGAAGTCTATAGCTATGGAAGAGACCAGAGCTAATTGGCCAACAGGAGAGCCAGATGGGCCTACAACTTTGGTCTCATTTGGCCTGCTTCCTAACAAGCTAAGCTAATCAGCCATTCTCTTTCCAATAGGCATTTCTGTTTCATCTTAAAAAAGGAGTAGAGATAATGAAATTTGTGTCACTAGGCAAGGAGACCCACTTGGTGTCTCAGAGAGGTCTGTGGCACGTCTAGGATGCACATTTTGAATCCTGCAAGAATATATTAAACCTATAAGGAGTTTCAGCTCCACTATTTCCTACCCAGGTGACCTTGCACAAATGATTTCATTTCTCTAGGTCTCAGTTTCCTCATCTGTTAAACGAGGGGGTTTACCCTAGGTGGCTAACAGGTCCACTCCTGTGACATTAAAATGCTTAACTTCTCTGGGCCTCGGTTTCCTCATATGTAAAATGATCAATGATTTCTAAGGTCTCTTCCAGCTCCTGATTGACTTTTTTTTTATTAAACCCTTGCTTAGAATCAATACTTAGTATCAGTTCCAAGGCATAAGAGCAGTAAAGGCTAGGCAATTGGGGATAAGTGACTTGCCCAGGGTCACACAAGCATCTGAGGCCAAATTTAACCCAGGACTCCCATCTCCTAGTCTGCCTGTCCATCCCATGAGCCACCTAACTTCCTCCTTCTATGAGTGACTTTTAAAAGCCACAACACTACTGCTGGCCCTGAGGAGTTTACTATTCAGTTAATCTAGTTCCTTCCTCTTATGTGGTCTTTTGGCATCCCTGAGGGGAAAGATGTTCCGGACAGTCATGGCATTAGGATGGCGTGACTCTTACTAAATAATAAAACCTAAGAGAGCAAAGGTAATTAAGGCAATTGAGCACCTCCAGTCTTAGCCCCTCAAAATGCCTCCCTGGGGATAGGTAAGTCTGCTTTTCATAAGGGCGCAAGCAGCGCTGATGCTTATCCTTAACAGTTTCCAAAAGAGCTTCCAAATGAGCGGCCCATGATCTGAATTTCTGCAGAGAACAAGCAATTCACCAAAGCAGAAAAGTTGGAATGGCTCTGAGTCATGGTCATCTTCCCAAAGCCACAAGAAAGGCAAGTTCAATTAGTAACACAGAATTACATAGTTAGTGCTAAAAGGGAATTTGGCAATCAGGCATTCTCACAGGAGGGAGAAGGAAGGAAATGAGCATTTATTAAACACTTACTATGTGCCAGGTAATTATTATTGTAAGTATTATCTCATCTGATTCTCACTAAGAACCTGGGAAAGTGGGTGCTATTCCCATTTTACATTGAAGAAACTGAGACTGAGAGAAGTTAAAAGACGTGCCCAGGGTCAAGGCAATTATGCTAAGCACTTTAAAAATATTGCTTCATTTGATCTTCACAAAAACCTAGGAAATAGGTGCTATAATCCAAATAGGTGCTATCCCCATTTTGTATTTGAGGAAACTGAGGCAAACAGAAGTTAAATGACTTGCCCAGGGTCATATACCTAGCAAGTACCTAAAGAAAGATTTGAAATCAGGACTAACACCATGCCCAGGATTCCATGGCAGTGGTGTCAAACTCAAATGCAAACTGGACAAAAGGATGCCTGCAGTCCAATATTGTCTTAGAAAACATATGTTACTATTATCTGTGTTCTATTATATTTTTATTTTTTTAATTCCATTTCATCAGACTCCAGCAAAGCCCTCCTCTTATCTCTGTTCTACATCACAGACAGAAAGAATAATTCCCCAAGATCATCTATTTAAAGTCCCAGTTGATTTTCGAGAGAGATGAAGGGGCTTATAGAGATGGCAAATGACAGTGGAAGGAAAAGAACCCAGATCCTCTGACTTCAAATCCCTTCTGCTTCCCACTGCTTCTCAGGCAATATGGGTGACCTTACTCAAGGACACATAGCTAGTTGCTGGAATAACCAATACTCTAGAGCCCCCCCCCAACACTTCTGATTCCCAGCCCATTATTTTATAAGAAATTAAAGTAAGCAACAGGAAAATGGTGCTGAAAGCCTATTGGTTTTTCTTCCCTTCCATTTGCAGACCCCAAAATGAATGTCCTCCATTGCTATACAACGTATTTGCTATTCACCAACCTCTGAAAGCAGTGGTCTCCTGATGTTAGTTAATTAGGAACAACTTTTAGGTAAATTGAGTAAACCATTTCATTTACAGACTTGACGTAAAATTCTGCCATCAAGGAATATAAATTTCGGGAGTCCTGTGTATAGAAAAATTACTATAAACTGATTCAAAATGTAGAGTAAGATCATTATTCAGTTTAGAGTTAATGGGCTCCACAAAGCAAGCTTAATAAATCCTTCTGGGACTCGCACTGAGGAAAATTAAAATTAGAGGCATAAATTGTGACTTCTAAGGGTGAGCATGGTTCAAATCTACCTGTTTACAGGGTGAATTGTGAGCAGAATTTTACTGGGCCCCAGCCACAGCTAACATTGGACAACAAAATCTGATGGAATATTGTCCATAGACTTCATGACAATAACAATATGATTTTTCCATGCTCATATTCTTCATTATTCACTACAAAATTATGAAAAATGCAGTAGTTGCAAGTAATCTGTTAGTTCAGTGAAGAAAGCACCAGATTCTCCAGTTTTCATGAACAATATGCTTCAATCTGCACGTGTGACAGAATTTTAAAAAGCAAAGGGTCTGGAATCCAAGGACATGGGCTCAGATAGCACCTTTTATTTACTGTGTGACCTGGGCAAGTCATTTCATTCCACTAAGCCTCCGAGCTCGAAATCGTAAGATTTTTTTGAACTTGAGGAAACAGGGAACTTGAGGGAATAACTAGGACAGAAAATGGAAACTCTTATTGGGAGTCTCCATATGTAGACATTACTCCTGTCCTCAGGGTTACAGGATTTACAGGCAAAGAGGACCTCGGAGATCACCTAGTCCAGCCTCTTCATTATACAGATAAGGAAATTCATTTTTACAACTATATCTCCTAGGTGAGACACCTAACCTCTAATTCTGCTTGATAATTAATCTAGCTCCAGGGCAATTCCAATATACTTTTTCTACATGAGGGTCAGTTGTCTCATCTGTAAAATGAGAGGGCTGCACCGAGGTTATTTCCACGAACTCTTCCAGCTCTAACAGGCTCGGATTTGAATCCTCTCCAGAATTATTGCTTTCCCTACTACTAACAAGCCCCATCAACCACAGGCTCCCAGAGGATTCACCCTGGCAGGAGCTGTCTGTGTCCCATGGGTTAGGTTTTGCCACATGCCCCTTGTTAGAGAAACTGGCTGTATCCCTGGATGTTCCAACTAAGTGGTTTAAAATAATTATCCTTAACAGCTTGCTATCCAGAGCAACACTCATGCTGGAGTCATTGACAAGGGTTGTTGAAAAAATAAAGACATAAAAAAAAAGGCAAGCGGTCACCTCAGCTGAATCTCTTTCCAAACACAACCACCCTGGGGCTTTCTTCTAAGAGTCAAGATTGATATGGGTTGGAGTTTCTGCCCCTGTTTCAAGGAGGTGGCAGACAAGCCTGCAGAACTGGGAGAAAATTCCTTTGGAAAGTGAACAATGATGCAGAGCTAGAGATGTGGTGAGAGTTACCCTACTCTCGGGTGGGGGGGGGGGGCAATAGGGGAAAGGGTAGCAAATGAGTAGAGGGGACAGGAAGAAGAAGGAGAAAAGAAAAAAGGAAGAAAACAAATAGAGGAAGAAACCCTTCCCTCACCCCACTCCTAGACAATATCATTGAACCTTTTAAAGTCAGCATGGTCCACGTGGGAAAGGCTACTCCAATTCTCCACCCACTCTCCACCCCCTGTGCACCATGCTTTACCCATGAGATGCAGGCCAGGTCTCAGCATCCTCCACTGTTCCCTGAAAACTTAACTGGGGGTATATAGACCACAGGGTCCTCCTCCCTCTGCCTGGTTCTTGGGACCCAATTGCTGTTATAGGCCACTAGCACCCCCTAGTGACGAGGACTTCTGGGAAGCAAAGCTGGCCAGCTCCAGCCCAGGCTAGAGCATCCCTGGTACCCACACTGCTGAGAGCAGGCTAGAGCATCCTTGTTATCCACACTGCTGAGAGCAGGCTAGAGCATCTTTGGTACCTGCCCTGCTGAGAGTAGGCTAGAGCATCTTTGGTACCTGCCCTGCTGAGAGCAGGCTAGAGCATCTTTGGTACACACACTGCTGAGAGAAGGCTAGAGCATCTTTGGTGCCCACACTGCTGAGAGCAGACTAGAGCATCTTTGGTACCCACACTGCTGAGAACATCTTTGGTGCCCACACTGCTGAGAGCAGGCTAGAGCATCTTTGGTAGCTGCCCTGCTGAGAGTAGGTTAGAGCATCTTTGGTACCTGCCCTGTTGAGAGCAGGCTAGAGCATCTTTGGTACCCACACTGCCAAGAGCCAACTTGTATCTGGCTCTTGTAGTTGGCAGAGTATCCCTGGTACTCACACTGCTAAAAGCAGGTTAGAGAATCTTTGGTACCCGCACTGCTGAGTGTAGGCTAGAGCATCTTTGGTACCTATGTTACTGAGATCAGGCTAGAGCTTCCCTGGTACTAGCACTCCTGAAAACAGGCTAGAGCATCCCTAGTACCCATATTGATAAGAGCAGGCTCATCCCTGGTACCCTTACCATTCCACATTCCTAGTATTCTCTCCTCCTGGGGCAGGCAAGGGCATTCCTGGTGCCCATGGTGGCTTCCCTGTCCCCTCCTCAAATACCCTGCTACCATCCTCATCCACTACCACCATGTTGTCAGACACCAATCATTATGATCCCCTAATTTCTCTACTCCAAGAAATTTTCCCCATAAAACTGTTACTTCTGCTTCATGGGCCACCTCCCTGAGGTGTGGTCCTTGCAGTGATTTTTACTCCAGTAAAATTTCCCTTCACTTCTAGCAGAAACTTTGCCAAACAATGTTCCTCTCCCTTGGCAGAACTAAATAGGGCACTCCCTTGCAGGAACTGTCCACTGCCTATTGGAGCTCGGGTTTCTAATCTATCAAATTGTTCCTCTTTTACTTCTCATGTTAACAATCCTGTCACTCTACACAGTTTCCCAGAAGGATAATCTGGTTCAATCCAACATGGCATTTTTATTTCAGAGCTGGCCAGGCTAGTCACAGAGAGTGTGAGAATGGCAGCTCCAGAAAGCTGAACCCCTGATGACCAGCACACCAGAAATGTCCAGAATCTCCACCCTCTACACTGGCCTTTTAGCTGGACGTGACCTTCTCCCTGGTTTGCTGGGCCCTTTAGCCTTCTGATGCTTTAATGAATTCAACAGAGACAGAGGAGAATTCCTCCTCGACCCTAACTAACTAGCCAACTCCTTTCTAGGGCAATCATCCTAGTAACTAACCTCAGTTAACTGTGTCACAGAAAGGCGACTTGGGCTTGGGAGCAACACCTTTAGTGGGCCACAGGTCTGGCGCTTGAAGGCATGGCATCTCAGAGGTCATCTAATCCAACCTTCTCTTTTTACAAATAAGGAAATAGAGGCTCACTTTAAGTTAATAAAAGCACCTGTGTAGAGTCAGAGAGTCAGAGCTATAAAGGACTCCTGAAGAAATATCTTCAATTTATAGACCGAGAAATTGTGGCCCAGAGAGTGAAATGATTTCTCCTGAATCACATAAGTACTAAGTATCAGGAGCAAACTTTGAACTCATGCCCTTTGATTTCAGTTAGTGCCATCCAGCAAGGTCAATCCAAAGGTTATCATGGAAGAAGGTAGCCCAGATGAACTTGAATTCCAATCCTAGCTTCTGCTATTAAGTAGCTGGGTGACCTTGGGCAAGTTAATTTTCCCTTCTCTAGCCTTCAGTTTGCTCCACACTAACAGGAGGGCGTTGTCTATGGACTTTTCCAGCCCTACCAATTTATACTTCTCTTAGTCCAACTTTTCATTGGGTCTCAGTATCCTTATTTAATAAAAGAAGGGAGTTAGACTATATACCATCTCTAAAAGTCCATGTCTACTAAAAGATCTTACACTTGAGTTTAAAGATTTGTGTTATTCAATCTAAGAAGCTCACTTTCTGATCAATAAGAATTTTGTTATTCAGTCATCTCAATCATGTCTGATTCTTTATTACCTCATTTGAATTTTTTTGGGGGGGGCAAAGATACTGGAGTGGTTTGCCATTTCCTTCTCTAGCTCATTTGACAGATGAGAAACGGAGGCAAACAGAGTTCAGTGACTTACCCAGAGTCACATAGTTAGCAAGTATCCGAGGTCAGATTTGAATTCAGGAAGATGAGTCTTCCCAATTCCCAGCCCAGTCCTCTGGTCACTATGGTACCACCTAGCTACCCTCAATATGAATAACTAACTGTTACATAGCTTTTAGGACTTAAAGTTTGCAAAACATTTGGCATACATTATGTCCTCTAATGCTCACAACAACATTGGGTAGTGCTATTATCCCCATTTTACAGATTTTCAAATGAGGCTCAGAAGCTAGATGATTTGCCTATAATCACCTCCCTAAGATGGTAGGATGTGAATCTCCCTTCCTGGCTCCAAATTTAGCACTCTAACAATGCTCCCACACTGCTACTCAGCTGGTCAGTAGTCCTGAATAAGATGGTTATCATGAGATCATTGATTATAATTTTATAATTAGAAAGGACCTTAGAGGTTGTCTAATTCAATTTCTTTTTATAAATGAGGAAACTGAGACCTGGAAGGGACACATGATTGACCCAATGTCACAAGGCAGTAACTGAGATTCTAACTCTCCTGTGCCACTTAAGTTCTTAAAATAAGTTTTCAATAAAAACATGCCATGACTAATTTTCCACAGATAAATCAGAGCACACCCAGTATTCTATGGCCCAAAAAAACAGCTGCTTGTGAATTTTCAGGCTAAAGGGAAATTTAGTGATTCTTGGTCCCCTCTCTATACCCACAGCAGAAATAATTCCAAGCAAGACCAAGTGTGGAGACTGAGAGGTACCATTGGCCCCCTTGGAAGAGATGTTAATGTCCTCAAATACACTTCCTGCTGAAAGAAGCACAGCAGGAATCTTTGCTTTTGTACATTGAAGATTAATGTCTATGCCCACTTTTACCACAAGTGAAACAGTTCCTTTGTAGCCTCTGCCAATTAAGGCTACCATACTTCCCAATTATTCAAACAAAATTTAATCAAAGGACAGAAGTTCTTTCCTTGGGGAGGCCAAGGTACAAAAGTGGGAAGACCAATGATCTATGTGTTAGGATTCTACTTGTTATCTCCAACTTGGCCACAACTAAGACAATCCCAATGCCTTGGCACATTGGTTTTCCCACCATCCGATGAATATTATCGCCCCTTCTTCCATCCATCCCAACCTTAGTAAGGTAAGAAATTTACTCATGTAAGTTAGGAGAACTAAAAGATGTTCCCCAAGTCTAATGAGAGTTCAAAATATTTTCATATTTGTTAGCTCAAGCATCCTCTCATTATGTATACAAGTGAGACGAAGCAATTATGTTTTACATTTTATAAATTCAATTCCACTTACAAATATTTATGAAGACTCAAATTATATTGAGGCCACTATGTCAGTTGGAGATTTAACAAAATTTAGATCAAACTCATTCCTTGCCCTCATGGACATTATGGTTTGTTAAGGAAATGTTAAATATATCTTTGATTAGTGTCAAAAAAATGTTCAAAGTGCTATGTTGAGAGGCAGGGGAGCTTACCCTGGGCTAAAAGTACGAGGGAGATCAGAGTTCTGTTCGATTAGGTCCTTAAAGGGTAGGTAAGAATTCAAGGAAACATGGGGCAAAGAACGAGCAAAATGTGGGAAGGCACAGAGGTGGGAATGAGTTCTAGGACATACCTAGAACACAGACAGCTGATAATATAGACTCTGTAGAATGAAGAGGTGCAATATGAGAATGAAAGATAAGACAGGTACCAGATTGCAAAAGGCTTTGGCTGCCTGCTGGTTAAGGAGTTTGAATTTTACTTGGGAAGCAACAGGGTGCCTGCCACTGATAGGTTTAGGGCAGAAAAGTGATAGGATTACATCTGTTCATAATAATAGCTAGCATTTATCTAGAGCCAAAAGGTTTTTTAAGCAGTTGGTTTATTGGAATCAGAATCAGGGAGATCTGACTTTAAATCAGTTCTCAGATATTTACTAATTGTCTGACTCTGGACAAGTCACTTAATCTCAGTCTGCCTCAGTTCCCTCAATTGCAAAATAGGGATCATAATAACATCTACTTCCCAGGATTGTTATGAGGATCAAATGAAATAATATCTGCACTATGCTAACCTTAAGGCACTACATAAATCCTAGGTGTTATTATCATCATCCCCAAGAAAATGAACTTTGCCTATGGTTGAAAAGGAGATAAATAGGGGTACAGAGTGAAGACAGAAAACCTCAGGGGGGTGAGTGGAAAGGAAAGAAGAGGAGAGAGACAATTTGGCTCTTATAATTTCAGAAAATTATAAGAAAATTGTCATCACATATAATTGGGGAAATTAAGTATTTTTAAAAAGAAAAGAAAAATCCTATTAGAAGAATCTAATCATAATTTAGATATCCTTGTAGAAAGGAAGCTGTGAGCTAGACAGAAAGCAGTAGAATGAGAGAAGATATTGTGGAAGAATTGTCAGGATTTGGTCCCTGATTCTATGTGTGAGATGAAGGAGAAGAAAGAGTCAAAAGGAACCACACAGTTTGGAAACTGAGAGCCTCAGTGAATGGTGATTTTGATGACAATCAGAAAGAAAAGCGGGTCCAAGAGAAAAGATAAGCTCAGGTTGGGATACAATGACTGGGAGGTATTGGTGGTCTGGTCATGAGGAGATAGGATGGTCAATAAGACCATAAGTTTAGATCTGGAAAAGACCTTTGAGTTAAGTCTTTGTTTTATAAATCAGAAATCTCAAGCCCAATGAGACAAAAAGACTCGTTCAAGTGATAGAATTTAGATTCAAACTCAGGCGGCTCAAGGTTTATCCTTACACACACACAATCCTGGGCTTCTGGGTCTAGAAAAGAGGCTCTACAAGATTTTCAAGCATCTGAAACTCCATCTGGGGTCAGAAAACCCAAGTTCAGATATCACCTTTGATACTTGCTATCTGTGTGACCTAAAGCCAAATCCCTTGGCCTTCTCCCACCTCAGTTTCCCCATCCATAAAATGAGAGGATTGGGCAAGATAACCCCTGGGATTCTTTTCAGCTCTCTGCCTATGTTCTTTTGATTTATATAGATAACTATGCTGCAACAGCATATGGCAACAAGACTGCCAAAGGAGAAAAGAGAGCAGGAGAAAAAAACAGAGCCAAGGACAGTATTTTTTAAAATCCCTCTGAGTTTTATAGGCTGGGGTCAAAACATCCTACACATGAGAGACTGGCTTCCTGCAAGAAGCTTGGCAAAGGCAGGCTGCGGAGCTCTGTGGCCCCCAGGTCACATCTGGGCTCCCCACTCCTACGATAAAGGGCAGAGAGAGGCTCACTGGAGCCACTGCCCACAGGCAAGCCTTTAGCCTCCATGCCCCAGCCTTGTTCTCCCCCGAAAAGGAGTGCCTGGCCAAGGCAGGCCCCAGCATCAAAGCCTGGGGAGTCTCACTCGCTCATCATTATACTCAAGCTTGCTGCAATTAATATGCCCGAAATAATGGGCCACTACAAGGACCATAAAATCCAGAGCAGTAGGGGAGTGAAATGATTATAACACTTTTATCTCATCAATAACAACCACTCTGCATTTGTGCTGTTGACTAATCTTTTCATAGTAGGGGGGAAATACAGAGAGAGGAGGAACCTGGCTGCTTGGGAACAGCTGTTGTTTACTTAAAAAAAATAATTAGCACAAACCCTTCTCTAACCTTCTATCTGCAGCAGCAGTAGTGCACCTGCCAGGACAGAGATCTAGGGCAGGACGAGGGAGAGACCCAAAGGAAGGCCAGGGAGAAAACAGGCAAGGGAAGTGAGAGCCCTGCTGGGTCAAGGAAGGGGAAGGATAACAGAGGGGCCAGGGACATGGGCACAGGCAGGGTCTGGTCCTCTTTGGCTTGCTTGGGGGGAAAGAAACCCCCCAAAATGGGGACTTACATTCTTGAAAACTTCCCCAGTGATGGCAACTACCAAAACTCATAAGACAGGAAATCTAGTGAATTAGAACTACCTCAGGTGCTTTAGAGCAATGATTTACAACTCACGGGCACTGCCCGCTGGGAAAACCAGGTGGGATTGATTACAAAGGTCCTGTGGTGCACACCAAACATTGTTGCCTTCTAATCTCTATTGAGCTCCAGCAAAATGGGATTTCTGGCCATAAATAAAATCAGAATACATGAAGAACAAACCTCAAAGTCTTGGATTCAAGTCCTGCCCCCGGTGTTTATTAGTGGTAGGACCCAGTTCAAATCAAATAGCCTTTCAGACAATTCTCAGAGATGGTAAATTACCGAGAAAATGTCCCCAGTCCTGAAGCTCTTAAACTTTGTATGTGACATAGCAGCCAACCCCTTGGCAGCCTGTTGTAGCCTCTGGACCCCTTCTGAGAGTGTTTTCAAATAATTAATTAAATATAAATATAAATTTTTATTTAAGTTAATTAAGCATAAATATAAACTAGTTAAATATAAAGGAAGCCAATTGTATTTAATAAAATTGCTTTTTTTAAGCCAAGTTAAGACTTCTGTGTCAAGTGACCAACATCACAGGAGGGATAGGAATTTTTCTGTGATCCTTATGACCTCCCAAACATCTCCAAAACAGAAATTATGAGCCAAAGACAAAGCAATTTCAAGTGCCCCCATGGTTTAGAAGGTATCAAAGACACAGTCCATGAGCAATATTTGGTCCACAGTACTCCCAAGTACAGTCCAAATCAGATTGAATGTAATTGGGAAATGTTTTTAAAATAAACAACAATATAATAAAACATAGATAATATCAATATATGTTCTTCTAAGTCAACATAAAGCCCATTTATGGTTGGATCCTTATGCTTGGTTTAGTGACCTGCGTTTCTAGTTGAGCTTGACAGAACTGTCAAATTACTCAGTGTTGGAATGATGGAAAACCATTGTGGAAAGCAATTTGAAATTATGCAAATGAAGTGACTAAAGTCTATATTGGTATACCCCCCCCAAAAAAATCCATTACTGGGCTTTTACTGCAAGATAACCATTGATAAGAAAAAAGATAATACATCAAAATATTTATAGCAGCACTTTTTGTGATAGCAAAGAATGGGAAACAAAGTAGATGCCCATTGATTGGGGAAGGATAAACAAGTCATGGAATAGGATATAACAAAGTATTACTGTAGAAATAATGTATTTGATGGACACTGAGAATCATGCAAAGATCTATGGGACCTAATGTAAAATGAAGTGGAACCAAGAAAATTATATACACAGTAACTCCAAAAAAACTACACAATGACAAAATGTCTGAAGTTAATTTAACAAAGTTATAAAGCTCAAGCATGAATAGAAGGGAGAGCTATCAGACCACTCCTTTGGAGATGGAAGGTCCATAGGTGTTACATACTATACAAGTTTTCAAACTTTTTCAGTTGTGCTAATTTTTTCTCTCTTTTTTTGGTCTTTAAAAACACTATTTTCAAATGGGATTGTTCTGTGGGAGAGGACGGTGGAGGGAAAATGAGGTAATTGTGATGATGTTAAAAACAGAAAACCTCAATAAACAAATTTTTTTTAAAGTTCAAAGCCCCAGGTTAAGAATCCTGTTAGAGAAATAAGTAATTTCTTTGCTAACAATTCTATATAACAATAGTATATCATATAGTGTGTAAACAGTCAACGTGAGAGAAAGGAAGCAAAGAAAGTCAGGGAAAATGGGCTGAAATGGCTCACAACTTCATTCCAAATCCCAGCCATCCCTTACTATTATGGTGACTTTGGACAAACCACTTAATTTCTCTGGTTTCTTCATCAATGAAATAAAATGTTAGATGAAATAATTCTTCATATCTTTTCCATCTTAAGAAAGCAAGATTAATGAGTAAGGAAAAGGAATTTGCTAGCCATAGGGCAGAAGAAACAAGCATGAAGGAGCTGTTAGACTCAGCGTTTTCATCATAATGCTTGCATGAAGGACCCTCAATAAACCAAGTCTCCCAAGTGGAGGCCCTTTCCTCTAAACAGGAGACTCCATGGCCATGCAGGTAAGAAAGTCATTTAGGAAGAAGGCCTGAGAATCTGCAGTTTCTGATCATCTTCTTCTTCAAAAGAGCCTTTTAGTCTATATCCCAAAGAGATCAAAGAAAGAGGAAAAGGATCCATTTGTAAGAAAATATTTATGGCAGCTCTTTTTGTGGTAGCAAGAAATTGAAAGGGAGACCCATCAATTGGGAAATGGCTGAATAAGTTATAGTATATTAACATGTTGAAATCACACTGTACTACTTAACAGGGCACAGAACCTAGAGTCAGGAAAACCTGGGCTTAAATCTAGCTTCAGACACTACAAATTGTGTGATTCTGAGCAAGTCACTGAAACTGAAGCCTCAGTTTCTTCAACTGTAAAATAAGAGCACCTACTTCACAGGGTTGCTGTGAGATTAAATGAGTAAACATATCTAAAGCATTTTATAAATCTTAAAAGTGCTATAAAAATGTCAGCTATTGTCATTTTAAAAAAATAATAAAAAGAAGTTGTATATTGAGAGCTAAGATGGCAGACTAAAGGATGCTCTTTTCCCCCCATCCCTACATATACACAAAAAAAAGAAAATAAATTGCCTCAAAACAAAGGAAAACTGAAGGAACGCATCTCATTGGAATAAAAGGAGAGAGTGGCCCAGGCAGCACAGCATCTTTGAAAACTGGCAGAACTTGAAGAAGCTGAATGACACAGGGCAACTCTGCAAGAGGGAACGGGGAATGGGAATGAGCCACTCTACACAGGTATAGAAGACAGAGAAGGCAGGAAACCTTCGGACTCTCATGTGGCAGCAGAGTCCTGGGGCTGCAAGGGAGCAGAGATGGAGAACTGGACATGCGGGACCCTCCTAACTCCCATGTGGCAACAGTGACTGAGATGGCATTGGGGATGGGGGCACAGTAAAAAGAACTCTTCCTTCTGGGAAGCTGAGACTGCTTGAAGGAAGGTTGGAGGCTGGAGGTGAGAGACAGGTTCTGTGACTGGGGAGGAAGCTAATTCTGGGAAGATGGGATTATCAAGGGGTGTAAGATGCTGGTCCTGCCACTGAATGGGAGATATATCTTCAGTCTTCAATCTAAGGACTTCCCTCCATTAATTATTTCCTACTTTTCCTGCTTATTGTTTGCTTTGCATATTGTTTGCATATTGTTCTACTTCCCCAGCAAATAGATTGTAAATGCCTTGAGGGTAGAGTCTGTTGGCTCTTTCAGACTCCCCAGGGTTTAGCACAGTGCCTGGAACTTAATATGCTGTATTGACAGATATTGCTCCCTCATTTTCAAAGGTGACCAATAACATCCCAGCGTCATGATGACTTGTCTTGCAAGTGAATTATCTTTAAGTGAGGCAGACTTGCACAGTCATCAGCCTCACTCTCTTCCAGTCATCGAAGTCTGGCAGCGACTCGAAAATCAGGATGACTGGCTATGGCATAAGATGTAGTGGATGCCCTTAGCCTCTTTGATGTCTAACCAAGCTCTAAGGGCTCCCCAGCACCTGCCTCAGCTGCCTTCATGACTGTTGGAACAAATTGTTCCCATCCATCCATTCCAAGGGCAAAGTCTTCACATGCTTGCCATAGGCATTCCTCTGAATTGCCACTGGGTTACCCCTAAGTTACCCTCAATCTGGTTTAGCCCATCCGTAGAGTGGGCCTTGGTCAATGGTCATGCTACAGCTTTTTGGAGCCTTGGGTGAGAGTTATGTAAAAGATAAACACCAAAGGTGGACGAGCAGAGCTGAACTGATTGATTGATTGATTGATTGATATCTGCAAACAAATGATGCAGTCTGGCAAACCATAAAAACCTTGTAGTTGGAAGGCCATGAGGGAAAGATATCCGAAAGAAATTGTCAATAATAGAAGCACTGAATTTTATTTTTTTACTTTATAAAAAATTACTAGTTATATGCATTATGTTATTTTATTTTTTAATAACCCTTGTCTTCTGTCTTGAAATCAATAATGTGTTTTGGTTCCAAGGCAGAAGAGCAATAAGGGCTGCACAACAGGGGTTAAGTAACTCACCCAGGGTCACACAGCTAGGAAGTGTCTGAGATCAGATTTGAACTCAGGACCTCCCATCTCTGGGCCTGACTCTTCATCTACTGAGCTACCCAGTTGCCCCTTATGCATTTTTTTGTATAGAAGTCCTGAAATATCTATTTCCCCTTTGATAGTGGATTATGGCTCTTTGGGATCTCAAGGAAAACATGCAGAAATGCAGGATGGTCCTGAGTGTCTGGGATCACAGATCTCCCACTAATTCCAAGAGAGACCATCGTCATAAATGATACTGTGTCATTTGGGGGAGGGGGGTTAAATCTGGGAGGGGGTTCTTCTACCCATCTCAGGAATGCCTTGTGAAACAAACAGGAAACTGTTGTAAGATCATGCAATGAATGACAAGGGCCAAAAGGATGGGGGATCTAGTATAATGCCCCTCATTTTTAGATGTGGAAAATGGGACCTAGCCAAAGTCACTGAGATAGAAAGCTCCAGAAGCAAGTTTATTGTGGATTTTCCCCTCTTTGGAGCAGATCTGTTTTCCTCCCCCTCAGACTTTGAACTCTGGTCCTCTTAGGCTAGAGGCAATACCCTTTCCACTACACCACAGCTCTTCTTTAACCAAACACAACCCATGGAGTACCATTTTGTTTGTTGTAACAAAAACAAAAAACCCTTCCCATGTTTCTACATGGAAAATCTTGAGCTTACAGTGTTTGCTGTGCCTATATCCCTCACCTCTGCCCCGGCCTCATTCATGCAGGAAACTGGATGCAGCAAGGGGTTTCCAAAAATGGATTTCAAGGTGATCTGCTCTCTTTAATCAGACCCTGAGGCTTGAGAATATGCCAAGCAGTTTGGGAAAGGAAGAGAGGAATTTGAAATGTTTAAAGTCCCTTCTATGGCTCTTAGCTTTTATCCCTTTTAACACTGGCCAGAAACTAGAGAAAAAAATGTTTCAAATATTCATTTTTCTAAGTTTGGTTAAAAATATCAGTGAAAACATGGAGGAACAGGTTCTTTGGTTATTGTTGTTCACATGTTATATTATTCCCAATAGGCCCCAAGGAGACCAGAAATATGGACTTGGCACCGGAGGAGAGAGAAAAACAACAAACTTGATATGTTATTTCGGCACAATGAAATAAATGCTGGTTTCTAGAATAACTCTTGGGAAATTATGAAATGAGGCAGGCCTAATCTCTCGGAGAACAAAGCTAAGCACCTTGCAAATGGCAAAAGCACTGTATAAATTCAAGCTATTATTATTTTTATTATGCAAAAGACAACTTGCAAATGTCTGAGTGAGTACTTTTCAGGAATAGCTAGTAAATTGTCCTACACCTCTAAGCCTCTAAGGTTGCAAAGTGAATTTCTGAAACCTAATAATTCTATTTAACAGAACAATCCAAATTTCACAAGAAAATAAATTTCATTTCAATAATAACCTTTGAGAAAATAAAAGAAAAAGAAAGCTTTCCCAACACAGAAAGGCCTCTTTTAAATTCCTGGAGCCACATGGTCATGTGCTGTGGTGAATCAATGAAGCAACAAACATTTATTAAGTGTCTGCTATGGGCCAGGCACTTGTCACCCTCAGAGAGCACACAGAGCAAGGTATGCAATAGGACCTTCACCATGACACCCCACCCCAATCCCTGGCTCATCAATTTTGATTTAAAAGAACCAACTCCTTTAGAGATGGGAAACCGGAAGCGTAGAGAAATTAAGGAACATATGGCCAAGTAAGTAGCAATGCTGGGATTTAAACTCAGGTCCTCCAACTCAAAAGCCCAGATTCTTTCCCTGCTATCGTATTCCACACCTGGTTGGGCTGTTTATGAGTATGTGTCTGAATTGTTCTGCTTTGCTCTCTCAGACATGTTCTTTGCAAACCTTAAAGTACCAGGTATTATTGAAAGGCAAATTCTTTCTCTGGGCTTTTACCCTGATTAATGAGGCAAAACTAAGGACCAAGAGAATTAAAAGGCGTTTATTAAAAGCATCTTAAGGTTGATCAGCAAATGGTTTCAAGGTAGGCTGATGTTTTCATAGGACAATTTGGATAGCTCTGTATCAGCAAAAGAGGTTGGGCCAGGAGTGAGTATTTGGCAACTTCCAGGTATGAACAGGTAAGGGTTGACTTGACTGTGCAACAAATATCAGGGAATACTTAATAGCAGATTGGGTAATGCTTCCCCCCCAACACTGACTGACAAACAGGCTTGGGAATAATAGGTCACTGAGTCAACATAATTTTCAATACATGTTAGTGATGATGGTGATGGAGGAGGAGGAGAAGAAAGAAGATGTCTCTGAATCATAGGATCATAGATTTGGAGCTGGAAGGAAACTTCAAGGTCATCTAATCCAGCCCTCTCATTTTGTAGTTAAAAAAGATATTGCCTGAGGTCCCAAGAAAGTGCCCCCCCCCCCGCCTCTCTATCTCTCTGCTTCTGTCTCTCTCTTACTGCAACCACCTTTCCTATTTCTTTCCCAGAATTTTCCTTTTCTTGGTCACAATATAAATCCAAAGAAATTATTATTTTAGGAATAAAGAATTAATGTTAGAAAAAATAATCAAGGAGCAGGTAGGATAGTGGTAGCTCAGTGGATAGAGAGCCAGGCCTTGAAACAAGAGATTCTGGGTTCAAATTTGGTCTCAGATACTTCCTAGCTATATGACCCTGAGCAAGTCACCTAACTCCTATTGCTTAGTCTTTACTGCTCTTTCGCCTTGGAACCAATACAGAGTATTGATTCTAAGTCAGAAGGCAAGGGTTTTTTAAAATAATAATAATAATCAATAGAAATATTTAATACTTATAAAAATGAAAATTGGTTTGATTTTTTTAGCTTATAGTTACAAGTCCTTTGCTTGATTTTTCCCCTATTAGATCAGTAGGAATAGATTTAAAAAAAGATTTTTCAAGTGAGGAGAAACATCACCATTGGATGGCATTCATGGCAGTGAGTTTTTACAAAGACTCAGGCACAATGCTGAAATCACCATGGTGCTCAACACCACAAGACTCATAAACCTGGTTTTCGTGTCTCTGGAACTCAATACATCTCCATCAATGGCTTCCATGTCCAGAAGTCTTCCAAAGTCCCTGGTTCTCCCTCCTTTCCCTACTTCCTTCCTCTTTGTTTCCATTTCTTCAATTAGATTAGCTTGAGATTAGCTAAAAATAGAATTTATAAAAGAGGATGGACAGGTGCTGAGCCCTACTATCCCCAGTAATCACTTTGTAGATCCAATCCCTATTCCCAGAAAACAGCCTTAGAGTAGGTCTGTGCCATCTTCTCCTACAGTCCAATCCAGCCAGGCTTACATCCAGTGGGTCCCACTGACACTCTAGGCTGCAGGCTGCTGGCACTTTTCTGGAAACCAGGAGAGAAGGAGCTCTTTTGCATACTTTAAGCATATGTGTCCCATCCTACCCACTCTCTGAGAGTACAACAGAGCCAGCAAACATCGTCCTCTGCCAAATCATGCCCCCTCTTTGATGCAACATGCTTGGAATAAGCCAATGACTTGGCAGGCAGCCAGGAGTGGTCACTGTGCCCATAGCAAGGGAGTGATTCTGCCTCTTCTCCATGATGCTCTCTGGTCCTCAATCTTGTCATCTGAAAACAGAATAGCATTGCTGAAGTACTTTTCAGCTTTAATATTCATTGCTTTGTTCAGTAAGTCACTCTGCATATATTTAGAAGTTCTTTTTTTATAAAAAATATAAACAACTGTGGTAAATAACTGGGATAAAGTGCCCTTCATATAGACTTAGGTTCAGAATACCAAGATCCAATCCAAGAAAACATAGCTATGTCCCTTATCTTCCTTTTATGTTGCTAGGGGGGAATTCCTATGGGCACCAGTTGGGTTAGTATCAACTCTGGTGTTGGTGGAGAAGAAAGTCTTGCCATTGGGATGTGTGGTTACAGAATTAGCCCTTTCATCCTATGTTTTCTAGGATGTCATTATGGCTGCTGAGATCATTATGGCAGCTAATTTTCTAAGAAGAAAATTAGACTGACTGGAAAATAGAATCTCATGGTACAATATGTTGTCCAAGACAGAAGCAAACAGAAAGGAAAGCAAGCATATCCATTAAAGGGAGATACTCAAATAAATGAAGGGGCTATTGGGAAGAGTGGACACAGGAAGTCTACTGAAGTCCTAGATGGAATTAGGTGCCCAAGACAGAAGAAGTAGGATAGATTTTCATATGAAACAAATAGGACTAGACTTTAACTAGATGAAATACAAGAACTCAGACTTGGGGTACAGGTCAAAGTTTCAGAATACTACTGACTTATGCTATGGGAATGAGGATGGGAAATGTCTGTAGATTTAGTGATTTTAATATTGAATATTAATTCAGACTCCCAAGGGAGAGGGGCTTTGGGACATTACTGATAGTCTTATTCTGGCTTGGTGATCCTTGGTGTTTGGGGCTTCTTTGTTTTGCAGCTAGGTGTTGCTACCATGTTCCTTAAAGAAAGAGGCAAAATTTTAGACTGAGCCCTCAAGAAATCCCTTACAATCTAATGGTACATAAGACAGAAATATAGACACCTAAAATACAAGAGGTGAGGGTGGATGAAGAAAAGATATCTAGGCATTCATTGACCCTGTGTTCTCACAATACTTATGTGTGAAAATAATTGATCATTGGAGAATGTTCTTGGAGAAAATTACTCCTCCCAGAAGCGTGTGTGGACCCCACATTGGCAGCACATATGCCAGTTGGATAGGTATACTTCTAGCATATTTTCAAAGGTTTCAGGATTACTAAAAATTGGGAGAATGGATCGAAAAGATAAAAGAAAATGAGGAAGGATGGAAGCTGCGTCTGGACTATGCCAGGACTAACATACTTAGCAGAAATGCTTACTGAGCCCAGAGAGACCAGAGCATACTGGCCTGCAGCACTGAGGGTTCAGCACTCCCAAGACTGATGGTGCCGCACCAAAAGGAGCCAACAATATTCTAGTTTCCAGCTTAAATAAGCCAAGGGCTCCCAAGGGTATTGCTGAGATGAGTTACCCTACCATCTTTCCATTAATAAATTGATTTGGCTCTCTCTCACCATGTTGGGGAAACCATAGAGTTAAGTAGAAGATAAGTATCAATATTGGGGGTAACAGTAAATTCTTTTGCTAATATTTATATAGCCTTTTATGGTTTGCAAAGTCCTCTACATATAATATCTTATTTGGAGGATGGAGGCAAAGAATAATGAATATTTGATATTACCTTGCCATTCCCTTTATTCCACTGATTACCTTCTGCTTTGTCATCTAGCTTGGTATAGTATAAAGAGATATGTCATTGGCAGAAGGAATAGGATCTAGATTTGTGATTTCTTTGAGACCAGGAACTCGTGGGTGAGGAAATTCCTTCTTCTAATACAGGTCAGCACCTTCTCTACCACACGTTGCCTATAGCACTGAGAAGGTAGATTTGCCCAAGGACATACAACCAATATATGGAAGAGGGCAAACTTAAATCCAAGGGCTCTAAGTTTTTTTCTAGCTCCAAATCTCTAATCCTATGATTCTTCTGGGCCAATTTTTATCATTATAATTATACATTTTCTTTTCTTTTTTTCATTCCAGTTATGTTTTTGTAGGCATTGTATATAATGATTTATTGTTTCTGCTTACTTCACTGCATCAGTTCAAAACTCTTTTCATACTTCTTTGTATTCTTCATATTCATCATTTCTTACAGTTCAAAAACTTTTCTTTATATTCCTCTAACACAATTTGCTTAACCTTTCCTAATCAATGGGCATCCACTTCTTTAACAAGCATTAATTTATTTAGTGTCTGCTGCCCCACCCCCCACCCCGCAGGTGCTCTGTTAGGTTTTAGGAATAAAAAGACAAAAGTGAGATAGTTCCTGTCTACAAGGAGCATACATTCTACAAATGGGAAAAGAGAGTGAAGGAATTAAAAACAAAGTATTTTTGAGTTAATGGATCCCCTGTGCCATAAACACTTTACAAATCCAACCAGCACATTTGCATCATCAAAATGGTCAAGAAAGCAAAATGCCACCCTTCTCTCCAGAAGCAAAACAACTCAAATCTAACTATTTAAATGACAGAACGAGACCTGCCCAGAAAAGATCATCCAATACCAACTATGGTGCTTTTTTCCCATTCCCATCAAGTGGACCAAATTCATTTCCATTTCCATCCTTAAAAGAAAGCCAACCCTGCCTGGGATTCCTAAACAAGGCCTCGAGGCAGTGCCTACTGCTAATATTGCTAACATCTCAGGCAAGAAATCCTCTGAACTAATAATGCACAAGTGACTCCGAACCATTTAGCAAAATCGCCTCTGAAGTTTTGTAGGAGTGTTGAGCTCCTCCAGAGGAAAAAGAAATCATCTTCAAAGGGGAAAACAGCATCAAGGCCTGATTAAAGGCAGGCTTAACATGACTGCCTGAGCTGCTACTGGGTACCACTGCATATTACATTCTGATTAAGAGTGTACTGAAGACTGGAAGGGGGAAGAAAGGGTTCCCCTCTGAAGGAGTGGATGTGAAGGTTGATGAAAGTGAAGAATTTCAAATAAGGCCTTCAACTGTAAATGTCAAACAACCCCAGCAGCTTCTGTTTAGTCTCCCTTTGAGCCCCTCTCCCCAGGGGCAAATTGCTTAAGAGGAGTTGTAACCACCTCTGTCCTGCTGGGCAGATTCTCATCATCCAGTCCTTACCAGAGAGCCACTGTCACTGCTGGCCAGGCGGTGTCTTTCAAACACCCCCAGCTTCTCTGCCCCCTGTCAGAGATTTAAATAAGCACCTGGAGAGTCTGAGGCTCAGTTCTGGGTCCAGGTAGCTATATTTTACCATGAGGCTCAATGCTCTTGGGATGTTTACTGAAAGAAAAAAAAGTCCAAGGCTGCTACTAAATTGTAAGTATTTGCATAGCATTTTGCATGAATCTGCATTTGAGTTAAAAGAAGCCCTAAGTTCAGGTATACAAATAAAAAAAAAATAAAACAGCTCCTTAATTAATGTGCTTCACTGCATTTTCTAGTCAAAATGAATATTCATACCACATACATAACAGATACTCAATTACTTGTTACCTTGGAAAAAAGAGACAGTCAAAAAAGAAAGTCAAGCTTGTTGTCACTAGTCTACAGACTCTTCTGGCTCTCTGGTCACCCCCTTCCATTTCTACTCTTCTGCCAGCCCTCTCCCTCCTTTTCTTCCTCCTGGCTAGCCCCCACCTGCAGGCTTCACCCCACAGGTTCTAGGATCAGTCTTTCCTTGTGTGGAAAACATGAGGATCCAATGAATGTCCCGTAGAATGTAAGTTTCTGGAGGGCAAGGACTATTTTGTTGTTGTCTTTGTGGTCCTTTTGTAGTAATCTCCTTGGACTTGATTCCTCATCTGTAAAATGCCTACAGGTTGGACAGGTTCCATTTGGAGTTCCGTTTGGGCGCTGGCTCCATGACTCTAGGACACCCTGAGTTAGCCTCCTCAGTCCTTGCAGGCACTAGAGCCCCCACCCCAATCCAGGGTCTTCTGAGGCAGGTTGATCAGTACTGCTCCATTCATTGCCACTTAGCAACTATCATGTGCCCAGATCTGACCAGTTCAACAATCTTTGGGTCTGGAAATTTTCAACTCTTGCTGATTCCATTGAGGATGAAGATCAAATACTTACAACTTGGGGAGACAGATCCTCCCTTCCCTCTCTTCTAGGACCCAAGGATGGGGAGAAAGACCCAGAAGCTTCCCCAAAGCCATAGTTAGACAGTGCCATAATAGTTACACAACCTACCTATCTCACAGAGTTGTTGCAAGGGCGATCCTTAAAGCACTACAGAAATGTGGATTATCACTGTGTGAAGTAGTAGACAGAGAACTGGTTTCAGAGTCCAGAAGGCCTGGGGTCATGGGCTGGCCTTGGAGTCAGGAAGGCCTGAGTTCAAGTCCTAATTCCTGTTACTTTATTGGCTACATGACCTTTGACAAATCACAATTCCTCCAGCAACTCTTGAAGACTATAAATTGCAAGGTAGTTGCTAATCTGCTTTGTTAGAGGGAATTTACTCTTTAGAAGCTTTTATAAGCTTGGCATAAAATATCATCATCATTATTTTTTTTAACCCTTACTTTCTGTCTTAGAATCAATATCGTATATTAAGACAGAAGAGTGACAACTACAAAACACTCGCCACACAACTAAAACTAGACTTGAACAATTGGAAAAACATTAACTGCTCATGGATAGGACGAGCCAATATAATAAAAATGACCATCCTACCCAAACTTATTTATCTATTTAGTGCCATACCCATTGAACTACCAAAATACTTCTTCACTGATTTAGAAAAAACCATAACAAAGTTCATTTGGAAGAACAAAAGATCAAGGATATCCAGGGAAATAATGAAAAAAAACACATATGATGGGGGCCTTGCAGTCCCAGACCTCAAACTATATTACAAAGCAGCAGTCATCAAAACAATTTGGTACTGGCTAAGAAACAGAAAGGAAGATCAGTGGAATAGACTGGGGGAAAACGACCTCAGCAAGACAGTATACGATAAACCCAAAGATCCCAGCTTTTGGGACAAAAATCCACTATTCGATAAAAACTGCTGGGAAAATTGGAAGACAGTGTGGGAGAGACTAGGAATAGATCAACACCTCACACCCTACACCAAGATAAATTCAAAATGGGTGAGTGACTTAAACATAAAGAAGGAAACCATAAGTAAATTGGGTAAACACAGAATAGTATACATGTCAGACCTTTGGGAGGGGAAAGGCTTTAAAACCAAGCAAGATATAGAAAGAATCACAAAATGTAAAATAAATAATTTTGACTACATCAAACTAAAAAGCTTTTGTACAAACAAAACCAATATAACTAAAATCAGAAGGGAAACAACAAATTGGGAAAAAATCTTCATAGAAACCTCTGACAAAGGTTTAATTACTCATATTTATAATGAGCTAAATCAATTGTACAAAAAATCAAGCCATTCTCCAATTGATAAATGGGCAAGGGAAATGGATAGGCAGTTCTCAGATAAAGAAATCAAAACTATTAACAAGCACATGAAGAAGTGTTCTACATCTCTTATAATCAGAGAGATGCAAATCAAAACAACTCTGAGGTATCACCTCACACCTAGCAGATTGGCTAACATAACAGCAAAGGAAAGTAATGAATGCTGGAGGGGATGTGGCAAAGTAGGGACATTAATTCATTGCTGGTGGAGTTGTGAACTGATCCAACCATTTTGGAGGGCAATTTGGAACTATGCCCAAAGGGCGACAAAAGAATATCTACCCTTTGACCCAGCCATAGCACTGCTGGGTCTGTACCCCAAAGAGATAATGGACACAAAGACTTGTACAAAAATATTCATAGCTGCGCTCTTTGTGGTGGCCCAAAACTGGAAAACGAGGGGATGCCCATCAATTGGGGAATGGCTGAACAAACTGTGGTATATGTTGGTGATGGAATACTATTGTGCTCAAAGGAATAATAAAGTGGAGGAGTTCCATGGAGACTGGAACAACCTCCAGGAAGTGATGCAGAGCGAGAGGAGCAGAACCAGGAGAACATTGTACACAGAGACTAATACACTGTGGTATAATCGAACGTAATGGACTTCTCCATTAGTGGCGGTGTAATGTCCCTGAACAACTTGCAGGGATCCAGGAGAAAAAAACACCATTCATAAGCAAAGGATAAACTATGGGAGTGGAAACACCGAGAAAAAGCAACTGCCTGAATACAGAGGTTGAGGGGACATGACAGAGGATAGACTTTAAATGAACACTCTAATGCAAATACTATCAACAAAGCAATGGGTTCAAATCAAGAAAACATCTAATGCCCAGTGGACTTACGCGTCGGCTATGGGGGGTCGGGGGGAGGAAAAGAAAATGATCTATGTCTTTAACGAATAATGCTTGGAAATGATCAAATAAAATATATTTAAAAAAAAAAAAAAAGACAGAAGAGTGATAAGGGCTAGGCAACAGGGGTTTAGTGACTTGCCCAAGATCACAGAAAGTAGTAGTAGTAGTAGTAGTAGTAGTAGTAGTAGTAGTAGTAATTATATGATATAATATAATTTCTTCTTATTAATAATATATAATATGATTTATTGTTAATAACATTATATAATCATAATATTACTGGTACTGGTCATTTCACTGAGTCAAAAAGGGCTCTGGTGAGAAGTCTAGAAACATTGGTTTTAGATTCTGAGCAGTCAAAGATTGGGAGTTAGCAGTACATCACAGAAGAGACAGAAGGGGGTACCCAATAGCTAAGGCATTAACTGGGGTCCTCTAACCCCTTGTGGCCATCATGGTGGCAAGGATTGGGGGCATTCAAGGAGAGTAAACTCTGGGCAGCCTCTTTATCTCCCGTATTTATTCCTTCATATTATTTTCCAGGTCCTTGGCCTTGATCACCAAACTTGAAGGTTTGCCAGTCTTCCTTCTTATGTAGAGACTCAAAGAACACATAGAAACGCTGCCCCTTTTCTGCCCAGTCAGAAACAGTAGATCTTCCATACCTGAAGGAATCTTCAGAGCTGCAGGAATTCAAAGGCTCCTATCCTCCATTGTGTTTCACACACAAATAGCCCTGCCTTCCCATTGAGAACATTCAAAGGGGTGGTCTTTGATTCAGTCAAGATGCTCTCATCTAGAGCAGGGCCAAGGGGATGGGTCTGTCCTGGGCGCCATCACACACTGGGCCAGGATTTGTGTTTCTTTTGTAAAGGACCAAAATAATAAAAATGTTCGGGCCTGACATAATTAATAGACTAGTTTAACATAAAGAGAGTAACTTATCCTTAAGTAACCCTGTTTGATACTCCCACAGGGGATTCAACTTTACATATATCTGTCTTATGTGACAGAATGGCATCCTGACTGTGGCAGAGAAAATTCTGCCTCCCGAATAGGAGGGCAAAGGCATGGAAGGGCTCTGGGACTCTGGGACTAGCAGAGCAGAAAGAAAAATAGAATTCTTAGGATTCTACAGTCACATAGGATCATAGGGTTAGAGTTAGCCGGTATCTTATAGGCCATCGAATACTTGTTATTCAGTCATTTTCACTCATGTCTGACTCTTCATGACCACATTTGAGGTTTTCTTGGCAAAGATACTGAAGTGGTTTGCCAATTCCTTCTCCGGATCATTTTATAGATGAGGAAACTGAGGCAAACAGTGTTAAGTGACTTGCCCACAGTCACACAGCTAGTAAGTGTCTGAGGTTGGGTATGAACTCATGAAGATGAGTCTTCTTGACTCTAGGCCTGGCCCCTATCTAATTCTTCATTTTACAAACAAGGAAAATGAGGTTCATCAAAGGTGACCTTTTAAAAAATGATATTAATGTTATTAGATTAAATATTATATTAAAAAATAAATGTTAATAAATTATTATAATTAATAGTAGATGAACAGAGTTGATGCATATAAAAACAAGAACAAACAGATCATTAAACTTAGGCACAAAAAAACCAGGAGTGGGAGCTGTCAAGCCCATGGTGTCCTCAGCTAGCACCTAGAGGTCCCAATATGGAAGGCAAGGAACTTGCTGCCTCCACATTTAAAGGGGATTCTAGTGTTCCTGATTCCTAGGCTGAAACAAAGAGAAAGGTCCTAAGGAAAGTCCTGAGGAAAGGTACTGCTAGCAGACAGGAGGCTGGGTGGCCTGGGGTCCCCATATGCCAAAGTCCTAAAGGAAAACTGGTCAGGATTTGATTGCCTGCTGCCTCCTCTCCCCCTCTCTGATACAGAGAAGAGCTGACCAAATTGGGATTTGAATCCAGATACTCCAGATACTTTGATTCCAGGATAACTTAGAATACTGGATAGAGTGCCAGGTCTAGAGTAAGGAAGTTCTGAGTTCAAATTTGACCTGAAACATTTACTAGTTTGTCTGATGCTAGGCAAGTCACTTAACTGACTTCTTCGTCTGTAAAATGAACTGAAGAAGGAAACAGCAAACTGCTCCACTGTCTTTGCTAAGAAAACCCCAAATAGGGTCACAAAAAGCTGGATATGACTGAAACAATCCATTAGGACTATTTCCAAATCCAATTGCCTTTCCAAAGTACCATCAATGAACAAATGAATGGGTATGAAAAGGAATTTCTTTTTTTTTAATGCTTACATAAATTTTATTATTGTCATTATTATTACCAGGGAGACAAAGATTATCCAGTATTAGAATAACTAATGTAATAAAGTCAACAATAAATTTTAGGGAAAATATCACGAATATATCAATAGATACAGAGCAGAAATGTGAGTATTTACATTGTTCCTCTTCATGCTTTCCCCTTTTCATCTCACCTTTTTTGTTTTCTTTTTTGAAAAGGAATTTCTTAAGTGCTTACCATATATAAAGCACTGGGCCAAACCCTGCAGATATAAATAGAAAAACATGGCAGCCCCTGCTCTCAAGGAGTTCTAATACAGTGAGATTACCCATAGAGGAGGTTTCCAGTGTGAGTCAGATGGAAAGAACCCATGATCCTCAGGGTATGGTTGCAAAGCAGATGGAAATACTTCTTCTTTCATGTCATTTTCACTGATAAAACAAAACAAAACAAAACAGAACAAGACCTCATCCATTTCTGATCTTGAACCATTGAACAAGTACCAAGTACTTTTGGAATGAAAATTGAGGAGAGAGAAAACATTCAGAACTGGGGGGAGATGACCTCTAAGCTTCTTCCAGATTTAAATGTATTATCCTTCATGAAAGAGGTAGTGCCTGAGCTGAGCCTTGAAAGATGATTGAAGCTTGAAATAAGTCTGAAAAGCAGAGATGAGGGGAGACTACATCCCACACACAGATAGCATCCTTTTCTACTAGAGCCCAGAGGTTGTGAAGGGCAGTAATAGGAAGTAAGACTGTAAATAGAAGTTGGAGTCAGAGCCTCCTATAACTCTAGCCTTTTCTCCCCCTATCTCTCAATACCAAAAAATACTTTAAGAAAGAAGGTTCTGTGTCAGAAGTATGTCAATAAATGCTAACAATTGACTTCTCTGAGAAAACAACTGTATATACACATCTTTAAAAACAAAACAAAACAAAAGATAAAAAAACCTTGCCTTCCATCTTAGAAACAATTCTAAGTATTGGTTCCAATACAGAAGAGCAGTAAGGGCTAGGCAATTGCTGAATTTGAACCTAGGACTTTCCATCTCTAGATCTGGCTCTCAATCCACTGAGCCACCTAGTTAAACCTCTACCCACAGTTTTAAGCTTAATCTGTATAATTAACACTTTTTTAAGTCTAGTCAAGGAAATAATAAATCAAGCCCCAATTTGTAACAATTGCCAGCTTTTGAAGTGTAGATGTTCATATTTAACAATTGGCTGTACAAGCCAGTCAGAGCTGGCTCCAGCACATTCTTGCTTACTGTCTTCTGAGAGTGAAGAGAACAGTCCTACAGGGTCCCTAAGGGAGAAAAGCATCCCGTGCTTTGCCTTGAAGATCTTTCACTCTGGTTGCTACCTAGCTTTCCAGGCTGATTACACTTGCCTCCCCCTCAGTCATTCTACACTCCATTCCTCCAAAGCGGCCAACTTGCTGTTCCCCCATCCCAACAGCCTACCTCCCATTGCTACATCCTTGCTCAAGCTGTTTTGCATACTCTAATTCCCCTTAAAATCTCAAGTTTATCTTTAATGTCACCCCTTAGGAAAGGGCTTTTATGATTCCCAGCTACCCCACTACCCTCTCCCAGTTTTATTTATTATTTTATTATTAGTTTTTATTATTCTCCTTTCAAACATGCTTTTACTTACTCTATATATATCTTGTATTTACTTATTTGCCTATATGTTCTACTTTCCCCCTGACATTTGATGTAAGTTCTTTGAATTGAAGAACAATAGCACTTTTTCTTTGAATCTCCAATGGCTAAAACATAGTATGTACTGATAAATACTGAATGAATGAGAGAAGGAAGGAAGGAAGGAAGGAAGGAAGGAAGGAAAGAAGGAAGGAAGGAAAGAAGGAAGGAAGGAAGGAAGGAAGGAAGGAAGGAAGGAAGGAAGGAAGGAAGGAAGGAAGGAAGGAAGGAAGGAAGGAAGGAAGGAAGGAAGGAAGGAAGGAAGGAAGGAAGGAAGGAAAGAATGCAAAACAAAACCTTGTTCTTGTCAAGAAGATGTGGGAGGATAAATGGGAAGAAAGAATGGAAGATACCTTTGTTAGTTAATTTTTCAATATCCATTAAGTTCTCCCTGTCTAGGCAGCCCTAACTTCCACCCACAATGTTTTCCTAGAAATAGTATCATAAAGAAGATCAGATTTTTCCCAAAGGAAAAATGTTATTATTGGAAGTTGTATTCCTGACCAAAGGCCTGACAACAAATAAATCAGAGCTTTGACCACCAGTATAATTCAGAACCCCCGAAATCATTTAACAAAGTCAAATTGTGCTCCAAGAATCAAGAATAACAAAACACAACTCTATTGTACACTATATTTGGTCTAACACTAACATGATGGTTGTATAGAAATAGTAAAATTTCATCAATAATGATTTTACTCACTTTAGAATTTAGAAGGACTTTGAGGAAAATATTTGGATCTTTTTGACATATCTTGTGATATGATCCTGTGATTTTTTTTCTTTTTGATCACAGAATTCAGAGCGAGATAGCAGAGACATTAGCAATCAAGTCCATTGGTTTCATTTTATTGACAAATGAACTGTGACATCAAAATGTGACTTGTCTAAGGTCACTCTCAGGAGAACTTTTTTTTTTAAACCTTTACCTTCTGTCTTAGAATTGAAACTAAATAAAAGTTCCAAGCAGAAGGGCAGTAAGGTCTAGGTAATTGGGGTCAAATTACTTGCCCATTTAGGAAATGTCTAAATCCAGATTTGAACCCAGATCCTCCTAATTCTAAGCTTGGCTCTTGATCCATGAAGCCACCTACTTGCCCCTCCAGGAAAATTTAATTAATGTCCTGCCTTAATTAATAAATTTCTGGGAGTTTTTCATAGTGTTGTGAGTCATGAAACACTGTGGTTTCAAAAGAATTGAAAATAAGAGCCTCTCAGAGGCTGATGGAGAAGCATATGATGCATGTAGGCAGCCAGGAACAAATGACGAAGAAGGAATTATGCAGGAGAATCAGTGTGAAAGATGCCACTGAGCAAAGGCATGGACAAAAAGATGGGCTGGTTATAAGTTGGGAGAAAAGGAATACTGAGGATAGCCTAGTGCTTCATTAGGGTCCTTGAGCTACTGAAAGATATCAAGGACCAGAGCATATTGAGAAGTCTGTACAAGTCAAATTAGATGTGGAGGAATGGATAGGTTACAATTTGCATTATTGGAAGAATACCATACCCGTGAGATCACAGGGCTAGTGTAGACTTGAGTATTTGCAAATTTTTCTAAAGCAGGAACTAAAAAATGACCCCTTCCAGCTCTGAACTTCTTTGCCTGATTTATTTCAGCAGCTCTAGAGGCTACGCCTTAATTTTATTGACATGGAGAACTCCCAGGTAAGAGCATTCCCTCTACCAATGCAGGGCATCACCTTACCAGAAAGTTTTAGCCTTCAGCGATTTGCCTAGTGCACTGAAAGCTTAGATGACTTTCCCAGGGTGACACAGCCAGTATGTGTCAGAGGTGGAATTTTAACCCTGATATTCCTGCTCTTCATCCACTACACCACAGTCTTTTTTCTTTTAAATAAATGAAGTTGCACTCTTGGTTATGTAATCATGCTTGGTCTCCCAGCATCTCTTCTGAAATAAGATCAGACTAATTAAATAACCTCATTACCATCACCTGGTTTTGCTTCTGGTAAGTTTTAATAGCACAACAGAAAACTGTGAAAAAAAATAACATTAATATTAAGGTATTCTTGGCTTTTATTACTTAGTTGCAGCCCACATTTCCAAGCTGAGTACACATTAGTCTCCTTCATGTATTCTCTCCTCCATCCACACTGTCCTCCTTATTCTTTCCCTGTACGTAAAATCCCATCTTCCATTTCCATGCCTTTGCTGTTTCCAATACTTGTAATGCATGCTTGCCATCTTGGCCTCCAAGAATCCTGAGCCTCCTCACAGGTTCTTTCACAAGGCAGGAGGTAGAGAGATGTGAGTTACAGACACATACTATACATTGCTTCTAAAGCAGAAGAGTGGTAAGGGTTAGGCATTGGGTTTAAGTTAAGCCATCTCCAGGCTTGGCTCTGTCCAACTACCTAGCTCCCCACTATAAATACTTTTTAAAAAAAAGAAGGCAAAAAATGAGAATTCTTCTGTTTAGTCAGCTCTCTTCTCTGATTAAAAAGAAAAGCAAAGATTCTCCCATCCTCCTATGGGGCCCCACTGACGCCCCCCCTTAAAATGATTAGTGAGACAATTACAGATCTGAACAAATACAGCAAAATAGGCACGTCAGCTTAAGCACGACAAGAGTTTTCCTTGAACTTTGCTATTTATTGATTCCATGTACCCTCTTTTCTACTTTAATGATTCATACTTTACACATGTCTACATGATTTATATAGAGGTTCTGAGACACCTATTACTCAGCTTTCACTGTGTGCTGCAAATGATCCCCTTGGTATCAAGTTCTTTGCTGTGCCCATCACCTACTTAGTCAAATGAAATTGCATGGAACCCACATGAGTCCAGACAGTAGAAAGAAATTATTTAGTTACACGGTGGGGAAGGGACTGTAGAAAAATTATCTGTTACACTAGCCTTAGAATTCAAGCTTATAGAGTGGAATTTCACATTCATTCATTCATTCATTCATTCATATCAATCCATAATTTCACTGACATAGGAGAAGGTTCAGAAAACAGTCATGAAACTTAGAACTTGAAAGTCCTAGCTTCTTCTCCTGGGACCATTAATAAATGGCTGTGTGGTCATGGGCAAAGTACAATAGAATTCTCTGGGTTTCATTTGTTTTACTTAAACAAAGTTCGAAATTTGGAACAGATCAAAGGAGCACAGGATGAGAGCTAAAAGGTACCAGTCCAGCAAGTTCATCATACATATATGGAACCAAGGCATAAAGAAATTAAGTGAGTTGCCCAAGGTCATTTAGGTAGTAAGTGGTAGAACTGGGACCCATAAATCCATGCTGCCTCCCCAGATGATTTCTAAGGTCCCTTCCAGCTTAATCATTCTGTAATATCTGTGAGCCCAGTGACTCCTTTAATGAATCTGGGGATTCCCACTAGCTACCTCCCACTGATCTGCTGAGCCATCCAGAGCAAGTCCCTTACATCCATGGGCTTCGGTCTCCTCATCAAGAAGATAGAGAAAGCCACAATGACTGCTTACCTTGGGCTGTCCTAAGAAATAACTAATAAAAACTATAAAAATGATTGTGAACCACTTTCCAGGCACTTATTATAAGAGTGCTTATTAATAATAATTTAGCACAGATTTTACTGCATTTGTGTAACGGTGAGTACCTAGAGTCTAATTATCTGTCTTATTTTAATATTTATGGAATTAATCAAACTTTTTAATAGAAAACCCCAAAATGAAATTACCAGGGGCATGCTTCAATGAAGACAGATGCAGCATGCTGTGGGAGAAGACAGCTCAACTTTATTAGCAATCCATGGGCCCAGCTTTGTCGTCTAATGGAGTCAGTGGGCCAGTCAGGCCAGCAGGAGGCATTGCCTATGGATTCGAGGCAAGGCACGCAGCATCCCAGGGAGCACCCCATCTGTGGGCTTCTGAAAGGAAGCTTGCCCACAGCCAAGCAGCCACCTGTGCTCACAGCAGAGGGTCTGACCTGTTTACCTGGGCTAAACTGTCCACAAAGGAGGCCTGTCTGACTATGCCTCATGGCTGGTTAGTGGTCCAGACTGGCCCAATTTCTCAACAACACACTGTCAATAAACCAGAATTGAGCTCTGAGTTTGTACAGGTATATGTCCAGGTCATCTAGCAAATCAAATGAAGCAGCCTCCTTTAGGCACCTTCCCATCCCAACCAGCTGTTCAGCCATCCACCTGGATCCACCTGCCCTGCCACTGCCCCAATACTACCTGGAAGAACTCATTTTAGAGCAGACCTCCAGAAACCATGGTTTACAGGGCAGTTCATCTCCTCACTTTTGCAACTCCTCAGCCTTCTTGATTGGTGAGAGAGTTCTCAGCTGTTATGTGGATTTTAGGAAAGAGAAAAGGGTTTTTACACAAGGGAAAAATCACATATAAATAAATTGAATTTATTAATAATGAAAGGAAGGATGGGAAAGGAATGAGGGAGAGGGTTTGTATATGACTATAAGCCCAAGGTATTTACCCACTATAATTATTTTCCTAAGCTAACCTGCCTAAAGAACTAAACTACAGATTACTAAAGGGGTAAATCCAACGGGGAACCCAAAATCTCACAGAGTCCTTGGCAGGTGGGTAGCAGGAATCCAACTGTTGAGTCCTCAGATGTCCCAAGAAATAGAGAGAAAGGTTCCTCTAATACACTCTTTCCACCAGAAATGTATGGGAAATCTTCCTCTCAGTCTTGTTTTATTCAAAGGCAGTCAGCTTCCAAGATGATCTTGTCTAGGTAGAGTCCAGATCCACACACCCTTCAGGCTTCACCATCAGCTCCAGACAGACAGTTAGAAACTGTGTCTTCAACAGCTTGGAACTTTTCCCCTGCCAGCTCTTGGAGAATTCTGTGCTTGAGGACTGCCAATCAAACTACTGTTAGCAACTTCTTGCACTTTATAACCTCTCTCTACAGTCTTCCCTTTGCACAAAGCCTAAATCATGTTGAAAACACTATTTTTGGCATTTGTGCACTAACTTACTTACATATTACTTAAACTAAAATATGTACCCAAAATAACAAACAACCTACACTAAACTATCTTAACCTATCTAATACTATCCTATTCTAGGTGTTTATCAAGGAAAGGAAAAAAGGGAATTAAGTAATGAATAATTACAAATTTCAAACACAGAACAAACATCTACAAAAGCACAACAAGCAAATAACAAAAAGCAAAAGATAAATACAACTTTCATGCAAACATTAAACTCATAAATGCTACTCTTATCAACTAATACAGAACATTCTACTAGCATTGTAATGCATTAACATCAAACATAAATTTTTTTTGAAAATTACAATAAACACAACATTGCATAAGTTTTACAAAGAAAATTAAACCAAAACATTAAATTCACTTATGCAAAATACATGTAACAATAAATTAAAGTGATCTATTTACATAAATTTACACATATATACATATAATACATGCATACTATACATATATACACTTCATATTTACACATATGGTACATATATGTTACATACACACTATAATACAATTAATCTTACAATCCCAACTATTATACACACTATTTATATATGCATTTATGATTTTGTGTGATATGTGATGTTATGTTACTTGTGTTATGTACTATATGGTGTTATGTATGTTGTAATTCATTTTTGTAATATAAGTTAGTATCTTACCTTCTCTTATCTATCTTAAATTTTAATTTTATCCAACTAAAGCCCTATCTCTAAAATTCTTCTGTCTACCTATATTCCTATACTAAGCTAAGTATCTAACTATTTTTTGTTAGTAACTTATTTATAACTAATTATAACATTATTAGTACTCTAGCTATACACTGTTTCACTCATTCGAATAGTGAATCAATGTAACTTAACCTTGTTTATGTATTTGTGTTTATGTTTTATGTTATTATTTTTGTTATGTTATATTGTTATGCTAGTGTTATGTTAGTGTTACTGTTATGTTAGTCTTATGTTACTGTTGCATGTAATATACTTACCACAACTTCAGATCTTTCCTTCTCTCCTCAGCTTATCTTGATTAAAGAATTCTTCTTTTCCAAATCCATGGTAGTAAATATAATTATGAATGTTGTGTGAATATATGTTATGTTGTTTTGTGTAATAATATATTACCCAAATTTTAATCCATTTAAATCCATTACTTGATCCTCTTCATTACAAATTTCCTCAAAGTCTTTGTCTAAATATTTATAAGTCCTTACAGTCTTTTAACAATGTCCATTAATTTCCTGAATTCTCCTCTTCATCTGCAGTATCCTCTTCCATCCAAAAGTCCTCTTCCACTGGAATGGTCCTATCCTTACTGATCTTTCTGACTTCAGACTCAATTTGACTGATGATTCTCACTTTCCACAATATCTTCATCTTCATTTTCTTCCTCAATGATTTGTACATTTTCATTATTATTACCATGAGCTAATTTTATATGTGAACAATGATACCATGAATCTCTACCTAAAACTTTTACTGAAGATGGAGAAACTAACACAATTGTGTAAGGACTTAACCAACTCTCTTGTGTTGCTGATGTTTTAGTAAAATTCTTCACATATACCATATCTCCTGGTTGAAAATTATGGAGAGAATAATCCACTGGACCAGATTGGATCAATACTCCCATATCATGTAATTCTTTAAGATGTTGTTGTAAAGCACTTAAGTATGAAGCAAGTTGAGAATCTCCTCCTAAGAGAGATGTATAGACTGTCTTACAATCTTTGCCTATAGTAGAGCACGTCCAAAGAACATTTCATAAGATAATATATGTAAATATGCTCTTGGTCTTATACTTAGGTAAAACAAAGCTATGAGAAGAATATCTGGCCATTTTAGATGAGTTTCAGCACAGATTTTCCCCACCATAGTCTTGAGTTCCCTATTTGCAAGCTCCACTTGACCTGAACTTTGTGGGTAATAAGGAACATGATATTTGGGTGTTATTCTTAGATTCTCATAGACTCTTTTCAGTATATTTTGTGTGAAATAAGATCCCTTATCAGAGTCTATGGTAAGTGGTACACCAAATCTAGGAATAATTTCCCTAATCAATACTTTCACCACAAAGCTAGCTATATTTGTATTTGATGGAAATGCTTCAGGCCACTTAATCTGTCAACTATTACCAGACAAAACTTGTATCTTCCAGCTTTTGGCATGCTGATGTAATCAATTCACAGACTTTCATATGGACAATATGCTAAAGGTCTACCACCTAAATCTTTCTGTCTAAATGCTCCTTGGTTGAATTTTTGGCAAACAGAACAATTTGTACAGATCTTATTTGCTATAGTACTTATTCCCAGTGCTACCCATTGCCTTTTTACAGAGTCTACCACAGCTTGAGTATCAAAATGACCTCTTGTGTGGCTGGCTTGACATAAATAGGTATACAAATCTTTTGTTAACAGCCATTTTCCAGTATTTGCAACCCATATTCCATGTTCTTTCCTGGGTCCAAATTTCTCCTTTCACTTTTGAATTTCTGAGTGTACATAAGCTTTTTCTAGATCATCAGATTCAATAGTTGACAAATTCATTACATATACTGGAGCATTCCTGGCTGCAAATTTCACAGTTATGTCAGCTGTATGATTTTCTTTAGAGACTGAATCTATCCCATAAGTATGACTTCTACAATGGATCACTGCTAGCTGTTTAGATTTTTGGATAGCATCCAGTAACTCAGTTATTATTTCTGCATGAGCAATTGGTTTTCCTGAAGCAGTAATAAAACCTCATTGTTTTCAGATATTTCCTGTAGCATGACAAACAGAAAATGCGTAATGAGAGTATGTATAAATACTTGTACTTTTACCATCAGCTAGAAGACATACTTGCTTCAAAGTGACCAACTGTGCCCCTTGAGCACTAAGGTTACTAGGAATTGATCCATACCATAATGCCTCAAATTCTGTGAAAACTGCATCACCTGTACATCTAATTCCATCACACAAATATGAAGAACCATCAGTGAATAACACCAAGTCTGGATTTTCAATTGGAGTGTCTTTCAATTCCATCCTAGGCATATCCACTAGATCTACTACTTCTACACACTCATGTAATGGTTCACAGTTCTTTGGCAAATCAGGAAGAAGTGTAGCTGGATTTAATACACTATACCTCCTCAACTGAATGTTCTCACTACGTAGGAGAATAATTTCATACTTAGATATTCATTGGTCGGAATATGCTTAAGTATGAAATTTCCTCATTAGTGCTTCTATTTGATGTGAACAATACACAGTCCATGGACATCTCAAAACTAAATCTGCTGACTTCTGGACTAACACAGGTGCAGCTGCTACACCCCCTTGGACAAGGAACTGTACCAGCTACTACTGGAAAAACAAGACTGAGAGGAAGATTTCCCATACATTTCTGATGGACAGAGTGTGTTGGAGGAGCCTTTCTCTATTCCCTGGGACATCTGAGGACTCAACAGTTGGATTCCTGCTACCCACCTGCCAAGGACTCTTTTTGTGAGATTTTGGGTTCCCTGTTGGATTTACCTCCCTAGTAATCTGTTATTTAGTTATTTAGACAGGTTAGCTTAGGAAAATAATTATAGTGGGTAAATATCTTGAGCTTATAGTCATATACAAACCCTCTCCCTCATTCCTTTCCCATCCTTACTTTCATTGTTAATAAATTCAATTTATTTATATGTGAGTTTTCCCTTGTGTATAAACCCTTTTCCCTTTCCTAAAATCCCCATAACAGTTTGGCTGAGATAGGATAGGATAAGATAGGACTTAGGAATATAGATTTATATAGCAAAAACAATTAAAGAACCAAAAGTCAGTTACAGGCTGGAAGATTTCATCTTGCACTCAGCAAGTGGACCATTCCACCCAGGGGGAGGGGGGGCAGTGGAACTCTGGGACTCTTAACTGAGCTGGGAGGGACATTTAATCTTTTAAAACTCTCTGCTACATGGACTAGGTGGCCATATTGGAATTTTTTTAAATTTTTTTCCCTTTCCTTAATTATATATATATATGTATATATGCATATATATATATATGGTGATCACAGTGGATTACAAGAACACTAATTCCATTATATATACATAATTAACAATGAATGTAAGCATATCTGGGGACATGTTAATGGATCTTTTGTTTGTTCTGTTGGAGTGTGTTCTGCACATTCCATATATTGTGTTCGTTCTATTCCCCAAAGTATGTTATATGGTTTTAGACTACAAGTGGATAAAACCATGTATGTCAATTACTGTGCAAACTATATTGTCTCATGTCCCCATACTATGTATTTGTTTGTATGTTGTGTATAAATTTAGAGTGGTGTTATTTGTTATTGGCAACTGGTTCAAGGCTACAATGGTTTGGTTTGCTAAGGATTCTGAACTTAAGCAAATGGTCATATTCATGAAGCAACAACTGAACCAGATGGAATTGTATAGGAAAGATAAAAGGTTTATGAATACTGAATTCATTGTGGGGTAAAGAAAATAATGGTATAATTGGAAATCTAAATAGATTATAGAAGGAAAAGGCTGAAGGGATGGTTGCCTTATTCCCACTTAGAAATCTACCAATAGTTTCTAGGGTTGAGATAATCCAGGTAAAAGCACATAAGAGATTTACACTGGAAGACTTAGAATCCACAAAAAAGAGAACACCTGCCTTTGTTGACAAACCTAACAGAGTAATTAAAGAAATGGGAGAGCCATTGATTTGTTTGATCCTGACTACAATGATTTTGCCCTACTAATGCAAGAAATTTTGACAAAAAGGGAAAGAAACAAGTTTATAGATGAAACTAGGCAGGATCCCTTGTTAACATGTTGGCCAGAACATTATAATGACACTGACGTGAATGACAAAGCCCAGTGAATGATGAAAGAATCCAGGCAGGCAATATTAGAGATTATGGTTAGATATACTAAGAGACCAAATGCATGGTCTAAGTTTGAAGGTATAAAACAAAAAGCTCCTGAAACACCAACTTCATTCCTTGACCATATCATTGAAGCTACTGAGACATACTTGAACATGGATATTCTGGAAGAGGGAATAATAGCACATATAAAAAGAATCTTTGTGGAAAATGGTATCCCTAAGATAAAACTATTTTTCAAAAAGAATTACTCTGAATGGGAGGAGATTGAATTGAATGATATTAGAAGGAGGGCTACATACTTATGCACAGATACTGAGGATAAATATGAGGAAAGAGATGCAGTTATAGAAGATCTTAAAAGGAAATTAAAGGAAGCAGAGGGCAAAGCAAGAGAAAGTGAGATTAAAGAAGTTAAAGCAGTGGCTGAATTAAAAACTATGAAACCTAATAATAACTATTACAAGCCTAGGGATAGAAGATCTGGTCCCCAACATTGTTTCCTCTGCAACAGAATTGGCCATTTTGTCAAGGAATGTAGATACAAAGGTCAGTTTTCCAGACAACTGAACAGGTATGGAGGATTTAATAGGCAGAATAATTGGAATAACAACAATAATAATTTGAACAACAATAATAATAATAATAATAGCTGGAATAACTATTCAAGAAGGAATAATGGAAATACATGTCAGAATGCCTGCTGTCAGGGAGCTCAAACACCAGATCTGAGCACAATGCAGGTTTCTTATGAAGGTTTACCCAGTGTTCTTCTGTACTTAAATCAAGGGATAATTAAATGAGAATAAATTAAAGTGATTGTAATGGTAATAAGGTTAATGGAGTTATAGAAAAAGTGATTGAATCAAAGGAAAATGTAATTAGTGTTAATAATTGTAAGGAAAAAGAATATTGTAGTATAAAATTATTAGAAAATTCTATTGATTGTAAAATAATGGAAAATAGTGAACAATATAAACTAGATAATGATAATGAGATTGTAAATGAGAGCAATGGTACCAAGATAAAGAGTATAAGGATCAAAGGGAGGAGTTAAAAAACTGATGATGGAGTTAAAGATGTAAATCCTGGGAATATGATGTAGTTCAAGCAGATGTAAACTTCCCTCTCTACACAGCTCTACACCATACAAACTGACTTGATTCCACTTTAGTGACTTAGTCCCAGGACAGATTATGCTCCCCATCCCATTCAACTTTCCACATGGACCACTTTGTCATCTGTCCTGTCCCATGCATATGGCGTCTGATACCTCTTTCTATCTATTGCTCTGGGCATAGTAATCAATATCTACTCTTGTTTTAGGAAAGGGCATGAAAATAAACTTCTCTATGGTTCAACTCCCAGATCAAACACCCTTTCATGGCCACCACTCCTTCAAGTCTACTGTCTCTCCACCATTAAGGGTTGCTATCTTTTTGTCTCTCTTAACCCCTTTTCCTACAGTCTCTATTAGGTTGGATGCTGGGGAGAAACAATAGGACTACTCACACCACTTGGGTGAGATGGGAGTCACCAATTTTAATCCTTCCAGTTCAGTGGGCCACCAGGTCTATCTGCCCTTCCCCTCCATCTTGAGTTCCTCTAGGTATGGCTTACCTCTACTCCCTCCAGAGCCCAAAGAACTGTGATCTGGTTGGCTAATGTGCCCAAAGAAACAGTGAGCCTCATCACACACCACCCCCAATACACCCTGAGGCCTTTCCATCTGCCTACCTCTTTTATGTGTTATCCCCCCACCCCCAATTTGGTCATAAGTTCCTAGACAGCAGAGACTGTCTCACATTTTCCTGTTTATATCATTAGGAGCTAACTAAGTTCCTGGAATATAGTATGGACTTAATAAATGCTTTTTTATTTATTCATTCATTAGCCTCCATTAGAATATAAATCCTTTGAGGGCAAGGACTGTGTCACTTTGATATTTGTATTTCTAGCACTTTTAATAAATACTTCCGGTATGAATTTAAAAGATTCAGATACACATAGAGATTATGACTATGACTCTTAAATTAGAGACAGCAGATTAAGTCATTGGTGTTAGAAGTGTCAAGTAGATTATGTACCCTAGACAAATTTGCAAAGTACCATAGATGGAAGTTTGTCTTGGGTCTCTTCATACCCTCTTTTCTGTATTTCCACCTATTTTAAAAACCAATGTACCAAGATAGGTACAAAGGCATCCAGTATGACACTTTATCTTTTTTTTCTGTCCAAAACATTCCCTTTAAGCCCCACTAAGTCTTTCCTCATTCTCGACAAATAACTCCTCCTTCCTTTAGCCTCTATTACTGTGGCTATCTCAAATAATCATTAGAAGAAAAGAAGATCTGATTTTTTTTTCTCAATTTAAAATTTCCACTAAAATGTAAATGATTTATAGGTCCAACCCAACAGAAAGTTTTTGCATTTTCTATTTAAAATACACGTTTGGGGACAGTTGGGTTGAGAGTCAGGCCTAGAGAAGAGATGTCCTAGGTTCAAATCTGGATTCAGATACTTCCTAGCAGCGTGACCCTGGGCAAGTCACTTAGCCCCCATTATCTAGCCCCTCCCACTCTTCTACCTTGGAACCAATACACAGTATTGATTCTAAGGTGGAAGGTAAGGGGTTATAAAAAAATAAATATAACTAAATAAAAGACACATTTGTTAACTGAAGAGTTCAGGAAGAATAAACTGTTCAATTTTTTAAAAATAATGACTTTGATAAATCTATAAAAGGATTACTTATCCAGTCTTCAGGTAACATGAATTTAGCAGAAATAATAAATATTCTGGATGCTGAATCCAAAAACGAATCCATATTCTAGACTAGGAGTCAGCAAACTAATTTGACTTGCCACCCCTTTTTGTATGTAAGGGTCACAAGGATATTTTTAACATTTTGTTTTAAACTTTCATAGTATTAAAAATATAAAAGCATTTTTAGCTGAGTGCCTTACAGAAACAAGTGCACAGATTTGACCCACAGGCCATAGTCTAATGACCCCTAATCTAGAATGATGGGCTGACTCTACCAAGATAGAACTAAATGGTGATAAATGTCAATTTCTATGTTTTGGTTCAAAATATCACCTGTGAAAGTACAGAATGTTAGAGCTATATATACACCCAACTATTTATATATAAAAAGCTGAGGGCTGTTAAAGATGCACTCTCAACATAAATAAATGCTATTATGTGACTACAAAAGAGTATTTTTTTTAATATTTACTTTCTATCTTAGAATCAATATTGTGTATTGCTTCCAAGGCAGAAGAGTGGCAAGGGCAAAACAATGAGGGTTAAGGGACTTCCTAGACATGGCTAGGAAGTGTCTGATTTAGATTTGAACCCAGGACCTCCTGTCTCTGGGCCTGACTCTCAATCCACTGAACCACCCAACTGTCCCCAAGAATATATACTTTTAAATAATGGGGTTTTGGGGGGTCTAGTCCCAGCATTTCACCAGAAAATGTTCTGAATATGAAAACTGTTAACTTTAAGAAATATTTTTGATAAGTGTTTTCAATAAAGTTAATTCCTTTATAATCCCACTTATTTTAATTTAACCAGTTAAAAACTTCATTGTGAGAGGGAGACCATAGGTTCCTCCAGGCAGCCAAAGGGGTTTATAACAGAAAAGGTTAGAGACCCCTGGTAGAGGGAAATCATAGATAAAGAAACTTGCTGTGCTAATACAGAAGGACACTTGCTCTATAAAGTTGTGTTCAGAGAGTTGCTTGGTACCCTGAGACTGGCCATATAGCCAGAATATGTCAAAGATAAGCAAAGCCTGTCCCAACCCCCAAATCAGCTCTCAGTTCACTCCAGTGTACTGCTTCTCATGGTGATCTTAGGCTATATTAATAAAATTATCAAAACAAAGTAGATAATAGCACCTCCACAGTATACAAGGAATGGTCAGATCTTACCTAGGGCATTGGGTTCCCTTCTGGATGCTGTATTTAAAGTGGAAATTGATCAGATGAAAGACACCCAACAATGGCAAGCAAAGTCAAGATCATGTCATCTGACTGAAGGAACTGGGATGTTGAATTTAGAGAAAAGATGATTTGGGATGGAGGAAGGCAATAGGGTAGCTGTCTTTAAGCATCCAAAGGGCAGTCACCAGGAAAAAGAATTAGACAGTCTATGTGGTTCCAAAGGACAGAACTCATACCTATAGATGGAAATTATTGTGGCTGACTATAAGGAAAAGCTTTAATAGCCACAACTATCCAGAAATAGAAAATCCAGAAACAGTGATGGTCTGGCACATAATAAGCACTTTAAAAAGTATTTGCAGACTGACTGACATTCTAGATCTTCAAACAGAATTTGAACTTGTTGAAGAAACAGTGAAGGATGTTGAAATATGAGAGTAGAAGTTTGGACTAGAGGACCTCTCAGCTATCTTTTGATATTTACAATTGGAATTTGTGGAGGAAATATTTTTGAAACTGAAGAGTCTTTGTCCCTTGACTGTTTGAAGCAGTGATACTGATTCTGGCTTCTCTCCTCTTGAAAAATCAGAAGGCAAGGTCAGCAATCCCAATACTTCTACAGACAAACCAATGTTCCTCCCAATCTATCTTCTTTCAACTGTTTTATCTCTCTCCCTGTAATCACTTCTGGAATTAGAGGTAGAGAGCTAATTTATCAAAGACCCTAGAGGCCTTTGAAACATCACTAAAAGAAGACAAGTCAGAATTAGAAAGGTTTATCATGTTTAGATGACTGTACAATTCAGGTTTTTCTTTTTTTCTTAATTAAAATTTTTATTATGTTACCCCCACTCTTCTCCTCTCTACCATTGAATATATTTTTTAAAAAGGAAAACAAAACCCTTATAACAAAATCACATAGTCTAGTAAAACAAATACATATATTAACCATTCCTGAAAATTTTTGTTTCATTCTGTGCCTCTCCGTAATCAGCTCTGTCAGGAGGTGAGTAGAATATATCATCCCCCCAGCTCTGAAGATGTGGATGTTCACTGCACTGATCAGAATTCTTAAGACTTTCAGAATTGTTTGTCTTTACAAAGTTGTTATTTGTAAATCATTCTCCTGGTTCTGCCCACTTAATTCTGCATCAGTTCATACAAGTCTTCCCAAGTTTTTCTGAAATTATCCCTTTTGTCATTTCTTGCAGTTCAACAATAGTCCTTTAGATTCATATACTATGGTTTCATCAACCTTTCCCCAAATGAAGGGTAATTACTTCCGTCCTGGTCTCCAGTTCTTTGTTACAACAAATAGAGCTACTATAAATGTTTTGTTTCAGTTTTTACATATGGCTCTTTTCTCTCCTTCTTTGCTCTCACTAGGACATAGATCTGGCAGTGGCATTACCAGATCTAGATATATAAACAGTTTAATGACTTTTAGGGTACAATGTAGGTTTTTTATAGAAAACCTGCTGAAGATGACCTAGAAGTTCAGATCACAGCTTTGACCTAAACAGTTTTTTTAAAATAAAAACTTTGATTTTGATCTCAAAAGAAAATGGAATATGATGGGCACAAACCCATTTTAGGTAAATTCTTGCATGTCAAGTAAAAGGCACCATGCCTCTGATATGATCTAGAATCTGATATAGATTCCTAGGATATAAAGCCAGAAGGCATCTTTGAGGTCATCTAGTCCAATCATCTCATTTTACCTATGAGGAAACTGAGGCCCCAACAGTTTAAGTGATTTCCCTAAGATCATACCACTAATACAACTAGAATTTGAACCCAAGTCTTCTGACTCCAAATTTAGGACTCTTTCTACTAGTTGTGTATGGAAAATAAAAATAATAATGTCAGTGATGATGATAATATAATAGTAGAATAGATTAATGTTACATTAATTATTAATACATAATATCATGTAACACTTATACCTACTTCAGTGTTGTTGTGAGAAATGTTCTTTTCAAACATTAAAGTTCTATAAGCTTGTGGCCTCTTTCTATTATAACTATTCAGTCTGATCCACTCAAATGACTACAGGAATCCTAGACATTCTGGATCCTCCCAGACCCTTGAGCCCAACCAAGTTAAGCATTACTTAAAGTTTCTTAAGAAGAGCAAGCTTATTCTCTATTATTATAATGATTGAACATGGTGCTAATTGAGTGTTACTTGACTTACCTTTACCATGCCACTAAATTATTCCGACATCTTTCTATTCTTCCCCTCTGCTAGAATCTAAGTTTAATTAATTTTCAGGAACAAGGCAAGTTGTGCCTTGTTTGTTTTCCCCTTCAAAACATGTTCATCACTGGAGAAACATTACTCATAAGTGACATTTTCAGACTCAATATCAACAGAACCAGAGGAACTGGAGTTACATGAGGTCAATTAGGTCATTTTGTCCATATTCTGGGCTGAAATAGGATCACTGCTTTACATGGTCACCAAGCTCAGAGCCTACAACACCAAGCCCCATTCTTTGCCTAGACACGCTGTCATCATTTCATGGAAAGAAAGCTTCCTGTATTACTATCTCATATTTCAATGGATTACCCAGTGGTCAGTGACCTCTTCCACCCAGTCCCATTCCCTTGATCTTAAGTCATTACTATGATCCCACCAGCAAGAAGGAAATAGAAAGAAAAGGAAAACAATAGATAATAAGGGGAGGGACAGAAAGACTGGAGAGTGACAGAGGGAGATTCTATTTTAAAAGTTAGAACCTTTATTTGCCATTAGAGCTGAGTAAAGACCCTTCTTGTCACTGAGTAATTATAATAGGTAGCATATGTATATCACTTTCAAGTTTATTTTTTAAAATTACATATCATTTTATTTTATCTTCATAGCCACTAAATAGGGTAAAGTGCTATTATTATGCTCATTTTTATAGATGAAGAAACTAAAGCCAAGATAGGTTAAGTGACTTGCCCAGGGTCACATAGCTTATAAATGTCTGAGGCAGTATTCAGATTCAGGTCTTCTTGATTCTAACTCCAGTGCTCTCTCCACCATATCATTTAGATGCTTTCTGAAGATGTTAAAAGAACAAATTTTATAACACTCCATGGACCATGATCCCCCTTATATAAATACTACTTCCAATGATACTGCAATCCACTCAAAAACTGCCCATACTGTGTGATTCCAATTCATTTCTTCCCATTAATAGGTCCACCCAATATGGAGGTCCACCCATTATGGCAATAACTTTCCTTGATTCCTCTTGCATCCTGAGAATAAAGATAAAGGGGGATCCTTTAGTTGTCCTTTGTTTTCACCAAAGGACCCACCCATATTATTTTTGGCTGGCTCAAACATTTCTTTGATAACTTACCTTTTGTATTACTGTTCCTTCATAATTCCTTGTGATGTGTTGTAATCTGCTTGTACAGGTTGAGGAACACATAAAAGGAGAAAAAATGAAGAGAAATGCATAATAAAGGAATTTGAAAATATGGGAAAAGAAGGAAAAGTAGAAACTTTCTCTGGAGTAGTAATTTTTTTATTAACTGATACTAGAAATAGCTAAAGGGCATCTAAAAATATAAAGGAGATGTTTTATTGGAGTCAGAAAAACCCAGTACAAGTACACACTCTTATGTGACCTTGGACTTGTCACTTAATACTACAAATATTAAGAGGCTCAATTAAGAGTGAATGTGAAATATTTATTTAAATAAATGGCAGTTACTGCTAGTTATTAATAACAACATTGTTATTAAAAGTATTGCTATTAATAACAACCATTGGTAGGTATTAGTTATTGCTGTTTTGCTAACTAGTGTTATTGATAATATCTAGAAATAATTATTGATTTTACAACAGTCATCAGGTCTCCAGTCTGGTGATGCTTTCATTTCCTGAGCCTTCAACTGCACTCCTGTAGAATTCGTTATGTTTATAGAACAATTGAGGGGTCTGCTGGTTGTTATTGATATCCTTCATACTCAAAGAGGATCAAATATGATTTCACTGGGGATATCTTGCCTTGCACTTGAATTGGATATAAGTGAGATAGAGCTGTACAACGTCATCAGCCTCACTCTCTCTTCCAGGGTCATTGAAGTCCAGTGCCAAGACAAAAGTCATGCTGGCTGGTGATGGCCCAAGATGCAATGGATGACCTTGGCTTCTTCAATGTCTAATCAAGCTCTAAGAACTCCATAACACCCACTTCCACTGCCTTCTTGGCTGTTGGAACAAATTGTCCTTATCTACCCATTGCCCTGAGGAAAGTGTTCCCATGCTTGGGGTGGGTACCATCCTAATTCACCAAAGGATGTGAGACTTGTCAGTTATGTTCAGTTTGGTTTAGCCTATCTGTCAGAATAGTCTTACCCAAGAGTTGACTCCGGCATGTTCTACAGCTTCTTGGAGCCACAGGTGGGAGTTGGGTGGCAAGTGGACACCAAAGGAAGATGAGCAGCCCTGAAAAGGGCTTAGCAAGCCCTTATCTCAGAGGTGCTAGTCTTCCCTCAACACCCCAGGTCTGCTAGTAAATGTTTAAGGAGGATGTGGGGGAGTTAAAGGGGGTGTAGAAAGTATTATGTATGCTTTTAATTTTAATCTGCATTATTATCACTTTCTTAAGTCTAGACAATCAATAAAACAATAAAGCAAGCCTTGATTTGTAGAACTGTCATTTCTGGGGTGCACAATGGGCCCTGAAAGCCTGTGAACCCTGGCCCCAGCATACTCCTGCTTAACTCTTTAAGTGCTGGGGGTTTTAATCTTGAAAAGATTGGACACAAAAACCACCTTCCAACATTTGAAGCAATGCCTCATGAAAGAATGATTAGGAATATATTCCAACAATGGTATTTTTTTAAACCCCAAGATGGTCTAACTAGTCAAAGGTCTTCAAAATCTATTTTATTGATATATATTATGTACATAATATATATATATATATGTTAGATATATAAATATATATCTAATGGCCCAAAATGGGAAGCAACTTAAATGTCCAATAATAGGTGAATAATTAAACAAATTGTGGCAAGTTATATATAGAACAGAATAATGCAATTAAGATGTACAAGTAGAAAGAATACAAAGAAATCTGGAAGAGCCTTCATGAACCTAGTGCAAATAAACAAAAACCAGGACCAGGAAAAAAATGTAGGCCACAGTAATTATAATTATATGAAGAAGAATGAAAAAGAATGAATAGAAAAAGGTAAATAATAAGTAGTAATAATAATAATAAATATTATTAAGTGAATAAGAATAAATGGTGAGAAATGCTTACAAAGACTTAGAGGGAAGGGACTGAACTTAACCTAAATTCGAATAGGTTTGAGGAGTTTTTGTTTTTTCAATGACTGGACTAACTCTTCCGCTCGGACCCAGAGAGCAGAACTAAGGACAAATGTACGCTCAGTGTAAGGAGTTGATTCTTAAAAATTAGAATTCTCCCAAAGTGGAATGAATACTTTGGGAGACAGTGGACAATCCTTCATTAGCGATCATTGGTGGTCCCTGACAATTCTGAGATTTCATGACTGCCTAACTCCCTGTCTCCTCATCTATAAGGAAAGAAAATGCCAATGCATTAATTATCTTACAAAATTGTTATGAAGAAAACACTATAAAGTGTAAAGGTCTTGTAGAAGAAACTGATTGAATTGGGAGTAATGAATTTGAAATCAAAAACCAGAGAACTAAGTACTGTTTTTGTTACACTTAACCTTGAGCCCTGGTTTCCTCACCTGAGAAATGGTATGACAATGCATAAATTACCTATTTCAAGGGGATTGATCCATCAGCACGCATTTATTAAGCACCCACTATGTACAGAGACTGTGTTGGGACTTGGGGGATCAAAGTCTAAAATGAAACCACTCCTTCCCTCAAGAAGCCAGCATTCTGAGAATGGGGAGACAACATGGGCACTTTAGTATATGGGGAAGGGATGGGAATAAACATTTATTACTTCTTACTGCTATGTGTCAAGCATTATGCCAAGCACTTTAGCAACTATTATCTCATTTTCCTCACAACTCCGGGAGGAAAGTGCTATTATCATCAAAAAAGTTGAGGAAACTGAATTGAGCAGAGGTTAAATGACTTTCCCAGGGTCCTAGAACTAGTGAGATCAGATTTGAACTTGGGTCTTCCTGACTCCAGGCTAAGGGCTCTAACCACTCTACTACCAGTTATATCTGACAAATGTCCAAGACAAATACCAATAAAAACCAAAGTAATCTTGGACAAGAAAGCACTAACAACTAAGATAATCAGGAAAGACCACATGGAACAGTTGGTGCTTATGTTGTATTTGGAAGGGATTCAAAGAGGTGGAGATGAGAAAGGGGAGCATTCCAGGAATGGGGGACAATTTGCCCAAAGATGAGAGATTGAACTGTGAGGAACAGTAAAATGTGTGTCTCAAGCAAAAAGGTAAGAAGGGGGCAAGTTAGGAAGGACTTGAAATGTGGGACAAAGGATGTTAATTTTTATTTTGGTGATGAGGAGACATCGGGGAATCACGTGGTGACATAGACTTGTGCTTTAGGAAAATCAGTTTGACAACTTTATAGAGGATGGATTGGAGAGAATTGAGATAAGTAAACCAATTAGAATGCTACTGCAACAGGCCAGGCAAGAGATAATGAGGGTGTGAATTAGTGGCAGCTGTGCAAGTGGGGTATATGTAAGAGAGATTGTGGGGAAAGACACAACAAGATGGAACAACTTTTTGGACATGAGGGGTTAAGAGTGGGAAATCCTTGAGAGTGAAGAGAACTGCCTATAAAAGTCACTGGTGGGATGTCAATTCAACTCGTTCTTACATTGAGTCTAGCAATTTGGACCACTATAAATCTTGAATTACAGCTTTATTGTTATTTTTAGTCATTTTTCTGTTATGCCCGACTCTCTGTGACTCCATTGCCATCTTGGCAAGGATGCTGAAGTGGTTTGCCATTTCTTTCTCCAGTTCATTTTACAGAGAAGGAAACTGAGGCAAACAGGATGAAGTCACTTGTCCAGGGTCACACAGCTAGTAAATGCCGGGAGCTGAATTTGAATTCAGGTCTTCCTGACTTTGGTCCCAGGGCTCCAGCTTTATAGCTCAATGCTATTCCATAGTTACAACTAAGCACTAGATTTAGACACAAATATTAACTTTTAAAATGTCTACCCTTATTTTTCTTTTTTTAAAAATTCAATGATGTTTTAGGGTTGTTTATTTTTAAATCAGCTTGGTTAGCATTTGTACAAGATTGTGAAAAGAGAACTGGGTTTTGAGTAAGAGGACTGGGGTTCAAATCCTGGACTTGCCATTTCTATGTGTATGACCTTGGGAAATTACTTTACTTTCTTTAGTTGACCCCTCCATAAAAGATGAGGTTAGTCTAGATGAGCTATCTCGGATCCCTTCCAGCTCTAAATCTGGAGTATCATAGCCCATCCAGCTGTTAGAACATCATCTTCAGTTTCAAATATATCTCTCTTCTATCTGATATTCAGCAGAGTATCCACATTATGAGAGGGAGAGAAAGCATGAGAGAGAAGGAGAGAGAGCAAGACAGAGCAAGAGAGAGAGGAGAGAGCAAGACAGAGAGAAAGAGAGAAGAAGAGAGGGGAAGGAAGGGAGAGGGAGAGACAGAGTGAGAAAGAGACAGAGGGACAGAGAGAGAAGGAGAGAGTGCAAGACTGAGAGAGAAAAATAGAGAAGAGAAGAGAAGAGAAGAGAAGAGAAGAGAAGAGAAGAGAAGAGAAGAGAAGAGAAGAGAAGAGAAGAGAAGAGAAGAGAAGAGAAGAGAAGAGAAGAGAAGAGAAGAGAGGAAGAGTCCTTCTCTTAAAGAAACTCTCAGTGAATGTTACTTTGACTCAGGGAAAGTCACTTTGGTCATTGTAATTATGATTATGGTGCATTTTTTTTAATGGTTAAGATGTGCTGTAACTTTAGGACTTCTGCAGGGCAGCTGAGGGAAGGCCAGTATTTGGGTCCTTGGAAATGTTTTTGTCATTGCAATGGCAAACACCAGTGACAGACAGAGAGCAGGAAGGCAGGGGCAGGCTAGAGTGCACAAGTTCTTTCCTCCCTGTCTCTCTCTTTGTCTCTCTCCCCATTTCTGTCTTTCCTTTTTTCCCTGAAAGCAAGGCTCTCCTTGTTACGAATCCTTCTCACATCTCCAGATTAGCCAGTCCTCACCTCTCTTTCCCCTGAGAGCATTCCCCTGTGTTGCCTTCTGTTGACTAATCAGAATGCAAAATCACTGGGCAGAGACCATATTTTGCTTGCTGTTCTCACAGCACCTCTGAAGTGTGAGCACTCAATAAAAATTAAACAATAATGATGAGGGTGATGAGGTTGATGGTAGTCTTCAAAACACTTTGCAAGCCACAAATCCTATCATGTAAGTATATCATCATAGTGATAAGAAGAGCCAGTATTCATATCTTTATTTTAATATTATATCAATTTATATTAATACTTTACAAAAATTATCTCCTTTAATTCTTACCACCCTGGGAAGTAGATGTTATCATTGTCCTAGTACAGATAAAGAAACTGAGACAGAAAAAAGTTAGGTGACTTGCTTAGGTCATATATCTAAGAAGTGTCTGAAGCCACATTAGAATTCAGGTTTTCCTAACTCTAGGACCATTGCTCTATCCATTGGATCATCTACATTAACTGAATTTTCTTTCAGTGTTTTTTTTGTTTGTTTGTTTTAAAACTAGAGATAATGTGGTTGTAGTCAAAAGACCTGGATTCAACTCCTGCCCCTCTCATTTATTATCTGGGGTCACCCTGGGCAAGTCACTTACCTCTTCTAGTCTTCTGGTTCCTCATCTGTAAAATGAGGTCACTGGACTAAATGATATCTATAATCCCTCTTGAATCTAAACCTATGATCCAACATATTTCTGGAAAACCCCTGGGGCACTCTGTCTATCTTGGACCTAGATTTGGAGGATGTGGGTTCAACACTGGCAAGTCTGGCATACTTTCCTTTGACCTAGTCAATAAAGTTCAGATCAAATGTATAGTGGATATATTTGGTAATGTTGGCATAGTGGATGAAAGACTCCGATACTTACTCCTCTTGTGAAATTGGGGCAGATCACTCAAGACTAAGGGTATTTACAGATCATCTAATCTTTTCCCTTCATCTTGAGTGATCTTCCCCAATATCACAAGAGGAGTAAGTATCAGAGTTAGAATATGATCCCACATCATGTTATTCTAGAGCTAGTACTCTTCAATCAATAACCAAGATTTTATTAAGCTCCTTTTATATTACAGAAACAGTGCGAAGCAGTGGAAACCCAACTACAAAGAACAGAACCATCCTTACTTTCAAGGAAAGAAGGAAAAATCTATTTGTATATCACTAAGTGCTAGGCATTGCACCAAGCACTTTACAAGTATCATCTTTCTTGATCCTCACAACCCTGGATTGTTGTTCCATCATTTCAGTTGTGTCTTACTCTTCATGACCCCATTTGGGGGTTTCTTGGCAGAGATACTGGTTGCCATTTCTTTCTCCAGTTCACTTTACAGATGAGGAAACTGAGGCAATTAGGATTAAATGATTTGTCCAAGGTCACTTACTTAGTACATCTAAGGTTAGATTTGAACTCAGGAAGATGTCTTCCTGACTCCAAGCCACACTCTATCCACTGCATTGCCTAGCTGCTCCTATAATCCTAGAAGATAAATGCTATTTTTATCTCCATTTTATAGATGAGGAAACTGAGTCTGAGAAAGGTTAAGTGATTTCCCCAGGGTCACACAGCTAGAAAGTGTCTGAGATGGAATTTGAACTCAGGGCTTCTTGTTTTCCAGTCCAATGCTCTATCCATATTACCACCTAACTCTTCACAGTCCTTTATTCCTTGTAGGAAGATCCAAGTTTGAAACCAAATGACAACATTAAGTCAGAGTGAATTTACATAAGTCTGGCTTAGCCTTGGTCTATAAGATGAGACTAATAAAAGCACCCATCTGACAAGATTATCATGAAGGCCAAGCAAGAAAATGTATGTCCTCCAGAGAGAGAACCAAAGAACTCTGAGTGCAGATTGAAGCATATTTTTTAAAAACTTTATTCTTGCTTTTTGTGTGTATGAATTGTTTTGCAATATGCATGGCTAATATGGAAATGTGCTTTGCATGACTTCACATGCATAATTGATATCATATTGTTTACTTTCTCAATGAGTAGGGGAGGGGTGGGAAGGAGGGTAAGAATTTGAAACAAAAAAATTTGTAATGAATGTGAAATATTTTACAATATGGATAATTTGGAAATGTCTTACATAAATGCGCATGTATAATCTATATGAAATTGTTTGCCTTCTCAAGGAGGGGCATTGGGAAAGGAGAGAATGTAGAACTCAAAACTTTTAAAAATGAATGTTAAAAATTTTTGTTTGCATATAATTGAGAAAAAATAAAAATTTAAAATTTAAAAAGAATAGAATTATGCTCAAAGAGTTATAAAATGGTATTTTCCTTTTGATCCAGTAATATTACTGTTAGGCTTATTTTCTTTTATTTATTACTTCTCTTTTTATTATTATTATTATTACTTTATTATTTTATTATTATATTTTATTTTTATTATTATATTATTACACAAATATTTATTATTATATTATTACACAAATGAAATCACAGATCTCTTATGTTTTTAAGTTAGTTTTCTGTATATCTACAGAATAGATCCTGTCTACTAATGTCCTAATCCCTCCCCATCCTCTCCACTTCACATAGGATATTATCATGAAGGTCAACATGTTCGTATAAATTTTCTTTCCTGTTTGATCTTTCTGTTCAATTTCTGAAAGTAACTTCTCAGTTTATTGTTCTAGTATTAGTTCTGTGGCTATGGATCATGTTCTCCTGGTTCTACTCATTTCACTGTTCATTATCTCTTGTAGTTCTTTCCAGGTTTTTAAAAATCAGTTTGTTCATTGTTTTTTATGGCGCGGTAGTATTCCATCATAATCACATACCACAATTTGTTTAACCATTCCCCGGTTGATGGGCATCCCCTAAGTTTCCAATTCTTTGTCACCACAAAGAAAATTGCTATTAATATTTTGGAACATAAGGGGTCTTTTCCTCTTTCCCTAATCTCCTTGGGGCAAAGGCTCAGCGATGGTATTACTGGGTCTATATGGGTTTTATAACTCCCCAGTTGAAATTCCAAATTACCAAATGACCCTCTAGAATAAGCTATTAGTATGGGATGATAATTTGGTAGAAGTGAGATATGAAGGTTTGATGGTTCTTGATAACCCACAGTGTGAATAGGCCTTGCAGGCCTCCTATAGGCCCAAGGTGCTTATCTGACTCTACACCAGTTTAAAAAACAAAGACAGGATTTTATTTGAATCTCAGTAGGCTGAATGGCAGGAATAGGATTAGGTTGCCCCATTCTAAAAATTCTGGCTAACCTACCCCTCTTCTATGAGCCTCACAAAAGGGTGCTTTCATTTTCTTCCAAGCTGCCCATTTCACTACTCTAACTGTCTAAGATTTCCCAAGCTGTCTTACTACCTGACTAAAATCCTCCCAGATAAATTTTGGTAAGGTATCTTACCAAAAGGTAAGGATTATTTGGTAAGGATCTAAAGATCAGGTAAGCTGACCCTTTTCCTCAGGGATCAACCCTGCCTGGTTAGGCCCAAGATGGCTGTAGACATTTGTGGTCTTCTTACACTGGCTGGCCAGACACAGAGCTCAGAGAAGCTGGGAACACACTCTCAGGAGGCCAGAATAATGAGTAGATGGCACAGGAAACAGGATTTCTCAAACTGGACAACAGGATCAGTAGCTTTGGCTTTGTAAAGATAATTTTAGGGTTGTGGCTCAAAATCTAGAGTTAATTGGTCACCGGGGAAAATCCCAAATAAAATACCAAGTTAGTCTGGAAATTTATGGTAATTTAATTAATATAGAGGGAGGGAATTTAAGGAAAAGGAGGGAAGAATATATAGGATTTCTCCTACCTGGCCTGTGCCAGGGGGAGTTTTAAAATCTCCGCCTCTAGGTCTCTGAAGAAGATTAGAGGCTTCTAAGAGGATAAAGTTGGAAAGTTAAGTTCACCTTTTGTGAGTTACTTAATCTTTTTTGTGATTAATTTAACCTTTATAGTTACTTAATATCTTTTTGTATTAAGATCTTAAAATAGACTTAACTTAAAGTTCTAGCTTCACTATAAGGTAAGATTTAAATACCTTCATTGTTCAATCAGGAGATTACAACTTTATCTTCCCCTAAAGTACGGTCTAAGTAGGGTGGAGTAATTACAATGTTATAATCAGGAAATAGCTAAATCCAATCTTCACAGCTTCTAGGAGATAGGAAACATAACTCCTCCTAGCCTTGTAGAGATCCCAAGCAGGAGGAAGTTGTCAGCTTCAAGTTGTCCCAGAAAACAGGAAACCAAAAGCCCCAAGTTCTCTCTGTCCACTTTTCTAATTTCCCCACATTCCAGAACAGAGCCTATATCATTTCATGGCATTCAGTAAGTTCCCTCTTTGCAAACCCTCCTCTCTGCTACCTGTCTGCAAACCATTTCTTTCCTTTCCTCATTACATCTCCAAAATGGTTAAATCAGTTCACAGCTCCACCAACAGTACATTAATGGTGCCACTTTTCCACATATCTTCCAACATTTGTCACATTGTCATTTTGTCATTTTAACCACTCTGGTAGGTATAAGATGATAACTCAGAATTGTTTTCATTTGCATTTTTCTGATCTGTAGTCATTTGGAGCATTTTTTCTATACACCTGTATATGACTTTGATTTCTTCATCTGAAAATTATCTTTTGCCCATTTGTCAATTGGGGGATGACTTTTATTTTTATAAATTTGACAAAGTTCACTTATACATTTTAGATATGAGACCTCTGAGAGGCTGTCTAAATTTTCCCCAAAATTTTATGCTTTTCTCCTAATCTCAGTAGTATTTGCTCTATTTGTAAAATAACTTTTCAATTTAATTTATTAAAAAATTATCCATTTTGCATTTCACAATGCTCTCCATCTGTTGTTGAATCATAAATTCCTCTCCTGATAAGTAGTATGTTCTCTATTTTTTCTAATTTACTTATAGTATACTATATACTCTATATATACTATATTCTATATACTACTCCTAATAAGGCTAGATCATGTGTCCATTTTGATTTTATATTAGTGAATAGCATAAGATACTGGTTTATACCTAGTTTCTGCCAAACTAGTTTCTAGTTATCCCAACAATTTTTCCCAAACAGTGATTTGTTAACCCTTAATCTTAGATCTATAGTTTTGTCAAATACCAGGTTACTAAAATTCTTTACTGCTGTTTGTTTTATATCTGTTCTATTCCATTGGTCTATCTTTCTATTTCTTAACCAGTACCAGAAAGTTTTGAAAAGGTATGGCTAGACTTCCTTCCATTTCATTAATCTCTTTGATATTCTTGATCTTTTATTCTTCAAATGAATTTTGTTATTATTTATTCTAACTTGATAAAATAACTTTTGGTAATTTAATTGGGATGGTATTGAATAAGTAGATTAGTTTAGATGATTGTCATTTTAATTATATTGACTGCCCAGTGATGAACAATTAATATTTCTCCATTTATTTAGATCTGACTTTGTGTAAATATTGTTTTATAATTATATTCATATAGTTCCTGGGTTTGTTTTGGCAGGTATACTCCCAAATATTTTATTTTTCTGTGGTTATTTTAAATATAGTATCTCTTCCTATTTCTTCTTATAGGACTTTGTCATTAATATATAAAATGCTGGTGATTTATGTGTATTTATTTTATATACTGCTACTTTGCTAAAGTTATCTATAGTTTCAATTAGCTTTTTAGTTGATTTTCTGGGATTTTCAATATATACCAACATGTCATCAGCAAACAGATAGTTTTATTTCCTCTTTGCCCATTCTGATTCCTTTGATTTCTTTTTCTTCTCTTATTGCTATTGCTAGCATTTTTCTATCAGTTTATTTCCTAAGGTAGTCAGGGAAAAAGGAAAAAAAAAAACCTCAATGTTCTAAAATATTGATAGTAGTTTTTTTTGTTGTTTTTTTTATGGTGGAAAAGAACTTGAAACTTTCATCAATTAGGTAATGACTGAACAAGTTGTGGTATGTGATTATAATGGAATACTAGTGCATCATAAGAAATTAACAGGAGGATTACAATAAAACCTGGAAAGTGTTATATGAAACAATGCAAAGTGAAGTGAGCAGAAGCAGGAAAACGTTGTATACTGTAACAATAAGGTATAGCAGTCAACTGTAAGTGATTATTATAAATAAGGTACAGTTCTAGGATAACTCCAAGAGATTCATGATGGAAAAAAAATATCCACTGCCATAAAAGATGGAATCTGAATGTAGGTTTAAACGTACTATTCTTCTTTATTACCTCCATGAATTTTTCTCTAATGAAAGCAATATATGTCTTGCTTCAAATGCAAACAAGGAAATATATGTTGTATAATAGTATTTGTACAACTTGTATCAGTAATGGCCAACCTTTTAGAGACTAAGTGCACAAAATGAACCTTCACATGGCATGTGAGCCCCCTGACTTATTCCAGACGGGGGAGGGAGGAAGCACTCCCATTGGGCTACTGGGAAGAGGGTTAGGGCATGTGAGAAATGTCCTTAGGCATGCATGGAGAGGGGGAAGGGAACAGCTCCCTCCAGCATACATGCCATAGGTTCACCAACAGGGATCTATATGATATCACCAGGCTTCTTGGGGAAGAGGGAAGGGGGGGAAAAGAATGAAATATAGAATTTTGGACATTAAAAAAAGAATATTAAAAACATTTACATTTAATTGGGAAATATTTAATGAAATAAAAAATGGTTTTAAAAAGACAATGTGTATAAAGCACTTTACAAACTGAAATATGCTATATAAATTATAACTAAATTATTATTATACAGCTTCCCTACCATATATAGTGTTAGAGTTTAAACATAAGAGATAATCTAGTTCAGAGATTCTTAATTTGAAATCCACAGATTCCCGCCTCAACACCCCAAGAATTCATGAATAGATTTTAGGGAATACATGAATTAGGAAGAAGTTATATTTTTATTTAAATTTAATAGATTTCCTTCATAATTGAATATATTTTGTTTTGTGCATTTAAAAATCATTTTAAGAAGGGATAGGCTTTGTCAGACTGCCAAAGTCTGGCAGTCATGAAAAAGATTGGAAACTCTTAATCTTGTTCCAGTCCCTGAGTTTTATATATGGGAAAATTAAAGAGAATTGGGACAGCTAGGTGGCACAGTAGGTGGATGGTGGGCCTGGAGTCAGAAAAAATTATTCAAATCTGACCTCAGACACTTACTAGCCATGTGACATTGGATAAATCATTTAACTTTGCCTCAGTTTCCTCATCTGTAAAAAGATTTGGAGAAGGAAGGGGCAAACTACTCCAGCATCTTTGCCAAGAAAACCACAAGTGGGGTCATGAAGAATCAAACATGATTGAAACACTTGAACAATGGCAACCAAATTCAAAATAGATCAATAAAGGCTCAGAGAGAAATGATTTCCCAAGCCTGCCCAGCTAAGTGGCAAAGTAAGGAGTGGAACTCAATACTGACTCCCTAGCCTGGGGCTCTATGTACTGTACCACAAATGTGCCTAATAACAATAATAATAGCCTCCAAGTTCGAAAATCCATGAGCACTTGTCATCCCCGAATATCAGGATGAGAGATGTAATCATTACTATTTTACTTATATCACAGCATCTTCTCCTGCACATTTATTGGGACTTGCCTCTCTCTCGCTATTATGCTGATGCTAATGTACATTCTTTCTCGGCTTCTGTTTTCAAAAAGCATTCTAAGTCTTTGACAGGTAGGAAATTTGCATTTCCATTAGTGAAGCCTTTGTCAATTGTGATTCATAAAAGTGCCCGAAGAAGGGGGGAAGGGAGGGAGGGGAGAAACATATTGTACTTTAAAAGGGAGACTTTATTGCACGGTTCAAGGGAAGGCACCAGTGGAGATAAAGGCTGTGGAATAAGCCTGGTGCTGCTGGAACTCTTACAATGAGGAGATACTTATTAATGCAGAGCTGCCATCACCAGCCAACCACAGGGAACAGCCATCTGAATGTGACTTTACTAGCTTGCAATTTGCGATGTTTAACATTAAAATAATCCACTCTTGGAAGGTGATAAGGGGGCATCTGGCGCTGGCAGCCCCAGACAAGTGTTTCGAGCTCCTGCTCCATTAGTTCCAACTCTAATCTGCTCAGAGCAAATCTCTCCTGTTCTTCTGGGCGGCTCTGATGGGGCTCAGGGTTTGATTTGTGGGGGTGATTTGTTGGACTCTCGATGGCGGAAGAGTAAAGATGCGGAAGAAAAATAAAAAGCCAGAGAATTCCCGGCAGCGAAAGGAATCATACAAACAGTGCGGCTTCATTTGTTATCTCATTTGCCCTTCAAACTCTGTCCCTAAACACTTCCACAGTTAAATAATTCAGTTACTACATTAAATACTATAAAAGAGCAGGCAGACAGAAAGTGATTAGGAACCAGAGGCCAGGGGGAACGGATATCCACAAAGGTGATTGGAAATAAGGATGGGGGCGCGGTGCAATATAAAGGGAAGGAGGAGGCTAAGAGAACTAAAAAGATACTGTGGTGGAACGACCTGGGGAGTTCCGGCTCCTTTCTGAAGAGGTCATTCAGTCCAGTCTCCTGCCTTCACGCAGGCAATACTTAAGTCTTCAATCTGACACAGAAGATAGGGTAAATGAATGGAAGGAGAGGAGAGGAGAGGAAAGGAGGGAGGGAGGGAGGGAGGAAAGAAGGAAGAAAGGAAGGAAGGGAAGGAAGGAGAGAAAAAAGGAACATTAACGGGATGTAAGATGAGCAATGGGATACTTATCTCCACAAGTTGGGTGAAGGGAAAATGTCAGTGTGTGGAAGTTCCAATGATCTCCTTCCTTATGTTGGCATTCTTATCAGGCCACATGGATAGATATCCTTTAGCTAGGATATTTTTGTGATGAATCAAGTGTACTTGTGGCTCTTTAACTATACAATCTTAAACCTGCTCCTTATATCCTAAAAAAGTCTGATATAAGAAAGAAACCCTCTAACCTGACTAAAGCAATATGTATTGATCACCCTCTACTGAAATAAGATTGGAGTCAAAGTCATTTCTTGCAGTGCTTCATCTTACCAGAGAGCAGTCTTCCCATCACTTCCTCTATCAATCCAATGTCAGTCACTATGTGTGTCTTTATAACAACCAAATCCTCAAATAAAGCCTTTCCGAGATTCCCTTTATGTGTTGTCTTGCTCCATTAGAATGCATGCTCCTTGAGGGCAAGTACTATCTTGATTCCTTTGGTTTATATCCTCAGATGCTAGCACAGTGTCATCTATCCTTGACCTATTAGGGGAGTAACATTCCAGAAGACTTCCCCCCCCCACGAAAAGTAGCAGTATTATATTTATTTTACTATTTATATATCTTTTAAGGCTTTATAAACCCTTCCTACTCTCCTATAACCCTTTCCTACACTCTTATTAACCTACAGTCACTGAGCCAATCAGTGCCCAGGATACAGAACACAATGCTGTGGTTGGTCGCCTTTCATTCCATCAGCCAATAGTGTGCTGCAATAAGTGTAACTCCGAGATACAGAATTATATATATATATATATATATATATATATATATATATTTGAAGCCCTCAATTCAGTGAAACTGGGAAAATTGAACCCCCTTATAGTGAGAGATGAACTGTAGTACACACTTAATAATATTTGATCAATTGATCTATTTATTGATCTAGTCATCCAGCAACATATCTATCTAAATGTTAGATGGTTCTTTTCCAAGCCAAACCCTACTTTGTCTCTTTATATCCTCTACCAATTTACCCTCTCAGTAGGGTCAAACACAGCAACTTTAATCTCTTTTCCTTATGGATATCCTTTCAAATACTTGAAGACAGTTATCATGTTTCCCCTCCACACATCCACGCACCCACCCAATTCTTCTCCTCATCATAAACCTTCTCAATTTCTTCAACCAATCTGGCATGGCATTAACTTGAGAACCTTCATCATATTGGATGCCCTTCCCTTTATCTTCTCTGGTTTATCAATGTCTATCATAAAATGTGCCCCAGATACAATTCTCCTAATACGGTTTTGCCAGAGCAGAAGGATTGTCAACTGAATATACCTGGATGTTCTAGCTCCTATTCACTTTGGTGGTTGCTGTACCAAATTTGAATTTGTATTGAACTTACCATTGCTCCCAACCCCTAGATCCTTCTCAGATCAGTGGCGATTTAGCCATGTGTTCTCCATTTTGTACTTGTGAATTTTATTCCTGACTCCAAGTTTAAAATTTGATTAACAATTGACCCAATTAGATTTCATCTTATTACATCAAGGATTAATGTTCTAGCCTGTCAAGGTTTTTTTGAACCTCTTGTGTCACCTGCAAATCTGATAACAATACTATCTATGCCTTTATCCAAGTAATTCATAAAAATGCTAACCAGCATAGGGCCAATCACAGATCCCTAAAGAACTTCATGAGATACCTTCTTCCAAAATGACAATGACTCTTCTTTGAGTGTGACCTTTCAATCAATTCTAAAACCACCTAATTGTATATACACACCAAATACATACACATGCTAGTCAGTATGGGAACCTTCTCTATAAATCCCTCTTTCCAGTCTTTGCATTAGAATCAAGTGGTCCTATCCCTTCAGGGCTACATGTTAAAATCCCATGTCAATAGTTAAAATCAAAAGTTTTAGTCTGGCAAACTTTTTAGGAGCCTCTCCCTAAGTTGGGGAATTGGGGGGATCCCAAACCTTGAAGCTAAAAAACTCTGCTTCATAAATTTTCTCAGATAAATCTGTCTCCAGGGCTTCCGAGGAGTTTTCAAACCATCTATCTTCTCCTAGACAAGAAGGACTATTCCTAATTTATAGTAATTAACTACTCTTAGGCTTTTCAGGATAGTCTTGATCTCAAGGCAACTACATGCATTTGTTTTTGTTTTTAATTTACTTTCTGTCTTAGAATCCAAGGCAGAAGAGTGGTAAAGATTAGACAATTGGGATGAGTGATTTACCCAGGGTCACACAGTGAGGCAGTGTCTGAGGCTGTATTTGAACCCAGGACTTCTGGCCTCCAAGCCTGATGCTCTCTCCATTGTGGTATCTAGCTGCTCCCTCAAAAAACTTTGTGTATTTGTAATGAGATTTTGTAAAAAGATATCTTTTTTTAGTCCATTTGTTCAAATTTCTGGTTCAGAAAATTGGGCTCCCATAATGCTAGCCTTAAAGATCCCCCACCCCAGGATTCAGCCTTCCTGAATTGATCTTTTGTTTAGTCGTCTTTCAGTCATGTGCAATTCTTTGACAAATGAGAAAACTGAGGCAAACAGGTTTAAGGAATTTGCCCAGGATTATTAGTTGCCTAATAATCTCTCTTGGAGATTGCAGTGTTTCTATCCTTGAAAGCTTTCTCTTACCCTTGAGCCTTTTATCTTTTCTCTCCAGGTTGGTTTGTTTGAAGAAAAAAAAATCACTAAATTGATTATGACAGCTGATTCTGCCCTTGTTAGTAAAGTTGACTTCTTTACCCTGGTGGAGCACTCACCTTTGGAGGTCATGTGACTTTTAATCTGTATGGTTATTCCAGGTCACCCAGATCATCCTAGAGTCCACAAAAAATAATAGTATTAATCTTGTGAAAGAGAATTCTTTGCTCTATTGTCTATCCTGAGTTAACACTAACTTAAGTATCCCAATTTAGTACCTCACTAGACTGAAGACAGGATTAACTCCCCCTTGTCTACTTTTGAATTGAATCAACAAAAGATTAAACACTAGGTGAGAAGCTAGCAAGGTACTTAGAGAATCCACACTCTTAGAAATTCAATCAGCCAGGAATTTGTAAATCTTTTTTATGAGAATTTAACCTTCAGAAAGTGTGAGCAGTGCTAGACAATTTGGAAACTGTGATTGGCCCCTGTGAAAAGAGGAAGGGACAAGAAGTTCCCATAAAAAGCAAGTCCCGAAATCCTTCAGGGAAGATTGTCTTTGAGAAGATAGTTTGAAGAGATCATCTTCTGGAAATAGGCTTAGATAGTCTTCAAGGGAGCTTTGCTGGAGACCACGGCTTGGTTTGTGGGTTTGGAGCTCAGCTTCTACTTGGACTCTGACTCTTGGATTACTTTGTTGAGTGACTAAAAGGCTTACCCCTTTCCTAGCTTCTGGAGAGACTAGCTTCTATCTTGGAGGAGGCTGAGTGGTTACTCACTACCAGCCTTCCTAGTTGAGAGCTAATTAATCTCTGCCTAGATTAAGCAGACCCAGAGCAAAAAATTTAGATTGATAGAATTGATAACTTCTCTATCCCCCTCACATTTCTCTTCTTTATTGTTTCCTCTCTATTTATAAATAAATTTCTGACTCAAGATATAATAAATACTGGTGACCACATAATTTCATATAATCATTGTCCTACCATTAATTTTAACCTTTACAATCACTCGTATTTATATGGTGTTTTACAGTTTACAAAATGCTTTCTTTCATAACAAACCTTTAAAATAGGTAGGGGTTATTTGTTCTTCCCATTTTTTTAAATGAAGAAACAGATCTGTAGAACTAATATGATTTATCCCTAGTCATAAGATCATATATTTAAGGCTAGAAGGGATCTCAGAAGCTGCGGAGGCCAATCCCCTCATTTTACAAATGGCGAAGAAAACATACCCAGAAAGGATAAGTGATTTATCCAAGACACTGATAAAATAAGTGTCAGAAGCAGAGCTTCTTTCCAGATCATCTGACTCCAGAATCACTGATTTCTCCACCATACCACATCAAGAATAATGATAGAATCATTACTGATTGGGTGATCTTGCCCAAACTCCTCATTTTACAGATGGAGAAACTGAGACTTAGAGAAGTTATTTCAATGACTTGCCCAAGGTCACACATCATATACCCAATTAGTGCCAGAGACCTGAACCCAGGTATTCTACTCCAAGTACAATGATACTTCCATGACAACGTTACCTCCCAAGACAAAGATTTCCCTTATCATTAAAAGGCAGCTTTAGCACAGTGGAGAGAGTTAGACCGGGTGTCAGGAAGATAGGAGTTTAAACCCTGACTCAGATACTTATCACCTGTGTAGTCCAGAGCAAGTGACTTGAGCTTCATTTTTCTCATCCAAAATATAGGAATAATAATACCACCTACCCTACAGAACTGCTGTGAGAAACAAATGAGATTCTATGAGTAAGCTACTTGGGAAACCTTAGAGCACTGTGTCAATACTAGCTCTCACCATGATCTTCATCACAACCAAGACCCTTGATGGCTCTTCCACCTTATTTCTGCCCCAGGAACTTCCCTGGATCTGAGCTTATTGGCAGAGCTAAGATGATGGACTTGGAGTCAATAGAGAGCTGCCACCTTTTTCTGGCCATCATGTTCAAATTGCTGGGTCCTGGCTCACACCCTCTCCTCAGAGGAATAGTTTTAAAGAATCAGATTTTCCAGGAGGTAGAGCTTCATCATGGCAGGAAACCACACTGAGATCCCAAAAACTTTCTAGTAGAATGTTAGCTCTCACTAGTCTTATGACGCTGCCAACGTTTTACATAAGAGCCTTCATATCAGACCATTTGTCATCCAAGGACCAGTCTAGCTAAGTTTAGAGAGGCTTATCACTTGGAATGGTGGCTACCAAGCAACGAGTTTTAGGGGCCATTCCTTGGCCAGGCCATCATGGAGATGACTGACTGTCTACTAAGAGAAAAGGGATCAAAATCTGCATTTTGAAAGGGAGCCCACAAACCAATAAAATAAATAAGTATAATAACCAATACCTAGCATCAGAGGGTATTATGCCAACCAAGGCAAATGCTCCTATAGGTCTACTGATGGCCAAATATCCTATAGCTATGCCTCCAGGTGGGACAGCCACAGGCTCCCAGTTTGTATTTAAGAATGAGTGTGTGTGTGTGTGTGTGTGTGCATGTCCATCAGTCAAAAAAAAATTAGCTCATATTGGCTCTGGGCGGGAGGAGAGAAGAGGGAAGGGAAAGAAAATGAGTCACATAAAGATGGAAAAATATTTTTTAAAAAAAGAAACAATTTAGCTCAGGTCCCTACCTACTAACTACTTCCTTTCCCTCCCTTTGAGTTATGATTAACAGAATCACTTCTACCAAGGGCCTTACTTTATAAAGCCTTTCATCAAAATGGGAAAGGAAACACTGGTCTACACCTATGATTTGATGGGGATATGAAACTTCTAGCAAGGAAATCCCTGATGGGAATTTAGAAATCTACCTTTCCATTTAATTGATTAATATTTTAATATTAATAATTGATTAATATTAATAATATTAGTAATTTGATGTTTTGTTATTTTACTATTTGTTTATTTACTATTAATAATAGTTAACATTGATAAATATGCCAGTCTCCTAAATCTCATCATTTAGATCAGCTACGTGTGGGTAGGAAGGGACTTTGAGGGGTTAAAGGACTTGCTCAGGGTCACACAGCCAGTGAGTATCAGAGACAGGACTTGAATTTAGGTCTTTTTGGTTCTCAGACTGGTTCTCTATCCACTAACCCACATTGCTTCTCATAATTCTACTATCAAAGCATTAGCCTTACATATTCCAAACCATGACCTTCATTAATCCCCATTTACTTTGTTTAGATTGGGGTCTATTTCTCCACTCTCAGGGGCAGCTAGGTTGTAACATAGTGTATAGAGTGTCTGGCCTGAAGTATGGAAAAGACATCAAACACATCTTTCTGAGTTCGAATCTGGCCTCACTAACTAGTTGTGTGACACTGGGAGAGTCATTTAATTTGTTTGCCTCAGTTTCCTCATCTGTAAAATGAACTGGGAAGGAAATGGCAAACCACTCCAGTATCTCTGCCAAGAAAACTAAAATAAGGTCACAAAGAATTGGACACAACTGAACAACAACAACAAAAACTGTTCTCAGCTGTAACGTGCTGTCCTGAGATCTAGGTCATAAATGTCCCAAGAAAACAATATGGCAACAAGTGGTTTAGAAAACACTGTAGAAACTGAGATGGGGGAAGGGAGTGGGGAGACCTCTCTTGGTCACAGTTATAAAAGCAAACCAGACAAAAGGCTGTTGCTGTGGTCTAGGGTGTTGGAAATCCTCTCTCTCAGAGTCCAAGATTTTATCATGTTTTGTTCAGCACCTGCAACCCAAGAATTGAAATAGGATGTTTGTTAATAAAGCATCCAATAATCCTCTCCACACCACACAGTTTGACCATCATAAATTTAAGGTCCACAACAAGAGAAGGCTAGCCACTGTGCCAGCCACCATGGAGTCCCTCAAAACTCCCTCTCCTTCCCTTTCAAAGATACTCACAGTCCCTGGGTCCCCAAGTGTGGCCCTCCATTCACCATGCGTCCAGGTATTAGGAATCTTAGGGGCAAACTGAGGAAATGCATCCAGGCCAGATCATCAGTGAACCCACAGGGGCAGGAACACCCCAGAACAAACATTGTCTTTACCATGGAGTAAATAACACCAAAGGAGCCCTCCACCGCCATCATCACATCACCCCTTCCCCCACTAAAGATTTGAAGCACCAGTGAGCTTGAAAAAGGAAGGAATTAAAAGTATGGGGAAATGTGGGAAATTATTACAATTCCATGAGCTTTTATTTCTAGAAACCCCAGTCTTTAGGTAAAGAGACCCTTCAAAATCCATAGCAGTAGGGACACATTTATCTCTACTATGTGAACCAATGCAAAGGGAAGCAAGAAAAGGCAAGAGAACAATCCACAATGGCAGCTGTGATGTTAATGGAAAAGGCAACAACAAAATCAATGCTCCATTCTGTCAAAATGGAAAAATCAAGTATGAACTCAAGGGAGAGGTTTTCTGCATAAGTGGGAAACTATAAGTGTACAATGGGAAATTAGGTGGCACAGTGGACAGAGAATGCCAAGTGGAATGGGAAAGACCCAAATTCAAATCCAGAAAGTCACTTTACCCTGTTTGCCTCAGCTTCCTCATCTGGAAAATGAATTGGAAAAGGAAATGGCAGAGTATTCCAGGATCTTAGCTGTGTGACCTAGATAAATCACTTCAACCTGTTCAACTCAATTTTCACATCTGTAAAATGCATTGGAGAAAGAGATGGCAAACCATTCCAGTATCTTTGTTAAAACAAACAAACAAAAAAAAAAAAACTACAGGGGCAGCTGGGTTGCTCAGTAGATTGAGAGCCAGGTCCAGAGATGGGAGGTCCTGGGTTCAAATGTGACCTCAGATACTTCCTAGATGTGTGACTCTGGGCAAATCACTTAACCACCATTGCCTAACCCTTACCACTCTTTTGCACTGAAACCAACACATAGTATTGATTCTAAGATGGAAGGTAAGGGTTTAAAAAAAAAAAAAACTTCCAAATGGGGTCACAAAGACCCCAGACATGATTGAAACAAAAAACAACAAACATGAAAGTAGAATACTGCCTACAATGTCAGACTTTGTTAGTTTGTCTGAATTACTTTATTCCCTTTCTTTTTCATTCTTTATGATAAGAGGTGATTTTCTAGAGGGGGAAGAAGAAAGGAATAGATTGGGGAATGCAGGTCGTAAAAACAGAAACTATAAATGCATGTTAAAGAGAACCCATTGCTAAGATTAGGTATATTTAGGCAATACTTTCAGAACAGATGACATAGATTTTCTCCGCTTACCCTTGACTGCAAAATTCTAATCAGACCCCCTGTAATTTAAGGGAGGCTTATTAAGCCACATTGGGGTTGTGCCAATAACATCTTAAACCACATTTTTGGAAATGAATGGTGTGGGCAGTAGCACAGCTAGACCTGGAGCCAAAAGGACTTGAGTTCAAACCTGCCCTCAGACACTTCCTAACTGTGTGACCCTGGGCAAATCACTTGACCCCCATTGCCTAGCCCTTATTTCTCTTCTATCTTAGAGGTAATACTCAAACAGAAGATGAGTTTAAAAAAAAAGAAAAGAAAGGAAGAGAAGAAAATGAATGAAGGATAGGAATAATTGATACCATATTGCTTGCTTTCTCAATGTGAACAGGAGAGGCTGAAGGATGGAAGAGAATTTGGAACTCAAAATTGTTTTAAATGAAGGCTAATAATTAATAATAATTTTAAAAATAAAACATTATTCTACTTTTTAAAATGAAAATGAATGAACAGTAAAATCCTTTAACTTGATTCATTCTTGGTTTTATCTTGAATCTTAAGAGGAACTGCTCCAATAACCCAGAAATAAAGCTAAGCAAATCAATATACTGTCTACTTGAGCTCCAACTGACTGCTTTTGTAAAACATGCCCTACTAAAAAACAAAAGAATCCCACGGCTACTAAAGTTTGCCCTTCATTACGGAAGTAGTATGTAGGGTACTGGACTTGGAGTCCTTAAGACCCGGGTTCAAATCCCACCTTGGACCTTAGACCTTAGACCCACCTTGGACTAGACCTTAATTCAAATCCAGCCTCCAGTACTTACTAGCTATGTGAACCTGGACAATAATAATAACTAACGTTTATATAGTGCCTACTATATGCCAAGCATTGTGGTAAGTATTTTACTATTATTGTCTCATTTGATCCTTTAAAAAAACTCTGGGAGGTAGGTAGGTTCTATTATTATCATCCCGATTTTACAGTTGGGGAAACTGAAGCAGTCAGAGGCTCAGTAACTTGCCCAGGGTCATACAGCTAATAAGTACTGGAGACTGGATTTGAATGAAGATCTTCCTGACTCCTCATTCAGCCTTCTATCCATAGCATCACTCGAACTCTCTCAGCCTCAGATCCTTCTTCTGTAAAATGAAGTGATAGAACCTAAGGTTCCTTCCAATTGTAAATCTATGACCCTATGATTCTTAGATACATATTCCTGGAGATCCAGCTCAATAACAGCTTTCCTTTAAAATCTAGCTCTTTGAATTCCTAGTTTCCCCTGTCTATGGTCACTCCAATGATCAGACCCAGCTCTTCACAGGCTGACCAGAACTTGCTTTCTGTTCCTACCTGTATAACTTTGGATAACTCACTTGCCAGTGTGGTCTAGAGCTTTTTACCTGGTAAATGGGGGATTTGGACTAGTTGGCCTTTGGGTTTCCTTCTAGCTCCAAACCCTATCTTCTTCTTACTCTCTCCATTCATTCTGAGAGAGGGGAGAAGTTCTCCTTCAATAATAATTGATCGCATACCAACTATTTTGGCTCATTTGATTGGGGAAGAAGAACAGAAAGTGAACACAGTGATCTCTGAAATGGAAGCTTAAGGACTTTATCTCTTCTTTTTTTTTTTCACTTTAAACATTATTTTATTTGGTCATTTCCAAACATTATTCATTGGAAACAAAGATCATTTTCTTTTCCTCCCCCACCCTTCCCACCACTTCTCCCATAGCCAATGCACGATTCCACTGGGTATCACATGTGTTCTTGGTTCGAACCCATTTCCATGTTGTTGGTATTTACATTAGAGTGTTCATTTAGAGTCTCTCCTCAGTCATATCCCCTCAACCCCTGTAGTCAAGCAGTTGCTTTTCATCGGTGTTTTTACTCCCACAGTTTATCCTCTGCTTGTGGATAGTATTTTTTAGATCCCTGCAGATTGTTCAGGGACATTGCATTGACCCTAATGGAGAAGTCCATCACCTTCGATTATACCACAATGTATCAGTCTCTGTGTATGTTTTCCTGGTTCTGCTCCTTTCGCTCTGCATCACTTCCTGGAGGTCGTTCCAGTCTCCATGGAATTCCTCCACTTTATTATTCCTTTTAGCACAATAGTATTCCATCACCAACATATACCACAATTTGTTCAGCCATTCCCCAATTGAAGGGCATCCCCTCGTTTTCCAATTTTTGGCCACCACAAAGAGCGCAGCTATGAATATTCTTGTACAAATCTTTTTCCTTATTATCTCTTTGGGACACAAACCCAGCAGTCTCTTAGTGTGTTAGCTGCTAAGTCCTGTGTGATCCTTATGGGAGCCCCCCTATATCTGAAGCTCCTCTTCTTGGCTTCTTGTAGGATTTTCTCCTTTTCTTGGAAGCTCTTGAATTTGGTGATTACATTCCTGGGGGTTGTCTTTTGGAGATTTAGTATAGAGGGTGTTCTATGAACCCTTTCTATTTCTATTTTGCCCCCTTGCTCCAGAACATGTGGGCAATTTTCTTCTATAATCTCCTGTAGAATAGCATCGAGGTTTTTGTTTATCTCTGGTTTTTCGAGGAGACCAATAATTCTGAGGTTGTCTCTTCTTCCTCTGTTTTCCCAGTCTGGGACCTTTTCAGTGAGATATTTCATGTTTTCTTCTAATTCATCAATTTTCTGGCTTTGCTTTATTGATTCTTGCTGTTTTGTAATCTCGCTGTCTTCTATTTGCTTAATTCTGGTTGTTAGGGACTGGTTTTGCTTTTCAGCTTTGTCTGCCCTTCTATTAGATGCTTCCAGCTCTTTCTCCAATTATGAAGTCTTGTCTATCAGACTGATGATCTCTTTCTCCCATTTTTCTTTCCAAAAGGTTTCCATCTTTTGGGTAAGCTCCAGTTTGAGATCTTCTAGAGCTTGTGGATAGTTTCCATTTTGGGAGGCATGTTCTGATTTTGTTTGGATTTCTTCCTCATTCTCTTCTTTTCAAGGTCTGGCACTGTACCACTTAGATTCCTCTTGCTTTATAGATTATCCCTTTTTTGCAGCCATTGTGTCATAGGTTTTTATTATAATTATAATAGTTATTATTTATTATAGATTTGTATTAATATGATAGGTTTATATTAATAGTATGAGTTTATACTAATATATAAGTTAATATAATTATATCATAGATTTATGTTAATAAAATTAAATAATAATAATTTTAATATCTTTATCTACATTATGTTTTAAAAACAAATAATTATTTAATTGATATATTAAAATATAGTTGTTTTAATAAAATACAATAAGTTATATTATTTATTTTTGTTATAATTAGTGATATGATTATAACAGGGATAATAGGAGATAAGCTCAAATAGGATATTAATCCAACAAGCACTTCTTATGCTTCTTCTCTCTTCCAGGCACTTTGCTAAGTGATATAAAAGAAAAACAAAGTTAGGTTCTGCCCTCTAGGAACTTAATTCAGGTGGGAGAGACAACATGTAAGTAACTACATAAATAACACACACACACACATACATACACACAGAGTATCTAGGTTGGGACAGCTAGTTTTGGCACCATGGTGCACCTGGAGTCAGGAAGATTTATCTTCCTGAATTCAAATCTTACTGGTTATGTGACTCTGGACAAATCACTTAAACTTGTTTGCCTCGGTTTCCTCATCTGTTGAAAGAGCTGGAGAAGGAAATGGCAAACTGCTCCAGTATCTTGTCAAGAAAACCTCATATAGGTTCATGAAGAGTTACATAACTAAATATGACTGAACAATACACACACACATACATATACCCACATACATATTATATTATATGTATAATATATATTATATATATATATATATATGATAAATGGAAGGTAATTTTACTAGCAGTAAGGGAAATAGAAAGTCCTTCATAAAAGGTGGGATTTGAATTGAGTCCTGAAGGAAACAGAGGTAAAAAGAATGGAGGCATGAGGGACAGTCATTCAAAGGTTAGGGGTCAGGAGAGGGAGTATCGTTTATGAGACATAGCCAGTGAGCCAACGTAACTGATCCTGGAATGTGGTGAGGAGGGTAAAATGTAAGCCTGGAAACCTAGGAAGAAGGCATCTCAGTAAGGACTTTAAATATCTACTGGAGGGTTTTCTATCTGATCCTAGAGATCAGATATCTTGGATATCTCAGAAGTTCATTGAGTAGGGGATGACATGATAAGATTTGTGCCTTTGGGGATTCCCTTTGGCAGATGAATGGGGATGGACTGGAGGGAGGAAAGACTTAAGGCAGGGAGACCAATCAAAAAGCTCTTGAAAAAGGTCCAGGCAGTAGCTGGTGTTGAGTGTTGCTGGTGGAAGTGGTGGGGATGGTGACTGTATGAGAGGAACAGAAGGCAAACCTAGTGAGATGTGGTGGAGGTAGAAATGATAAGATCAGATAACAGACTGTCAATTTAAGAGTGGGGAGCCAAGGCTGACATGGAGACTAGGAGCCTAGGTGAGAGTGGTACTTCTGATAGAACTAGGAAAGTTGGGAAGAGAGAAGGGTTTGGGAGAGAAGATAATAATTTTCCAAAATGGCATTAATATCCAGGTCTCATAGGGCTCTGATTACCACACCATCCTGCATCTTATTGGCAAGATGGAATTAGATGAAGGGTAAAACCAAAGTAGAAGAATCTCAAGAGGTTAAGTTATAGAATCAAAAAATTTTAGAGATGGAAGAGACTTTAGAAGTTGTGAAGTCCCATCCATCTCACTTTACATATTGAGGAAACTGAAGCACAAAGAAATTATATGATTTGCCCAAGGTCACATAGAAAACTAATTATAGAGACAAGACAAGAATCCTATTTTCCTATTCCAGGGTTCTGGTCCATTATACCTAGGGCCTTAAGTGTTTTTTTAATTATAAATTATAATTATAGTTAGAAGTATTTTACAATTATTACCTTATCTGATCCTAAGAACAACATTCCAAGATAAATGCTACTGTTATCTTTGTTTTACAGATGAGGAAACAGAGGCAAAAGGAGGTTAAGTGACTTGTCCAGGGACATAGAGTCTTCCCAAACTGGTTTCTTCCTAGGTTTCCAGGCATACAGGGCCATATTTGAGCTCAGGTCTTCCTGATTCCAAGCTCATGGTCCATTTACTGTATCACTTTCTCCACTTCTCTAGCAAGAATTATTTCTTTTGTACAAACAAAACTAATGCATCCAAAATTAGAAGGGAAGCAACAAATTGGGAAACAATCTTCATTACAAAAACCTCTGACAAAGGTCTAAATACTCAAATTTATAAAGAGCTAAGCCAATTGTACAAAAAGTCAAGCCATTCTCCAATTGATAAATGGGCAAGGGACATGAATAGGCAAGTTTCAGTTAAGGAAATCAAAACTATTAAAAAGCACATGAGGGGGCAGCTGGGTAGCTCAGTGGATTGAGAGCCAGGCCTAGAGATGGGAGGTGCTAGGTTCAAATCTGACCTCAAACACTTCCCAGCTGTGTGACCCTGGGCAAGTCACTTGACCCCCATTGCCTAGCCCCTACCACTCTTCTGCCTTGGAGCCAATACACTGTATTGACTCTGAGACGGAAGGTAAGGGTTTTAAATTTTAAAAAAAAAAGCACATGAAAAAGTGTTCTAAATCTCTTATAATCAGAGAGATGCAAATCAAAACAACTCTGAGGTAATCACCTCACACCTAGCAGATTGGCTAATATGACAGCAAAGGAAAGTAATGAATGCTGGAGGGGATGTGGCAAAGTTGGGACATTAATTCATTGCTGGTGGAGTTGTGAATTGATTCAACCATTCTGGAGGGCAATTTGGAACTATGCCCAAAGGGTGATAAAAGACTGTCTGCCCTTTGATCCAGCCAAAGCACTACTGGGCTTGTACCCCAAAGAGATAATAAGGAAAAAGACTTGTACAAGAATATTCATCGCTGCGCTCTTTGTGGTGGCCAAAAATTGGAAAATGAGGGGATCCCCTTCAATTGGGGAATGGCTGAACAAATTGTGTTATATGTTGGTGATGGAATACTATTGTGCTCAAAGGACTAATAAACTGGAGGAATTCTATGGAGTCTGGAACAACCTCCAGGAAGTGATGCAGAGTGAGAGGAGCAGAACCAGGAGAACATTGTACACAGAGATTGATACACTGTGGTACAATTGAATGTAATGAACTTCTCCATTAGTGACAATGCAGTGATCCTGAACAACCCAGGGGGCTCTACAAGAAAGAACACTATCCACATTCAGAGGGAAAACTGTGGGAATAGAAACACAGAAGGAAAACAATTGCTTGAATACATGGATTGAAGGGATATGGTTGGGGATGTAGACCCTAAATGAACATCCTAGTGTAAACATCAACAACATGGAAATAGGTCCTGATCAAGGACACATGTAATACCCAATGAAATTGCGTGTGGGCTGTGGGAAGGGTGGGTGAAGGGGAGGGAGGGAAATAATGTTATTATTGTAACCAAGGAATAATGTTCTAAATTGATTAAATAAATTAATTCAAATGGAAAAATAAAACAAAATGTATCATCATCCTCAAAAAAAAAAAAAAGAATTATTTCTATTGGTCTACCTTTGAGCTGTTCAGATCAAGAATGGATGGTGTGACTTCTTAGGTCTCCTATTCTGTCAGCCCACATTGTATTCCTCAATTAACCTGGTTCATACCCTATGCACAGCTTACTACTAAAAGAAGCTGTATATTTTAGTACAAAGTATTTAGTGCAAAGAAGCCTTGATGACGGGGTGAAGAGATGCTGGTCCTGACTGGCAGAAATGCATTTAAAAAATAACCAAATGAAAGATGGCATCTTACTTATGTTTTCAGGAAAGTTTCACATGTGCAGTTTTGACTGAAGTGAGGAGTCAAGTAAGGGGACAAGGTGGGGTTTTAAGCATCGTGGGCTTGGGAATAGAAAAAGAGTGAGAGTGACCAAATGTTAATTGTGTTTGGGACAGTAAAAATAAATAAACAAATAAAAATGTCAGAAACACGAGCAATGAAAAAAGTATTTTCATTTGAGAACACTTCGGAGTAAAGGTTTAAGGCTTTTATTTTTAAAAATACTCAAAAAGGAACCCCCCAAAAGTTTCTAATTATCACAAAGGTTCTAAATAGTACCTGAGGAAAATACCAGAGAAACAGTATTGTGCTCAAATCTATACATGTAATGATTATATTGTTCTTTCTACCCACTAGCTCCAATTCCAGTGTATTTCTGATACCTGATTAAATATTTCTAGAGCTAAAATGGAGAGTAGAGTGATCTAAATAATTACTATGTACTTTAGAGTCTAGAATTTAGCCTAGAAAGTTGAGGACTAAAAGTTTACTGTTTTTCAGTCATTTCAGTCATGGCCCCATTTGGGGTTTTCCTGGCAAAGATAATGGGGTGGTTTTGCCATTTCCTTCTCCAATTCATTTTACAGATGAAGAAACTGAGGCCAACAAGATTAAGTGATTTTACCGGGTCACACAGTTAATAAGTGTCTTAGACTGAATTTGAACTCGTAACGATAAGATTTCCTGATTCTAAGCCTGACACTATCCATTGCACTATCCAGCTGCCCCAGAGAACTAAAAGAGCTTCTAGCAGAAAAGACTGACAGGACACTAGAAAGATGGCCTGAATATTCTCCTGTGAGCATTTTTTCATCAATACTTACGTAGAGTTCATCAATGAAGGAAGTACTTCTTTTTATTCCACCTCCCAATTTTAAAAAAATTCTGCCTCTAAGGTCCCACCATATAGTAAATATGCCATATATTCAATCATGTTTTAAAACCAGATGGAGCAAAACTGTTTTTCCTACTAGATGGTTCAGTGTATTTAGAGCCAGGCCTAGAGTCCTGAATCCTGGGTTCAACTGTGACCTCAGACACTTCCTTGTTCTCCAACCCTTACTGCTCATCTACCTCCAAAATGTTGTGCAGTATTGGTTCTAACATGGAAGTTAAGAATGAAGAGGAGAGGAGAGGACAGGACAGGACAGGACAGGACAGGACAGGACAGGAGAGGACAGGAGAGGACAGGACAGGAGAGGACAGGACAGGACAGAAGAAGAGAGGACAGGAGAGGACAGGAGAGGACAGGACAGGACAGAAGAAGAGAGGACAGGAGAGGACAGGAGAGGACAGGACAGAAGAGGACAGGACAGGACAGGACAGGACAGGAGAGAACAGGAGAGGAGAGGACAGGACAGGACAGGACAGGACAGGAGAGGACAGAAGAGAACAGGAGAGGACAGGACAGGACAGGACAGGAGAGGACAGGAGAGGACAGAAGAAGAGAGGACAGGAGAGGACAGGAGAGTAGAGGACAGAAGAGGACAGGACAGGACAGGACAGGACAGGAGAGAACAGGAGAGGACAGGACAGGACAGGACAGGACAGGACAGGACAGGAGAGGACAGAAGAAGAGAGGACAGGAGAGGACAGGAGAGTAGAGGACAGAAGAGGACAGGACAGGACAGGACAGGACAGGAGAGGACAGAAGAAGAGAGGACAGGAGAGGAGAGGAGAGGACAGGAGAGTAGAGGACAGAAGAGGAGAGGAGAGGACAGGATAGGACAGGAGAGAACAGGAGAGGACAGGACAGGAGAGGACAGAAGAAGAGAGGACAGGAGAGGACAGAAGAGGACAGGACAGGACAGGACAGAAGAGGACAGAAGAGGAGAGGACAGGAGAGGACAGAAGAGGAGAGGACAGGAAAGGACAGGACAGGAGAGGAGAGGACAGGAGAGGACAGAAGAGGAGAGGAGAGGACAGGACAGGACAGGAGAGGACAGGAGAGGACAGAAGAAGAGAGGACAGGAGAGGACAGAAGAAGAGAGGACAGGAGAGGACAGAAGAGGACAGGACAGGACAGGAGAGGACAGAAGAGGACAGGACAGGAGAAGACAGAAGAGGAGAGGACAGGAAAGGACAGGACAGGAGAGGAGAGGACAGGAGAGGACAGAAGAGGAGAGGACAGGACAGGACAGGACAGGACAGGACAGGACAGAACAGGACAGGACAGGACAGGACAGGAGAGGCCAGGACAGAACAGGAGAGGACAGGTGAGGAGAGGAGAGGACAGGGGAGGAGAATCTCCTTCCAATGATTTTTCCAATATGGAAAATCTCTTTTTGTTTTCCAATAGAAATAATCATTTTCAGAAATCTGAATTTCAAAAGTCTTCAGATCTATGTGGCATTTAATACTTTCCTAAATGTTTCCATATATATCATGTAGAGTTTTGTTAAGAGTTTGTGTTAGCCTATAGGGAAACTCTATCATGAAGGTTTATATATGTAGTGCCTTCTTACAATCCTTGAGCACTGCCTTTCCCCCAACCCATTTGCAGAGCTTTCTCTATGGAAAACTACCCTTGGTTCAAGATAAAATATAGGTCTAAAGGAGTACCTATTACTTTATTAATTAGTTAATTAATATTGATAATCAATTGGGTTTCTCCTCAAAAACATAATCTCTAAGCCCCCACCAATGCATTTTTCTTTGAGATCAGTCAAATGACACAACTAGTTCAAAACAAAAGTATTTCATGAAATAGCATGATAAGAAAAGTAGCAATGAAACTGGGATACATTCTCCCACAAATACACAGATCATCAGTGGAAAAGAGAGTCAGTATGTTGTATATAAGTTATGACTGTGACCTCTGAGACAGATAGCATTCAAAATATTGCCAGGAATAAAGATATGCTCATTCTTTGGGAGTGTTAGATTTAAAATAGTTTTGAGTGTTAAATAGTTGTAGATAAGAGAGTGGTCACCATAAACTGTGATAATTAAAATGTTTTGGGAGCAAGGGAAATATATAACAATTATGACCGCTTGAAATATGTTTTCTACTGTGTCTTGGTTTTATATAAATATAAGATGGTCGCCAGGGAATATATTCCAATTTATGAATATGCCCAAGCCAACTGAGTTTTATAGAGAAATTTAATTTATAATACACTGATTAATCAATAGAAAAAGAGAGAAAGTAAGAAAGGAATAAGAATGAATAAATCAGTCAGTTGGTTTTATCACTCACCCAAGATCTCTCTAGGTAAGGCTTCTCATGCCAACCTCAGGCTCCACCTTCAAGAGAGCCTCCTTTCAAGAAATGTTCCAGAGAATTCTCCTCATGACTCCTCCTGAGTTCTCCTTCCACAGCCTCCTTCAAGACCTCTCCAGGAGCTCCCCCCTCTCTCCTTAGACCCCGCTATCTTTAAGGACAACCATCTAAGTTCCCTCCCCTCAGTTCTCACATCTACCAATCACTGTCAATGTCTCCCCTGTGCCAATGGTGGCTCTAGTTTAACCCAGGACTGCCCAGAGGTCTGTGGCTTTGCACATGTCTGTTGAAGGTCATATTCTCAAATAATTAAATCTTGATCTTTGCTGTAGCCCTTCCTAAATCCTGTTATTCTAAGTAGGGTGGAGATTGTATTTTCCAAGACCTGGTTCTGTCATTCCAAGTAACTCTATTTATTGTATCAATTCTAAAATCAATTATGACTCAAAGAACTTCCTGTTCTATGCTTAAGCATAGGCCAAAGCCCTTTCCACTGTTTAGCAAAAGGTTTCTGTCCTAACATAGTCTTAAGTAGGGAGGAAAAGGACCCTCCCATGCCAAGGGTTTTCACATTCCAATAGAGTTCTTACTATCAGTAGGAAATTTTTTCCAGTATGAGATTTCCCAATGGTGAAATTTCCAACATTCATAAGTCTAAGAAATTTTAAGGTTTACAGGAGCAAGGGTCACTGATGTTCAGATAGTCCCTAAACCAAGGACTGAGAACCTTCACAGCCCAGGGAAAAGTTTTCTAAAACTTTGACTTCTATGGTGAAGATAAGTTAATATAATTAAATATATCTGAGAGTCTCTGTGTGAATGCTGGTGATTTGAATTAGTGTAGATTTTAATATAGATTATTTCCTAGGATAATAGGCACACACACACACCTACACACAGAGAAGGAAAATCTCTAATCAGTATATGTGAGTATATATATGTAAGCACATTCACACACACACACACACACACACACACACACACACACACACAGAGTGATCCAAAAACTTTAATAACTTAAAACCGCAAATAGACTTTGGAACATTGTACTTGTATATGTGTAGAGGAAGAATTGCATTACATATATAAAATTGGAATCATATGTGTATAGAGACATCTATATAGAGATCTATTCATACATACATTTGAACATAGGCATACACTTGGACACATACACATATATACATACAAATATATTTGTATTCCTATGCCTATAGACATATTCCTGGACCTAGGATTTTTCATCAGTGTAGGAAACTTCTTTCACTGATTCTCAGTAACTTCCCTATAACTTAATAGTTGAGAGAGTTGCCTGGGGCAGTAGGGTGTTGAGTAACTTGCCAGGGCTCAGTCACTCTGGGTCAGAAGGAGACCATGTTAAAATTTTAAAAACAAAAAAATAAGAAATAAAATATCCAGTGGAATTGCTTGTCAACTCTGGGGGGAGGAGAGTAGAGAGGAGGGAGAAAACAAAAATCATGTAACCATGGGGAAAAAAAATGTTAATAGAATAAAAAGTAAAAAAATATTTTAAAAGGAGGCCATGAACCCAACCAAGTTTTCTTCCATGACTCCAAAGCTGGCTCTCTCTGCACCATGTGTGGCTATCTCTCAATAGTTTTTGAAATTATATTAATATGATATTTTTGTGTACAGTATAATATATTGGTTATACAAAAGTCTTTGGCTGAAGGACTCTACAAAAATTTCAGAGAGGATCTTCATTGCTAAAGCTGGTCCCATCCCTCCACAAAGGTGAGTTTTCAGTGACATCAGTATCTGAAATTTGCCACAGGAGAGTTTTGTGATACCCATGAAACTCTGTTATGGAACAAATGTACCACTGAAGAGGGAAAAAGCGGAGGGAGGGGGTGCAGTACAGATCAGAAGACTTCTGGGAATTCTCCATTTTCTCCTCACTTAGTAATGTTAGCCCTCATGCTAAGTGTTACTTGACTCCAAGATGCTATCATGGTCTCTATTTCTGAGTGAATCCCAGTTTCTGTTTTAGACATTTTCAACTCCAAGATGGATGTTGATGGAAAACTGAATATCTTTGCCCTTCTAACATGGTAAGGAAATAGAGGACAGCCTCCTCCTTCTCCCTCCCACCCCAACCCCATCAAAGGTGACAGTAAGAGAAGTTTCCCTGATAGCTTTTGATCAGGGATCCCATTCTGTTGGAGAATTATTTTGGCAGATTGTGGTTCCATTGGCACTTCTTCCCTATATGGGGCATGGTTTCTCCGGGGCACCGATAGCAAACAATGTACACTTTTTCAGAAGTTTGCAACCCTCTGCCCACTGACCTGCAGCTGAGGACCAAGAGCAACCATGCCGGCATAGTCAAAGGAGCTATGAACACCCAAAGTCAGGGGATTTTGAGACCACTCTCATCCCCCACCATCCCATCCCTGTCATTCCAGAAGGGCATATTCCCTGCCTTGTTGTGCCCAGCTCTCTGCAATGCCACGTTCTCTGCTCTCCAGCCTCTTCCTGCATGTGCCTCAGTCCCTCAGAGTCAGCACATTTTCTTTCTGCCACTGCATGAAATCTTCCCATCGTAGCCCTTTTCTTTCTGCCCATTTGTCCTGGATGCTGGGCTAAGTTCAAGAATGATGGGAAAGGGCAGTGTGGCGATAGGGTCTGAGAAGACTGATCTGTCCTATTGCAGAATTTAAATTTGGTTTTAAGTCATAAAAGGGCTATAAAAACCTTACACTAAATAAGTAAAACTATCCCATTCAGGGGGCCTAATCCCTGGCCGGTTCTGCTCTGCTTATCACCCTCATTATACTTGTATAATACAGTATGGTTTCTATTGGGCATTTCCTTCCTGTTTTTACACTTATTCTTGCTTCACTGACTTTATTATCGGCAGAATTTTGCCGCATTTTTTTCTGCCCAGCCATAAATACTATTCAATTCAACAAATGCATACAAATGGTTTCCATTAGAATTTTAATCTACTCTCAAAATGAAAGAAAAGCTTAATATAAATCTTTTTAAATTACCAGAACATAAATTCAGACAGGGACATCTCCACCTAGACTAAGCACAGGAGTTCACATTCTGCTGGCCCTGCTCATAAATTAATTGAGGTCTCTTGCAGCTGTAAACGAACAGCGCATCCTGGAAAAGATCATATCTGTCAAGATCGCAGATTGGTTTCTCCCAGACTTTGTAAAAGTCACAGCTTACAATATCTTCATTATGCCAATGAGAATGGCTTGTCTCCCCAACTGGAAAGAAATAGGTGTTTTGTTCTGTTGGGCCAAGATTTACAGAAAGCAATTTTCCTCTGCGCAGGAGATATGACAAACCTCCTGAAGGAAAGCAGGGAGAAAAAAGTCATTTCACCAATTCTTTCTTTCCGTCACCTTTTGGACTGCCAGATGTAGATTCTCGCCACACCTGGACTCGCAGCAACCGTGACATTTTCTAGCCCAGGAAGGTTAATCACCGGTGAGGTCTAGGTCAGAGAGGGCATTCCTCTAATGTTCTCTGACCTCCGATAGCTAGGCTGATACAGGATGAGCACTCAGGCTCTCTGGCAGCTGCCGAGGAACCACCAAAAGAGCGAAAGGAGAAACTGAGTCCCTCGCTTCTCAGAGATCCCTATCATGGGATGGTTGTTTTGCAAATAGCCGAGGTTGATTCATCCTTAGTTTTCATCTCAGTCAAGCGAACGCATACATGAACCCTTTCTGCCCTTGCCCAAGTGCAGTACACATTCGCAGGAGGACAAGTGAAGGGCAGAGTTGAGGCTGAGATTATCTTATGGGTGTTGTTTTTTTCCCTTCCCTTTCATTTCTTCAGGTCATAACCTAATGTTACAATAACAGAGTCTCTGCATATTAAATCGCCTTTTAACAATTTGGAAGGGGATGGAATGGTCCAGGGAGAAAAGGCCCTCATACAAATGTATGAGTGCTGACACTACCCCCAAGGAATAGAAAAGTGTAAGGTTCGCCCCTAGACCCAAGGTCATCCAACACTGGGAAACGTCACTCTTAACGGCGACTTTTCTGTCCTTGAATCAAGAGCTCGGTGGATGGGCCATGGGGCACTTCAACTGCCAGCATCTCTTTGAATGTCACACAGGCAGCTAAAAGGGAAGGAAGCCTAGGTCGCAGGTGAGGACTTCCCCGATCCATCACTGGGGAGGATTGTTCTCCCTGCCATGGTTGGCAAGGACGCCAATCCTACTACATCTGATGCTTTGTTCCTCGAGAAACGTTCTTCTTTGGGAGAGGAGGGAGGAGGTCGGGGGAGTCAGAAGTTTAGAAAATGTGTAAATATTTCATTTTAAATTTCCTTAGATATTTGAGGAAGACTTTAAAAACAGAGAACCATGTTATTTGATGGCTTTTTAGGCTTCGCAAGAGACTGCACGGACTAAGCCAGTTTTAGAGTAAGGAAATTTGTCCAAATGCTGCCTCTGACTCAGACACATCACTGGCCCTCTTAATACCTTGGGAAACTCTGGTAAGATGAGGAGCTTACAGATGGATGACTCGTTCCATAGAATGGAAGCTCCTTGAGGGAAGAGATGATTTCATTTTTTGTCTTTTTATCACTGAGGCATTACTTCATACTTCAAATGCCCTGCAATGAATCTTATAAGTCTAGATGGGGGCAAGGTGGGGGGTTACCTAGGCAATGCTAAACAAAATGCAAAAAAGGAACTTACAGGGAAACACACCAATCGATCATTAATTTCAATTTCCTGCATACTCTGTGCACGGAGGACTCACACCAGCAGATGGGTCTCTCCAACTGAAAAACTAGAAGGGCAAACTGTATGAACTCACCGTAGTTCATCTACTTATTGCTTTAAAAAAAAAAACAACCGATGACAAGTAGAGGGTGAGAGAGATATTTATCCAAAGGTCACAGAAAAACAACAACATGTAATCGAAACTTGAACTGAAAAGAAGGGGAAAAAAGCATTTAATCATTTATTATTAAGCACTTTTGTTCCAGGCACTGTGCTGAGAGACTTTTACAAATATTATCTTATTTTGTTCCCTTCAAGTGCTGTTATAACACTTCTTGTACAGATGAGAAAATTGGGGCGCAGTGGGTTAAACAATAAGACCAGATTTAAATTCAGGTCTTTCTGGGTTCAAAAATCTGTGTTTTTGAACCCTTACTAGCTGTGTGACTCTAGGCAAGTCAGTTAACTCTGCCTCGGTTTCATCTGCAAAATGAGCTGGAGAAAGAAACAGCAAACCACTCCAGTTTCTCTGCCAAGAAAACCCCAAATGGGGTCACAAAGAGTTGGACAAGATGGAAAAAAAAGACTCATTAACAATAAACTTCTAAAGACCTAGCCACCTCAGAGATCACCTAATTCAACTATTTCATTTTACAGATGAGAAAACTCAGTCTAGAGATTAAATGACTTGCCCAAACTCGGACAGGTGGTAACAAAGACAGAATTTACACCTAGATCCTTTGACTCAGAGGCTGTGAGACTCAAATGTGATAAAGGATATAAAAATCACTGTAAACCTCCAGGCATCATAAAAATGCCTTTTATTATTACTGGCCTACAGTTATCAGGCCCCCATCTGGGGATAACTTCATTCCCTAAGTCTTGTATTACGTTCCTTCTGAGATCAAACAAAGCTTATAAAGTAATAAAGAAATAAATAAAAAATAAAAGTAATAAAGGTGAATGGTGGGAGTGGTATATATATATATATATATATATATGTGTGTGTGTGTATATATGTTCTACATGTGGGTACATGTATATACTATAAACAAAAATATAATGATTATATTTTAATTATGAAGATTTAAAATTTAGTCTATATAAAAGTATATATAATATATAAACAAGAATATATATATATATCTTTATATACATATATACACACAATTTAAAGTTGAATGTGCATCATTAACACTCTAAACATTCAAGAAATCAACCAATCCTTGATTTGTGCAGATTACCAATTTCGGAGGTGTAAATGCTCACGCTGAAAACTTAACAATCCTTCCAGCACTAGCACCTGCCTGCTTTGATTCCAAATGCTCTCCTCTTTCCAGTATAGAGTGTTGCCTCCCCTTTTTGCTACTCATTCTCTGTTCCCCTTGGCTTTTAGTCTTAAGATTGAAAGATGGGATGGGATCTTCCTGGGTTCTCGGGATTTAGAACTGAAAGTGACTTGAGAAGCCATATCTTTTCAACCTCGTCATTTTGCAGCCCAGGAAGCTGATCAACCTTTGGTCTTGGGACAAGTTTACCGGTAGTCTCCCCTTGTTTTCCAAATTCTCACCCACAAGTTAATGGCAAGAAAGAAAGAATAAGGGCGATCTGTATGGCGGGTTTCTTTAAGAGGTAATAAGACAAAGCACACTGAGTGCTTTGAGCTCCTCAAATAAAAGCTCAGCCCCTCACATTAGCATCAGTCTGTTGTGTCTAGAAGAAATAAAAAGATATATATCAAAGGGCTTGCCTTCTCAATGAGAGGGGAGGAAAGAGAGAGTGGGGAAAATTTTTGGAACTCAAATTTTTGAAAAATTGATATTAAAAATGTATACATATTAAAAAAAAGAAAATGTCAACCATAAAAAGAAATCAAGGGACAGATGAACAAAACACATAATCAGATTAGAAAAGCAAACCTGAAGTGCAGTCATTAAACTTTAGACCAGTGATTCTTAACCTGGAGTCTCTGAATTTGTTTTTTAAAATATTTTGATAATTACATTCAAATATAATTAGTTTTATTGCAAACCTATATATTTTAGTGTATGCATTTAAAAACTTGATTTTTAAATTACACACACATACACACAAAGTCCAAAGGCTTTACTAGACTGCCAGAGAAGTCCATGAAATACAAAAAGTTAGATAATAACGCTCATGTTCCAGGATAGAACACATCATAAGTTCATGAATTTAGATCCAGACCGAAAACTCAGAGATAGTCCCAACAGCACTTTTCAATGGAGGGAGGACTGTAAAAAATATCATGAGCTCATGGGGATCATTTTTGTGGTTTGGGTTCTTTAGCCTGTCTATAAAGATTGTCCACTAAAACCCTGCTCCCTTGTAAAACCTGGGACATAAATGCTTGTGGAACTGAATTGAATTCTGGCACGGAAATGACGATGGGTACTTAACAACTTTGTCAGCAGAGGGCAAGCTCTGGTCAACTTTAGCAAACAAGGAAAACTGGGTATTCACCCAGAGATCAGTTTTCTGCATCTGTCATCCCAGGACCAGCTAAGTTTGGAGAGGCTCATTAACAGTAGGTTGGCCAGCAGGGGGCAAATGCATCAGCAATGATAAATATTTGGGGGTCATGATCTCTCCATTGTTGATGTACCCATCAAGTACCCACATCAATGAAATCATGGATCTTTCAAGGTATGAAAATCTATAAGGGTGAGTTACAACAATATAAATGATTTGGAGTAGTGCTTTCTCTTGGCTCACAATGCTCATTTCCTACTTATTTTGCTTTCCTCTAGCTAAAATTCCAAATATGCAAAACTTTGATTATTAAATAGATAAAAGAGATGGTGCTTTATTTATTGTCAATTACAATGGGCACTGTATCTATAGCAAGCATTACTCTAACTTTCTTTAAAAATTTTTTTTTATTTAGAATATTTTTCCATGGTTACCTGATTCATGATACATACCCCTCCCCACACACACACTATAATACTGGGATATATTCCTAATTTCCTTTCTATAACACACACACATTCTTTCCTCCCCCCTCCAGAATCCGACAAGCAGTTCTACTGGGTTATACATGTATCATTGTTCAAAACCTATTTCCATGTTATTCATGTCTGTAGTAGTGTGATCCTTTAACATCAAAACCCTAATAATATCCCCATCGCATTACGTGATCAATCACATATTTTTCTAAAGCATTTATTTCCACAGTTCTTTCTCTGGATGTGGATAGAGTTCTTTCTCACAAGTTCCTTAGAATTGTTCTGGATCATTGCACCGCTGCTAGTAGAGAAGTCCATTACATTTGATTTGTACCACAGTGTATCAGTCTCTGTGTACAATGTACTACTGTCTCTGCTCCTCTCACTCTACATCAATTCCTGGGGGTCATTCCAGTTCACAAGGAATTTCTCCAGTTCATTATTCCTTTTAGCACAATTGTATTCCATCACCAACATATACCACAATTTGTTCAGCCATTCCCCAATTGATGGGCATCCCCTCATTTTCCAATTTTTGGCCACCACAAAGAGCGCAGCTATAAATATTCTTGTATATGACTTTTTTCCTTATTATCTCTTTGGGGTACAAACCCAGCAGTGGTATGGTTGGGTCAAAGGTAGGCGTTCTTTTAAAGCCCTTTGCGTGTCATTCCAAATTGTTCTCCAGAATGGTTGGACCAATTCACAACTCTACCAGCAGTTGATTAGTGTCCCAATTGTGTCACATCCCCTCCAACATTTATCACTTTCTTTTGCTGCCATATTGGCGAATCTGTTAGGTGTGAGGTAGTACCTCAGAGTTGTTTTTATTTGTGTTTCTCTAGTCAGGAGGGATTTAGAACACTTTTTCATGTGCTTATTGATAGTTTTAATATCTTCATGTGAACACTGCCTATTCATGTCCCTTGACCATTTGTTGATTGGGAATGGCTTGATTTTTTATAAAGTTGACTTGGTTCTTTATATATTTGGGAAATTAAACCTTTGTCAGAGAGTTTTGTTATAAAAATGTTCTCCCAGCTTGTTGCTTCCCTTCCAATTTTGATTGCATTGGTTTTGTTTGTATAAAACCTTTTTAATTTGATGTAATTAGTCATTCATTTTACATTTTGTAATGTTCTCTATCTCTTTTTTGGCCTTAAATTCCTTCCTTTCCCACAGACCTGATAGGTATAATATTCTATGTTCACCTAATTTATTTATGATTTCACTGTTTATATTTAAGTCATTTACACATTTTGATTTATTTTGGTATAGGGTATGAGATGTTGCTCTAAATATAATCTCTCCCATACTGTTTTCCAATTATTCCCAGCAATTTTTGTCAGACAGGGAGTTCTTGTCCCAAAAGCTGGAGTCTTTGGGTTTACTGAACACTAGCTTACTGAGGTCATTTACCCCAAGTCTATTCTACTTACTGATCCAGCCTTCTGTCTTTTAACCAGTACCAAATTGTTTTGATGACCACTGCTGTATAATATAGTTTGAGATCTGGTCCTGCAAGGTCACCTTCCTTCACTTTTTTTTTCATTATTTCCCTGGATATTCTTGATCTTTTGTTCTTCCAGATAAACGTTGTTACATTTTTTCTAATTCTTTTAAAAAGTTTTTTGGTAGTTTAATGGCACTGAATAAGTAGATTAATTTGGGTAGGATAACTAACTTTCAAACATATTTATGGGATGTAAAACAAAATGTTATCCTCTGAATCAACCTTTTCCCTTATATTTCCCAGACCAAAGTCTCAAATCAGTTATTGGTTATCTATTCCATTCAATTCGATAAACATTTATCAAATGCAAACTATATATAGGTAGTTATTCTTGATTCAGTTGTGTACAGTCAAACTAGAAACTTGTCAGAACTATTAGCAGAAAACAAGAAGGGAGAGGAAAAGATACACTATATAGTTCAAGCAATGTAAGTCTTAATTATTTAAACAATTGAAAAAGTGGCAAATGGATAATAGAAGTGTTATTTATAGACTACAATAATTTTATCCAGAAGTTTAGCCAAGTGAAGTTAATTAATTAACTCTTAACACAGTGCCTGGCACATGGTAGACACTTAATAAATGTTTATTGATTGATTGCCACAATAATGAGAACAGTTCAAAAGAATAGAGAAAGTTCCTTAATCAACACATGTCTGACTTGTTGAAATAGAAAGAGATGGGTGCCAATGATTATGCTGGGTTGTAATATAAACAAAGACGTTTATAATACAAAGAAAGATGATGAATGACCATAAGAAATATCATCTTTTAATTCAAAGAGAAGCCATGTCGGGCAAAATTAGTTTAAGGAAAACTTGGCAAGATATGTAACCAGGCAAAATCATACGAAGGGCATTCAAAGAGGAAAATGAAGAGAGAAATACAAGCAACAGAAAAATGGAGATTTGTTTAAAAAAAATAGATTTTTTCTCAACAAACTGTTTTTGCTATCATGGATGATAGAGTCACCATACTTTGATTCCCCACATCACAGTCCTAGATGTATTTATAAGGAAGGTAGAAAAATCACTATGGAGAACAAAGGAAGTAAAAGCAGGTAGCTTGGATCAAATATATGTAGAGGAGTTTCATGCTGAAGGTTACACAGTAAGGAGGGCACTAAAAGACTGATATATGAAGTATCTGAAGATAGGAAAGATATCCAAGGCATGGAAAAAATCTTGAGTATTAGTATTACCTCAACCAAAAAAAAGTTACAAAGAGAACTACCATCTTAAATGCCTCTTGTCCCAACTATACAGAGTCTTTATTAGTGTCTTCTATTATGGGTAACCTATCTATGAGAGTATCCTTGATTAGAATGTTCTTCAAGAATAAGTAGGGTCTTGAAAGCAATGGACCACATCCTTTCCATTTCACAATTAATTGAGAGATGTAGATAATATCAGACCCCACTATACCTATTGCTTATTATTTACCAAAAAGCATTTGATGTGGTCAAATAAAACACCACTTGACAAGATTTATATTACCTATAAATCAAAATCATGCAAGATTCTCTGGAAAATAAAACAACAGAAACAGTCTTATTCAATGACCCTCTTATCAAAAATAGTAGATGAGACACTTAACAAGAAGAGATATGCTCTCCACAGATGTTCATCACTGTGTTGAAGGAGATCCAGCAAGAGCCAGATTAAAGGATTTCTTGGGAGTACAAGTTCCTCTAGATGTTTGAGTTTCAGGATAACATTAGATGGGTGGCATCAAGTCCCAGAATATTGCAGAACCTCCGGGGAGAGAGCTGTAATGACTCAAAGGAGTTTGTCATGTTTAGCTACAGAGGAAAGACTAAGTTGATAAATAATGTCAACCTACCATATTTCAAGATAGGCAATCTATAAGGCTTGTCCATCAGAATACAGAGGTGTGATAGATAATATAAATTAGCAACAAGTGGGCTCAGAGTCCAAGAAGAGCAGAATCATCTGCATCTCCACATCCAATCCAATCCTGCTGTAACTAAATGTCTAAACTAGATATCCTCCGTGGCATCACCTTTGGCAGACATAGTCAATGTCAATCATCAGAAGGTTGTTAAAGTTATCCCTTCTCTCCTCCCCTCTTCTTCAAGCCATGTGTTACACACTGGATAGTTTCTTACCACGCCAACCCAATCATCTCAGCTCTGCACATAACAGGTGCTTGATACAAACTACCCAATAACAATCTACACAATGAACACAAGAATATAGATGGAAAAACAATCTTGAAAGACTTCTAACTTCTGCTCAACCCAGTGACCAGTCATGAAACAAAAAGCGGAGAGGTGATAGACTGGAGGTATACAATGAAATGTGCATTTTCAGATGGAACCGATACCTTGAATTGGTTTTCTTAAGTTATTTTGCTACCAGAGAAGGTTTCTAAGTGGTAAGATGAGTTAGTGACAGAGATGGAAAAAAAGAATAAATAAAACATTAGGATGGAAACAATATTTTTTAAAAAACCACTTAGCCTGTTACATAGTAAACATGTAATAAATATTTATTTCATTTGATCCTCACAACAATCCTTAGAGGATAGGTACTATTCCTGTTTTATAGTTGAAGATACTGAGGCAAGCAGGTTAAGTGATTTGCCTAGGGTTACACAATTAGGAAGTAGCTTAGTCTGGATTTTAACTCAGGTCTTCCTGGCTTTGGGGCCAGCATCCTGTCCTCTGCATCTCTAAAAAAAAAGTGTACTGAAGAAAAATAAAAAGAAGTTGAGGTGATAAAAACAAATGGGGTGATTTTGTTACTGCCTTATTAAATTTAAAAGATACTTCAAAAAACAAAAGACAATTAAAGTTCAGCATTTCCTCTCAGTCCCTTATGTTCATTGTGTATTGAAATGTTTGTCTTTATTGATTTTTATGAAGCTCCTAATAATTTTATAAAGCTCCTAATACAGTCCTGGGTTCAAATGTGACCTTGGATACTTCCTAGCTATGTGATCCTGGACCTTGAAACCAATACACATTATTAGGAAATTATAAATGTAAAGAAGTATACAATCAAAAGTCAAGTGGAAGATTTTGTAACCTTCTACTTCAAGTCAGCCTCTTATAGATCTTATCTATTAGAGATATAAGCTGGTATTATAATATATAGAAAGCTGGGCTCAGAGGAAAGAAGATCTGAGTTCAAGTCCTGATTCTGACACACATTTTTACTGCAAAACTCTGGGCAAGAGACTGAAATCTCTCAGGCCCCTAGACAGCTCTCTAAAGAGGAGAAGGTATAGGCTTGCATTGGTAGAGAGAATACCCTACCTGTTTGCTTCCTAGACAGAAGAAATCACAAGTCTAGTTTTAATCAACACAAAAAAGGGAAAGGAGAAAGTAAAGGAGGGAGGAAGGAAGGAAAAAAAGAGAAGAAGGAATAAAAAGGAGAAGGAGGAAGGTTTCATTACACTGTTTAGAGATTCACTAAAAAAGTGTTAGAGGGACATCTAGGGGGCTCAGGGGATAGGGAGCTAGAACCAGAGATGGAAGGTCCTGGGTTCAATTTTGGCCTTGGACACTTCCTAGCTCCTGGACCTTGGAACCAATACACATTACTAGGAAATTATAAAGAAAATGTGATGGAAGGTAATGAGGTCATATTTTTTAAATGTTTAATTAATAAATAAATGAAATTTTAAAATAAAAAAATGAATAAAATTTGAAATGTTTTAAGATTCTCAAGTTCAAAACTTCACTTTATCATCTTTTCTTAACTGTCTCAGAACAAGTAATAATGGCTAACCTTTCTAACCCCTTGGTCTCAATTAATATTCATTCAATAAGCATTTATTAAATGTTTACTCCAAGCAAAGCATTCTGCTAGGTGCTAGTGATACAAAGACAAAACCAAAAATAATGCCTGCCCTCAAGGAACTTACATTCTAACAAAGGCTCTTAGAAGAAAATGGTAACCCACAAAGAGAGTTTTGGTCTAGGGAATTCCAAAGATTGTGAGTGGAGCCATAAGGTGGTAGATTGTTTCACCCTTACCAAAAGCAATAGTAGCATGCTGTGATTGATTAGATGATTGAATGAATGACAGTAATAATTGCTTACAATTATATAGTATTGTAAGGCTTACAAAGTGTGTTCCTCACAACAAATGAATGAATGATGTTTGTAGCCAGGAACTATTTGTGTCTCCATTTAATTCAAAGAAATAATGGATGAAATTAATAGAGAAAAATGGATGCTCTCTTGTGCTCCACAAGAGAATGGAAACCTGCCATCCCGTTGCAGTGAAATACTAACAACTCACTTGGCCGGCAAGCAATGTCATGGCAGTGCCCAAGAGTGAAAAAGGAGGATGAGACAGAAGTTAACAGGCAGGATGCCCACTGGAACAATGCATTTTTTCCTCTTGTCTTGACTAAGCAGGAGTCTAAATTAAAATATCATCCCAGTTCAGCAGAGTGATTGCATTAAAGCGAGTTGGCAAAACATCCGACAGCAGGTATTGTGGCTGCTGGTCATAGCACCAATTGATCTGCTAATTGGGGAAAAGCACCTCAAGTGTTCAGAAGCACCGAGTTCACTTAGCATCACCAGTGGCTAAAGGGACTCATTCTTTGATCCATTTATCTGGATAGGCTGCTGCTGCTATTGTTGTTGTTTTTTTCTTTCAGAAAGTATGTGGGTTTTTCCCCCTCTTGGAGGGAATAATGAGTTTTTCACGTATGACCTCTGTTTGCTTTAGTCTAGGAAACTGATGCTGTCTTGGAGCTGACCAGCATGCACGCAGACATGCACGTGCACGTACACACACACACACACACACACACACACACACACACACACACCCCTTCACAGAGATACCCACCCCCTCAGAAGTACCTTCACAATGCTATTCTTTTTTGAAATCTGGCCCTGATTGGCCATTTTGCTCTGTATCTCAGTAACAGGGATGAAATTCATGAAATATAAGAGGAATGTTACTATCCACAACTAATTCAGCTTGTGTTTGTGTTTATTGTTCAACACTAAAATATGTGTAGCACACATACTTAGAATAGGTGTGATGTAGGTTATATATTATAATAGAAAATATGTAGATGTGGTGTATATAAGTATACAGATAGCATATGCAGGTGTAAGGATAGAGACTGAAGCTGCTATTTCATTGATAAAGGGAATCCAGATGAGGAAACACCACCAATGCACACTGACATGGGTTTTCTTCAGCTTACCACTATAAAGAATCGCCACAGAAGATGTATTAAGCAAGGGACCACACAGAGCTCCACAACACTCCTGAGAGGAGCCCTCACCAAATTGCAATCCAATGGGGAAATTTAACAAAATGAATAAATTAACCAAAAAATTAATATGTAAATATATGTGATTTCTCAAATCAATATGTAGTTCACAGGGATCTTTATGAATATTTTAATTGAGTTTCACTTTGAGTACTAAAAGTTTTATTTTGTTCCGAATTGTTTAGACAGGCTATGTCAGAAGTAAAACTTGAACTCAGATCTTTCTGGCTCTAAGGCAAGTTTTCTATTTACTCTACATATTGACTCTTTCTATATATGTGCACGAAAATTATACACTCATATATATATATATATAAATTTTATATATGCATACATATATATGCACACATACACAGAGAGAATGAGAGAAAGAAAAAGACAAGTGAAAAAGGAGAGAGAGGAAGAGAGACAGCAATAGAGATAAAAGAGAAACAGAGATAAAAGAGAGACAGAGACAAAGAGAAGAGGGAGATAGAGACAGAAACAGAGACAGAGAGAAGAGAAAGACAGAAAGATAAAAGAGACAAAGGCAGAGAGAGAGAGAGAGAGAGAGAGAGAGAGAGAGAGAGAGAGAGAGAGAGAGAGAGAGAGAGAGAGAGAGAGAGAGAATTTCTCTCCTCTGGACTCTCTATTCCAACTACCAAGCACCCCTGCCAGTTTGGTTCCTTAGAAGGTGACTAACTTCTGCTCCCCTCTGGGTTCTAGATATAACCCTGAAAGTTTAGTGTTCTTGTTTCTGGTACTATTGTTCACAAGTCCCTATCTAGTGTGCTCCCTATTAAGTATTAGACTTCTATTAGCTTTTAGAAAAGGAATTTACTGAGAGTAAGAATAGTAGATAGAAAATAATTCCTCCAGAGACCTTACTTTCCCCTTGCACACAAAAAATTTGCTTAGGAAAATGGACTCAAATTTAAAATGAAGCTATTTGAGTCCACTTTAATAGCACATAGGGCAGGGGGGAGCTAGGTGGCTCAGTGGATAGTCAGACTGGGACTCAGGAGGTCCTAGGTTCAAATCTAGCTTCAGATACGTCCTAGCTATGTAACCTTGGGAAAGTTACTTAATCCCATTTGCCTCACACTTGCCCTCCTGTCTTCACTTATTACTAGCACGGAGAGTGAGTCTTTTTTTTTTTTTAAATCCATAGGACCAAAGAGTGCCTCCTGATTTCTAGCCCTGGGTGTTCTTTTCTCCCATATCTATGCAGAACTCTAAGGAGCGGTGTCTTTTTACAATATATTACAAGCATCTCTCTCTGTCATGAGGGGGCATGTTTCCTAACACTGACATTGCCCTTCAAGGACTGTTTTTCTACGTCCTTTCAAAGGAGGTTCCTATGGCATCAGCCATAACCACTCTAGTAGTTTGCCTTACTAACTCCATCTGCTCATAGGACCTCTAATGGCTCTGATAGATCTTCCAAACATATGGTCAGTCAGTAAATATTTATCAAGTGCTTACTCTATGCCATGCACTGTGCTAAGCACAAGAGATACAAAAAGAGGCAAAAGATAGTCTCTGCTGCTTTCAGGGTGCTCACAGTCTAATGGGGAAGTCAAAAAAAATAAAAAAATATGTACAAACAAGCTATATTCAAGACAAATAAAAAATAATGAAAAGAGGGAAGGACTTAAAATTAAGAGGGGTTGAGAAAGGCTTCCTGAAGAAGATGGGATTTTAGTTGGGGCTGACTTAAAGGATGCCAGGGAAGTCAGTAGGTAGGGCAGAAGATGGAAAGCATTCCAATGGGGGAGGGGGGGATGGAATATCCAAAAAAAGTGACTGGAGCCAAGAGATGGAGTCTTGTTCATAGATAAGTCAAATGGAAACCATCAAACACAATCACTGAATTGAAGAAAATTTGGCAGAAAGGTGTAAGAAGACTGGAAAGGTAGGAGGAGTTGAGAGTCTGAAGAATTTTGAATGCCAAATGGAGATTTTTATATTTGATCTTGGAAGCACTAGGGAGCCCCTAAAATTTTAATGAGTAAGGGATGGAGGTAAGGGTGACATGGTCATAACTGAATTTTAGGAAATCATTTTGGTGGTTAAATAGAAGATGGCTGGAGTGGGGAGAGGCTCAAGTCAGGCAGACCACCAGTGGATTTTTGCAATAGTCCAGATGTGAGGTGATGAGGGTCTGGACTTGAAGAGTGAGTGCATCAGAAGAAAGATGGGGGCAAATTCAAAGGTGAAATGGACAGCCTTGGCAATAGATTAATTATATAATTATAGTGAAGAATCTAGGATAATTTCTTGGTTGCAAGCCTGAGGGGCTGAGGCTAGGATTTAGGTGGAACATTGGGGAATTACATTTCAGAATACTTATTGATGGAAGGTAAGAGTTTTTTTTTTTTTAAAAAGAATACATATTGACTTAAGATGAAGATAAGGATAAGATCAAGATAAGGAAAGGATAAATATGAAGAAAATAGAGGGGCATGTGCTCAAAGATCGATGGCAACAGTCTAGGGGAAGGGAGTTTGTCTTGTTTTATACTTGGAATCTCATAGTAATTTTTTTTAAACGCTCACCTTCCATCTTGGAATCAATACTGTGTATTGGTTCCAAGGCAGAAGAGCAGTAAGGGCTAGGCAATGGGAATTAACTGACTTGCCCAGGATCACACACCTGGAAAGTGTCTGAGGCCAGATTTGAACCTAGGACCTCCCATTTCTGGGCTTGGCTCTCAATCCACTGAGCTACCCAGCTGCCTCTTCTCATAACAATTCTGACTCATTCAACAACAAGAAGGAAAAGAGGCAAAAATGGTCAAGAGGTTATCAGTTCCCTCCTTTCATCTGTACATTTGGTCCTGACTTATCAACTCATGACTCATCTGTCCTTCCCTTTAGCCAACCAGAAGTCCTTTTAACACCACCTAGACTGAGACTCTCAGTCACTCATAGATGGAAATAGATATCAAGCCTCCATATTTTGGATTGGAAATAGGCAGGAAAACTATGTATCACCTCTATAACCCTCTAGGAAAAGAATTCTGAAACTGCTCTGGAGACTAGGACCTCATTGTCCAATCCCCTTCCTGCCTATGCCATATGATGTATATTATAAATTATTTATTTCATGAGTTGCTGTGGATAAAAAAAAAAAATCATCATGCATTGGAAGAGTCTCTAACCAGGCTCCAAAAAGTCTAGAGTTTCTAAAGACTCAAGAAAAATCTTAGTTTCCTTAACTATAAAATGGGGAAGTTGAATTAGATGACTTCTAAGGTTCCTTTTATTTATAATAATTCTAAAGTTTGGGCTGATCTCTTGTTTGACCGTTCTCTGCACCTTACCTTCCCCTGAGACCCCTGAGACCTCCCCTTACCTGACATCAATGATGATACTTGAGAAATGTCTGACCAGAATTAGAAACTCAGGGGAAAAGCCAACTGGTCTGGACTACTCTATTTGGTATGGTCCCTTCTACCTATACAATTTGGAAATTCAAGGAGAATGACTGCTAATCTTTGGGTTCATTATTGCTATGCTCTAACCAGGAGAGCCAATCAAACATTGACAGGGATCACTCCTGTTTTATTTTTTTTCCTTTTTGTTACAATACTCACTTTATTTCCCTTCCTCCCCTCCACCCACCATTCCCGCAGCCAATGCACAATTTCATTGGGTATTACTTGTGTCCTTGATCAGAACCTATTTCCATGTTGTTGTTTGCACTAGGATGTTCATTTAGAGTCTACATCCCCAACCATATCCCTTCGACCCATGTATTCAAGCAGTTGTTTTTCTAGGGATCACTCCTGTTGACTGCTTTGCTGCTTCTCTTGCCTGATCCAGATATTTAAAAAGTTCTAATTCTACATCTAAGATGACCAATAAGACTCCTGACTTTGGAAAGTACCATTTTTTCCAAACACAGATGAGGAAACAGAACTGATGACCAGGGTCACCCAGTGTGGACATGAACAGAGCTGAACTAGGAATTCTTGAGCTTGGGTACAAATCCAACTAGAAGGCTATGATGGGAGAGAGAAATCACATCACACAATGGGACCCTTGGAATAATGGCCTAGGGACAACCTTGCCTCTATGAGACAGGCTATGACCGTTATGATATGGGGAAAGTGTGTTACCAATTATGATGAGACCATAAGACAAAGCCCACAGCTATTTACAGCTCCAGCTATCAGTATATGATTAATAGGATTATTAAAGTTCAAAACCCAAATTTCCAGTCATTTGCCTTGGCCACTGATATAATATGGCTGAATATTTCATAGTCTTCGAATAGATACAACTACACTACCATAATTCATGAGGGAAAATCTATGATGCTCTGATTTATATAAATCAGTAATACCATCTTGCTTTTTTTCCCCCTTAACTGCATCAAAACCAGTTTGGTATTTATCAGCAACTTCTCTATTTCCTTTTTCTTCTCTTGACATCTAAGACTTGAAATATTTCTTGCTTTCAACTTCTGATGTCACAAAGGACAAAGCCATGGGTAAAAAAGGAATGATCAGTCTAAGGAAACAACCATCAAATTTTTAGGCAAAATTGTGACCAAGGAGCAGAGTTTGATGGTGGCAAAGCTTATTCTGAAAGTGCCCTGAAGCCCTGAACAGTGATGATCAGCTATGTGGGAAACCTATTTTTGATTCTACAGAGAAGCCTTCGTGGTCTAAGGGGAAATCCATGCCAAACTAATTGCTGCAGTTTGAACATTCCTTTGGTTTCATCCTTTGGCTTTTATATTCTTTAATCTTGCCATTTGGCTAAAAAAAAAAAAAGATATTTTGCCTTCCTTGATGACTCATGACTTTTTCAAGGTCAATAGCCATATCTCCTCTGTTGTTGTTTTTTTTAAACTTAAAAAACAAAAACAAAATTCTCCCATCATAGTGTCAGGTACAAAGTGCTGAATAAATGTTCCTTTAATGGATGAATCTGAACGTTAAAGAGGCTCCAGGTGTCACCTTTTTTTGTTCCTGGGAGGATGTTTGGCGCTGAAGACAGCAAAGTACTGATGACAATTGGACTGCCTTTCATTGCAGCCAGCTTTGTGGTTGACAAAAATGTTCTGTTTCTCTTTTATAGACCTCATAGCTTATGTCTCTGACCCACAATAAAAATTTGGAAATAGAACCTATGTGAGGCCTTGTAATTGATCTCCACATGCAGATTGAAAAGCTGAGTATCAAGGAAACAGGTAATGGTTCATGGGTAATAAGGAAGGCATCCAAAACCCGACTAGTTTGTTTTTTTCCTGTGATTTTTTTTCAAGCAAAATAAACTATGTTATTCAGAGATTTTGAAGCAAGGGTGGGAAATAGGGAAGATGGGGACAAGGGCATTGTAAAATGTAGTTCACATTTAAATAATGAAAGAGGACAACGGCTATTAATCAGAAACTTCAAACATATATTAGAAATACTTTCTTCCAGAAGGTCAGAAGACACCAGACATTATCAGCACTGAAGGATATCCTGGGGAAAAAATGGAATTGACTGTCTTAAACAGACAGAAAATACTTGGCTACTAAGACTTGGCTTCACACAAAATACTGTCACCATCACATCAGACTCAGCTGTTCTGTACATTCAAACAATTAACTAGGTGGAGCAAAAGTCCCAAATCCACAGCTAACTGGAAGTCAAGTCAGCAGGCTTTTATTAAGCCCTTTACCATGGGCCAGGCAGTAGTCTAAGAGCTAGAAATGCAAATATAAAGAGGGGGGAAAAGGCATAATGAAAGGATTGGTTTCAGAGAAACCTGAAAAGACTCCTATGAACTGATGCAAAATCAAGTGAGAAGAATCAGAACAATTTATATAATAACAACAATATTGTAAAGAAAAACAACTTTGAAAGGCTAGGAATTCTGATTCACACCATAAAAAACCACAGTTTCAGAGGACTTACAATGAAACAACCTACTCATTTCCAGATAAAGACATGATAGATTTGGAATATAGATTCTCATATATATATATATATATATATATATATATATATATATATATATATAATCTTTAGATATTTGGCCAGTGAACATTTATTTTGCATAGATGCATATCTTCTTTCTCATGATTCAAGTGCTTCCCTCCCACCCCTCCTCCTCTAGCTCCAGTCTTCATCCCAACTGAGCGCCCAAATAAGCATCAGGTTCCCAGTGCTCTCCTTATATATATAGATGGGTACATACACTCAACTATATGTATATATGTATACATATGCATAAAACATCAAAATAAATTTTGTACATTTATACATTTTATATGTTTTATTTATACATTCATGCAGAATAAATTCCCACATAAATTCTCTGTGTATGTGCACATGTGTGTGTGTATGCCTGCTAGATGGAGCAATGGATAGAGTGCTGGGTATGGAGTAAGGAAGAATTAAGTTAAAAATGTGTTAAAATCTAGTCTCACCAACTGTGTGATCCTGGACAAGTCATTTCACCCCCATTGGTTAATCCTTACTATTTTTTTGTCTTGGAATCAATATACAGTGTTGATTCTAAGGCAGAAGGTAAGGAAAGGAAGGAAGGGAGGGAAGGAGGGAGGGAGGGAGGGAGGAAGGAAGGAAGGAAGGAAGGAAGGAAGGAAGGAAGGAAGGAAGGAAGGAAGGAAGGAAGGAAGGAAGGAAGGAAGGAAGGAAGGAAGGAAGGAAGGAAGGAAGGAAGGAAGGAAGGAAGGAAGGAAGGAAGGAAGGAAGGAAGGAGGGAAGGAGGGAAGGAGGGAAGGAGGGAAGGAGGGAAGGAAGGAAGGAAGGAAGGAAGGAAGGAAGGAAGGAAGGAAGGAAGGAAGGAAGGAAGGAAGGAAGGAAGGAAGGAAGGAAGGAAGGAAGGAAGGAAGGAAGGAAGGAAGGAAGGAAGGAAGGAAGGAAGGAAGGAAGGAAGGAAGGAAGGAAGGAAGGAGGGAAGGAGGGAAGGAAGGAAGGAAGGAAGGAGGGAAGGAGGGAAGGAAGGAAGGAAGGAGGGAAGGAAGGAAGGAGGGAAGGAGGGAAGGAAGGAGGGAGGGAAGGAAGGAAGGAAGGAAGGAGGGAAGGAAGGAAGGAAGGAGGGAGGGAAGGAAGGAGGGAGGGAAGGAAGGAGGGAAGGAAGGAAGGAAGGAAGGAAGGAAGGAAGGAAGGAAGGAAGGAAGGAAGGAAGGAAGGAAGGAAGGAAGGAAGGAAGGAAGGAAGGAAGGAAGGAAGGAAGGAAGGAAGGAAGGAAGGAAGGAAGGAAGGAAGGAAGGAGGGAGGGAAGGAAGGAAGGAAGGAAGGAAGGAAGGAAGGAAGGAAGGAAGGAAGGAGGGAAGGAAGGAAGGAAGGAAGGAAGGAAGGAAGGAAGGAAGGAAGGAAGGAAGGAAGGAAGGAAGGAAGGAAGGAAGGAAGGAAGGAAGGAAGGAAGGAAGGAAGGAAGGAAGGAAGGGGAAGGAAGGAAGGAAGGAAGGAAGGAAGGAAGGAAGGAAGGAAGGAAGGAAGGAAGGAAGGAGGGAAGGAAGGAGGGAGGGAAGGAAGGAGGGAGGGAAGGAAGGAGGGAGGGAAGGAAGGAGGGAAGGAAGGAGGGAGGGAAGGAAGGAGGGAGGGAAGGAAGGAAGGAGGGAAGGAAGGAAGGAGGGAAGGAAGGAAGGAGGGAAGGAAGGAGGGAAGGAAGGAAGGAAGGAAGGAAGGAAGGAAGGAAGGAAGGAAGGAAGGAAGGAAGGAAGGAAGGAAGGAAGGAAGGAAGGAAGGAAGGAAGGAAGGAAGGGGAAGGAAGGAAGGAAGGAAGGGGAAGGAAGGAAGGAAGGAAGGAAGGAAGGAAGGAAGGAAGGAAGGAAGGAAGGAAGGAAGGAAGGAAGGAAGGAAGGAAGGAAGGAAGGAAGGAAGGAAGGAAGGAAGGAAGGAAGGAAGGAAGGAAGGAAGGAGGGAGGGAAGGAGGGAGGGAAGGAAGGAGGGAGGGAAGGAAGGAGGGAAGGAAGGAGGGAGGGAAGGAAGGAGGGAGGGAAGGAAGGAGGGAGGGAAGGAAGGAAGGAGGGAAGGAAGGAAGGAGGGAAGGAAGGAAGGAGGGAAGGAAGGAGGGAAGGAAGGAAGGAAGGAAGGAAGGAAGGAAGGAAGGAAGGAAGGAAGGAAGGAAGGAAGGAAGGAAGGAAGGAAGGAAGGAAGGAAGGAAGGAAGGAAGGAAGGAAGGAAGGAAGGAAGGAAGGAAGGAAGGAAGGAAGGAAGGAAGGAAGGGATTGAATTAAAGGCACAACTCAGACTGAGCAGGATGCCAAATACTGTCCCATGTAGAAAACTGCCCCCACCATGTAAATATGCATTTAGAACTGACTCCAAGAACATGTGATCCTTATCAATAGTTTAACGGTTTTCCTTAAGAAAACTCAAAATAAAGGACTCATACTGTGGTGAGCATTCCAAGGTGATTTAAGACTTGTTAAGGTCAAGATATGCTCTCATCACATGGATTTAAGTGAGCTTAGCATTCAGCCAAGAATGCTATGTTATTGCCAAATGGCTGATTAAAAATCATCTCCAATGAGTCTTTAACCAAAACACAGAAGTTTTAAAGCACACGTTTAAAGAGCAATCGCCCTTCTTTCTCAAAGATAAACGTGCCCATTAACCCTAGGATGCTGGAGAGAAGATTTCTTTCCCTTTGACAAATTTTTCAAATAAGAAAATGATGACACAGAAAATGATTTAAGTGGTTGGCTGCTGGGTGATTCCCTGCCTTGACTCTTACAAGTGCAGCTATGTCTCAAAGAAGCCTCAGTCTTTTAACTAGCGCTATTCACAAGTTCTTGACACACTGAATTGGCACCACCACACAGGGAAGCATAGAGGCTATATATAAAGAAATAGCTAGGGCAAGAGCAGTCTAAAGGAGAATAGAATCTGCTTTCCAACAGGGATAAATGGAGCCCTGGACTAGGAATGAGGGTTCAAGAGCTAGTTTAGAGCCCAACTATTTGAGCTCAGGCAAGTTGTTTTTTTTTTTTAAACCCTTACCTTCAGTCTTGGAGTCAATATTGTGTATTGGCTCCAACGCAGAAGAGTGGTAAGGGCTAGGTAATTGGGGTCAAGTGACTTGCCCAGGGTCACACAGTCAGGCAAGTTTTTAACCTTCCCAGCCTTCAGTCTCCAAAGAATGAAAGAATTGGTCTCAATTATCTCTAAGATAAAAGTTCTTAACCTTTTTTTTTTGTCATGGATCTCTTTGGCTGTTGATACCCATGGACTCCTTCTTAGAAGAATTTTGCTTGTTTGTTTTTAATAATAATGGGTCTTTAAAGGGGGCAAGGAGATTAGAATCTAAAAAAACACACACAGAACCATAGCATTGGGATTATAATACAGGAAGCCAGATGGAGACTTCCCAGAAAAATGTTTTTAAATGTACAAAAGGAAAATTAATATATCAAAATACAATTAGCAATTTTCTAAAGTGTACAGACCCCCAAGAAGATCTCTTCCAGTTTGACTTTTAATGAGGATTCCTGTCTAAGAATTAAGTGAAAACTAAAAATCTCTTTTCTAAGAAATACAAGAGTTAAGTTGAACAGAGGATCAGAAATTTAGGGTGGAAAAGATGTAGTAAATAGAATTTCAGCCCTGGAATCAAAAGCCCAAGTCCAAAAGTCCCCTGACCCTTACTAGATATGAGACCCTGGGCAAGTCACTTAAGTTCTCTAAGCCTCAATTTCCTCATCTGTTAAATAGAAATAATCAAGCAGCTGGGTAGCTCAGTGGATTGAGAGCCAGTCCTAGAGACGGGAGGTTCTAGGTTCAAATCTGGCCTCAGACACGTCCCAGCTGTATGACCCTGGGCAAGTCACTTGACCCCCATTGCCTAGCCCTTACCACTCTTCTGCCTTGGAGCCAATACACAGTATTTACTCCAAGATGGAAGGTAAAGGTTTAAAAAAAAAAAAGAAAGAAATAATCATGCCAGGAGGATCTATCTCACAAGGTTACTGTGTGGTTCAAATGATATTTTGTATGCTAAGCATTATGTCAATTTGAAAGCACCATATAATACTGGTTATTAATATTATCTATTCTAATCCTCTAATTTTATAAATTCCTTTCCCAAAGAATCTTTTCTCAACCAAAAAAGACAGTAGGGGACTTCCAAGCAAGATAGCTACTCTAATAGATAAAGACATATATCTAGTTTATATATTTTAATAGATATAGTCAATAGTCAATAAACTTTTATTAACTGCCTACTATGTGCCAGGTACTTAAGCAATGGATAGTCAAGCAAGATGGCTGAAGATCTAGCTCTCTTAACCTCAAATATCCAAGGGGACCTAGAATCAGGAGTTGGAGGTCAGTATAAAGAAACCAGACAACCTTGAGGGGATACCAGCCAGGGCTGACCATTGCACCCAAAAGCCCAGCAGGAGACATAGTTTGACCCTAGCACAAAGTCCCAATTTAGAAGCTAAGTCTGATGAGATGAATAAATCAAAGAAACACTGACCAAATTTATATATATATATATATATATACATATATATATTAGATATAAAATCCCCTTAAAAGAAGAATCAAGTAACTCCATAAGAAATTAAAATAATAACTCAGAAGAAAAAATGAATTTTCCAAAAGAACTATATGAAGAACTAAAAGAAATGAGCAAGTTAAATCTCTAGAGGAAAGAATTAGGAGAATAGCTTCAGAAAAAAAAAAAGTAGTAACCCTTATTCAGTAACTGACTCCCTAAAAACTATAATAGAATGAAGAAAATTACTAACTCCACAAGACAGCAAAAAATAATGGAACAAAATCAAAAGATTGAAAAAATAAAAGAAAGTGTAAGTCATCTGACACCAAAGACAACTAATTTGTATAACAGGTCAAAGAGAGATAATTTAAGAATCAAAGGCCTCTCAAAAAAAGAATGACTTTCAAAAAGGTCTGGATATTATATTTCAACAAACCATGAATAAAAACTGCTAAGATCTATAAGAATTAAAGAACAAAATAAGTAGAGGAAGTAATCCACAGATTCCCTCTTAAAAAATGCACTCAAAGAAGGAAAAGGTAACTTAGAAGAAGGAATTTAATAGTCAAAATTCAGAGATCTTTATAACCACCACCTTACCCCAAAATACTGCAAGTGTCCAGGAAGAAGCAATTCCAGTATGAAGAACCACAGCCAGGATCACAAGATCTGGTAGCTTCTGCTATCAAGGAAAGGAGCTTGGGGAATACAATATCCCAGAAGACAAACTAAGAATAATTTATCCTAAAAATTCAGTATAGTTTTATGGGGAATATATAGATCTTTAAAGGAATAGAAGACTTTTCAGTATTTCCAATGAAGAGACCAACTAAGAATAGGAATTTTGAAATACAAACACAAGAATCCAGAAGTCTAAAAAGGGAAATCTACTTGAACAGCTAAAATCCTAGGATGATGTAGTGCTAACATTCTAATAGTGGGAGAAGAAATGAGTTTCCCTTCAGAACCTTAATGTCTTCTAAATGTGTTAAAGCAGTGGGAGTGGTTTGGATCTGTTCTGAGAGTATTTGGAGAAGAGAGTAAAAAAGCAGGGAAACACTACACTGGTGTAGAAGCAAGAAGAAGGTTATTTCTCATAATTAGGGAGCTTGAGGAAGGAAGGAAGGAAGAAAGAAACAAGTATTTCTTTTATTAAATTTTTTAAACCCTTTCCTTCCATCTTGGAGTCAATACTAAGTATTGGCTCCAAGGCAGAAAGAAGAGTGGTAAGGGCTAGGCAATGGGGGTTAAGTGACTTGCCCAGGGTCACACAGCTAGGAAGTGTCTGAGGCCAGATTTGAACCCAAGAACTCTTATCTCTAGGTCTGTTTCTCAATTTACTGAGCCATCTAGCTACCCCCAAAACAAGCATTTATTAAATGCTTACTATGTGCCAGGTTGCATGACACTGGGCAAATCACTTAACTTCTGTTTGCTTTCATCTACTAGAGAAATGGCAAACCACTCCAGGATCTTTGCTAAGAAAGCCCCATGGATAGAATTGGCATGTTATGGTTCATGGGTCCACCAAGAATTGGACATGACTAAATGACTGAACAACCACCAATGTGCCAGGGACTGTGCAAAAGGCTTTATGAATATTTGATCTTCATAATAACTCTCAGATGCTACAATGATCCCCATTTCAGAATTGAAGGAACTAGACAAAAGTTAAGTAATTTGCCCAGTCACGGAGTTGACAAATATCTGAGGCAGAATGGAAACTCGTGGTCTTCCTCACTCCAGGTCTGGCACTCCATCCCCTTAACCTAAAAAAGAATGTAAAAAAAATGGAGAAAGAGGGGATGGAGATGAGCATCAGATGAATCTCACTTTTATTTGAAATGGAAAAAAGAAGACTGAACACACACATATATACTACAGTGTAGAAATCTAGTAAGGAAACATGGCTAATGTGGAAATGTACAACCTAGATCAAATTGCTTACTATCACAGGAAGGAAGAGAGGGAGGGAGGGAGAGGATTGGGGACTCAAAATTTTAGAATATGAATGTTGGAAATTATAATTGAAAAAATAAAATGTTATATATATATACATATCATACAACCACACATATATATGAGAGAGAGAGAGACAGAGAGACAGAGAGACAGAGACAGAGACAGACAGAGAGAGAGAGAGAGAGAGAGAGAAAGAGAGAGAGAGACAGAGAGACAGAGAGAGAGAGACAGAGAGAGAGAGAAAGAGAGAGAGAAAGAGAGAGACAGAGACAGACAGAGAGAGAGAGAGAGAAAGAAAGAGAGAGAGAGAGAGAGAGAGAGAGAGAGAGAGAGAGAGAGAGAGAGAGAGAGAGAGAGAGAGAGAGAGAGAGGATAGGGGAGTGGTGTTAAGAAGGAGAATGAAGGCAAAATAAACTTTCTGTCCTAAAGAAAGAATTAAATGAGTGTGGAGGGGAAAAGCAAAGAAGTCAAATAAATAGGAATGTCAATCAACTGAGCAATGACTTGGAATATAATATTGCCTCCTAAAATAATGACAAAATTATGGAGAATTACAAAAGGAGAATCCTGGGTAGTATGAACTTACAGAGAGTGAACTGAGCACTATTAAGAGAAAAATATACACAAGGACAATCCTGTAAGCAAAAACAATACTGAAAGTCTTGAGTAGTACCCTGATTAATGTATATGATCAATCTTGTCTCCAAAGGACACATGACAAAGGACATTAGCCTTCTTGGCAAAGAACTTGATTATAGTCTCAAGATACAGAAGGAAACATACATATTTGGACATGACCATCGTGAGGATTTGTTTTGCTTCACTATATTTATTTATTGCATGGATTTTTTTTTAACTTCTATTTTTATTTGAGAGAGAGAACATTGGAGGGAAGGGAGGGTTAGCAATAGTATTGTTCAAAAAAACAATTTTATAATGTTAACATGCAGAAAGCACAAATAAGTAGGACAATTTTGAAATAAATATATATTTTTAAAGAAGCTGTATGAAATGGAGATTCATAGTTTTATATACAATCCTCTTTTGGTGTTCTGCTATAAAAATGAAATTAGGGCAGCTAGGTGGCATAGGTCTGGAATCAAGAAGATTTACCTTCTTGGGTTTAAATCTAGCCTCAGACATTTAATAGTTATGTGACTCTGGGCAAGTCACTTAATCCTGTTTTTCTCAGTTTCCTCATTTGGAAAATGAGTTGGAGAAGGAAATGGCAAATTAATACAATATCTTTGCCAAAACAACTGAACTACAACAAAATGAAAATGAAAATGTCTGGGGAGGGAGGGAAGTGTTTAAGTTCAGAATAAAATTTTTTAAAATTTAAAATGAAAATAGGATTATATCTTTAAAGCAGGAAAGGACTTTAGGGGCCTCACTCATTTTGTCGATGAGGAAACTAAGGTCCATATAGGGTTATGTGCCTTGCCAAAAGTCACAAAGATAGCAGGTTCAGATCCTCTGACTTGGAATCCATCACTTTGGCTCCATCAAATCAAATTGTCTCCTCCCAACTTTTCTTTTTTTTTTTCCTGTTGTATTATTTTTAGGGAAGCAGTGCAATGGGAAGCACATAGGCCCTCTGGCTCTGACATCAGAAGACTTGGGTTCAAATCTTGCTTACTTACCATCTGGAAAAATATTTTTGCATGATTTTGTACCTAAAATTGATAGCACGTTTCTTGCCTTCACAATGAGTGAGTGTGGGCTGGGAGGGAAAGAATCTACAATTCAAAACAATTGTTATTGAATTTAAAAAACAAATAGATAATAAATTTAATGCTTATTATCTGGAAAGTCACCAAAGGGCTTTGGGCCTCAGTTTCTTCTTCTGAAAAGTGGATGAGGATGGCCTCTGAAGTCCCTTCCAGTGAGTGGTACAGCTCTGATTCTACATTCCTTTGTTTGATTGGGAAAAATAACTATAATATGAGACCAATATTATACATAAATCCTGCAGGATGCCAAAGATACTGATGTGAGCTTTAAAAAAAAAAAACTTTAAAAAAATAACAATGCAGTCCCAAATGTCAGGGAAATGAAGTTTCTATCACTTTTACTCACAGATTTTCTCCTTTAAATGTAGTTTCTCTGCCTAACGGTTCAGTGAAAGCCCTTTTCCTTATTGCTACTTATTAGCTATGACAGGCAGCAACACTGCTCTCAGATAGAGTCTCACTTCACCACAATTATCCAGGAATGCCTTACAGGCAAACGGCTGCTCCAAGCTCCTTCCTTCTGGGATACTTTCCCCAAAGGCAGCCAGTTCAAAGCAAACCTCTCTTAACTGGAACACTGACATCCTTGGGAACTTTCTAATCAGGAAAATCCCTCTCCTCCTGCTGGGACAGTAACCACAGACACAAAGATGAAAACTCCAATCACGTCGATTTCACGTTCAGCATCTCTGAACATGGCGGAATGGGAGTGGAGGATGGAGAGACTGTGCTTGTGGGAAAAGCATCGTTGCCCCTGAAGGACACAGCTGGCCAGCTGTAGATCACCAAGGGATATAGCTTTAGTCAGATGTAGGAACAATCTCCTCTGTTAATGATGTCACCCAGAGTGGAGAAGTTAATTTCCTGAAAGCCAATCAATGAGCCTGGACCCAAGAAAGCAGTGGATAGTGCTATGGGAGTTTTAATGACTGAACTACATACACTGATGATGGCTCATTGGTCCTTGGCGTATCTATGAGTATAACAAATTAGGGGGTCCCTGACGGCTTAGAACCCAAGACTGATAAAATTAAATGGTTGGAATGATTTCTTTAAGGAATCTATTTTCTTTCCTCTCAATTCCTTTGGATTTTCACGGTTTAAAGGAATAAAGGAAGGGGCAGCTGAGTGGCTCAGTGGATTGAGAGCCAGGCCTAGAGACGGGAGGTGCTAGGTTCAAATCTGACCTCAGATACTTTCTAGCTATGTGACCCTGGGCAAGTCACTTGATCCCCATTGCCTAGCCCTTACCACTCTTCTGCCTTGGAGCCAATACACAGTATTGACTCCAAGATGGAAGGGAAGGGTTTTAAAAAAAGGAATAAAGGAAAGGGAAAGGGCATGAGAAGAAAAAAATAAGAAAATTAAAAGATGGAAATGGGGAAAGATTACATAATCAAGGAATGAAAGAACTGGGAGGGACCTTAGCAAATAGTCCAACACTCTCATTTTACAGATGAGGAAACTAAGACCCAGAAAAAAAAATGGCTTCATTTGGAAGACACTCAGATTTAATTCAATTCAATAAGCACTGGACTGGCTTTCAAAGATTTTTGCCACTTTCACATCGGTGTATTTATGGTTTTATTTGGGGGTTTGGTTATGTATGGCTTTGCTCTTACAACAATGACCAAAATGGAAGTGGGTTTTGCATGACAATAAAAATAAAATTAAGCCTCTGAGAACTTCCCCAGCACCAAGCAAAGAGAGTAGAAGCTGGTAGAGGTGGCTTCTGCTGCCTTTCCCCCAGGTACAGACCCAAGAGAAGATCTGGGAGACTTAGCTGTGTCTTCCTCCCATTCCTCTCATCTAATTTTATTCATTCCATCTACAAGTGTGTTCAAAGGCCTGGGAGACTTGCCCAGGGCCACCCAAGTAGTGAATAGCTTTATCCCTAGGGGTTAATGCTTTTATTAGGACTTCAGTATGATCATTATCATAGGTGTTGCCTAGTTGTGTAATGAGCAGCTAGGTGGCACAGTGGGGAGAATGCCTGATATGGAGTCAAAAAGACTCCTGTTCCTGAGTTCAAATCTAGCCTCAGACATTTATTAATTTGCATGACCCTCAACAAGTCTTTAACTTTATATGCCTCAGTTTCTTCATCTGTATAATGAGTTGGAGAAGGAAATGGCAAAACCTTTGCCAAGAAAACCCCAAATGGAACCTCAAAAAGTTGGACACAACTGAATGATTGAAAAACAACCACAAAAAAAATTTTTTTAATATATTTAGAATATTTTTCCATGGTTACATGATTCATTTTCTCTCCCTCCCCTTTTTCCTCCCTCCTCCTGGAGCTGACAAGCAATTCCACTGGGTTATACACATATTATTGCTCAAAACCTATTTCCATATTATTCATAATGACAAAAATTTGTGAACAGCAACCTTTGATGGTACAACCCAGTATTGGGTTTCCAAAATGGATTTTTAAAAAGGATTCTCTGGAGCTGGAGAGAGGGACCTGGAGAGCTCAGAGAGGTCATCACTAGGTTTATAAATTAAAATACTGAGCTGCTGCAGGAGCCTCTTTTAAAAGTTTTTACCTGGGCAGCTGGATAAAGAGCCAGGCCCAGAGATGGAAAGTCCTGGGTTCTAATCTGACCTCAGACAATTTTCCAGCTGTCTGATCCTAGACAAGACTCAATTCCTATTGTTTCAGTCTTATTCACTCTTCTGCCTTGGAATCAATATACAGTATTGTGTGTTGATCTACCCCAACATAGATAAGTAACTGTGGAAGATGGCAGGCAGGCAGGCAGCAGTGGAAGAAGGGAGATGGAGGAGGGAAGGGAGAGGAAAGGAATGATGGTTTCCCTGGATCCATACACAGCCTGCCTGCTTCTCTTCACCACCCTGCCTGCTGCATTTGTAGATAGGTCTCCTCTTTTTAAAAAACAATTACAAATACATATATATGGTATATAGATATGTGATGCATTTATATACACCATAACTTGTTCATTCAGTTCCCAACAGACAGACGGTCCTTCAGTTTCCAGTTCTTGGCACCATGAAAAGAATTGCTAAAAATGCTGTTGTATATTTGGTCCTTTTCCTCTTTCTTTGATCTCTTTGGGGCATAGATCTAGTAGTGGTAGTAGCTGGGTCCAAGGGTATGCACAGTTTAATAGCCTTTTATGCATAGTTCCAATTCACTTTCCAGAATGGCCAGACCAGTTTGCAGCTCCAGCAACAGAGCAATTAGTGTCCCAACTCTCACACATCCCCGCCAACATCTGCCATTTTCCTTTCCTTGGTCAACTTTGTCAATCTGATTGTTTGTGAGGCGGTACCTCGGAGTTATTTTAAGGACCATTTTCTCATTATAAGTGATTTAGAATATTTTCAATACAGCTATTATTTTTCCCATGGCTTGAATTGCTTCCTCTGAGAATTGTCTATTCCTATTCTTTCACCATTTATCAATTAGAGAATGGCTCTCATGAATAAACAGATTTCCCAAAAGAAACAAGGGGGCTCGGCCCCAACCCTGAACCAGAACTAACAGGGTGCTAGGATCTGGCCTGCCTTTAACAACTAGGTTACAAGGTTATTCATCTTTTAGAAATATAATTACAAAATAAGCTCTTTCCCAACCATAATCATTGGCAGTGTAAGAAATAATTAAGATGAATAATGTAATGGAAAGCAAACATTTTCTGGTTCTTCCCTCTTTATTTTTTTTTAACCCTTACCTTCCATCTCAGAATCAATACTATGTACTGGTTCTAAGGCAGAAGAGCGGTAAGGGCTAGGCAATAGGGGTTAAGTGACTTGCCCAGGGTCACATAACTAGGCAGTGTCTGAGGCCAAATTTGAACCCAGGACCTCCAATTTCTAGGCCTGGCTCTCTATCCGATGAGTCACCAAGCCGCCCCCTTTTTTCCTTCTTTAGATCTTTAGTTATTCTGACCAGTCCATTTGGAAGTATTATCCTACCAGGTATTCCTCAAATTTGGTGTGGCACAACTTTTGGACAGGTTTATCCCCTGTACTAACAGGTGGTTCACTACTACTTCCAATCTGCCTCAGAGTCAAGACTCAGCTTAATTCTTTCCTTCTCCCTCCCTCCTCCCACATTTCCTGCCCTGTTTCATAGTGCTTCCTCCTATACTTATTTACAAGTAATCTCCCTCCAAAGAATGAAAGTTCCTTGGGGAGGGAAGAGATCGCTTTGCGTTTTGTCTCAGTAACTCTCAGTTACTTTAATAGAGTAGCTTCAGTCATGACTGACTCTTCCTAACCCCATTTTGGGTTTTCTTAGCAGAGATATTGGGGTGGTTTTGCTATTTCCTTTTCCAGCTCATTTTACAGATGAGGAAACTGAGGCAAGCAGGGTTAAGTGATTTGCTCAGGGTCCCACATCTAGTAAGTGAAGCCAGATCTGAACTCATGAAGATGAGTCTTCCTGACTAGGAAGCTAGACTGGAATGGCTCCACTTACATTTCCAACATGGATAATTTCGATGTAACACGACATACGCATCCCTCAAAAGAATGAGGCTGATACCACAGATGGGTACCCCAAAGAGATAATAAGGAAAAAGACTTGTACAAGAATATCCATAGCTGCGCTCTTTGTGGTGGCCCAAAACTGGAAAACGAGGGGATGCCCATCAATTGGGGAATGGCTGAACAAACTGTGGTATATGTTGGTGATGGAATACTATTGTGCTAAAAGGAATAATAAAGTGGAGGAGTTCCATGGAGACTGGAACAACCTCCAGGAACTGATGCAGAGTGAGAGGAGCAGAACCAGGAGAACATTGTACACAGAGACTAATACACTGTGGTATAATCGAACGTAATGGACTTCTCCATTAGGGGCAATGCAGTGATCCTGAACAACCCAGAGGGATCTATGAGAAAAACACTATCCACATTCAGAGGGAAAACTGTGGGAGTAAAAACACAGAAGAAAAACAACTGCTTGATCACATCGGTTGAGGAGGATATGATTGAGGATGTTGACTTTAAATGGCCACCCTAGTGCAAATATTAATAATATGGAAATGGTTCTTGATCAAGAACACATGTAAAGCCCAGTGGAATTGCACATCAGCAATAGGGGGGGGGGGGGAGGAGGAGGGAAGGGAAAGAGCATAAATCATGTAACCATGGAAAAAATATTCTAAATTAATTAATTAAATAAAATTTTAAAAAAAGAATGGGGCTGTGCAAAATCTCTCCATAAAAACCACAAGGCTTATAAGGAAAAGAGGATTAGAAGCATTATGCCCCCAAACCATCAGTGACACTTAAAAAAAAATGGAGCAGCTGAGTAGCACAGTATCCAGGCCTGAAGTCAGGGTTCAAATCTGGCCCCAGACACTCCCTAACTGGGCAACACTGGAAAAGTCACTTAAGCCCATTTGCCTAGCCTTTGCCACTCTTCTATCTTAGAATTTACACTAAGATAGAAGGTAAAATTAAAAAAAAAAAGATAGAGACCTAATTTTAAAAACCAGGAGCAGTTTTTATACATGTTAAGCGGGTAAGAAATAAATACTACATACAATAAATAGTGGCTGGCATCTGAGGCCTCTGGCAGTTGCTTGGACCTACGGCCTTGAGTGGCAAAATCTCAGGCAGGTAGGGCAGGCTGCAGCTCTGGCCCTCAGGGGTTGGGGGAGAGGGAGACAGGGCTTGGGGTGCAGACCAGCCTTCCTCCCATCACAGATCAATATGGCGCTCTACCTCGACAAAGATCTACAGTTTGCTTGCAGAAGTGGGTGTCGAAAGTTTGAGAGTTTTTGGGAAGTGGAGCATTTTTCTTCATTCTTGCCATTTTTCACAGATGAAATCAAGAATAAGCAAGCACATCGGAATCTTTCTCAAATCCCCCCCCCCAATTATCCCCCCATGCATCAATTCTATTGGAACAAATTCAAGTTTTCAAAACAAACAGACAGTATTCTCCACCAAGCCAGACCCTGGGGGCTTAGTCCTTTCATTTCCAGAACTCAGGCCCTTGGGTCCTTCTGTTCCAATGGGTTGGGGTCTTCAGACAGACATCAGGCATGCACCATGTGCATCCTGAGCCAGCCCACTCATCTGGACTTTTGTCCCACCAATGGTCTTGGATGACTGGAGGAGAGGCAGGCTGAAGTCCTTGTACCCTTCTGCCTCCCTTAAATCCACTTCACACCTAAGTGGAGAAGTCACACCATGCCAGTCTTCGAAAACAAAGGTCCAACAACAGACCCCACCACCAAGTCTTCACTCCAAGAAAGGGTGCACTGATGGCCCCACACGACGAATTTCCACATGCCCCATTTGGCCACCACTTCCTCATCAAAGTTGTTTTCTCCCATTCTAATGAAAACTGTCCAGATGGCAGGGAAAGCCTTATTTTTTTTATTTGTTTCCTCAACATTTAGCCTAGAGCTTCCACATTTATAACTCAACAATTTTTTTTTCATTCAGATACGCTCTAGGTTCTCTTCTTACTCCTACCTCTCTCCTACTGCAGAAAACTTAACTGGCAGAAAACCCCCGAAACAAAGGGAAGACCCTGGAGAAGATCATTAAATGTCTTTTAGGGTTTAAACTCAGTCTTCTTGACTCTAGGCCCAACACTTTCCACTGTTCCACCAGCTGTCTACTAGAGTACAAAGAAGAAACAGTCTTTCAAATGCAGTAAAATGAAGAAATTGTCTCATCTGGGTGGTGTAGGAGGTCCTGTCCACCTCGCTAGACCAAGAAGTCTGTTTCGAATGTTCTCTAACAATAGCTCTTCTTGCCTCTTTAAGCAATCCCCGGAATGTCTCAGAAGTTCCTCAGTAGAGAAAATATTGATTTACGGTCACTATTTCCAACAATAATGGTCAAGTTTCAATAAAAGCAGGGCAAGGCCCTGGGTACCAAGATGGGGTGCAGGAGGAGATAACATTTTTTCTGGGGGAAAACACTCAAAATAATCTGGGAAAGCATTTTTAGTGTTATTCACAATGTGATTAGCTTTTTGTCCACTTTTTGGATGCCCCATCCTGGCACAAGAGTGACCCTGAGTTGTTGATGGCTGTGACCCCATAGAACAAGCTTTGACCTAAAGTCCCACCATCGCTAAAGGTTATGTTCACTGTGCAAGCAGCAAGCTAAATATAGAAATACTCACTGCCACGAGGCTGGCTACTAGGTCATAAATTCTTTGGCCCCAGGGACCCATGAAAAACAGAAAAACACTCAACATCTCCCAGTCCCATACAGTATCCTTTCAGTTTTGGTACAAGTCTGATGGAAAATAGGGCAAAAGATACTAAGAATCTTGGAGTTTTCAGGCTATAAATATTAATCTAACTGTGGGTGCCCTAAATTTCTAACAACTGAGTTGACATATCAGTGGAGGAAAGAAATCATATCTGATATTGACATTCTCACTTTAATTAAACTAGAAAATGTGAGGAAGTTGCAGCTAAATGGAAGGACAGTTCACAGGTTCTCTTTAGAGACAGATAAAGGAATTGAACAAGAGAGCTTAGAAACCACATCAGCCAGCAAACATTTGATATCCTTGCTAAGGAGAGAATCATGACAACCAAGGGCAAAACCAGTTTTGAATTAAAATCCATTTGCAAACTTTTATAGAACACAGTTTAAGGTTATTGGCAGTGTCCTCTCATAAAACAGCTAAGAGAAAGAGAAGGGGGGAAAAGTTTACAGAAAATCAGACAGGAGATGCAATAAAGCGAGATCATTTGAGTTAGTCCATAAAAATCAAATTGGAAAGACAGGACAAAAATTTGAAAAGATCTGCCAAAATTTCTTCGACAAACTATTCCATTTATTGATGAGAATGGAGTCAGCACATTTGGATTCAAAGATCATAGTCCTTGATACACTACACAAGGAAGAAAATGGCCCCAAACAGGACAAAAATGCACCCTTTACCATATGTATATTATTGCTGTAAATAAATATTCACCATGTTGGAACATTATTTTCTGCTACCAACAGGTTATGCTAGGATCAGATCCTGGGCAGTATCTCATCCTCCTGAAGGGGGATTGTGAAAATATCCTAAAGCCTATAAACTAAGACCTTTTTAAAGCAAGTTTAGGGAAAGATATTGCCAGTAACTTGGACCAGAAAAGCAGATTTCCTAGAGAAGATGCTGTATGGGCCATCGTGTTTACAAATGGAAAGATGGCAGCACTAGAGGATGTCCCCAGATATCAACCACTCCCTCCAAGACTCTGAGGTGAGCCTTTGGAGATAAAACTGAACTGTGGGGAGCTGAGCCCTCCATCCACTTTGTTCTTCCCATGTGCCATTATTTTATTCTGATTATAAAACCCTTGGGCCAAAGGAGAATGCCCCCAATGGCTCCTTGCCAATGTGCCTGTAAGTCATTTCTGAATATAAGAAACATTCAAATTGTAGTTAGACCCTCCGTGAAATGTAGGATATGCACCTGGTGAGGCAATCCTGAAATGCAAGACATTCATATATGGGATGATTCATTGGGGAGACTAGCATGAGCCTAACCAGTTCATGTCTCAAAGAATCAGAGAGGGAATGTGTGAATTCAATATAAATTACACCCTCTTCTTATACTTGAAAAACCCATTTTAATCCATTATCAGCCACCTCTTTGCCTGGGCACACGTGTACTATGGGAGGACCTCAGTGGCTCCCTGGCTCTGGGAAGAGGCTGGCCCCAAGTCCCTTGGCATCCAGAAGACTGGGCTCTACCCAGATGGAGGTCAAGTCTGTCCAACTAGAGACACAGGAGTGATGCCGTTGGCTTTATAAGAAAGGGCATTGGAGGAGGGGCTCCATTTTTTTTTGTCTTTTTGGGGGCTGGAGACTTACTACATGGAGTGACTTTTTGCTGATGGGGAATGGCAAACTGAGATTAATTAGGAGCAGTCTGATTATCATGTGATGTTCTCTCTAACTTTTACAAATAAATGATTATTGTAATGCACACTCCAGAGAATTTTAATAGCACTATGCGATCCTGGGTGTCACAACTTCTCAGTATCTCTACGCTAGAAGTCGCAAATATAATTCCATATAAAGACTAAGCAGGGAGTGGAGGCACTGAGTGGCAATGTGTCGGATGCATATTCCAGCTGATAGGGCTAATTAAATTGTTCAATGACCTATGAGTTCCTTATTTCTACCTCTAATGGAAACTGAACAGGATATCAGGATCATCCCTAACCATTGTCATTAAGAGTTGCTGAGAACAATCCTTTCCCATTTCAAATAGTGTTTTGTATTGTGGACAATAGATGGCAATTTTTCCCTCTTACCAACAGAAAGATGAGTTCCAGGTGTGATGGATAATTAATAATAACTGAGGAAACAATCTAAGCAATACAATTTATTAGGAAAAGGGGCATATTAAATGGGTCAATGGACCCCTCAGTCAGTCCAAAGACTGAATACAGAGACAGATTTTTATGTATTAAAAACAATGAATCAAACAAAACAAATTAATGAAAAGAAAACAACAGGATATAAGCCAGGATACAAAATTAGGTCATCTGATTTCTAATTAGAGGAAAGATTAGGGCATTTCCACGTTTGGAGGAGGGAAGGACAAATAGGTTTGGGGGTCTTTCCTTTCCCAGAACTGAGATTAATTGCATTCACCTGCATTTATCAAATGACAGCCTATACCATCTGGTTTCCAATGGATGAATTGCAGAAAAATAAGATGGAGGATAATAGTGTCAGTGTCCAGGAGGCAGAATCGAATTGGTTCTCTCAATTTCCACACCAACCAACTCCATTTTGTCATAGGCAGGAGAGCTTCCCACCTCAGTGAATTAGTTGAACATATAGGAATAGAAAACTGTCCCATTCCAACGTCCAGAAAGGGCAGGGGCTCAATTGATTTTGAAATAGGCACTTAAAGAGAACATAAGAGCATAGATTTAGTGTTAGGAGGGTCCTTAGAAGTCATGGTGTCCAACTCCATCATTTTACAAATAAGGAAACTGAGGCACCGTAAGACTAAGAGGCTTGCCCAGGGTTACATGGGACTGAAATCCAAATCTTCCTAACTTCAAGGACACACCTCTATCCACCACACTGACATAGGAGTGTATGTTGTTGAAGTCTAAAAAATAAGAGTAGGAAATGTGTTGGGTCAAGGTCTTATTGGTTTTACATGCAATGATGGTCTATGAAACCCCATGGATAAGATCACTTTGTGAATTTCTGATCTAAACCATGGCAAAAGGTATGGTTAAACCTCTTGGTCTCAGTTCCCTTGAAGGAACAACCTACTCCAGATAAGACTTCCAAAGAACATCTAAGGCAAAGACTCCCTCCTCATCAGTCTATGGTCATTGATGGAGGTCCTCAGAAAATTAACAAAGCATTTATTTCCTCCCCCTTTCGACACCTCCTTACCCCTCCCTCCCCCAAAAGAAAAGCAAAACCCTTGTAAAAAATGTGTCTTCAAGTCAAACTAATTCCCCTAGTGACCATGTCTAAAAAAAATGCCTTTCATATTTCACATTGGATCCACAGCGTTCTTGATCATAGGTCCTCCAGTCTTCACTGACTGCTAGGTTGAGCAGGGTTCTTAGGTCTTTCAATTCTCCATTTATAAAATGTTGTTATCCTTGAATAACTGTTCTTCTAGATCTGCTTCTTCCACACTTTGAGTGGCTACAGAGCACTGTCCCAAGGGTTGCACAGAGAAAAAGGAAATGAGGTTTTCTTGTTCACCTTTCTCCATCTCCTTCCTTCTAAACTTGGACATGGAAGGTCAACATCCCTCTCCTGAGCCTTCCGCCCTCAAGAATCCTTTTCCCATTGCTTGGGAGACAAGAGTCCAAGCCCTAGTCTTCTCATGCCTTATTACAGTCCCCTCCAGTGTACTCTGGGCTTTCTGATGTTCCTCAAAAAAGATACTATCTCTTGACCCTGCATTTTCACTGTCACCCATGCTGGGTATTTTCTCCTCCTTCATCTCTGCTTCCTGGCATCTTTATGTAAGAGAACTTCACATTAGGTCCCACCTTCTGCAAAAAACCTCACCTGGGTCAGGGGAAGGGGGCAGCTGGATGGCTCAGTGGATTGACAGCCAGGTCTAAAAACGGGGATTTTTCTGGGTTCAAATTTGGCCTCAGACACATCCTAGCTGCTTTGTTCCAGTTCCCGAGCTGGAATTGGGACAATATTCTGCCTCTAACTGGAAGAATCTGTGTTGGCTCAACGTCTGCTAATCCTGGTGATCTAGGTCACATATTGGTGCCCGCTGGAAAAATCTAGTCCTAGTTGCAGCAGAGGCAGTGGGGTTAATCCTCCTTGCTTAACCCTACACATTTTAACCTTTATTCTTGCCCACATGGACTATGTGCAAACATGGCACCACACTGGCCTACTGAATCACACACAGTGGAGAGTGTTACAGTTGAGAGTTTTTATCTGTTCCATTGCTATATTTGGGGGGGAGGGGTCCCTGAATCTAGTCTGAAAAGTAAGGCAAGGATCAACATTCCTTCCCCACAGTCAGAGTTCTGGGCCCCACGCTTGTTGTTTAAGTTATGTCTAATTCTTCATGACCCCCATTTGGGGTTATCTCACTGAAGTAGTTTGCCATTTTTCTTAAGTCCAGCACTCTGTGGCACTTGGCTGCCCCTCTGGCTCCACCATAAATATACACAAATACCTCATGGAAATCTGATTTATTTATTTTAAAAATCTAGCCCAGAAAAAGGTATCACCTTGGATTTTCCCTGAAGAAAATCTACAATGTGAGTAGCTTGTTTGGGGAAGTTTTTAGAAGTTTGAAAAGTATGTATTAGGTCTGTTGTGCTCCAGGCACCACTAACAACCATGGCAGGAACTATAGAATTAAACACACAATATGATACTACAATGATGAGCACACTTCAGTTAGGACATTTCAGTAAGATTTTAATAAAACTGGTAAAATGCCAAATTGCATAAGGATTGAAAATATAGAGCACAAAAACCTTGGAGACAAAAAGTTCAGCAAAATAGGAGAGGGAGGGAAGGAGAGGGAGAGAGGGAGAGAGGGAGAGAGGGAGAGGGAGAGGGAGAGGGAGAGGGAGAGGGAGAGGGAGAGGGAGAGGGAGAGAGGGAGAGGGAGAGGGAGAGGGAGAGAGGGACAGGGAGAGAGGGAGAGGGAGAGGGAGAGGGATGGGGGGGGGGAGGGGGGAGGGGGGGGAGAGAGAGAAAGAAAGCGAGGAACACTCTCCAGAAGAGAGACATTTCTAAACAAAAGTACTAAACCGCTAATAAAAAATTAAATTAGATAAAAGACAAGGTGCACTGACACGCATTCCCTAGCCTCGTGCTGATTAGTGAGGCTGTTTGGTTAAGCAATATTTTTGAAGACAAAGGCAATGAGGCAGTGTGATTAAAAACACCCAAGTCACCACTCTAGCTAGAACAGACTGCCTCCACAGCTTTTATTTTCAGTTCTATCTCATGGTAGAGATAACCCAGGTGTTGAACAAAGGTGGACGATAAGAGGACAGACAGAACCTATCCTCGGGTGTGGGGACAGCAGAAAAGACAGGGGAAGAGAAAGAATAATGGATTTGGAGTTCTGGGTTGGAATGATAGTTCTGATATTAATTCCTTGGGTGAATCTGGGCAACTCACTTCCCCCCTTCTTTTTGCCTCAATTGTTAAATAAAAGGTTAGATGACTATCTGAAGTCTCTTGAAACTTTTCAGTTCTCGTCTTTAGACTCTGAGTGAAAAACTTTTGAGTCCTCGACCTGAAAGCTACAAACAATTAAATTAAGAGTGTTTTTAGGATCAGGAACAGGTCTTCCATTCAACCAACAGTATCAAGAACTCTTTTTTTTTTTTTAAGCCTCACCTTCCGTCTTGGAGTCAATACCGTATATTGGTTCCAAGGCAGAAGAGTGGTAAGGGCTAGGCAAGGGGGGTCAAGTGACACAGCTGGGAAGCGTCTGAGGCCAAATTTGAACCTAGGACCTCCCTCCCGTCTCTAGACCTGGCTCTCAATCCACTGAGCTACCCAGATGCCCCCATAAAGAACTCTTAAGAACAAGACGAATTAAATGCAGCATCTGATAAAAAGACATAAAATGAGTTCCCAAAAAGCAGCTATTTTTGCTGAGATCTGGTGAGGAAGGCAAATGCTAACTGCCTGGATCGTTCAAGTAGGCACTCGATACATATTTACTGATACAGTGGGATGCCCCTCCGTCAAGGATTTGAAAGGGCAAGCTGGCAGTCCTCAATCTGTCGCCATCACGTTTGGGGTGACCTTCTCCCAGCACTATTTTATAGAGGCGCCTGGAATCGGAGTTCGCTTTTAACAAGGGCACTTCCATGTTCTACTTCACTGGGACCAGATGTTCAACCCAGTGTGTCTGCTCATCCCCGCTAAGAAGACAACAGCAATTATTTATCTGTCTTCTAGCACAAGTAGACACACTCTAAATGGGTGAAGGGCCATTGCTAAACTAAGGCACTGAGCTGGCACAGAGCCGACCTGGGGAATCCCAGCCAGCCCCAATGACCTAGTACCAGGGGAAACATACAACAGACTTAGCATGGAACCACAGAAGATGTACGCCAGACCTGTCATCACAGAGTCAACGGATTAAGGCATTTGCCCAACTTACAGCTGGTAAATGGCAAAGTCTGGATTTGAACGTCCTTCTTTTTTCTTTTCTCTGCCCCGTGTTTCTTCTAGAGAAAGAAAAAAAGAAACACCACTACCCCATCCTTGCCCACGCTCCAATGTGTCTCCATTTCAAATCACAAATCAATAGTTTAAATAGATGTAGATTCCATGTGACCAGAGAGACAGTAAGGAAGATTTGAGGCTTTATATTCTTTAGATGTCTACTTTTGCTGTACGGGCTATTAAAAAGTTATGTGTAACTTCAAGATGAAAGGCATTAGCAGCTTCTTAGAAGAGGATAATCTCAATCTTCTAGAGTTTTAATGAGATGTAACTCACTAAGGCTTTTGACTCGGTCTGCTGTTAATTGAATCAAAGTCAATGACAATCTTGCTGTACTTGGGTGTGAATTTCCTAAACACAAAAAAAAAAAGAAGAAAAATATAAAGATGTGATTCCATGAGTAGCTTAAAACAATTTGTTTACTTTGGTTTAACCAATATTTTCTGTAAGAAAAAAAAAACGGTTCCTATGTTTCACTTGATATTTTATCGGAGCCAATTAGGGTGCACCACACTGGGAGAAACATGGACAAAAAGACTAAGACAAAAGAGGAGTGTGAGGTTACTTAGGCTTTGTATTCTTTAGCTTTTGGAGTTCATGAATTATAGGGGAGTCAAAGGATTTCTAAGCAGGGAGCTGCAGGATGTGATATCCCATTGCTGGCTCTCCCCCCAAATTTATCTCCTCATTTGCTAACAAATTTCTGCAGTAAATTTAGACTGTACTTCTGGTACAGCTCTACAGTCTTAAGTTTTATTTCCCTTCTTGTATAGGGGCAGACAAATCAATGAACTTTAATAGGAAGTCATTTAAAAATTGGACTTGCAAATATAAAATTAAAATGAGCCCCCAAAACAATTTAAAAAATAACATTGGACGTCCTCCCTAGCAATGAAAAAGGATAATATTTGGGGACTAAATATATATTTCTTTGCATCAACCAGCAAAGGATTATGCAAATAATGTGGATTTAAAGTCTCATAAGGTATTGAGAAATTCATTAAGCACAGCCCATATCCCAACCATAACAGGCAAAGACCTGAGACCATTCCCCTAAGACCATGGTGGATCAGGCTGCGGACCACTATAAAGCATCCACTTCCTTAAGCTTTGCCATCTCAAAAAGGCTCAACTAACTTCTCCCCAGGAATCCAAGTGGCTGCTCTAGTTTGCAAGTAAAACATCTTATATTCCTCTTTTGCCTAGCCAAGATGATGATCAAAATCCAAATAGCTTTTGAAGGCAAGAAATAACTGAATGACTTCAAACCTTGATTTAAAATACCGCTGTAGGAATTCCTGGGTGTCTCAACCTAGCAGGCTGCTTTCATCCTAAATTTTCTATGCCACATTTGTTATATTTGCAAAATTTAAGAAGGTCTTATGTTAATATTGTAAAACTCTGTGAATTTTTAAAACCCCCCCTCCCCTAGAATAATTAGTTGAAGCCTTAGAAAGTTCCTGGAATTGAAGCCTGTTAAACAGATTGCCTTCAGATGCTCCTGTCATTGCGTTTAAAAAATCTATTCTTTCGATGACATTGTTCAGATTCTTATTACACTGACAGTGTTTCCATCATTTCAAAAGCCCCAACAAAGCCAAGAAAGTCAGGTAACCCAGAGAGGAATTAAAGTGCACACTCCAATGTTAATGGAAATCAAATAAGCTTCTTCACTGGGAGCAGAGATTTTTCAGAACTCAAACAAACAAAATAAAAACCTGACATCGATCAAAAGTTTGTCCTTTTTACCTGAATTTAATCCCGGCCAAGTCAAACATGAGCCTTGCAGCTGTGGTTTCATCATTATCATGGTATTTATCAGACATAAAAATAACTTCTTTTATACCTTAAAAGATAATGTGGAAAAGTCCTTTAGGAAATGCAGATACAGATAATATGTAACTTATTAGAAACTGATGGAGTCCTCATTGTGTCTTATTAATTACACTTTGTAAGGTAAGAATTCCAATTCTTACTTATAAAAATCTCTCCCTTTAACTGGCTCAGTGGACAGGGCACCAGGTCTGGGGTCAGGAACTTCAAATCTGGCTTCAGATTCTCCCTAGCTGTATGACCCTGGGCAAGTCACTCAAACCCAATTGCCTAGCCCATGTTGCACTCTTAAAATTGATACTAAAACAAAAGATAAGGGTTTAGAATTGTTTTGTTTTCTATTCTCTGACACAGAAAAGGATAGTTAGTGTATCATTTGCCCAATAACCAACTTATATTCCATCCCCATTCCCCAAGTGAAATGGAAATTTACAAAAACATTTAAGGCTTAATTAACATGATGACTAAATTTTAGGTATAGAATCGTAGATTTCAAGCTGGAAGGGACCTCTGAGGTCATCTTTAGTCCAACTTGTCCATTTTATAGATGAGGCCTAGCACAAGTAGACACGCTCTATATTAGTGAAGACCCATTCATTAGTCAATGTAACAAGATGGCGCAGTCTACCAAGGTAATCCCAATCAGCCCCAGTGACTGGGTACCAATCAGTTACAGTAAATTAATAAAGTGACTTGCCCAAACAGATAGAAAATGGTTTAGCCACAATCCAAGCTAAATTGGCTCCAACTCTAGACAGTAAATGGCATGATGGACAGGCAACTGAAAGTGGGGTCAGGAAGAACTTTGGTTCAAATCATACCTCCAATACTTACTGGCTGTGTAACCGTGGGCAAGTTACTTTCATAACATTTTCTTTATTTGTAAAAATGAGGGGACTGGTTCAATGGACTATAAGGTCCCTTCCAGGTCTAAATCTCTGCAGTCTACATTCATAGGTTATAACTCAAAATGCTACTTTAGGGAAAGGAATAGAAAATTTAGAGTAGAGGTTTTAATATGGGATCTGTGAACCCCAGTTTTTTTAAATTTTATTATTAAATATTTTTCAGTGGTTACCCGATTAATTTTCTCTTCCTCCCCACTTCTGTCCCTCCTCTTATAGCTGACAAGTAATTCCACTAGGTGTTAACCAGTTTTCAAAATATTTTGATAATTGAACAATTGAACTAGGTTGGGTTTTTTTGTAATCGTATGCATTTATGCTTTTAAAAACATTATTCTGAGGAGTTCCTAGGCCACCAGAGGGGTCCATGACCCAATAAAGTCTTAAGACCCCCTGATTTAGAAATAAATACCAAAATATTTCCAATTCCATTATTTCATAGTTTGAGAGGGATGGATGTGTTTATTTCAAACTCATTCTTTGGGTACAAAGACAGATTTCACTTGTTCTCATCCCCTTCCACCAATACAGAGTTTGAAAGTTACCCCCACTTTTTCTAGCATGCTTTCCCTTTTTCTGTGCCCTTTCCCACCCACACATAAATAAGGCTGTGTGTGATGGGGTTGGGTTTTTTTTTTATTCTCTTTTCTTTTCCATTGTTCCCTCTAAAGAATACAATCTGGGAAAAATAAAACCCAAGTGAGAATACAAAGCGAGGCCAGAAAGGTATTTTTCTAAGAGCCCTTCAACATGAGGCTTTTGATTTCAATCCCCCCACACTCGATCTGTTCAGAACTGCATGGAAGCGCATGATAAACGGGCCCTTTAAGCCACACATCTGGCCAACATGATAAGTGTTTAGGACTCAAGCCGAGAGTTTTATGGAGATAAAGTACACCGTAGTTAGCTCGATACTCGGATCTCACGGTCTGAGGAGGGAGAAGCATTCAGAGCAACACCCTTGCTGCAAGAACACAGATTTATAGTAATTCTAATAAGAGGAAAAATTAAGGGAGGATCATAGAAGTCTTATGACACTTCTGAACAAAGATATTTTAAAATCTTCAAATATCTACCCCGTATTACATACAAATTAAAATTTCATAGAGAGGCTCCCAACTGACCTTGTTTCAGACAGAAGTTCATTTCCCCCCTCCCCTTAATCTATGCACAATATGTCAGAGTACAGTAAATTGACAGTAATTATATTCAATGCCTGTGTTGTTCTTTGGCAGCTCGGCGGTTTAAGAAGTTGCAAACCTAAATTAAAAACATGCTAAGAATCACAGAGGATACAATTAGTCTTAAAATACCTGGCACCATTCAAACACAAAACACGGCAATCTCCTGCAAAGTTGATAGTGCAATTAATTTAGGTCTAAACAACAGCAATTTAAAATCAAATACATCTGTGATGAGGTACTCAGCAACAGACAGCAATGCAAATCAGCCCGGCACCAGCCCTTACCTGCCTGGATGATGAGTTTCGCGCATTCATTACACGGGAATAAGGCAACATACATGGTACAACCCTTCACATCCGCCGAGTTCTTGTTCATAATGGCATTCAATTCAGCATGGCACACTGGAGGAGAGAGGAACAAATACTATTCCAGGTCATGAAGAATATATTACCGAAGTCTTTTTGGTTGTAGCTATTCTAGGCAAGACGACCTGAATGAGAAAGATGATAATTTTTTTTTTTAATTAGCAGAGACACAGTCCAAGATCACCAAATGGGGGCCACATGGTCTGACCACTTTGGTAATTAGCAACAAAATCATTAGCCATAGTGGCAGGGCCCAAGGCCAAGTACCTTCACACGACCTAAGTGTTATAAAAGTCCAAGATTTCACAACGCCCTGGAGAACCCAAATGGCTAGGAAAATGGTTCGTCATTATAGGCAAGAGTATGAGGCATAGTTTTTTTGTTGTTATTGTTATTTTAAACAAAAGAATTTCTCTCTTAAGGGATTGGATTTACCTCCCAGAAATACTTAAAGAGGTTAAAGATTATACAATAAGTAGTTCAGTCAAGTAAATATACCTTTTTATTCCCTTAAAAGAAAAAGGGGAAAAGGGGAACGAATGGAAGATGGGGAGAATGGGAGAAAAATTGGGGGAATGGGGCCATACTGGCATAAAAGCAAACCTTTATCTCAAATGAGTTTGTTTTTTAGTAGTCTACAGTTGGCATTTTCCAGTTTCTTTATCTCTATATTCTTTTCTTTTTCAAAGGAATTTTTCTTTAAGGGTCTTATGAGGGGTAAATTCAATGACAATGAAAATATAATTTCTTTACCAATTGAGCTATCTTTCAAGGCCCCCAAAACAGAACTAACTTAAGATTGTGAGCTCCTTGAAGACAGAGATTTCTTTTGTCCTTCTCTGTCAACAGAGTGCCTGACACAGAGTAGGTACTTAACAGATTTTCCTTTACTATTTGGCATTTCTGCCAGTGTACCTGAATGGCACTTGACTCAATTTAATCCACATTTCAAGGTTCAGTTTTTCCTCCAACAAGCCTTTTCCCCCTTCTTTGAACCCATTAGCAATTCTGTCTAAACAATTCATTTGGCATCTAATTATCTACTGCCTCCTGACCTTTCTTATACTGTTTAACTTTAATTTATTTAAAAAATTAAAATTTTAAAATGTTGAAGTTAAAAAAATTGATTAATTTCATTATATTATCTCAATTTCCCAACATCTCCTCACACATTCTCCATCCAGAAAGCCATCCCTTATGAAATGTTTAATTAAAAGAAAAAGGAAAACAAAGTTCATCAAAGCTAATCAAGCAATTTTAATCAAAAAAATATTTGGGGGACCTATAGTTCCCCACCTATGCTAAGTAAGATGATACACATCATTTCCTTTCTTCAGGGTCAACCTTGGCCATTCTAATTACAGAGATTTTTGTTTCAAGTTTTTTATTTGACATTTACATTGTTTTAGTCATCATGTATATTGTTTTCTTCATTCTGCTTATTCATTCTACCATCAGTTCATGTAAGGTTTTTAAAAAATTCTTGTATTAATAATTTCTTAAGAAGCAGTAATATTAACCCAGATTGAATTGCTTGTTATCTCCAGGAGGGGGGTAAAAAGAAGGGGGAGAGATAATAGAGATATATAACTTTGGAAAACTTATGTGGAAATTTGTTATTAAAATAAAAAAAAATTTTTTAAAGAAGCAGTAATATTGCACTGCCATGGTCTGCCATTTCCTTTTCCAGCTCATTTTACAGATGAGAAATGGAGGCCAACAGAGTTAAGTGACTTTTCCAGGGTCATGTGTCTAGGGAGTGTCTGAAACTAGATTTGAACTCAGGAAGATATGAGTATATTCCAGATGCAAATAGCACCAATAGCTGCCCAGTAAAAAAATGAAACTGAAGAAGAAAATTTCTCTTTGGATGGGGGAATGCACCTAACATTTTTTTAAAGCTCCAACCCAGTGGTTGTCCCTCACACCTCCCTCCTTACCTCCTTGAATGACTTCAAAAAGATTCTGTTCATTTTCTATCCTTTACAGGAGGCCCTTGCCCATCCTTCCCCAGCTAGTGCCTTTCCTCTGAGCTGACTTCCCATTTACACAGTGTTTGTATATATACATAGTTATTTGTTAATGTCTCCCCCATTAAACTATGAGCTACCAAGAGACAGAAAGATCTGTTTTTTGTCCCTCTTTAGTACCGAGCCTGGCACAGTTTCACAAATTAATACTGATGTCTTGAATAGACTTAAAAACCTAAGACTTCCTTTTTTATTTTTTCCAACTTTAGAAGTATATTTCACTAAATATTTAGGGATGTGATCCTTTGCCCAGAAGAAATCTGTCTGAAAACATGGAATCTAGGTTTTGTTTCCAATAGGAAAGGGGAACTCAGGCCCAACATAGACCCCTGAGAAAGACCCAGGGCACAATCATCTCCCCATCCCAAGGGGCCCAACAGTTTTGTGCTGGGACTACACATTGCTTGGTGCTAGAAACAATTAAATGTAATAATCTCTTTTATGCCCCTCTGGAGGGCTTGAGCCCTGTCTGCTCTGCTCTTTGGGACTCCCTTGGAGCCTAATGCAATGCCATCAACACAATGGGAGTTAAATATTTATGGAATGAATAAGGGAAGAAATACAAGCCCCAATGATTGAGGGAAAATTTGGAAACACATCTGGCTCCCTCCTAAATCTAAGTGTCAAAGCAAAGGTTCCCCCACTGAGAAAAATACATTTTGGGTTACGGTGTTTCTCTTAAGAACTAGAGGGCTATGAAACAGGTTATAGACACAATTACACTCTCCTGTTCTGAATCACCAGAAGAAATTGTCACACTGACTACAACAATCTTCCCATAATTCACCCTGCAGTTTGGGGCAAAATTTAACATTTCTATGTCCTGATTCATTAACAGAAATGACCATATGAAATAGATCCTCCCAGCTCAAGCAGCATTTTACAATTCTGCAGAAAAAGAGAGGGTGGTTTATTGGCAATAACACTGAGAATTATAAACAGGCTTCCTTTCTCTTAAAACTACAAAATAACTGGAGTTAAAAATGTAAAACCCTTCATCTCTATCGAGAACGTGGTTGGCTGGGCGATATGAAAACCTTGAAATCAGGGTGATCCTCAGAAGCAGATGAGACTATCTAAGCAGGGCAGGAAGTCTCTTGGCTGTCTAAGTGAGCACCAAATCTGGAAAATGGCAGAAAAAAGCTCTCTTAATAAAGAGATATAATAGCACTTGTCTTTTCATTCCAGGGTTGAATCAACCATGTCTGAATTCCTCAAATCACATCATTTCTGGTCATTTCCTCTGTAATCTGTCCACGGATCCGAGGCTCTCTGCAAAAAGAAGCAATGCTCTTCTTTCCATGGGAGGGTGAGGGTCTGTGGGTACAGGTGTGGTTATTTTGTAAATAGTTGTGCTTAATAATAAATGTTTTATTTCCTTGTTATTCTAGGAGAGGAGAGAGGTGATGAGTTATTTGGAAAGGACTATGACTTTATTTTATTTATTTTTTTAAAGGACTGTGACTTTAAAGACAAAAAACTTCAATAAAACTTTAGCTTTAAAAAAAAGTTTTGGGGTCCAAGAAAAGTTTCCTTCTTTGGTTCCATCTTTCTACTGGGCTGAGACCAAATTCCCTAGACAGTGAGGTGGTACACAGAGTGCCAGGTCTGAAGTCAGGAAAACTCATCCTTCTGAGTTCAAATGAGACCTCAGATACCTCTTCACTGTGTGATCCTGGACAAGTCACTTAACTCTTTTTGACTCAGTTTCCTCATCTGTAAAGTGAGCTGGAGAAGGAAATGGCAAACCACTGGCAGAAAAAAGCTCTCTAAATAAAAAGATATAGAATCTGTCTTTCATATTTTTCCCAAGAAAACTCGGAATAGGATCATAAAGTGTTGGACACACAACTGAAACAACTAAGTCAAAATAAAATGTTAATTTTTTAAAATGGCCCAAATTTAGCCTTTCTACCAAATTCTATTTCTAATATACGTTTTGGTCTAGTCCTTCCCTTTCTTTTTTTCTTCTTTCCTTCCTTCTTTCTTTCTATCCTTCCCTTCCTTTTCTCTTCCTCCTTTCTTTGCTTCCTTCTTTCTGTCTCTTTCTTTCCCTCCCTTTCTTTTTCCTTCCTTCCTTGAAAAGGAAAAATAAAATTACAAATGAAAATTTAAAACAAAAAAAGCAAAAAACAAGCTTAAAGCAATCTCTACCCACTTCCTATCCCAGAACCCAAGTCTCTTGTGGGCAGACACTCTTTTTGCCTCTTTTTTTACTTTACATTCAATTCCTACCATAGCGCAGTAGATGAAGTGCTGGTCTGGGAGTCAGGAAGTTCTGAATTCAGATCCAATCTCAAACTGTAGGACCTGGGGCAAGTCAGTCCACTTCTATTTGCCCAAGTTTCCTCAAATGTAAAAAATGGTTATAATAATAGTGCCTACCTTGTGGAGTTGTTGTGAGGATTAAATGAGTGAATATTTGAGGGTTTTTTTAAAGCACTTATCACACAGTAGATGTTTAAAATTTGCTTATTCTTTTCACACCAATAATATGTTCTCTTCTAGTACTTCCAGACATCTCTGCTACCTTTGTTCTTGGGTGGCCAGTCTCCATTTTAATTCTTTCTAGCATCAAAAATGGGGCAGCTGGGTGGCTTGGAATCAGGAAGACTTAAGTTCAATCCCAGCCTCTGATACTGTTACCTGATTGCTTCAATTTCCTCATATGTAAAATGAGCTGGAAAAGGAAATGGGAAACCAAAGAAAACCCCAAAGGGGGTCAGAAAGAGTTATGAAGGCACAACCAAAACAATTCAACAGCAATGGTGACAATCAAGAATACCACACTTTCTTGACTTTCTTCCCATTTCTTGGATCACTCCCCTAGCATTTCTCCCTCTCTACTCATCTGCTAGAAAAATTGTCCCCTTCATGGATATGCACCAAAGGTTGTCAAATCTTCCTCTCACACCCCAGCTTAGCCTCCCCAGTCTTCAGTCATGCGCATGAGTGTGTGTGTGTGTGTGTATGTGTGTGTGTGTGTGTGTGTGTGTGGTTAGCAAGTTCTCTGCATCCAGTGGCCATTGCACTGAAATTCAACAGATCAATATTACCCCAAAAAAGCTAAGATGCTAAGGAACAGACTTTTCTTTCTATTTTGTAAGCAATCTTAATTCTCTGTTGGAATTCCCAAGTATAGCTGGGATGAGTATTGTCAACAAGTTTGATGATAAACCCCAATCAGATGAAAGTGACTTTTCTAGTGGTCCTAGGAGAAATGCAGGCTTTTTGTATCCTTGGGAGGCATGCTGGTCAAGTGTGCCAAAGAAGGCAAAACATCTCTGCAATATTCATGAGATGCTTTAAATCTGCGAAAATATGACCAATTACTAAAGCATTTTAGCTCCAGTTCTTTAGAAATGGCTAAGTAATAATGCCCAGATGAAACGAATACTATTTGATGCTTACTTGATAAGAGCAGAGATAATATAAAACCAGTCAATTATTTCCCCAAATTGTCTAAAAGGAAAGAAATTAGATGCCAAAAATATCAGATTAATACTTTTAAAAGCTCATGATTGCCAGAAGGAGAATCTTCTTCTCAGGTAATTATAAGACAATTCATATACTTGGGTCTCTTTTCTTGTTACTGACTCTCAGAATTCACTTCTGCATTAACCCCGGACCACTGTGAAGAGATTGTATAATTAGAAAAATATATTTTTCAAAATTCTCCCTTGCTTGATTAATCCTTACTGTCTTGTGTAGGCGGTTCACCTAGAAGGCTGACAAATTAACAGGATATATTCTATCCCTGGTTAGATTTAAAAGATTCTGGGTCTTCATAATTTTGGAGATTTGACTTTTATCTCATTTGATAGAAGATGAAGATCTGTTTCTGACAATGGTATTATTAAGATTACTCACAGAGGTGACAAGGGAAGAAAAAAAAATGAAGTGAAGACACTGTCAAGGAAAAAAAAAACCTGATGCTCCTCCAATAATTTAGCACTAATGCAACTTCAGTACAGCCGATTGATCTGAAGATGGGATGCAAGGATGACAGGTAATAATGCTGCTTGGCAAAATATGGCAGCAGGTAGCCCTTCGGTTTTTACTCCCATTAAAGAGGAGTTCTACAGACTGCCTGAAAGGTTTCTTTTTCAAGAAGCAGGGTTATTTTTCCTTTTAAGAAATGTTTTCCAAGCCCCAATTTGGACCAAGCTAACCTTAGAAATTAGGTTGTTTGACACAGTGGCAATGCCAGGGCAAGGGGCTTACAGGTGCTGCAATGCCACTTAGCAATGGCCCACAAGGCTACATTTTATGCGTTCCTCTGGGGAACCCATTTCCTGAGCCAAGTTCATGACTCTGAAGTTTCTGGGGCTTTGAGGACCCTCTATGTTCAAAATGCAGACAGTTCAGTTCATTGATAAGACAGAGGGGTCAGGCTATGAAAACAAGAGAATCTTAACGCTTAGAGTCCAGGAATTTTCTAAGGGTAAAATGTGCTCTCTATCCGAAGCTTCCTCACTATCCAATTAACAACTGAGACGAGACAGGACGCGCAAGTTCAATGTTGGCTTGTTTGTGCCTCTCTCATAATTCCTGGTTAATTTTCACCATAAACTCCAGCTATATTCTGGTAACTGAGTTTTATGGCTGACCTGAGTCAGAAGACCTTGAGTGTATTCTCACTATCCAATTAACAACTAAGATGAAATGGGACACCCAAGTCTAATATTGGCTCGTTTGCAGCTTGCTCATAATTTCTCATTAATTTCCACCATAAACTACACCTATATTCCAGTAACTGAGTTTTATAGCCAATTGGAGTCAAAGAACTTTGTATTAGAATTCCTACTCTGAGGGGCTGCTGAGTGGCTCAGTGGATAGAGAGCAAAGCCCAGCATTGAGAGGATCTGGGGTCGAATCTGCCCTTGGACGCTTCCTAGTTTTGTGACCCCGGGCAAGTCATTTAACCCCAACTGCCTAGTCGTGACTGCTCTCCTGTCTTACAGTGGATATTTATTATTATATTTATATATTATATATATTACATATGTTACATATTATATATTATATTTAACAATATATTATAATATATCACAGATATATTATAATATATATTTATGTGTAGTAATATATATTTATATATTACATATATTTATTTTGATACATTTATTTTTCAATAATTTATAATATATAGAATTGAGCTACATATATAGAGCTCGATATAATGTATTAAATATAATACAAAAATTATCTATGTATAGTATATATTTACTATGTTACATATATTTATATTCCATATTAATTATATGAATCATTTATTTAATTTAGTCTATATTGATTTTAAATACAGTTATATATTTATTATATATTAATTTATTCTAGTCTATATTCTATTATATATTAATTTGTTCTATATTACCTGTTTATTATCATATAATAATTTGTTCTATATTCTATGTTCTATTATATATTTGTTCTATATTAATTTGTTCTATATTATGTATTATTATATTATAGATTGATTATATGTTTATTATATTATACCATTATTATTAATTATGTAATATATTTATTTATACTACTATAATATATACATTCAAAGGCAGATGGTAAGGGTTAAAAAAAAGAATTTCTAGTCTGCCAAACTATCTGCGTGGCCCTGGTGTTCTCAACAATACAAATGGGCTAAATGGGCTTCAGTCTCTCCTATTTCCAAATCTATGATCTTATCATTATCAACTGAGATTCAAAGTTGTTGGGGGTTTTTTTCCTAACAAGGGAATATTCCCATAGAACAAGAATCTTAGTTAGGGGTTACCTAGTCTAACCTCCCACCTGCTCTTCCCTGATGGTTCCCCACCACTAAAATATTGCTGACAGGTTGGTCATTCAGTCACAGTTTGAGTACTTCCTGTGATAGAAACTCAATTGTTCCCCTTTCTGTAAAAATCAATTTACAGAATTATTCAGCTGCTTCTTGAGTTAAAATGGATTTTCACTATTCATTTTCCAGTTACTGAAAGACATCCTGTCAGGGCCTTCGTATTTCAATGCTGCTCTCTGAAGAACCTACCGTTTGGGTCAACAATTTAACAATTTAATATCCTCTAAATCTAAGCCTTTTCCCCTGGAAAAGGACAAGAGATGTCCCCTGTGGTCATTGCTGAATGGAGCAACTGTTTTGTTAGATTCCTCTAGCAATCTCTTCCATTTCAAAAGTCACCCCCCTCCCAAAACAACTGTGATCACTGGCTAGATTACTGGAGTCTTCTCTCTCCCATTCACCTCAACCATCACAGTCAAAAGACCTGGTTTCAATTCTGGACTCTGCTATTTACTACCTGTACGGCCTCATTTGCTCACCCAAGTAAGGGGAAAGAAAAAGACATGTATTAATCATCTACCGTCATTCCCCTCTGCCTCTCCCTCTAGTCTTCATGTCTTCCCAGAGCAAGCCTAGAGAGTATAGCACCCAAAAATGATCATGCCCACTTGACAGAGGTGACCCTGGGGACGCCGAGGCTGGTACTGTTTCCACTATGATATAGGAGACATAGAAGAACATTATTTGGCACCGGAGACAGCGTGTGCCAAGAGGAAGAGCCCAGAGCCTGAGGGTACTGGACGCTGTCCCGCTAGAACGTAGACCCTCTTAGGTAGACGGCTTCTTTTTTGTCTCTGGGTCCCCAGTGGTTGGAATAGTGCCTGACACACAAAAGGAACTTAATTGGATTGACTGACTGCTTGTCGGCCTGGCACGCCGACTGCCATTTATAACATCATCTCCTCTGGAAAATATTACAATATTTTCCCCTCTTGGTAACAAGGTGGGAGACTATGGGTACCAATGTTGCATGTCCCATCAGACGCCAAAGCTGTGTCCCTTGGTTTTGTTTAATCTTTTCTTTGCAAAGAGAGGGTTTTGCTCTATTACAAAAACGAATAATATGGAAATAGGTACTGAGTGATAATACATGTATAACCCAGTGGAATTGCTTGTCAATTCTAGGACGGGGGAGGGAAGAGAGGAGGGAGAGAATACAAATCATGTAACTATGGAAAAATATTTAAAATTTAAAATTATATTTAAAAAAGTGAGGGTTTGTGGGGAAAAGGGAAGGGATATTGGGAAGTATCTGTAGTATGAAAAAAAAATAAAAGTGAAAAAAAAATGTCCAGACATAAACTTTGGATAAATAAAGGATACCCACCATCAAAGAGGGCAAAGACTTTACTTGGGTTTGTTTTTCCCCCTTTTTTTCTGTAGTGGGAAAAGAGCTCCATCAATTCTTCCACTCCATCTCTCACTTTATCCCAGTGTTCTAGTATCACGTAGCTGCCCTCTGAAGGGGCAGGTTTAGGTAAGGTCTTACAGTACTTTGCCAAAGGAACCAGCTTAGAATAAACCTGAAGTCATGGTGGAAAAAGCAGTAGCCTTGAACCGGCTCAGTCAAATTTGTTTAACATTAATATATGACCCCATCTCCATGATGTACAGCAGGTATGCCAAATTCAAATAGAAATGGGAGCTTCTAAACCACGCAAAAGGAGTCCTGTAAGCCATATATTAACTTAGAAAACCAAATATTAACATTAACTATGTTCTAGTGTATTTTTATTTATTTTGTTAAATATTTTCCAGTTATATTTTAATATATTTAAATAAATAAAATATATTTCCCAGTTAATATATTTAATATGTAAGCATATGATTTAAGTATAATATATTTAATAACATATTATATATTTGGTAAGCACTCATTCAGGAGTGTTTCTGGCCATGTTTGACCTCTGTAACATATAGCTTACTCCCTATGAAAATATACCAGCACTATTTTCTCTTATAAATTGTGTTTACATTAAACAAAGCTCCCACTAACTCTAGACACAGAAGAAGCACCTAGACTGCAATGTCACTGGTTCCTTTGCTTGAAATTCAACACATTGGGATCAAAAGACATTGATGCCATCAGAAAAGAAAGCAGGCAAGCAAAGTAAGACTAGATACTCTCAAAAGCCCTTCCCTAGCAATTCTTACTAACGGGGCGGCAGTCATTTGGAACCTGAATCTCATCTATTCAAGGCAAGCAGCAACTGACAGACATGTGGTTAGAAAGATGGGAACAGCCTCGCTGACATTTAATGGGGGTCAGTGAAGACACCACTCCAAAGCCAAAGCACTTCTGAGAGTGCGGAGGGATTATCAGAGCCTCACACCATGCAGAGAAAGTGCAGGGGATAGCTCTGACTCAATGCCTTCAAAAGCCAACTTGTTCACCATCCAACCACTTTCTCTCCTGGCTCACCAGGGAGAAATTAACTCTTGAATCCAACCGCTCCTCTTCCTCAGCAAATCTCTATCCTGTCCCCCAAAAGGAAACCATTCAGAAGCTCTATACCACATCCCTCTCTCCCCCCCAAATCATTTAGGTCAGCCCTAAAGTCAGGGAAATGAACACCAAAGATCTAAGGACTCTCATGTACTCAAGACCTTCAGGTCTGGGATTCTTAATCTAGGAATCATGAACTTGATTCTAAAAAAATGTTCTGATAAATTATATTCCGGTGTAACTGTTTTTTTGTTTTTGTTGGAGTTTTTTGTTTTTGCAATCCTACGTATTTTACTCAATGCATTTAAAAACATTATTCTGAGATGGGGTTCACAGATTTTAGCAGATTATCAAAAGGGTCCAAGGTTTCCCCCCAAAAAAGTTAAGAACTTTGGCTATAGAAGCAAGTTGTATATTTGTAAAATGACTATATATTCTCTTTTTTTTTCCACCAGAGAGGAAAGGTGAGAGGATGAATCATAATCACAACAGCATTTTATAATTTTTATATATATATGTGTGTAAATATACATACATATGTATATTTATATATATATATAGAGAGAGAGAGAGAAAAGAAGGAGGTGTGAAAGAGAAAGGGAGGGAGAGAGAGAGGGAGATAGAGAAGGAAAGGGAGAGTGAGAGCAAGGGAGACAGAAAGATAAAGAGGGAGAGAAAGAGAAAGAAAGAGGGAGGGAAGGATAGAGGGAGAGAAAGAAAGAGAAAAGAGAGAGAACACTAATGAAAGCATTTTCCCATAACAACCCTTCTGAAGTAGGAAGTGGTGTAACAATATTATCCCTATTTTACAGATAAAGAAACTAAAATTCATAAGACACTCCTGGGATATAAGGTTAGGTTTTTGACTTGGGAAGACCTGAGTTTAAATCCCACCTGTGACACTAGCCATGTGACCATGGATAAGGCATTAGCCTTTCTGAGCCTCAATTTCCTGATCTATAAAACTGAATTAATAATGCCCCTAGTACTTGCCAAACAGGGTCTTTTGGGTGTTTGTTTTTTTGGGGAAAAGGAGTGTTAAATGAAATAAGGTACATGAAATGCCTTGCAAACTTTAAAGTGTTATATCAGTGTCAGTTATCATGAAGGTGTTGCTGGGGCTGACTGAACTGAATAAATGAAACAGGTAAATACCTGAACAAAGTGTGAGAATTTCTGAGTGACTACCATCAGCAGTGACTCTCCAACTCTTCCAGTTACCTCAATAACAGCTTCCTTGCTAGTTAAGAGAACTGAAAATATACTTTTATTTGTAATGCTCCTCTAAACACAAGGAAGCTTAAAAGTAAAATAAACACACATACCCCCCTCTAAAAACACACACACACACACACACACACACAACAGAAGATAATCAGAGAAACAGTAGAAAATTTGTAGCAACTAATGCAGGCTGAAACAAGCAGAACAATGTATCTAAGAACAACAATGAAAAAGATCATGAAGAGGGAACCAAAATGAGCGGGGGAAAAATGACCCCAGAGAACAGAAAAATGGAACATATTCTAGCAGAAAGCGGAGAGTCTAAGGGGGCAGAATTTTGCCTACCGTGTCAGATGTGGTCACCATATTGGGTGTTTGGGGGGGTTTTTGGGGTAACTGTTTTTCCTTGACATAAGAAAAGATTTAATTTCAGGGAATAGGAATGAGAAATAGGGTAAATACATCCAGAAATGAACATGATATTAAGAAAAGGCACCAATAAAACTTATTTGGGAAAGTAAAAGTATTGCTTCTCCCCCTCCCCAACTCTTTGAATTTCTACAAAGCTATAGGAAATTCAACAAGATTACTGGACTCCCTCTACTAACTTTCACTGATATTTACAAATAACCCCTTAAAACTTGAACCTGAAATAGATTTTATCAGCAATGGAACTCTTCTACCAGAATTCATGGAGTTCTTTTCTTGCGGTGGGTTGTTTTAAAGAGTGATGGGCTACTGTGGGTGTTGACTCTTTAATTTAAATATAAATGAAGACTCAAAATCCTTAGGGAGGGGCAACAGAAGGAGGAAGAAGTTTAGGGAAAAAAACCCAGCATGGACCAACTCAACCATGGCAGAATCCATTAAAAATAATTTCCCTAAAGTCTTTATCTTATTTTAATTGATAAGCACTTACTGAGTATATTTTGTCAACGTTACTGACTTTTAATTTTCAAACAAATAGGGCAAGTTGGCTCTTTTTTTTCCATATTAAACAAGTCAAGCTCATCTCTTTTTCTATTCTGTTGCACTCAGTACCTGTGGAAATTGCTGGTGGGTTATAACCAGTGTACCAAGACCAACTAAGCTGTTGATGAATCCATCAAGAAATATTTATTAAGCTGTGCTAAGGGCTAGGGACACAAAGAGGCAGAAGAAAGTCCCTGCCCTTAAGGAGCTTATAATCTAATGAGGAGGGAGACAATATGCAAACAAACAGATACAAAGCAAGCTAAGTACAGGCTAAATAGAAATATTGTAATAACTATAAATACATATATATATAAAAATATGTAGAGGCTAAAAAATAGCAGATAATTAGCAGAGAGAGGGCACTGGAATTAAGCACTGTTTTGAGGATCAAATGAGAAAACCTCTATAAAACACTTAACACAGTGCCTGGAACATAGTTGGTTCCCAGAGTCTAGCACATAGTAAGTGCTTAATAAAAGTCTGGTTAGGGTATAGGTATAATCTAAGGGAAAAAATATTAAGTCTGAGAGATCATTTGGGATCTCTCTCCTTAGTGTCCCCATTCCACTCCACAACCCTGACAGGAGAACTGACCACAGAATCCAGGTCAGGACTAACTAGACACCCAAACTTCTGGCTTAACATCAACAAAGTTCAATTCAACAAGCCTTTTTTAAAGTGTTTCCCTCTATATGCTTGGTACTGTCCCTTGTAGCCTAAATCTTTGATCCTATAACTCTAGGTACAAGCCTTTCTGATCTCAACAACAATCCTGAGAAGTTCTCAAGTTGTTTTTATTCCATTTTTAGAGAAGAATGAAATGAGACCTGGAGAAGTCAAGAGATTTAGCCAAGGTCATACAGCTATTAAGTGTTAAGGCAGGATCTGAATTCTAATCTCAGGTACTCTCCTAATTCTGAGTCTAAAGGTCTATCTACTACAATAAGTATCCTTAATGTCCTACATTTGCTGAAAAATTAAAATGAGGAAAAATGGCCAAAAGAGCTCCAATTTTACTTTAGTCACCTAAATTCAAAATTAATGGCATCTTAAACAAAGTCCTTTAATTGCAGAATTTAAAAATTCATGCTCAATTATCATATTCAATATTTTAAGCTCACTGTGGTATCTATCATTTGGGTAGGAAGGAACAGTGAGAAATAGTTTATGCCTCCACTAATTGGGAGATACAGAGCCACCAGCATGGGTGAAGATGAAAATAAATGTCCTTGTCCTCCAAGACTATTCCATATGCCTCTGCCAGGTTTCTGCCCTCAGGATTGAGACTATACAATGCTGGGAGCATAGTCTGTGTTCAGTAAAACACTCCACTGAGTCATTGACTTAAAAGGGATTTCCAAAGTCGGTGCTTTCTAATTCCATCACATTTTTCCTTCCTGAATAAATATCTTCTGACCATCCTTGAAGAATAAGGCATTGGGCTAGTTGCTAGAGATAAGGATAAGTAGAGGGCAAAGAATGCCCTCTGACTTGGAGCTTAGGGAACTAGTTTTTTGTTTTGCTTTTTTTAATTTAGAGGCAGAAAGTCTGGCTTCAAATTCCTGCTCAGATTCCTTTCTTCCTGTGTGACTTCAGGCAAGTCACAATATCACAGGGTTGCTCTTCCTCAGTGGGTTGGACTGAAGGATCTGGTCCCATCCAATTCTGTCTTTCATGACCCTAAGAAACATTCCCTTTTCTCAAAGTCAAAGTCCAGTAGAGGAGACAAAACATGTACATCTCAGTTAAATGTCATTATCAGCTGGGCACAGGCTGTGTGGGGGACATTCTAAGGAAATGGGGTGAAGGAGAGAAGCAGAAAGGGAGAGAGAGAAGAAGGGAACAAGGAAGACAAAGGGAAGAAATAGAGGGGAAGAGAAAGAAGGAAAGAGAGTGGAGAGAAAGACAAAATGGAGAGGGGGAGAATGGGTTAGAGAAAGGGAGATGAGAAGAGAAAAAATGAGAGGGATGTGAGGAAAAAATAAAGGACAAATTCTCTGGCATGCTTGGCTTCCTTTAAGTGCCAGGAAAAGCCTTTCCCAGTTCTTAATCTCAGTGTCTTTATTCTGAGATTGTCACCAATTTATCCTGTATATACCTTGTTTGTACATAGATGTTTGCTTGTCATCTCCCCCATTAGACTGGGAGCTCCCTGATTGCAGGGACTCTCTTTTACTTTTCTTTGCATCTTCACAGCCCAGCACAATGTCTGGCATGTAGTAGACACTTGCTAAATGCTTGGTGACAATCACATATTTGGCATTCTCAACTGCAAGGCACTACTTGAACTAAGCAGTTAAGAGACTGACCAATATGGCGGGTAGACCAAAGCTGATTTTGGCTCAATTGGAGGCTTCAAAGGCCATTTTCCTAACACTGTCCTCATTGGTAGAGGTACTTAAGGCATCACACTTGTGTGAGTTGTCAAGAGCTTGGGAGGGAAGAGAGATCTTGGTTTTCTGACTTCTGGTTTTGAAAGAGAAGGCATGAAGTTAGATTCTCTTCAGTTCCCTGAAGGCAGAGAAAGTCTCTGGGAAGATGAAAAATAAGAGATACTATCTCTAGCTACCCTTGAGACGAAAGGAAATATCCCACTGGGTGAGATGAGGGACTCTCTCTCGGTTGAGCTGAAATCTCTTTCCCCCAATGGGACAGAATGAGATGTCTCATTTATAAGCCTTTTCTGATTTCTATTGGCTATTACCTTAGATAAATGGGTTCATTTGCTACTTGTTATGTATGTTCCTTTCTGGAACTGGCACTGGTGGGAAGGGAATCAAATCTTGATTGTATATCTTAAGACATTTTTTCTTTCCTGATTAAAAAGACAGCAAACAGGGACACAGCTTGAACCTAAAATTAATTTCCCTTATATTAATAATACTTAGAGGAATCGACAGATATAAGCCCAGGCAAGTGCCCTTTTCTGAAGGGTGCACAGCATCTAGCCTCTGGCACCCATCTTTTACTCCCCTTCTGGCAAGAATCAAAATCTCCTTTGAAGAGGGATGGACAGAGGAGAACAGAGAGATATCTCTTCATACCTCTCTATGAGCCACATCTAAAGAGACCCATGTGGCCACACAGCACATACACAGTCCTTACATAAGAAAGGGCTTTCTCAATTATTATAGTCGAGAAACAGAATCAACTACTTCAAGACATAGAGAGCCCTCTGTTGCTAGAGAGGTATAAAAAAAGCTAAATCATCCTCTCTTAGAGATGCTAGAGATATCTGAAGTGTGGGAGAATTTGGGCTAGAAGACCTTTAATTCAAGATGCCTTACATCACTCAGATTCTTACTCCCTTCTAGGAAGATCACACCCAGTGTGCTATGATTGAGAACTGCCTTTGAGGAAGGACACTGGAAAAATGGGAACATTACTACAGCAGGCTGACCAGAGCGTGGACACCATGCAAAGATTAGTTGATGAACCAGAGGTTCTTGGCCTAAAAAAAGAGAAGGTTCATGAAGAATACTGCCTTTAAGTATCTGAAATCAGTTTAGGCTTCTTCTGCATGGCCCCAATGTACCCCTACTAAGGTTTAAAGTAAAAAAAATTTTTTTAATTAAAAATAAAAAGAATAATGTTCTTAAAATGCAGAAAAAAATAGGACTGCAAAAGAACCAACTATATTGAAATGTAGTTATCAAAATATATATTTTAAAAGGAACAAGTTCACGGAACCTAGGTTTAAAACTTCTGTATTAGAGCTTTTTAAAAGGAGAAAGGGCTGCCGGGGGAAGGGGGGGCACAGAGAGCTCCTCAATAAGGGATGACTCTAAGTGGACAAAGACGTACGTGGTGGAGTACCTTCCTTGGAGTGATCCCCAAGGTCCCTTCCAACTCTAAGATGCAGTGATTGAGAGATGAATGATAAACAGGCATTAATAAACAAACAGATGATATGCATGAATCGGGATTTCAGAGACCCTTTCCCATTACACAGAGGTTTTCCAACTTATTTCCCCCTAACTTTAAGGAAAGAGGAGGGAGGAGTAAGGAAGGGAAGGGAAGACACGTTGACATCCCTTTTAGCACTAGAACAGATCTTGAGAAGCTTTAAAAGGCTCAGCAGAGGAGATGTGACTCATCCTCATCAACATAACCCCACCAAATGCTGTTTACAACTCTATGGCCCTGCTTCCCCTGACATTTTCAGGACTCTTCATATTTTAACAACCCTTTGGGTCAAGAAACAGTGTTTGCTCAGATTTGAAACACCACTATTCCAATGCAATTAGGAAAAAAACTAAACTTTCAGAGCTGAGATGGACCCTGAAGAGTAATAATATGACTACCCCCATTCTCAAGTTGAAGAAACTGAGGTATAAAAAGGTGAAGCCTTATTGCCCCCAAATGTTTGTGTGTTGAGTTGCCAGTGTCAGAGAAGAGATCAGGACCCAAGTTTCTTGGCTCCTAAGCCAGGTTTCTTTTTTACTCCAATTTTCCAAATGCTGTTAGGAAATAATTACAATAGCTTACATTGATAGATAGATAGATAGATAGATAGATAGATAGATAGATAGATAGATAGATAGATATAGATAGATATAGATATAGATATAGATATATAAAATTTTTAGTCTAGACTTATGATTTTCTTAGTGTAGGGAGAGGCTTCTGGTGAAACCAGTCCCTCTACCAATACAGACGGGCAACTCTTCTGCTCTTAAATAGCTACTTTAATATTTGCTTATTCACAGACTTAAGAAACAGAAGAGAGCTTAAATGTTGTCTCAATCCCCTCATTTTACAAATGAGAAAAAGGGTGCCAAAAGAGGCAAAGTGACCTGTCCAGTGTGACACAGAAGTTAAATGACTGGGACAGGATTTCAGACCCTCATAGGATCACAACTGGACCTTAGAGGTCATCTTATGATTTGAATCCAGGTGGCACAGTGGATGGCGTGCTGAGCCTGGAGTCAGGAAAATATCTTCCTGACTTCAAATCCAGCCTCAGACACTTACTAGCTGTGTGACCCTAGACAAGTCACTTAACCCTGTTTGTCTCAGTTTTCTCATCTGTAAAATGAGTTAGAGAAGGAAATGGCAAACCACTTTAGCATCAGTGGCAAGAAAAAAAAATGGAGTCACCAAGTGTTGGACACAACTGAAAATGACTAAAATCTGAAATCTTCCCCCTTCCAAATCCTTTGACTTTCCACTGCACTGTAATGGCAAAAGATCCTCACAACGAACCTGGGGTACAAGGACTACAAGTATTTTGGTATCTGTTTTACAAATGAACCTATGAGGTGACTTCCCAAGTTCACACAAGTAGTAAAATTGTACAGCTGGGATAAGGATGCCAGATTGACTCCATGATCAATGACCTGGTATTATCACTAAAACAGACTTTATTATTATTATTAAAAAACATTCATCTTCAGATTTATATTAGGAACTTGCAACAACATCAAAGCAAAGAATAAATGAAATAGATCCAGAAATGAGCAAGAACTAAAATTTGGTTCCAAATAATGCCTCAGAATTTCACCTGAAAATCATACATAAATCAATCCCATAAACTGGAGATCCTCCAGGAAAAAAATGTCATGATGAAGTGAAACCTCTCTAATTCAGCCTGATAATGGGGGAAGGCCGGGCTGGATTAGTACAGTATCTTATTTACAGACTATTTTAAAGAATTGCGGTCTCATTATTTTCAAAGCCTGGATAAGAACCCCAACTGCTAACAAAGTATTTCCAAGCAGAAATCTCATCATGCTTAATGAATATATAGGATACATTTATAATTAGCAGCATCCATTTGCATATCAACAATTAATGTTCTAAAAGTCCTTAAAATAAAAATCACTGAATGTGCCCCCAAAGTCTTATTTAGATTATTAATTTCTCCGCAAACCCTTTCATCAGGGGCAATGAAGAGATAAATGTTGGATAAGCAAGGGTATAAATGTGGAGCACATTATTTGAAATCGACACTTTAAGAAGACTAATAATAAAAAGGAATGTTGTACCTGGACACAGTGCAGGAGGTCAACTCCTGGCTCTGTTACTTATTAAGATTGTGGCACTGGGTCAGTCCATTAATTTTACTGGGACTCAGTTTCCCCATCTGTAATATAAAGGGCAGTAGACTCAATGACCTCTATGGCCTTTTATATTTTGAAATCTATGCTCTAGCAAAACTCCATGAGACAAAAAAATGGCAAAAACTAAATCATTAATATTTGATTTTTTTAAACATTGAAGCTCATAAAAAGGGCATTTAATATATACACATTGAAATAGAAAAGATTACTCATGAAATAGTATTTTATATATATATATATATATATATATATATATATATATATATATATATATAGCCTGATTTGGTTTTTAGGCAATTTTTTTTTTAATTACAGTATCTTCAAAGCTGCCCTGATTCAGCTGGCCTTCTTCCTCTTCTATTCCACATATTTTTTAAAAAATTCCATGGGGCCCAAATGCTAACAAATCCCTTCATTCTTGCTTGAGACACATCTCTACCAGTTTTTATGTAATCTCAGGCTTTCTGAACATAGCCCTTCAGCTGGGCACCTTTGCTCTCTTAGTCTGGGAAAAGTTATTATATCCCTGCCCTGCTTCTCATTTTGCACTTACGTTCTCCAGCATACCCCCAATAATTCAACTCTTGTAATCACAGATTAAAATGCACATCCCCCCATTAAAGCAAATTAGCAAAAAAATCATTACTTAAATGTTCTTTTCTCAAGACTATTTACAAATCCACTTCCATACTAAAAAGCCAGAGAGGGATGGTTATGAACGTCTGCATCCTTGGGTGGCCTTTTATTTATCTAGAAACAAACTTGATGAACTCGTCCCCCACCTTCAATATTTAGAGGTGATTTGCTGGATTTATTTTCTGTAAAAAGCCCTCAAAGGTTTTCCCCATCAGATGCACTAGTTGTTTTGTGCAAAAATCTCTAATTAGGCTGGCTGTCAGCCTGGGCTCTTCCGAGATTACCCTGCAGATGGAGAATGAAGGGGACCAGGCAGCCTGTGCAAAGGCACAATATGTTAAAACAAGCATTTTGCTTGTACTTTAAGCTCTAATTGAAATTTAAATTCTGCAGTAAAAAAGACACAGTAAATCATCAAATCTATGGATCAGCCTCACAAAACCAGAGGGCATTCCATTTCAACTGACTGCAAGAACAAATTTGATCTTAATTACTAGGAAGCTCTTACAAGTTGTGAAGGAAGTCGCAGCTTAAAGAGAATCAGCCTCCCAACTTCGTGATAAATTAGTTTCTCCAGACTAACCTTTTGGATGCCAAAGAAATATATCACACGCATGGCAGTGAGGAAAATGTCAGTGTTCAAAGAGGGGTGAAGTAAATGGCTAAGTAATCACTAAAATGACATGAATGCATGCTTAACAATATGCTAAATCTGGGAAATAAAGATTAAAATTTAAATATAAAATTTGAACAACCACTGCCACACACTGGCAGCATTTTAAAAGTGTGCTTTCCTTAGATCTTACTGCAAAGTTTTAAGATTTCTTAGCAATTTCCAGGTCTGGATTTCTTTCTTTAGAGGGCCTTCTTTAGAAATGAGAAACTCTCCACATTGATCCCAGGGTCTCTTCTCCTATCCTACCCACTTCATTTAAAGATGCCAGCATTCATTATGTGGGATATGAGGACTATCTATTTGGGATGGAATAGGACACAGTGCAACAGTTAAAGGGAGAATGACATTCTTGATCAAAGCAGATCAAGTCAGAGACCCTTCTATACAGCCATTGGAAATGAGTCTGGCATGAGGTCTGAGAAGTACCTACTTAAATGGACCCAAGTATAAAAAGAGTCATTCTTGTTCCTGGAAGAGGTTCTGTTTTTGCCACTTTCTCGGGTGAAGTAGGAAACTGCAAGATCATCTTACCCTTGGGTGAGAAAACCCCAAGGAAATGGAGTAATGCTTCCTTTTCTTTGCCACATGCATTTTTCCCTGTGCTTTATCAAATCTTTATTTTGGTGGTAAAGTGTTTTCATCAAATCTTTGCTCTAACAGATTTTCCAGTGGGGATGAAGAAATCAGTAGGAAAAGGAATAAGTTTTCCCTTTTCACAAGGGAAGAGGCTGCAATCTGGTCTCAGTCCAGCAGCCCTGCCCTTCATCAATATAAACATTTCAGGAGGCATTGTTGCTGTTTTAAACAGTCTCCTTTAACACTGGAAATTTGGTCCTGCCTCTGATTTTATGGGTTCTGCAAAGGAGTAGATAGGGAAGGAAAGTGGGAAGGAGGGGAAGGAAGAAGGGAACGAAAGAGAAATAAAGGGAAGAGGGAGAGTGTGAAGAAGGAAAGGAGAATAGAGGAAGGAAGGAAGGACAGGGAGGAAGGAAGGAAGGAAGAAAGGAAGAGAGAAAGGGAGGGAGGAAGGGGGGCAGGCAAGGGAAGGAAGGAAGGAAGGAAGGAAGGAAGGAAGGAAGGAAGGAAGGAAGGAAGGAAGGAAGGAAGGAAGGAAGGAAGGAAGGCAGGCAGGCAGGCAAGGAAGGCAGGAAGGCAGGAAGGCAGGAAGGAGGGAGGGAGGGAGGAAGGGAGATAATAAGCATTTAGGAAGTACCTACTCTTTTTCCAGGCATTGTACTAAGTGCTTTACAAATATCTCATTTGATAATGGGAGAAGAGATGGGGAAAGAGATACTTTACTGATAAATAGGATCTTAAAATAAAATTCACAAGGAGGTCTTCACACCTTCTAATATTAATGATGCCAACTTATTTTTCTGTCCTTTCAGGAAAAATGAAGTTGTTTAATTGAGCCAGCCCAATCTTCATTTTCTTCATTAGAATTAGAACCTGACATAGAGAAATCATTGGCTTTGGAAACCTAAGACCTTGGTTCATATTCTCTTCCTAGGACCCTAGTTTCTTTTGAAGTTTAATTCAAGGGTCTCCTTCTCCATGGGTCCTTGGGTCCTTTCTTGATCTGCACCCTCCCCTCCCCAGCTGCCTAATGCATGAAACTTTTCCTGACACCCCAACCTCCTCCCCACAAATCATTTTTTCTACACATCATACTTTCTTAAAGAAGGCCAAAGGTACTCACTGGTTTTGGGGAACCAAGTGAATGGCAACAGGATAAATGAAACTGACTATGGCTTAAAAGTTATGAAATGATGGGTTATAGATCCACCAGACATTCAGAAGCAGTTATATGTGCACCATCAGAAAACTGGCTGATTAAAGAGGTCAAAATAAATTCCAAATTAAGAGAAAGTGGAAAAGATTCTCTTTTGAGTACAGTTAATGTAGCTCCAACCCAATCTGCTTAAATACATTATTTAATTGGAAAAGCAGACAAACATTAACTGATATTTCTATCAATTACCATTTCTTAAGAAATTTTATTTAATTCAAACACATTTAGAACAGTCTAGGAAGGGACCTTTAGAATATAAGGATATATTTCCAAGGGACCATGAACTTTGATGAGAAAAAAAATACATTTTTGGTTTTCACCACCTCTAACTGAAATTTTGTTTCTTCTTCAATTATCGATGTAGGCTGTCAACTATTATATGGAATCTATAGGCTTCCCCAGACCACCAACAGGATTTATGATATACAAAAAAGCCTAAAATCCCCCAATACAGAAATAATCTTGTTCACACAATCACCAAAATTCAGAAGGGGCTTTAGAGTGTAGGAATCCTTAACCTTTTTTGAGTCATGGACACCACACTTTGGTAGTCTGGTAAAACCTGTGGAAACCTCTTCTCTGAATTGGGAAGTGCTGAGGAAAAGGGGAAACATTTATTAAGCATCTACTACATCCCAGGCACTGTGCTAAGCACTTTCCAAACATTATTTCATTTGATCATTTGTTCTTAAATGCAAAAAAATAAAAATAAAAATAGGAATTAAAAAAGAAAACTACACTTTCAATATAAAAGTTCACAGACCTCAGCTTAAGAACCCCTGATTCTCAATCTCAACCCATATCTGAAATCAAATCCACTCTAAATTATTCCCTCTCTCTGCCATTGGGTCTTTCCTTAGTGCAGCCTGAGGGAGAATCCATTATCAAAGTGGAATGGAGGAAGCCATGCCATTCCTCAGCTTATAATTTCTCATTCCCTCCAGGGCAAAACATTGATTCCTCAGCCCACTTGTTCCAACTAATTTTTCTGGGCTTATTTCAGAGTGAGAGCTTGGGCCCGCTGAGCAAGCTAAGGCAAAAAGCTCACGATGAGAACCAAGGGGACCCAAGAGCAGAATCCAAGGTTCCAGCGGAAGGGAGATAATGGCCAGAGAATGGGATGGGATGGAGATAGGAGGGAATCAGGCAACAGCAGCGATGAGAAGGCCCAACTGGCTATTTTTGTTCATTATTCTCTTCCTCCTTTTCATCATTCTTACCCTACTGACTCCTAAAATATTTTCTACTTTCAAATGGATGGCCATTTTCTTAGGAGGAAACAAGGTTCAATGAAGTGAAAGCTTTATGTCTATTTGTTCTACAGAGGCTGGACAGGGCTGTGACATCGGAAGGCCTCTCAGCTTCCTATCTATGATCCCTGTGATCCAATTGTTTCCCCTGAGAAACTGAAATTCAGTAGATATATAAATATTATTAGGGGGGGAAAAGGCTTCATTTGTAGCACTGCACACACTATTATTTTAACATAACTTTATGTATATTATAATGAAATGCTGTTTTTTAAAAGCCATTTAATACGCTCAATACTTTTAAAGCACATCAGTGGTAGCCCTATTCTTGCAAAAGAAAACTCTACAGAGTCTAATGTCACTACCATAAATGGGATAATTAATAAATGACAGTAAAGAGCTTTGAAAGCCTAGAAGAGCTACACAGATGTGGAAAAAATAACAAACAGGCAACCAGTGCCCCCAAAACTCAATAACTAGGCAAAAAATAAAAAACACTAAAAAACTGCAGAGCCAGACAAATGACTGTATTTGTATTTCCCCTTCTACAGAAGAGAGCTCATAAACACTGCTCACAAAGCATGTTGTCAACATGTACAAAGGCAGCATCTTAATATAGACAAAATCAGCTATTTTCAAGGTTGGGAAGGAGAGGTCTCTAATGGCAAAGCTTTTGCTGGTGGGTGGCTGCTACCAGCCTGCCTCCGCCATGCCATAATTGAAAAAGGCAGAGGGTCCCACCAGTGGGGTTACTCACTGACCAACAGGAAATGAGCAGGTGGGCAAGTGTCCACAACCCTCACAACCTCCTTTCTATTGAGTAACAATTGCTACTCAACTGCCATTGGCCCGCTAGAGCCACAAGAGGGAATTGGGAATGAGGTCCTCTCATGTTCCAAAGAGGGGTTCAAGCCCAGGAACTAATAAACTGCCTTCAGGCAAGATTCTATGTGCTCAGGGAATAAATAATGACTTTTGGTTTCTACCTATTTCAATCCAGAATGTCTAATGATGACCTTTTCATTTCTAAAATGTACATTCTAATATATATAACCCAGTGGAATTACTTGTCAACTCTGGGAGGGGGGGAGGGAAGAGGTGAAGGAGACATCAAGAATCATGCAAGCATGGGGGAAAAAATTTAATTAAATTAAATTTAAAATAAATAAAATGGACATTCTATACATGTATAACCCAGTGGAACTGCTTATCAGCTCCAGGAGTGGGGAGAGAAGAGGGGAGAGAAGCAACATGAAATCATGTAACTTTGGAAAACTTATTTGTAAATTTTTTATTGGAATAAAATAAAGATAAATAATAAAATGTATATTCTAAAATGTAAAATTTATTACATAAGAGTTTAGATGTGTACTTACTCAACATTAATCTTCTCTTCCCATTTCCTACCACTGAGATCTTAAAAAATAACTCATACAAAATCTGCATAAAATTTTTAACATTTTTTTGCTTATCACAATCAACTTTAGAGTTGATGCATTTGCATTGATGCCTTATACTCTTCTAATTTTCTCATCTTTTTGCACTGCTAGACTGTTGGTCCTTTAAGCAAGCTAAATTTTTTCAAACAGAAAATTGTCCTAGTTTGAAAATATTGGATATGGCTTGTGATAATCCTTCCCACATTTGTTCAGGGAGTAAATACTTTAAGTATTTTTTACTTCATTAAACTTTATTTTATTAAAAATTTTAAATTAAATTATTAAATAAAATTATTTTAAAATAAAAAATACACAGTAAAGATTAGTTATTATGATGATGATTAGGATATTCAAAATAACTATATCCCTATTATCTGAAAGAATCTACAGAGGTGTGATAGTTGAATTGCTATTGGAGAAAGCCAGATAGGTACAGTGGGAAAAATGTTGGACATGGGTCTGAATTTGACACCAACTCTGCCAGAAACTACTTTGGTGATCTTGGATAACCCATCTCATGTGTTTCCTCATCTATAAAATGAGCTTGAGAAGGAAATGGCAAACCACTCCAGTATCTTTGCCAAGAAAACTCCAACTGGTGTTCACAAAGAGGACACAAATGAAAATGATGACTTCCTTAGGCCTGGCACTCTATCCATTGTGCTACCTAGCTACTATATAAATGCTAGCAATTATTATTATTATTTCTACTATCCTGCAAATGGGAGAAATGTTACAGAACTGGATTATAAGATTTCAAAAAAAGAAACACAGTGAGATCTTCAAATAAACAGTCAGTGAGCTGGAGAACCATTTCTGGCACAATTCTAGCTTTTTGTGCCTGTGTAAGAATTTAAAAAAGAAAGCAGGCATCATTAGAAGTCAACATGGGTCTCTTAAGAACAAGTCAATGCCAAATTCATGCCTTTTCCCAGCCTGGCAGACCAAAGGACAGTTATTCACATTCCATGATAAATTGACAGAAGTTTCCCCAGTTTCCCTGTGGACCAGATGGGTAGGGGGAATGGCTAGAGAGGAAGGAAGGACGGTGATTAAATGGATCAGTGTCATCTTAGAAGGAAGCTTCTTGTGGAATGTGCCACCCACCCAACCCCCACTCCCGGGATCTATTCTCGGTCCTTTGCCCTTAACAATTTTTGTTAATGACTTCAAGAAAGGTACAGATGGCATAGTTAGCTAAAGTTAGAAATGAAAGTGAGCTTGGGGCAAGAGCGAACCCACTGAGTGACAGAATTGGGATAGGGAAAGATCTTAAAAGGCTAGAACTGTGGGCCAAATGAAGTAAGATGAATTGAATAGGGATAAATGTTTTTTGTAAAAATCCTCGAATTGGGGTTCAAGAGAATCAACTTCTCCACTTTGAAGTGTGGGAGAGATGGGACTGGGAAAAAAATTCCTATAAAAAGGACCTGGGAAGATGGGTAAACTAAAGACATTCAATAGGATAATCAAAAAAAAAAAGAGAAAAAATGCAATTTTAGGCCACAACAACAGAAAGGAGAGTCGTACGGTGCCAAGAGCAGTCATTTTCCTTAAGGGCAGGTCTAACCTGTGCCTGGCTCTCAATCTGCTGAGCCACCCCACTGCCCCTTCTATTACCTAATAAATAAGGTCTAAATTCCTTAACTTGGCATTCCAGGCCTTCTACAATCTGATAGCTCCTTATTTATCTTCTCTTGCTCATCTTCATCCTACCCAAACTTCCCTGTATGAAAGAAAGCGACTAGCTCAGTCTTAGAGAGGCCAAGAAACAGAAGAGCCATCCTCAATAGCGATGCGACCATTTATAATTATGGAATAGCACAAGATGCCTATATATGTTATATTATATATATATTCACCATGTTCTCCCCAACCCTGTCTGCCATTTTGCCTCTAGGGCTGAGATGGTACCAATTGGCTTCTATAGTAGTCCCCTTTCCTCCTTTCTCAGCATTTCCAATGCTTTCCCTGATTCCAGACTCCTAAAAGAGACTACAGTCAAAGAGGAATTTCTTACATCATTTCTCAATGTCCATGTGGTTACAACCCATTGTAGGAAGACCCAACTGGCATCCCTGGCTCTGTCAATGAAGCCAGCCAAGGGCCCACTTGTGGCTGGCAGAGCCCCTGAGGCAGCATTCATCCTATCTGTCCAACGTCTGTGGAACTAGACAAGCACAGAGGGTCAAGAGATTCAAGGATTTTCAAAGGATTTTCCTTCACCAGATGTTGATGGCTAAAAACGTAGAGAAAGATTTCTGACCTACTCTCCTATTTAATCATAGATCTGAAAAAGGTTCCATACCATAAGGGTATTTTGTGTCCAGTTTCTTCTCTGCTGTCCTGCTCCAGGGAAGCAAGTCATCACTGCACCCATTGGGCATCCCATTGTACCCAATTCCAACAATTTTGTTTTCTGCATTTACAATGCAAGCACCAACCTAGGTAGGAAAAAAAACTCAAATGGTTTCAGTTTGAGAATCAGAATTAGAATCAGGAAGTAAATCACTGAAGCGGGACTCTTATGAAAATTGTGGTATCTTGTCTTAACTTCATTAGAGCTGATGCACTAAACCACAGACAATTTCAGGAATTTCTGTCTGGGCTAAATGTTGCCTATGAAGATGTTCTGTACCACACAGAATTCCATCGGCTGAGTCGAGGGAGAGTTTTGAGACATTTCTATGACTTACTTTCACAGATTACAGCTTTCATGCTTTCAAAAAACAAAGAAGTACCAGAGCTCAATGATGCAGAATGGAAATGGCACCTTGCCTTTCTGACAGATGTAACAGAGCTACTCAACAGTTTCAATGTGCAACTTCAAGGAAAAGGGAAGCTCATCTGTGATATGCAATCACATGTGAAAGTATCTGAAGGAAAATTAGGCCTCCTTATCAAACAAGTGAAGGAGGAAAATTTCTGCCATCTCCCTTTAACTTAAAATATACTAACGGAAAAAACCCTTGATTGCATTCCCAAAAGAAACATGTGTGGATTCAATGGAAAAGGTGCAAAAGGAGTTCCAATTCAGATTAAAAGAGCTTCATCTCCATAAACAGGACATACAGCTTTTCTGTAACCCATTTTCTATTGAAATTGAAAATGTGGATACAATTTACCAAATGGAATTGACTGAACTGTAGAATTGTGGCTCTCTGAAAGATGTATTTAAGTCAAGCAGCTTGCCTAATTTCTATGCATCTCTTCCCTCTGAAACATATCCTCAGGAACCATGCACTCAAAATGGCAACCGTGTTTGGCAGCACTTATGTCTATGAACAAACTTTTTCCAGAATGAAATATCTGAAATCTCCAACCAGATCTAGACTAACTGATGCACACTTGCATCACTTGTTAAGGCTAGCAGTGACAAATATGGAACCGGACATTGACCATCTCATTAGCCAAAAGCAGGCCCATAGTTCCCATTGAAATACTGGTCAGTTTGTTGATTTAAATTTACTTGGTCTTTGTTTTAAATATTGTATTTGTTCCAATTTTGTTTTGTTTTTTTTACTTTAAAATAAGATATGTGCAGTGTGCATAGGCATTTGTTCATAGTTTTTTTTTTATAGTCTGGCCCTTCAATGGTCTGAGGGACAATGAAATGGCCCCCTGTGTAAAAAATTTGGGGACCAGGGGGCATCTGGGTGGCTCAATGGATTGAGAGCCAGGCCTAGAGATGGGCGGTCCTAGGTTCAAATGTGACCTCAGACACTTCCCAGGTATGTGACCCTGGGCAAGACCCCCATTGCCTAGCCCTTACCACTCTTCTGCCTTGCAGCCAATATACAGTATTGATTCTAAGATGGAAGGTAAGGGTTTTAAAAAAAAAAAAGTTTGGGGACCTCTGCACTATGGTATAGTGGGTATGGACCTGGCTTCAGTCAGGAGACTTGGGTTTGAGTGTCGCTTTGGGCATATTCTAGTACGAGAAGGAAAAAATATTGGATTTTTTCAGTACTGTAGCTTTCTTTATTATTTGGTATAAGTAAGTAAATATGATTGCAGATAATACTCATCTTAGAATCACATTCAGCTTTGAGGGGAATGCTGATAAAGCAAGTTTTCCTCATGGTTTCTTCAAGAAAACTGATAGTTCTGTGCATTATAATCATCACTAATTGAATTAATATATTGTGGCAACTTTGAAACATTGAATTTCTGTTTACCATTACAAAAGGACCAATTACTTGGTTTACTTGATTTTTTAAAATTTTTAATACTAAATTTCCACAAAATCAAAAAATCTCACAATATTTTTTGCTTTATGTGGAAATTTGTTATGAAAAATAGAAAATAAATGGATGAGAAATCATTTTTGGTTTTGTCATTGGTTTTGGCAAATTGTTCTGCTTATAATAGTGATGAGAAAACAAATGAGTTGTCAAATTGTTCTGATTGATTTCTCATCACTATAATAAGCAGAACAATTTGACAAAACCAGAAAGAGCCTAAGTCCAGATCCACTAAAATAGAGACATGGAGAGGCATCTTATCTCGTTAAAATTGCAATTTGTATATTCTCTCTGTCCCTGTATCCCAAGCATTGGCTAACTGATTATCATCTCTGGATCCTGCCCCAACCATCCACCCAAGACTTTCAACCAATTTCTGCCGCAATGAGGCAGTTAACTGAAGAATCTAACAATGTACTCAGATGGCAAACTAAGAAATAAAACTAGGAATGTGAGATGGCAGATTTATCCTAAATCTTAAAATTAATGGTTAGTCTGCAAAGTTTTCCCACTTCTGCCATTAACAGGAATATGGGTATCTTGCTGAGTGGGAGTGAATTATACTCTGCCAAATGTTCTTACCTGGGAGTTGGGATCTTTGCTCCTCTGGGCTGATAAAAAGGCCACGGCCATGAAGTACTCAGGCCATTCCAAATAGTCATCCCGTTTCTTACAGGGTAAGTCATTGGGGCTCGAGCTGCAGGAAGGACAGAAGCAAACTGGATGAGGATGATGACTCAGCATGTGAGAAAGGCAAAGGGCTCACTGACCAACAATCCAATGGATGGAGCATTGAGTTTAGAGTCAGAAAGACCCATCTTCATGAGTTCAATTCCAGCCTCAGATCCCTGTAAGCCTGGAGGTTAGTAAATGCTTGTTGACTGACACTAATGTGAACTATGAATGAGATAAAGGAAAAAGGGGCTAGGGTTCACTAGAGCACACAGGAAGCCAGCTGGGTTCAAGTACCAGGCTTAGCAGAGAAGTCATGTGGAAACCACAGAAATGAGGTCTGGGAAAGAGAAGGTTTTCCAAAAGCTTTGATTGAGTATCTGGTTTTTAGAGTTACTAACAGAATGGTGTAATGAATAGAATTCTGGATCTAGAGGCCGAAAAACCAGAGTTCTAATCCCACTATGGATTTTTACTTGCCTTGAAGCAAGTCATTTCAGCTCTGAGTCTCAGTTTTTCTCTGCTGTAAAACAGGGATAACTGCTGCCACATCCACCTCCTAGGATAGTCTGAGGTTGAAATGCAATAATATATGCAAAGCATTTGCAAACATTCAAGTAAAAATATATAGTAATTTTATTAATTTTATATTATAATATATATTACAAGAAAAGAATAGAAGACATACTGAAGCTCAGTGTGCCAAAGACTAAGAAACAACTGAGAGCCTTTTTAGGAGTGACAGGTTTCTGTAGACAATGGATCCCAGGCTATATCCACGAAATTATTTAAAAGACACTCCCCTGGAACAACCCGACATTGAAATGTATACCGATGGTTCGAGCAGGATAGTTAATGGAGAAAGGTATACTGGAGTGCAATAGTAACACTAACAGAGACATTATGGTATGCATCCTTACCAAAGCACATGAGCGCTCAAGGGGCAGAGCTAGTTGCTTTATTAAATGCTTTGCAAATCGGTAAAGATAAACGGGTCAATATTTACACAGATTCCCAGTATGCATTTTCAGTAATTCATGCCACTGCAGAAATTTGGAAACATAGAGGATTTTTGACAAGTGCAGGTAAAGAGATCGCATATGCCAAACTAATAATGCAACTTCTTGAGGCTGTACAACTTCCCAAGGAAGTGGCAATAATCCACTATAGATCACACACAGGGGCTAATGATCGTGTGTCTTTAGGAAACCATAGAGCTGACATTACAGCAAAATTTGGAGCTAGAGAAGGACCTTTTCATGTATTGAATTTCTCAATAGTTGAGCAGGACAATCTAACTGATGCCTATAATAAGCAGGAAATTCAATCGTGGATAAAGAACTTAGGAGCAAAACAAATAAGAGGAATATGGTTTTCGCAACTAGGCTAGCCCATCCTGCCTAAAAATTTATTTTATCACGTGTGCAATGCAATACATGCACAAGGACACTGTGGAACCCAAGCTGTGATCGATTCAGTGAGACGATTTTGGACTGCACCAGGAATATCCTCATATGCCATAAGAATTTGTCAAAAATGTAAAATTTGTATGCAATTCAATCAGGGAGTTTATAAGACCAAAGGCTTAGGAGGTCATCCCTTAGCATATACTCCATTTGAATGCATACAGATAGATTTTATCAATATGCCAAAAGACAAAGGGTTTAAGTATTGCCTTGTCATCATAGACAGACGACTAGATGGCCAGAAGTTTTTCCTTCCAAAAAGAACAACGCAGCATTTGTGGTCAAAATCCTATTAAAAGAAATCATACCTAGATTTGGGATTCCCTTAAAATTGGACTCAGACCATGGAAGTCACTTTACTCAATCAATATTAAATGAAATTTATAAAAATTTAGGAATACAAGCAACATACCACACACCATATCATCCCCAGAGTTCAGGGCAAGTGGAAAGATTAAATAAAGACATTAAAACATTGATAGAAAAATTTTGTGCAGAAACACACCAAAAATGGACAAACATTCTGCCATTAGTTCTGTTCCATCTTAGAACACGACCCAGTGGAGATTTGTACATCTCTCCATTTGAGATGCTATATGGACACGCAATTTGGCAAGGAAGGACTTGTAAACCAGCTTACATTGCCATGATAGGTGGAGACTGTCAATTAACAAACTATATACAAGCTTTACAGACAAGAATAGCAAAATTGCATGAAATGGGCTTGATACAACAAACAGTACCCCTGGATTACAATTTGCACAACATCAAACCAGGAGACTTAGTATACTTTAAAAATTTCAATAGAAAATTGGCTACAGACATAAAATGGACTGGACCACATGAAGTATTGCTTACTACCCGAACAGCTATAAAAGTTGCAGGGAAAGACTCATGGTTTCACTGTTCCCACATGAAACCAGAAAAAGTTCAACACCACTGTAACAGGCATCTAAGATAATTAGACAACAGTTAGGGCTGAGAAATGGAAACAAAAACTGATTAACATATGAAGTACAACACAAAGAAATAATAGTGACACGTAATGTTCGAGACAACTTTCCAGCCCAGAGGAAAAGCAACCCAGAGGAAAAGCATCCCAGAGGAAAAGCAACCCAGAGGAAAAGCATCCCAGAGGAAAAGATTTTAAACCAGCCCAGAGGAAAAGCATCAAGAAAAGATGCTAGAGACAAGAAACAAAGAAGAAAAGCTGAAATGGACAGCTAAGACTTTGAACTTTGTAAATTTGTTTATATAAGAAGAGGACAGATCAAATATGAGACATGTGTAAGACTGAGTGTGTTGAAATAATTAAACAAAAGTAATTTCACATATTAGGGAAATAGCATGCATCACTACATAACATGGAAGAAAGAAGAGATCCATCAGTCAACATGAGAAGTGGAAATCTGAAGAAACTTGATAAGTATTAATTCAACACAACAGTATTAGACACAAAACACAAAATCACAAACTGACATTGAGAGACCTTGTTTATATAAATAAGGGTCTGAAATTGTATTTATGCAAAATGTAAATATGTATATAGTTAGTTCCATTGGTTCTTAGGCAAATAGAAAGATCATTAGATATTTCTATTTGACTGACATCATTATGTGGAACAATGTGTATTGTTGTATTATATGTAAATAATTTCTGTAAAGAAGGTATTAGCTTTAGTTAACTTAGAGTGAGTAGTACTAGCACTAAGATTCAATTTCTTGTAATAGTTTTGTTCAACATTTTTGTACTGAATTTCATGTAAAACCCCAAAATTCCCCTTACCCTTACTTTCCCGCAAACAATCCTTAGAGTAGGTTTAGTAAATTGGTAACTATAATATAAATATGTGACCTTGGGAAGGTCACAACAAAAAAAGGGGACAATTGTGGAAAGGAAACTAGACTAACAGTTTGTGTGGGGGAGGGCCAACTGGGAGTGGCAGTTGGGTCTTGGGACTAGCACTTCCTTCCTGCCTGGAGAGGTCTTGTGCCCTGGGGTTGGAGGAGAGTGGAGCTTGTTCAGCCCAGTCTGGAGTGGCATGCTCTTCTTGGTTCAGCCCAAAGACACAGGCTTCTAAAGGTTAGAATTGTTCTTGTTTGCGGGAGTGGGACAAACTCTCCCCCAGCCTCTGGGGCCTGGCCTCAGGTCTGAAACTGAGAAAAAACTCCAATCCCAACTAGTTATTAAACATTATATTATTTGAATACGCAGTCAGATAAGTGGACTATCTTTACTGATCATAGAGGGAGCTGAACATCAGTTTCAGTCATTCAAAGACAAGCCGTCCTTATTGGATCCCTGCTGTTTCCTCTCAGCAGGGGGCATCTCCCTCCCTTGCCTCACCAAGCAATATTCCCTCTCTCCCTTTAACTCCTCCTTACCCCTATACAAACCTCCCATTATTCCCCATTTACCCCATTTTTCCCAATCCTATTTCCTTTCCCAATAAATATTACACTAGAAATAATATAAAATGTAAATTATATAAATATCTAAATTATATATAATTAGTAACATAATTATTAGTAATAATAATAATATTATTATTATTATTATTGCTTCACAAATGTGTGGTAAAAAGAAAACTAGTAACCAGCCAGGCAAGGGCACTTAAAAGTATTATCATGGGAAAACTGTAACTTTTTATTCTTTTCACAGGGAATGCCAAGGTTTTATATAGTTTCTCTGTCCCAAAAGATTCCCTTGGCATAATAGTGATATCACAGAGAGTGTCCTGGACTTAGATTAGAATAAGGATCAGTGTTCAAATCCTGTCTTAGCCTTTTACTAGTTTTGTTATTCTGAGCAAGTCCCTCATCTGCAAAATGGGAAAGGTAGCACCTAGCTTACAGGGTATAAGACCCTGCTAAAGAAATGCAAGCGATGTTGATTCCGGTGCTTTGCAAACCATGCTAGCTATTGTGATTGTTATTATTATGGGAGTTTGAGGCAGAGGGAGCTCCTAGGTAGGTTACAAGGGGCTACGTTCCTACACCCCTTTTTTCTCATATGGGGTAGTACGGCCAAAGCACGTCAAGGGGCAGGAAGGGCGGATTTTAGCACAGCCCGGGAGAAAATTCCAAGCCCTCCGGAAGCCCAAGACTTTTCCTCCGCGGGAAGCCGGGAAAGTGAGCTTGAAGATGACAATTATTTCCCAGAAGGCCCCCACCCCATCCCCACAGCGGGGCGTCTCCAGCCGGCACGCACAGCTACGCCAGACTGGGGTCCCAGAACCGGGCACGTGGGGCCCTGGAGTACATGGGAAGGGGAAAGGAGGAGGAGGAAAGGGATGGGGAAGAGAAAAGGTGGAGGAGGAGGAAGATGAAAGAGAAGGAAAGCGGAGCGTACCCAGCAAGCTGGTCACCGCTCATCTTGTTGCCTCTGTTGCCGCCGCCGCCGCCCCCGCCGCTGCAGCTGCCTTCCCGCCAACAGGCACAGCCAACAAAGCGGGGCGAGGAGGAGCCGGAGGCGGAGCCGCGGTCCGGGCCCGGGCGCGCGCGTTGGCCGAGTCTCCCCTTGGCCCGCCCTCCCGTAACTGCTGGGGCCACGGAGAAAGGAGCGAAGCCGAGCCCCGCCTCTCCCCCTTCCCGTGTTCTCTCTTGCCTCAACTCCACGTGCAGAGCTGCCCCTCTGGGCTCGCGAACTTCCGCAGTGTCTTAGCCCTTTCACCGCCAGCGTCTCCCACTTGCTGCGGTCTCCAACCTTTTCCTAGGTGCCACCACTCCCAAAGCTCGGGGCGCCTGGGGCTGCCCCATCATGGAGGCGGGGGTGGCAGTTGGATCCTATAAATGGCGTTTCCACTTCCTGGCCACGTGGAGGGACTCCCTTTGGCTTCCAATCGCTCCGGGGGTCTCTGCCCGTCAGAGACCTGCGCCCTTATGCCTGCCTTCCCTGGCCTCTAGCTGTACTCCCACCTGTATCTCTCTCCATTTCTACCTTCCCCTTTTATAACTCCATGCCCAAAGGCATTTTGGATGCTGGGACTTCTAAGTGAGATTCCAGATTTCAGGAGGGCCATTGGTTGGTTGGAGAAGAATGGGGTTCCCGGGCTTTCTTCTGGATGATACCAAGCGAGGTTTTGTACCCTGAGATTGAAAGAAAACCTCAATGTAACCCCCTGTAAATTAGAGGAGAGTAATGAAGCCCAGGTCTGCAGAAGGGTGAGGATTTGGGGGACAACTCAGAAATGGACCCAGAAATGCAAAAGTCTGGATTGGGTTTATGATGCCTGTTACAATTAACATTCTGAATGATCCTGTCGACTAGAAAAAACACAGAACTATTAAATAGTCAAAATCACTCCCTAATCAAGGGCAAAAAGGGGTTCAGCACGAGTAGGCCTCAACACAGAGCTGCATGCCACCATGACTGCTCAGAGGCTGAGGATTGAACTCTGGCCACTCTGGTCACTGACCCCTGAGAGTACCACCTCGCTAGATGGGCTCCAAGGAACAAAAGAATTTGGGGATCCTGCATACAATTTGGGGAGTCCAGGGGCAGGGAAAGATGATTGACATCACTATAGCTACAAGGAAATGGGAGTGTTCAAACTACACTGACAGAATACAATCAAGCTTGGGAAGGGAATCCTAGCTAGAGGCTAGGGTGTAAGAGAAGGGGCTGCTTACAGTGGATACTAAAGGATACTAAACTTAGTCCCACTCAACTAGGATTGTCATCCCCAGAGGGTCCCCCACTCAGTCTGAAACCACTAGCCTTGGATTCCCTTCAGGGTAGATGCCCATGGGAACAGGGAACAAGGACAAACTTTGGGGTCTCCAACCTATAAGCTAGTCCTGAAACTTGGGGTTCATTAGATCCCACCAGGCCACAAGTATGGGATTCCTAGATTCCATGTTGACAACCCTTTGCAAGAAAGTGTGAAGAGATGGTATTTTGGAAGAAGAAATGTGTGTGCAAGGAGATGCTATGGAATGTGATGGAATGGTTTCTTCCAAAATACCATCTCTTCAATTGGAAATAATATTTGCTTCTTATGAAACTTAAGGGGATTTGGTTAGGGTCCCAGCTTTATGAAATTGGGTAAGGTAAGGAAACTTTCCAAGCTTTAGTTTCTTCATCTGTAAAATAAATGGGCTGCATTTTACTTGTTTGGACAAACCCAAAGAAATCAATCTGGAGACTCCATAAAAAAGGTTATCCGTTGCCCAAAAAAGTCTGAGAGTCTGAATACAGATTTTGAGGCATACCATTCTCCATGAATTTTTCTCCAGGATAAGGCATATGTCTTCTGTCACAGTATGACCAACATGTATGGTATGATAATACCTGTACCAACACATCATATTACCTGCCATTTAGGGGAGAGAGGAAATGTGGAAGGGATGGATAGAATGCAGATTGCAAAATGTCAGAAATCATTATTAAAAATTGTAGAAATGTGTAATCTGGAAAAAAAAATAAATGAATCTGAATAGGATTCTTCACTCATTAGTTCACAAGCCAGGATGACCTTGGTTCCCTGACCTAAAGTAATTGACCTCTCTGGCCCTCAGTTACCTCATCTGTAAAATAAAGAGGTTGGACGACCTTGGAAGACCCTTCCACATCTAAATCTCTTACCCTTTGAAGGTTTGATTTTCATGAACCACAAGTCTGGTCTCAAAACAACTGTTCCTCCAATAACTGTCCCCCTAAATCTGGTGAATTGTATTTATCTCTCTAGGGTTCTTGTCCCCCATTCACTCATTAGTTCCATATAGACAAAGCCTTACCAAGTTTTATAATTCCCCCAGTGCCTAGCACCATGCCTTGCACAGAGTAAGGGCTTAATAAATGTCTGCCAAGTTGAATTAAATTGAACATTGGCATAGGCACAATAAAATGACAAAAGAATTCCTTTCTCTCATGTGCTGGGTGAGTGCACTGTCAGCAATCAATAAGTAATAAATACTATAATAATCATGAGTCCTGATCTGTGAATCACATATGTGAGCTACTAATCCAAACAAAAGCTTGTTAACTATATTAATTTAGTCCAACAGAGGAAGAATGATGGGAATGAGCAGTTGGCTGCTATCTCATTTCTCACTACAGCAGACACATCATTCTTTCTCTCCATGGTCCAGCCCCTGGATTCAGTAATTAAATTATATACTGCTCTTGGTTGCTGCTGGTAAAGCAAAAGAAAAAGGACTTCTTTAAATACAGGTTTTATTCTTTATTCTCTTTATGAAACTCAGCTTAAATGAGCAGCATGAGCAAATTTGATTATTTCCCAACTATGAGCTCTCTTAGACAGATGCCTACTTTAATATGTCATTGCAACCAGATTTTTTTTTGTGAAAACTGTTGAATTCCTAGCCTCTCCCATCATTCCCCAAACTTCATTGAAGTCATATCATTACAGTCTCTGAGTCATCTCGGAATCATTCGTTTTCTCCCAACCATACCTGATACCCTGATAACAGCACCAGTTCCCAGAATTGTAACTAGGAACTTTGGTCCCTGGGGCAGTTTCAGTTGAGTGGGAATTCAGTTGTCTCCAGCAGGAATTCTTTATTGTTTGTTTGGTTTTTTTTAACCCTTATCTTCCATTTTAGAAGCAATACTGTATATTGGTTCCCAGGCAGGAGAGTGGTAAGGGCTAGGTAATGGAAGTTAAGTGACTTGTCCAGGGTCATACAGCTAGGAAATGTCTGAGGTCACATTTGAACACAGGACTTCCTGTCTCTAGGCCCCCTCATCCTTATCTAGTGTGAACTCTTTTGGCCATCTGGTGAAACTTCTATAAAGGCCCCTTATTGGAATAATGTTTTTAAATGCAAAAAAATACATTGATTCCAAAAAAAAAATGATATTGAAATGCAGTTATAAAAAAAGTTTGTTTTTTTTAAGTCATGAACCCCAAACTGAGAACTCTTTTTCTAAGATATGGAAGTCCTGGGTTCAAATCTGGCCTCCAACACTTCCTAGCTATGTGACACTGAGCAAGTCACTTAATCCCCATTGCCTAGCCTTACAGCTCTTCTGACTTAGAACCAATACTTAGTATTGATTCTAAGACTGAAGAAGGTAAGGGTTTAAAAAAAAAGAAAGATCCAACCACTCCTGTATTTGGCAGAGGTAAGCTGAACACAGAGAACTGAGAAGGTTGAGGAGACCAAAATGTTCAGAAAAGACAAGTTTGGGGATAGAGATGCCAGCTTTGAACTGTGTTGAACCTGTTTGGGAGAATATAGAGAAACTTGAAGGGTGGTAGATGAAGACAAGAAGGGTCTGGATAGGATGGGTTCAGCTTGAATGGCCACATTTGGTTGCTGATTGACAATGAAAGGAGGATCTGGAAGTGACACTGAAACCAAAAAGAATGCCAACTATTCTTCCAGCCTGGGAGAGAGTATCAACTGGCCATACATAGATCTGGAACTAGAAGGGATCTAAGGGTCATTCAGTCCATCACTTTCAATTTATAGATGAGGAAACTAAGACTATTGAGGTTAAATGATTTCCCCAGGTATTTAAGTATCTAAGTTGGGATTTTAACCCACCTCTTGTGACTCCATATTATATAGCATGTTGTCTCAAAGTAGCTGGTTTCTTCAGGAAAAAGATTTCATTGAGCTCCAAAGGATGGAAAGAATAAGAGAAGAAATCTAAGATGCTAGACGTAGAACTAGAAAGGACTTTATTTTATTTTATTTTTATCTTTTTATTATTAAAATTTCATTTTTATTGTCATATAAAACACACTTCCATATTGATCATTGTTGTAATAGCAAACTCATACATAAACAAAACCCCCAAATAAAATCATACATACACTGATGTGAAAGACCACTCCAACAGCTCTTTCTCTGGAGGTGGATAGCATTCTCTGTCATGTCAGTCCTTCAGCATTGAAAGGATCATTTTAGAAATGGGGGAACCCGAGGCCCAGAAAGCTTAAGTTATTTGTTCATGGTCACATTATAAGTAATAGAACTGGGATTCAGATTCAGGCCCTTTGACTCAAAAATTCATTTGTACAATACAACACAGAAGACTAGAGAGAATAGTGGGAAGGGAGGGTCAACAAGGACATGTACCTGGGAGGGGTAAAGCTAAATTTACTATTGGAGATAAGGAGAAACAAGGAACAAGAATCCCAGGGTACCTGGGTAGTCTTGGGACACCTAGGTGGGCTGGTCCCCAGGCTGAGCAGTATGTTGGAAGTAGGTCTATCCTGGCATGGCCATGAAGGCACTGGAGCACTTAGCTTGGTTAGACATCAAAGAAGTCAAGGTCACCTTCAGCATCCCAAGCCATCACCAGTCTTCTTGACTTTTGTCTTGCCACTGGATTTCAATGACTCTGGAAGAGAGAGTATGGCCAGTGACTTTGTGCAACTCTGTCTCACTTAAATCCAATTTATTTGAGAGTTGAATGACATTAATTGTCATTTTGATCCTCTTTGAGTACAAAGAATGATAACCAAATCTGGTATGAACCTAAGGAGACCAGCTATCAGCCAAAAGTACCCAACAGTTGACAGTCCAGGTAGTTGGGCAAGAGCAAACTGGTTTTCTCATTCTCCCTTTTGATCACCATATACACAAACATAAGCATACTTTCAAGAAAGTCAAACTTTGCCTCTCAAAATTGTGTTATTATTCTCTTGTTGCAAACATCAAGTGCCCCAAGTATTCCTAAATTTCACCAAGAGAAAATGTTAAAAAAATTTCCCCTAATGTATCCCTTCCCTTTCCCAGACAATCATCCCCTATGACAAAGAATAAAAAAGAACAATGAAACAGACCATCAAAACTAAACCAACAGTCAAAAAATCTAATGCCGCATGCAGTGTTTCATACCCATTGTCCTCCATTTCTGCAAAGAAAGGGAAAAGTTCAAGAGCAAATTTTCTTATATGTGACAGTAAATGAAACCTTTCAGGGTTTACCCTGAGCAAATCTCAAAAGTCAGCTGTGTTCAGGGAACAAAAGTGAGGCTGGCCTGTCTAGAGTAGAATGTGAATGAAGAAGACAGAATTTGGCATTTAGTAAGCAATTAATAAATATTTGTTGATTCCCAGAAGGGTTTTATGATATAACTTAGTCCCAAAAGCTTGGTTTGACACAACTAATAAATATTGTTTCTAATCGATTTGATCACTAAACATAATACCAAGTGTTCCCAGTTTATCTGTTTCAGTACTTCTAATAAATTGTACCTTTTCCATTTGGACCCACAATTCCACCCTGGCTTCACCTTTCTGGATCCTGATTTTAACTGTGCAATATATTAATTGTCCCTCTTAGCTGGAGTTATTTGCAAATGAGCTAAGCATTCCATCTATGTCTTCATCTAATTCTTCGTCATTGATAAAGGACAGGACAAGATATGGTGGAAGAGAAGCCTGAAGCTCCTCTCTAGAAAACTCCCTACCCTATGATCAACTCAGTCTCTAGGAAGGATTATTTAACCAGTCAAACTATACTATCAAACAGCCCATATTTCTCCATTTGTTCGCAAGGATGTCATGAAAGACTGTCAAATACCTTGTTGAAAAGCAAGTATACCAAGGCTGCAGCATTTCCTTGGTCCACCAGTCATTGTCAGAAAAGGAAATGAGGAAATTTTGCCATTAATTTTTTATATTTTTTTGTTGGGCAAAATGACAGATCCTTACAGAGAGAAGATAGATGACTGTGCCATTAGCAAACAGTCTCTGATTCTATGATATATGTTTGGTGCCAATTTAACTTTCACAAAGTATATTATGGTAAAAAGTGCTCTGCAAATGTGAGCTATTTTTAATAAATATATTTGATTTTCACAATTTTCTATTGACTAGCATAGCATAAACATGCCATCAGGAGGTAATAACTACATCCACAACTATTGCAGACTCCTGAGGGTAAGGATGCCATCTTCTTTTTCCTCTTTGGTACTCTGCACGCAGTTGGGGCTGAATGACATGGGCTGGGTTGATTTATTAGCAGTCACCACTTCTATGCAAAACCAAAATATGAACTTACAGTCTTTAATGGCATCGTAATTTAGGATCTACCCATTCTCGTTAGTTGAGGAGCAGCCAATGTTCAAACTTCAATTTTCAAAATGTCTTAGCTTGCGTTCCAGGTCCAAAGTGCTTCCTTTACCCTTGCCAAGTCTCAGTTATTACTTTGAAATACAAATCAACCTTGGTTTAAACATAATCCCTTTGTACAAGTGTGCATTAGAGTATCTATTTATGCATGGCATCTAGAGATTGGTATGTCCAAGGTTTGGTTTTTAGCCACCAGAATTCCACTGCCTCCATTGGCTACTGCAACCATAAAACTGCAAACATTCCTTGTTCCCAATCAATACAGTAGATGTTATCGTCATCTAATTTTCAAGTAATTGTCATTTATGTTGCAAATTACCAGAGTCAACATACTTAATTCTTTTTTCTTCATTAATAGCTCTGCAGCTCAACTGAAGGGTAGAATAATAGTAAGACTTAGCCTTTACATAATTCCTTTTGGTGTTTGCAAAGCACTTTACCTCCAGTAATTCAGGTTCTCTTCACAGCAACCCTGTGAAGGTGGTATTATTATTATTATTATTATTATTATTATTATTATTATTATTATTATTATTATTGGCCCTACTTCACAGAGGAGGAAGCTAAGACTCCAAAGGATTAAGTGACTTGTTTAGCGGTGACACAACTATGAAGTATAAGAAAGGATTCAAATTCAGGTCTTCTTGGCTGCAAATTCAAGGTTCTATCTTCTGTACCATTTAGTAGCCTCTATAATAATAGCTAATATTAACCAGTATTTACTAAAGGTTTTCAGGTTTACAAAATACACCACACACACACACACACACACACACACACACACACACACACACAAAATCCCATTTGGTCCTCACAACTATCCTATGAGGTAGATGCTCTTTATCTCCATTTTATATATGAGGAAACTGAGGTCCACAGAGGTTAAGTGACTTAGCCATGGGCACACAGCTAGTAAGGAGTCTAGTGGGTAAGCTGGTAAAATGTTTTAACAACTTGCTCTCTTGGGGGGAAAAAAATGTAAGCTTGGCACACTTTTAAACTCAATCTGCATCTTTTTTTTTCCCCCTAACGCTTACCTTCTCTCTTAGAATGGATTCAGTCCAAGGCAATAAAGGTTAAGTAACTTGTCTAGGACCACCCAGCTAGGGAGTGTCTGAAGTCAAATTTGAACCCAGGATTCTCTTGTCTCTAGGGTTGGCTGTCTATCTGCTGAGCCACCTAACTACCCCCTTTATCTATATTATTAATGTTTTATCCGTCACTTTCTTTTTTTAATTCAAAGATATTTTATTTTCTCAATTACATGTAAAAAATAATTTCAATACATTTTCCAAAATTATAAGATCCAAACCAACTCTCTCCCTCCCTTCCCACCACTCAGAGATGGTAAACAGTTTAATCTGGGCCATATATGTATTATCATGCCAAACCCACTTCCGAATTTATCCATTCCTTTCTCAAGTATAGACCAGTGGTGTCAAAGTCCCTGTGGTCTGACTTAGAAAACCACATAGTAACATCTTTATTTTATTTTTTATTTTATTTATTTTTTCATTTTATTTAGTTGTTAAATATTTCCCAGTTACACCATTTAATCTAGTTGGATTTGTACTCTCTAGGGTTGTTGGTGGCATACAGCCTCAGGTCGTGTTTGATACCTTTGGTCTAGATAATTAGTAATAACTAGGCAAAACAAATTAAGCCTCAGTTTGTAGCCTTTCTTGCTGAGTGTAAGGGCTCACACTGAAAATTTCACAGTTGGTTTGATCTGGCTCCAGCACATCCTTGATTCTCCACCACCTAGTACAATCTCTAGGCTGTTCTCTAAGCACATGGAGCTGGAGATTGAAGTCATGAGAGGAGAAAAATCCAGGAGGGGTCAAGACAGAGTCTTCAAAGAAGCAAGAGCAAAGGACAAATAGGATGTGGGAAAGTGGGTCATAACAGCAATTCCAAAAACCAGGCTGGAGAATCAGTGTATAGTGGGTTGAGGTGAATACACAAGATAGGAGGTATATTGTTGACACGTTTCTCAACAAAACTAGAGATGTCATTATTTTATAATGGCCATCATCCATGGCAACTGGAGATTGGGATATGTTTTTTTAAACACTTACCTTCTTTCTTAGAATTGGCACTAAGTATTGATTCCAAGGCAGAAGAGAAATAAGAGCTAGGCAACTGGAGTTAAGTGACTTGCTCTGGATCACACAGCTAGGAAGTGTCTGAGGTCAGATTTGAATCCTGGATCCTCCAGCTCTAGAACCTTTAATCCTGGCTTTCTATCCACTGAGTTGTTTAACTGCCCTGATATTAATTTTTAAGTGCCAAGGAAAACCTATTTATGTTGGCCAAGATGTCTTCATCTTGGCCATCTTCATAGATACTGGAAAGAGGTCTGGATGGTCTTACGTAGAAGAAAACTAGGTTAAAACCCATCATAGTTTCACTCGATGAGCTTCCTCATTGATGAAATGGGAATATTGAGGGGATCAACCTCACCTCAGTGTCTTTTAGGACAATCTAAAGGAGTAAATGCACAACTTGAATGAGTGAATGGAAAAGCATTCATGAAATGCCCATATGTTCAGAGCACTATACTAAATGCTAGAGATACAAATAGAAAAGTCTCTTTTCTCAAGGAACTCATATTTTACCGATAGAAGACAACTGATAATCAGAGAGAGACTTCAGCTGCAAATCAGATGAAGAGGTCCTTAGGGTGCAGCAGCAAAGCAGATAATAAATGCTCCTTTAATGTTCTTTCCACTGATAAAATCAAATGTGTCTGGTTTTGTACCATTTGATACTGCCAAGGAATTTGGTGGAAACAACTTTCTTTTCTGGGTGCTCGGCAACTATGGTTGTTGAGGTGTTGGGTGTTCCAGCACCTGGAGAAGACAGTTACTAGGTTATCCTCTCCAAAGAGGTAGCTTCCTTGGGATGATGGCTGCAAGATCTGGGAATGGGTAGTTGGAGGACGTTGTCATTCCTGGGGTTCTAGGGATCATCTACCCATCAGTAGTATCTGGTCAGTGTTTGGTATTAGTAATGGTGAGTAAGGTGCTTCCTTCAATGATGGTTGTATAAAAGTAGCGTGGGTATTCTTGGGGATCACTGTTATTCCCACAGCTCTAAAGTTTAAGATCCTGGGCCATGTCCATGAGTGTCTGAGGGAAGGGGGTAGCCAAGGTATTGACAATGATTTCTAAAAATGTGTAAGATCATGGAAGGACCATTAGGGGTCATCAGCTACAACCCCTCATTTTGTAGAAAAGGCAGTTGATACCCAGAAAAGTTAAATTCCATGCCCAAGGTCATATGGTTAGCAATAGTCAGGTTTTTCATCTAAATTCTGGATTCAGGTCTAAAATCACTATTGTTTTCATTATACTGTCTTGCTTCTCATGTCTACATATATACATGTATGTCATATATTGTATATATATAATAGTGTATATTATATATGGATATACTATGGATAGATATACAGTAATATATACATATATATAATATTTGCTTTTATCCCCAACTTTTCAGAAGAGTCTGCTGCATAAAAAAAGGTCAGACTATGTATAAACAAAATCTGGTTCATCTTTTGGTCATGAATTAGGGAATGGCATCTTTCAAAATCCCTTTTCTGTTTGGTTTGTTTATTTTTAAATCTAACTCTTTGTTCTTCCCCTCAGCAAATTTATCAATATTTGACCATTAAGACATCAGCGCTTGCAGAACTGTTTCAAATGTGGAGATTAGAAGGAAGCTTTGTCAGAATCATACTGTCACCATGCTGAATGCTTTTCCACGCCAGGAAATGGCCTTCATTTGGCCTTGTATCACCTGGTAGTTTTCTCTTTCTAGATCTGAACTTGTAGCCTTTTTCTTCCATGACTCTGATTTGACTCTCATGGAAATTACACATGGAGGATCAAATCTAAACTCAAAAAGACTCTTGTAAAATGTAAATCTAAAAAAAGGGGGGGTGCAATTTTCTTGTGCCATTTTCTATTTCCGTGTAAGTTACTGGGTGCCAATCATTCTTCCTTTTTAAAATTCAGATTTGTCAAGCAGCGTGTAAGCTTTCAATGTCGTACAAGAAAAGATAATGCCTCATGTGGAACAGTCACTCATGTTGGTTCTATGAAAGTGCCTACCCAATGTGAATTTATCAGATTGCTGGTTTTATAGAAATATTAACTATCTCATTAAATTATATACTCTACTATGGGGTCATCGAGGAATCTACCAAAGGATAATCAACAAGGTATTAACGTTCTATATAGGGCGCTCTTTATTGACACACAGAATCACTAGTCATTTTGCAGGGTATATTTTAACTGATTTAGCAAGGTGACTGCCCAAGAAATCACTATAAATGAAAGCAGCTGTTAAATTGCCTTTGAGCGCTAACAGCTATCATAACCTGCTTGACATGTCATGTAGGCCATCAACTAACTGGTGAGCTCCTTGCTGCTGATTTCTGAAATGTGAAATAAAGAATCAAAATAAGCATTTTGGTTGCAACGTACAGTGTGTGTTGGGAGGCAGAGCACTGAGAAGGGGGAACATCTGGGATCTCTTGGTAACCTGCTATTATGGTCATTAAATTGAAAATGAATATTAATCGGTGCCATTTGTTGCCAGAAGCAGACCCCCCCCCAAGGGGCCCTGGCTTTAGGTACACAAAGACCTCTGGTCACCCTGGAGGTGGTCATGCCTTTTCCCATACTCTTTGGCTTATTATGCCTTTGCCCAGAGTTATTCCAGGAAAACAACCTTAAACAATGCTTGAATTTAGCTTCATGTCTGAGATTCTCCCAAAAAGGCATTCACACAGCCTCATCTAGAAAAATTACCCAATGTACCAAAGAGTAGCTATCAAGTGCAGGACAGCTATTTATTTCCTCTAACACAAAAGAAAGGCTTAAACCCAAATACACATAAGCCTGCATTGACAAATACATAAAACATGAAACAGTAACCCATAACAAAAGACTCACAGAAAACCATGAACAGATACAGAAAACATATTATGTACTCAAAGGACTTATAGAAGCCCATTTCCTCTATTCTATTCTCTCAGGTAAGAGCTCCAAAAAACCTTATGAGATTGCTAAACAGATTTCATTTTCACCTTAATCCATCCTGCCTAAGCAGCACCTCTAAGAATGCCAGGCATTCGTGGCTCACCAACCTCAAGGCAGTCATATTCTCCAAGAAATGTGTAGCCTCAGTAAACAGCTCCTAAATAGGCAATGTGGAGAATGAATGTTGAATTGTAATCATTTTTATATCAAATCTTTATTATATCTTGAGTTTTAAAGGTCAGCCAGCTTCCAAACTAAAGTAATTTACTCCCAGGTCTCAAGGCATCTCATTGGGCTGGTTTGGGTTAGAGGCCAGGTGGAGACCTGCTCCTTATTTATCTGTAATCAAGAACAATGTTGGGTAAGAAAAGGCAGCAAGCTCTAACCACCATGTTGGATTACCTGGATGCAGCCATGTGGTGAGGAAGAAAGGGTTTGTGGCTACCTCTTCCTAGGATAAAATAATAAGAGAGGAGTTGGAGTCTCTAAGTCCACCTCCTCAGTGATTATTTACCAATTAGAGATGTTTTGGGATGTCCAGGGGAGGGACTGAATGGTGAGATCATAAGGGGTAGATAATAGCCTGCAGAGGAGCTCTTGTTCTCTCTTTTGCCCCTCTTATGTTCTTGAGCGCCCATTTGGATCATGGAGGGAGTCAACTGATCATTTTATTTTTTATTGGAATTTGTATTTAATTAATTAATTTTGAATATTTTCCCATGGTTACATGATTCATGTTCTTTCTCTCCCCCACTACTCCCCAATAGCCAACATGCAATTCCACTAGGTTTTTCCATGTGTCATTGATCAAGACCTGTTTCCATATTATTGATATTTGCACTAGGGTGATCGTTTAGAGTGTACATCCCCAATCATATCCCCATTGACCCATGTGATCAAGCATCAACCGATCATTTTAGATTGTCTTGAGTGGTCAATTAATGAATTGACTTAAAATTAAGAAATACTGCCTCTCGAGAATTTCCATCATTATAGGAACTAGCCCCTAGACTTTGTAATTAATATAAACCTCTTGAGCTCACATCAAAGTTGCCAAGCCTAGGAATATCCATTTCAAGGTTGTTGTTGGGTCACCTATGCTCAGGGGAAAAACAAACAAAACACAAGGCAAAAAAGGAACGAAGCTAGGAACTTGGTGAAAGATCAAAGACAAGCATATGCCCTCACTGCTATGATAAAGATTCAATGAAGAAGTTGGAAATTCCAAACACAGTTGAAAGAGAGAATAGAAATTATTTCTCCTTTTAAGCTTGCTAAGTGAACAATTGCTCCTGGATAAATTGCCAGACCTCCTCATTGTTGCCCTAACACTAGTGGCCAAGTGGCCAGTGGACCCAAAGACTAACAGACCAACTGGGAGACTTCTGATTGTATGTTCCCTATAACAAGGGGCCATCATATGTAGGTCACTAGAATTGGCCTGAGCACAGGCTCAGTTCCAGCCTCCCTATTATTCAGACAAGTAAAAGGCAATGTAATATAGGGAATAAAGTACTGGCTTTATAATAAGAGGATTTGGATTGGAATCCTGACACTGCTGCTCACCACCTTTTGGACCTTGGGCAAGAAACAGTGAACTCTCAATTTTTTCATTTGTAAAACATGGAGATTGGCAGGAAATGTCCTCTCAGCTCCCTTCTGGTTTGAAATCTATGAACCTACCTACTATCTAGCCTTTACATTTGTCCCAAATCTGGCTTACATAAAACCTAAGAGTAACCAATAATCAATATCATTATTCAAAGATCACCTCTCTGTCTGTCTCTATTTGTATATGTATATATTCATTTTCCTTTCAAAGATCATTAATTTTATTAATGTCTTCCTCTATTTGGGCACAGTCTATATTTAGACAAACATTTTTAAGGGGTTTTGATAGAAGCTGATGATTTCATCAATTGGAAGAAGTCTAGGGTGGAAATGACCTCTTCTGTTGGAGATCAGCAACTTACCTATAACTTACAGACTGAGATTTGTTCAGCGCTTTGAAAGGTTAAATGGTCATGATCAGAAAGCTAGCAGGTGTCAGGGAAAGTTCTTGAACCCTGACCAGAAATAGTCCCTGAATGGGGCTATTGGAAAGGATAAGGGTGCACATTCATCTCCATTGGAAATACTCCAACTAGAGCAAATAGTGAGCTGGAGGGTGGGGGTACACAGGGAGAAGAGTTCTTTGGATTATCCCCATAACAATAGCTAGTAAGGGTCAAAGGCAGATTTGAACCCAGGTACCAAGTCACTCAGTCAACAAACATTTATTAAGTGCCTACTATGTGCCAGGTACCTTGAGCCAAGGGCTGGTCATACAAAGAAAGGTAAAAGATAGTACCCATTCTCAAGGAATTTACAGTCTAACAGAGGAGACAACATGTAGGTAACTATGTATAAAAAAGATATACACAAGATAAATTGGAGATAATTAACAGAGAGATGATTATTACAAAAGGTAAAATTTTATATATTCCACTTTGATGATTTTTCCCCCTTGCTGATGATTTTGTACTCATACCTGCCACATAGTAGGGGCAAAATAAATCCTTATTGACTTGACTTGACTTAACTATCAGACCCCAAAATACTGAAGGGCTTCCTTAATGAGATCCACAACTGCTCAAGGAGATAAATCTAGTAGTATATATAGGAAATGTCAATTAGATAAAGAATGTGTTTTGCATATAGTTAGAAGGTCAGTCCACTAGTACACAGATACCTCAGGCAGACATGGTAGATGGACAACTCTCTGGGACCAGAAGTTAATAGTAGGAGGAAAGCAGGCTAGATTGCACCTTGGAATTCACACAGCCTTTGCAATGTCCTCAAGCTGCCTCCTCCCATAAAAGCTTCTTTTGTGTGTAACATCAGTGTTCTCTCAGTATGTCCGGTTTCCAATCATGGAAACATCAGGACATACAAAGAACAATTTCAGGCTATCTGAAAGGTGCTAGAAAGAAGTTTGGTAGGCTCTCATGTGTTTTTGGTGATAGCTTGTATACAAACTTGGTATTAACAGTGTCACTGAGAACATGTTACTTGTAAAGGAAGTGGTCCAGCCATGTGGCAAGAGCAAAGGATAACAGATGGAGAGCTCAAGTATCACAAAATACTGGAAGACTTAGAAGACCTCCAAAACATTGGGCATGGAGGAGTTGGGATGGCTTTCATGGATAGATGGATATGCAAGAATAATAAGACCCAGTTAGGTTCGATGAAACGAGTTCTCACACCAATAAAATCATGTATTCACTGGAGTATAGCAGCTATGTGCTTAAAATTTTACTAGAAAATGGAGGCTGTAGAAAGTGCTTTGGAGTCTGAAAACCAGAATTCCAGTCCTACCTCTGATGGCAGCTGGTACCTCACTGGGCCAGAGTGAGAAAGAATTAAATGGAAATCAACTGTATGATCCAAGGAAAGTCACTTTACTTCTGTTTGCCTCAGTTTCCTCAATTGCAAAATGGGGATAATAATAACACTTTACCTCCCGGGATTGTTCTGAGGTTCAAATAAGATAATATTTGTTAAAAACACCTAGCATATATAAATGTGTGTGCTATATAAACTCTTATTCTCTTCTCCCTCTCCCGTCCCTTACTACTTCTGCTACCTTAAGGAAATAATTTAGGTTCCCCAGATCTCTCTTTTCCAATGTGGAAAAACAAAGGGTTAGATTTGGGGGCATTTGAAGATCCTTCTAGATCTAGAACTATGGTGCTATGATCCCAGATACTATAGTTAATTGAAAGAAAAAGGATATAATTCCTACTCTCAAAAAACTTAACATTTAGTTGGAAGTAGGGGAGGAAGAAAAACATGCAAATTCAAATAATAATAATTAGCCCACAGTATTGTCTATCACCAGGTCCCTTTGCAGATGTTGTATGTGTGTGTGTGTGTGTGTGTGTATGTGTGTGTGTGTGTGTGTGTGTTTCATCAGGTCCAATTTATATTAAGATTTTTTTTCCAATCTCAATCCTTATATTGAAAACCATTCATAAAAAGTGATGCCAACATCATGACCCAGAGACCTTTATTTTTTCATGTGCACAGAACACTGAGATTCAAAGGGACATCACTGTAGCCTGGCATATTTTGTGACTTCACTATTTCAATGGCTCTATGATCAAATAATACTTCCTCCAACACTGAATATAGGAGCCCATCCACAGCTTCCTAGCTTGTGTGAGTCTTGTCCATGCCTTACTAAGTCTTCCATCCAATAAGATCTGCATTTTGTGGGTGTCACTACATCACTCAGGCTGGCCATCATGATGATCAGATCCTTTCTTTAAATGAATGGTTCCTATGTTGTATGAGATAATTCATATATAATCATATTGAATTGCCTGCCAGCTCTGGGAAGGGCAAGGGAAGAAGGGAGGGAGAACATATTTGGAACATATGACTTCAGAAAACTCATGTGGAAAGTTGTTATTAGCTTCTTTTTTAATTTTTAAAAATGAGATGATCTGTTCCTTTCCCCAGTGGATCTTTCCTGGGATAATACCCTTTTCCCTACTTCTTGTGCATAATCATCATTGGTCATATACATGGAGTAACCTGGAAAAAAAAAGAGAATTTTGCCTTTTGAGTTCTGGTTTAGCTCAGATAAATGTATTTAGGAAGAGAGAGATTCTTCTTTTTGTACCAGTTGTCCAAGTGTCCTTAGCCCAGGTAAAGGTCAGGTAAATGAAAATACCTTCCTTCTCTCTTCTGTCTTGTACTGTTTAATGTCTCCTCCTCCAAAGCTTAGAGACCATCCTAAGTCCTTGCTTCGATTTTCATCATCTTCTTGACCTCACAAAAAGCAATACATAAAATAAATAAATAGATGAAAGGATGAAAAACCTATCTATTGCCTTCTTGGATTGGAGATGAGGATGACCAAATATGGTGATAGTCTGATAACCAAAACCTAGATCTGAAGGCTGAAATATACACCCAAGTGTAAATTCCTTATCTTGTCTCCCATTCCTTTTTGTCTCTTCACTCACTCACGCTCCCAGGGAAACCCAGGGGAGTAGATTTCCTGGATGTCTCTTGCTTCTCTCATGTCATATCACAAATGGTTTATGTTGGTGAGGAGTAAGATAACAAGTTTACGGTTGCCAGTGTAAGTCCATTAGAGAGCAATCCATTTTGTTTCTAACAGCCTGCTGTTGTGATAGCCAGGTCCAAAGAGTGACCCTCCTAAGTCAAGCATTTGTATAGCTGAAAGATATTCTTTTCTATTTAAAAAAAATGTCAAAATCTACTAGTGCTTCTGAATGGTGCATTAGACAAGTCATTATTAGACAGAACTGACATTTCACATGTTTCAACATCCTTTACTTGAAAGTCAAGAGGCAGTCAAAAGGTGAAGAAATGATTTAGGATAAAGACCAAACAAACCACCACAACCAAGAAGTCCCTTGTTAACAGAAAGTCCTAACTCTCAGAATTGGCACAAGCCTCAAATCAATTCCTTTGATTTCTCTTTGGTGCATATGCAACAAAACCAAATGAAATGGCTTTGGAGAACCTTAATAAGCAGTGGTCAACAGAGCAGAACTTTCTGATAGAGCCAGAGCCCGGTCACAGGATGGCTTGAGTAAAGTCCAGCTGAAATATGGCATCACTCACCCCCAGCACAGACCACAAAGCAGCTCCCTCTCGGCCTCGGCCAAACAAATATCGCCTTCTCCCTGGATAGACAGATACGACAGCAGCCACCGAGACGCTTGAAGGATTTTTCACTGTGTATGTCTTTTGAGGTACACATTTTGCTCAGCAGAAGCTAAACATTTTTTAACAGCACAGTAAGAAATAGGCCAGAAAGCATCAAAGCTTTATAGCTTTTCAGAAATCTTGATGGTCTTGCTGGTACAACTCCCTATGATATGGTTCAGCTGTAATAACAATGGAAAGTATATTGGTGCAAAGTGCTGAGGGAACATCAGAAAAGAAAAGAAAAAAAAGACAACAAACCTCTAGCCAAGGGTCTTTTAAACAGATTTAAGAACTGTTCTTTTGAACGGCAGCTCTTCGCCTTGGAAAAGCTCTTGGAGATTTTAAACAGAGCTTTGGATGGGCTGCCGACTGAGAACCTGAAATTATCTGGTGCCCTGGAATCAATATTGAGCAGTATTTTCTCCTGGAGAGAAATTCAATCTGACAGGACAGAGTAAGAGCAATAGGGAAACTGGGACCCTGGCTAAGACAGTTGCTCTAGAAAACCCCTGAAAAGCAGGACAAATTAGGGGATGTCACTTGAGGCAGAAAGCCAGGGTGACAGTCAGAGGCAAGCCCTGTGGAGGCTTCGGAATACTTCATTTTCATTGTCACAGGTCACTTGGCTTCATGAAATGCATCCATCAACACCCAGGGCAATTCACACGCTGGCCTCCCTCCCGGCCTCGGTCACTAGGTGGCGGAGGCGTGTCACAGATGGGCTCCCAGGCATGGGGACACCAGGGTTCCAGCCAGGCTTGGGGGGGGGGGGCATGCATTGGGTCTGACCAGGCTCACCAGTTACCTAGTGGACAGCCACATGTAAAGCCATGTTTGGGGAATCTACCTAGGAGCTCACCAAGATGGAACTGTCATTATAGAAAGGGAGGGAAAGTCACAGATTTCCCCAGAAAAGTAGGCTTTATTTAGAGTGATAAGGAGAGAGGAATGGAGGGAGGAAGGAAGGAAGGAAGGAAGGAAGGAAGGAAGGAAGGAAGGAAGGAAGGAAGGAAGGAAGGAAGGAAGGAAGGAAGGAAGGAAGGAAAGAAATATGGATGGAAGGAAGGAAGGAAGGAAGGAAGGAAGGAAGGAAGGAAGGAAGGAAGGAAGGAAGGAAGGAAAGAAATATGGAAGGAAGGAAGGAAGGAAGGAAGGAAGGAAGGAAGGAAGGAAGGAAGGAAGGAAGGAAGGAAGGAAGGAAGGAAGGAAGGAAGGAAGGAAGGAAGGAAAGGAGGGAAGGAAGGAAGGAAAGGAGGGAGGGAGGGAGGAAAGAGGAAGGGAATGAAAGAGGGAAGGAAGGGAAGGAAGGAGGGAGAGAAGGGAAGGAGAGGAGAGAGGGGAAAGAGAGAAGGAGGGAGAAGAGAGAAGAAAGGAAGGAAGAAGGGAAGAAAGGAAAAAGGGAAGGAGGAGCAAATGGAAGAAGGGAAGAACCTGAGGCACAGAAAAATGAAGTAAAATTTTTCATGAGTGATTATATACCCTTTTTTTGGTCTTGATTTTGTTAAGTGTATTTTGATATCTTTCACTTTTATATCACTTTCATTTCCAAATAAATCTTCATCTCCTCCCCTCCCAGGGAACCATCCTTTAATAAAGATTATAGGGTTGTGGGGAAGGAGTCTCTCCCTTTTCTTTTCTCTCCTCTCTCCTCCCTCCTTCCCTCCCTTCCATTCTTCATTTCTTCCTTCCTTTTTTCCTTCCTTCCTTTTCCTTCCTTCCTTTACTTCAGATCCAAATGAACATTATGATTATAAACCATTCAGTTTTTAGAATTTATTAGATTTCTTTTCTTTCTATCTTAGATTCAATACTGTGTACTAGTTCTAAGACAGAAGAAATGACTAAGGGCTAGGCAATTGAGGTTAAGAGACTTGCTCTGGATCACACAGCTAGGAACTATCTGAAGCCAGATTTGAACCTAGGGCCTCCCATCTCTAGGCCTGGCTCTCAAATCACTGAGCACCTAGCTTCCCTCAGATATCTTTTCAACTCTATTAGGTTGTAAACCATAAAATTCCATTGGAAAAAAATAAGGTTGGTTTGGTTTGGTTTGGTTTGGTTTGGTTTGGTTTGGTTTGGTTTGGTTTGGTTAGTTAGTATGACTTTGTTCTAACAACTGAACTGTAAAGCCATCTAAGCATTTACTTTGGAAATAAAATATTCTCTCCTTTCCCCCCACTTCACTACACTCCCCCCCCTCCAGTTCTCAACCATCCCCATTAGTAAATTCCCAGGGATGGTTTAAGATTGAATTCATTGTTGTAAAGTTTGAGGAGATACATTTTTTAAAAAGCACAACTCTATAGAAGGGCCCAGGCTTTTGATCTAAGCTCATCCATCTGTCTATGCAGATGTTCCTCAAAACTGCTTTTGAAGCAAAAGCCATTGTTCTGAAGAGTCTCACAGGGTTAGTGGTTGGTCTCAATAGTGGGAACTGGTTAGAATATGAATTCAGAGGAATTCATTGTTCCATTCCCAGGCTAATAATATTATCTATTTTCATCTCTCAAAACAATGAAAAAGTCCAAACTAGTTTGACCAGAAAAGAGATACTAAACCTGGAAAGAGCTAGGAGAAAGGCGATTGAATCCCATTTTGCCCCAGAGTCAATTGGTATGGTATTCTTTTCACAATGGTGGAAATCAATGCCCCACACCTATGTGAGAGGCAGAGGGGAGAAAAGAGATCTCATCTCTTCTCTCTCCTTGGGCTCATCCATCTCTTTGGGCTCTTTTGACTTCCATCTTATAGAGAAAAAATGGGCAATGGGCACCTAGGTGGCTCAGTGGATAGAGTGCCAGGCCTTGATTTGGGAAGACCTGGATTCAAATATGGCCTTAGACACTTTCTAGCTGTGTGACCCTGGGCAAATCACTTAACTCTGTTTGCCTAGCTTTGCCCATCTGTCTTAGAGTTATTAAAAAAGAAAGTAGGGTTAAAAGAAAAAAAAAGATGGGCAATGACAACTTCCCTTCAGGTCAATTTAGGGAAACAAAAACTCTGGAATAAAGTTAATAAGTAGACTTTTGATCATGGACTTATTCTCAGCTGGTTACATTAAAGAATTTAGGGAATTTCCCCCTTTGGGTGAGATCTGAGATTCTTCGTTGAACTAAGTTATCTGCACTCCCATTGGGAGAGCTCCTTCTATCTGAATTGCCCGATATATATTCTCATAACTATACTTTCTCCAATTTCTATTTTACTATTGACCTGGATAAATTATTTTCTTTGCAATTTGCTATGTGTGTTCAATGTGGAACTGACATTTTTGTTAGGAAAAGAGTCAGGACTTAAATATAAATCTTAGGATCTTTCTTTCCCTCTTTAAGAACTAGCTATCAGGATTTTAGCTTGAATCCAAAAATCATGTTTTCTAGACTAACAACATTTAAGGGACAAGACAGATATTTTTTGAAGAAAGTAGAATGACCAACCAGCTTTTCTTGGAATAGCTTTGAGCCCTTTAAGGATTCAGGGAGGAGATGCTAGACATGCATCTATTCCAGCTTCCCTTTGAGCCACGTCCACATTACATGTGTAACTCCAAAGAATCCATTGATTTACTTTAGTTCCACTAATACTCTACATGACTCTCTGAAAAGACTAGAATAAATAGAATCTAGAGTTCCTTCCCTCAGAAACCTTAAAAACTAACTGGGGGACAGGGCAAAGGAAAATATAAACATATACAAACACAGGTAACCAAACAGAAAGATACTTATTCCCCAAAGCAATAGATAGTCACATAAGCAGGGCAAAGGAGACAGATATTGACAGAGCACCAGAAGGCCAACCAATCAGGACCAAAGTCCTACTTTCAAGAGCTGTCAGACCTACACATCACCACCATCCATTTCTGCTACCTACCATAATGAAACTTTATTTTTAAAAATTCTTTCAATATTTTATTTTTCCCAATTACATGTTAAAATAATCTTTAACATTTGTTTTCTAAAAATTTGAGTCCCAAATTCTCTCCCTCCATCCCTTCCTCCTTTCTTGAGACAGTAAACTATTCAATATAGGTTAAACATGTGATATCATGCAAAATATATTTATATATTGGTATGTTGTAGAAAGTGGCACATATGCCTTCCCTCCTTCTTGAAAAAAAAAATCCACTAAGACAATAGAGGGAAAAATAGTATATTACCTCTATCTGCCTTCTGCTTCCATCAGTTCTTTCTCTGGAGGTAGATAGTTTTTTTCATTATAAGTCCTTCAGAAATTATGTGGGTCATCATATTGCTGAGATTAACGAGGTCATTCACAGTTGATCATCGTAAGATATTGCTGTTACTTATACAGTGTTCTCCTGGTTCTGCTCATTTCACTTCCCATCAGTTCATGTCAGTCTTTCTAGGTTTTTCTGAAATCATTCTACTTGTTATTTCTTATAATGTAATAGTATTCCATACAATGCCCAAAAGCTATAAAACTATGCATGCCTTTGATCTGGTAATACCACTACTGGGGCTATATCCCGAAGATATAATTTTTAAAAAAGGGGGGGGGAAGGACATACTTGTACAAAAATATTTATAGCCCCTCTTTTTGTGGTGGCAAAGAATTGGAAATTGAGGGAATGTCCATCCATTGGGGAATGGCTGAAGAAATTGTGGTATATGTTGGCAATGGAATACTATTGTTCTACAAGAAATGATAAGCAAGATGATTTCAGAAAAAGCTGGAAAGATCTGCAGGAACTGATGCAGAGTGAAATAAGCAGAACTGGGAGAGCATTGTACACAATAACAGCAATATTGGGCAACAATTATCTGTGAAAACTTAGCCTCTCTCAGCAATGCAATGGTCTGGGACAATCCTGAAAGACTTATAGAGAGGAATGCTATCTACATGTTATCTACATTTAGAGAAAGAGCTGTTGGAGTCGTCTTTCACACTGATGTTTTTATGGTTTTATTTAGGGCTTTTAGTTTTGTATGAATTTGCTTTTACAACAATGATCACTATGGAAGTATTTTTTGCATGACAATAAAAATAAAATATTTAAAAATAGCATTCCATTACAACACAGTGAGATTTTAGGGAGGATAAGAGGAGGAAAGGAGAAAAAGCAGATTCAGGATTGGGCTCTCAAAACACCAGAAGATGGAATGAATGTATGGGGAAGGCAAAGTGATAGGTAGGGTGTTTGTAATGGGGCAGATCCTGGGTGAAAGGGCTACCACTGGGAGCAAATGCTTCACAGATGTAGGCTTGGAAGGGACCTCAAAGACCATCAAATTTAACTTTCTTATTTTATCAATGAGGAAGCCAATCCAAAGGATGTATTCATCAAAGACAGGATTTTTTCTGTCTATGAAACCAAGGATATTTCCACCATTCCATGCATGTCAAATGTGAGAGGAGAGTCCAAGCAAAAAGGTGACCCTATAACAACCTTGACCTATCACAAAGTTTACTTAGGGGTGGGGGGCAATATGAATATAAAGGAGAATATGGATTTAAATCCAGATCTCCCCCCAAACTCAGGACTTTAGACACTATGCAAGACATCCTCTAACACAAAAGCACTATTACTCAGTAATGTTTCAGGCAAATAATATGGATAACAAAGAGGGGAAGAAAAGCATTGTCTTCCTTCAGTCTGGTGAGTCTAGCAACTAGAGCAGATAGATTGGTTAGTTGGTTGGTTGGTTGGTTGGTTGGTTGGTGTTAACCTTTCTTTTTTAATTTCTAATTCTTTAGTACTAGTTCTGATTGCTGCAATTTATTGCTCTTGGCCAAGTCTTGCCTCTTGGTCTCTTGTTGTTTATATTTCTGAAATAATGATGCAAGAATCAAGATATATAATAAAAGAACCATTTTCATTTTTGTATGGAACGACTAATTTAAAAGAGTCATTTTATCAAGGGTGATGCAGAAGACAAGATGGCCAAGATTTGTGCATCTTCAAAAGAATATGAATTACACATTTAAATTCAGACTTGTAGCATCACTGAAGATAATTACCAAGACCTATTAGGATTTTCTCGGTCAACAGCAGACATTATACTGAGTTTGTCAGTTTTTGAGTCATCAAATGAAAGATTATATCTGAAAAAAAATTGAGTTGAGAGATTATATGAAAACCATTATGCCTTATGTCATGCTTTTAGTATGAAAGCCTGGAGCTAAAATGATTATTAATAAATCTATACAGATTTTTCCTTTTAGAAGGCCCTAATCAGCTGGCTAACAAAGGCTGTATTGTTGGTACAATGATCATCCTCCAATTGATTTTAAATGTAGAAGGAAAGTAGTCAGTTATTTCATTATTTTGCTGAGTCACATGTGGGGTTGAAGTGGTCAAAGAATATACACACATGCTCCCTTCTTCTCTTCCTCCAGAATCATACAAAGTGAGATAATAAAAGCAAAGAAACAATGGGGAGAGAGGAAGAATGTACATATGTTTCTTCTTTTTCTTTTTTTTTCTCTTAATTCCATAGAAGATTCTGGGTCATCAATTGCTTGTACCTTCTAGCTTCTGGAAAAGTGCTGAAGAGAACTGTAAGTCTGACTGACAGGATCCCAACTCTCCCCACTGGGTGGGTTTAAATTTCCCACTTGGAGCAGAATTCTAGCTTTGAATGGAATTCAGGGTCAGCAGCGCAATCAGTCCAAGGTTGACTTAGTCCCTATTCTCCAGCTCCAAACCTTCTCATGAGCTCAACCTTCTTTTCTTACTTTTTTTTGGCTTCTTCTACCTAAATGGCTTGCTGTCACCTCCAACTCAATGAATGCCAAACCCAAACTCATCATTTTCTTTCTAAAACCTATCCCTCATGGTAATAATTCTATTTATATTAAAGGCACCATCATCCTCATAATCATTCACCTTAAAGCTCAGTCATTCCTGGCTCTTCCTTCTTCCCCAGCCTATAGAATCAGTTGACAAATCTGGCAAACCTGAAATTTCTCTTCCATCCATCCTCTCCTTTCTGTGATCTCCTTACTTCCAGTAACTCCCTTCCCTAATCCTTGTTTCACACCATTGCTGAAGAACTCTCCCCAAGTGGGCAAGAACATGAATCATATAACCATGGGAAAATATTCTAAATTAATTAACTAAATAAATTTTTTCAATTCAAAGAAATAAAAATAAATAAAAAATAAAAGAATAGTAACAGACAAAAAAAACCCCAAAACAAAGAACTCTCCCCAAAGAGTTTGTCTGAAGACTTACATATACTTGGCACCTAGTAATTACTTAGTAAATATTTGTTTCCTTCCCTCCTTCCTTCCTTCTTTCCTCTATTAAAAAATCTTTGTTTCTTTCCTTGATTCCTTCCATCTTTGATTCTTTTCCTCCTTCAAGCCCAACTCAAATGTGTCCCCCCAGTTAATTCTGACCTCCCCTCTCAGACCCTTCTGATAGTCTTTTGGTTTATAATTCCTTAATATACTTATGCAATATTGTACATTACAGAGATCTGTGCTGGAGCCTTACATGATTTCTTGACAAGATCCATCCTATGATCTTTTTAAGGTCATATCTATAATAGGAAATCACATTGTTTCTCATTGCCAGATCTCAGGAAGGTTGACTTTGCTTAGTTTTCAGTCTTGGATTCCAGCAAAATCTTAAGCAGTGCCCCTGGCAGTAGAGGAAGAAAAGGTACCTCCTGGCAAGCTTGGGATTGTCAAGTGTATGTGTAACTAAATATCTATCTTTGTGTTAAAGCTCAGTTTAATAACTCAAACACTAAAAGACGTCCCAAGGAAACAAGTAAGATGAAGAGGAATAGTATATGTTATTAACTTAGCTTTAAGAAGGCTTTCAGTGTAGCTATGCATTTAAGCCTAATGTAGGGTCCTAAAGTCCAGCATTAATGTTGATATACACAAATGAATAGACATTTTCAGCAATACCTCCAGGGACAGAGATTATAGAGCAGGCAGAATTCAATTCATCTCCTCCTCTCCAGCCCCAGGCTATTCCCAAAATCTGAAGGCCCCCATTTGGAGCTGGCCACTCCTGCTCCTTTCCCTCCTTCCCAAAACTCAATCTTCCTGCCAAGGCTCCCTTCTCCGTTTCTCCATTTGGTGGTATAATGGAGAATAGAACCTCCATCCCTACCCCTGATGGAAGGAACCTAGAATCTCTACTAGACTCCTGACCATACCAGAATTCTGATTCACTATTCTCTGGTGGCATTGACCCTTCTAGACATCTCAACCCTGCAAGGCAAATATGCAATGTATCCAAAGGATACCTGTTTGCTGCCCCCACCTATGCCCTCCTGGTTATAGTGTGATCTCCTACACAGCAGAAACTATGCCCTCTTTCTATTTCTCTCTCTAGCTCAGCACAATGTTTGTCTCAAATTAGTGGCCAAATATGCTTTTTTTAATTGATCCATTGGACAAGGGGCCAGCAGGATATAGGAAGTTGTCACAAAATTCTCAAGAGCATTGAACTAGGAGGATTGTCAATAGCAGGAATTTTTCAACTTTTGTGGGTGCCCAATGCATTTTAGCTCTAATAGGAACCTTACAACTTCTTTAAATTCTCAGTCTTGTCTAGATGCTATCGTTTATATGTAAGTAAACTGTAGCTTGCTAGAGCTTTAGAGAGGAAATACTTTTCTGTAATTTATCTCACACATGTGGAAAGTTCTGCCAGCTTTAGGCAAGTCACAAAGACCTACTGACTTGTGACAACACCAGTTGGCATTTTATAGATCATCATCGCATTCTTCCTTGAGGCAGAAATATGTTGTCATGTTCCTTTTAGTAAGCAGGCACAGGAATATTCACATAGTTGCTTACATTTGGGATTCTGCTTCTTTTTACAATTGATCATAATCATTCATTGCAGCATCTTGGGGCAGGATTCTTTTTTCCCCCTCTAATTGGTAGTGGTGACCAGAATGTAAAACAATGAAAAGGTGAACATGAGTAGCTTTCACTGATTTTTTTCTTTCTAATATTTTCCTTTGCCATATTAAAATCAAGTGATTTAAACTGACTGTCTGGTCTGTTGTGTTGCTTTGCAGATTTAGGAAGCTTTCATTAACTGGCCATAAAGCTTAAACAAAACAAAGCCTTTCTTACAAGTGCATTAAAACTTGAACAAAGAAAGACTTGAAGCCTTACTTGGGATGGTCAAGAGGACAAGGAAGGAATTAAAGAAAGGGAAGGCAGAGTCAGAGAGACATAGGAAAATGAAGTAGGTCAGTGTCAGGCAGTCAACAAAATTAAGGACTTACTTTGGAAATTTCAAGAAAATTAAAGACATGGACTCTGCCCTCAAGGAGCTTGCATTCTAACAGAGGAGACAACGTTCTAATAAATACATACATACAAGATACATTTTGTTGTTGTTCAGTTGTATCCAACTCACCACGCTTATGTTCATTGCTTCTAGGTCACTATCTATCCATCTCATTCTCTGTTGCCCCCTTCTCCTTTTCCCTTTAATCTTTGCCATCATCAGCATCTTTTCCAATCTTCTTGTAATGTGGCCAAAGTGTTTAATCCTTGGTTTCAGTATTAGTCCTTTCTATGAATAGTTTGAATTAATTTCTTTAAGTATTGACTGATTTGATTTCCTTGTTGTCCAAGGGATTCTCAAAAGTCTTCTCTAGTACCACAATTCAAAAGCTTCATCTAGCACTTAACGTTCCTTATAGTCTGACTGTCTCAGCCATACATTGGAACTGGAAAAAACATGTCAGTAATGTGATGTCTCTGCTTTTTAGCATTCTGTTCAGATTTGCCATAACTTTACCTTCTAAGGAGAGTCTTTTAATTTCATGGTTACAGTCACTATCTGTGGTGATCTTTGAACCCAAGACTATAAAATCTGACACTGCTTTCATTTCTTTTCCTTCTTTTTGCCAGGAAGTAATGGGACCAGTTGCCATGATTTCCATTTTTTTAGTGTTAAGCTTCAAGCCAATTTTGGCACTCTCTATTTTTCAACCTCATTAAGAAACATCTTAATTCTTCTTCATTTTCTGCCCTCAGAATGAAATCACCTGCTTATCTGAGACTGATATTCCCCCCTGGCAATCTTAATTTGGACTTTAATTTGTGAAGCCTTGCATTTCACATGATTTACTCTGCATATATGGTAAATAAATAAGATGACAATATATAGCCTTATGTTTGTTGTTTGTGTTGTTCATTTTTTGTTTTTGAAGAGGACCAATGACATCACAGGATGAGCTTTTGACTTGTGTATGAATTAGATGCAAGTGAGGCAGAATTACACAAAGCCATCAGTCTCATTCTTTCTTCCAGAGTTGTCAAAGTCCAATGGCAAGACAAAAGTCAGAACAATCTTAGACCAATCAGTTGTTCCATGTTCAGTTCTAACTATTGCTTCTTGGCCCACAGACCGGTTCCTCCGAAGACAAGTAAGATGATCTGGTACTTCCATCTCTTTGAGGACTTGCCACATTCTGTTGTGATCCACACAAGTCAAAGGCTTAATGTAGTCAATGATACATAAAAAATCAATTAAATGAAAAACAATCCCAAAGGGAAGATCTATTCAGTGGTGGGTACCAGTGCAATTTGAGGGGGGAAACAAAACAAATAAATAAACAAAAATATATGGGGGGGAGGAAGGGAAACCAGCATTTTTCATACAGAATTAGAAACTAAGGGGGATCCATTTCCTTGGGAATGGGTGAACAAGTTATGGAATAAGTATGTATTCTAGTACTATTGTTCTGTAAGAAATAATGAAGGGGATGGTTCCAGAAAAACTTGAAAAGACTTGAAAGAATGGATGAAAATGAAGTGAACGGAACCATGAGAACAATGTATATGATAACAACAATATTACAAAAACAAACAATTCTGAAAGACTAGAACTTTTAGCAACATATTGACCCACCACAATTCTCTAAGTTCAAATCTTGCCTCAAACATTTACTAATTGTATGACTCCATCAAAGTCACTTAAACATGTTTGCCTCAGTTTCCTCATCAGTAAAATGAGCTGGAAAAAGAAATGGCAAATCATTGCAGTACCTTTGCCAAGAAAACCCCAAGTTGGTCAGACAAAAGTGAAATGACTTAACAAGCACAAAAATACTATATACCAGGCACTGTGCTAATTATATGAGGAAAAATCCATGGTCTCAAGGATGCATCTTAATTCTGCACCCAGAATTGAAACAACTTTAGACAGGAATCTCAAATAATTTCATTGTTTAAATGCTCCTAAGAACATGAGTGATGAGATCCACTACCACATTCTTCTACCAGAGAATCTATGGCCAGCAGGTGGGTCTTTCAGATAAAATATTTTTGGCCAGTGGCACATAAGTTGAGGATGACCTAAAGGACATGGGAAACATCAGGAGGCTGTTACATATTACAAATAAGGAAACAAATGGGGAAAATAGCATTAAGGATGTCTTCAGAAGAATTAATGACTGGAAAATAATGGGCCAATCATTTAGTGAGAAAAAGGGATGGATACCTGTTGGACTACCAGAGGTCCATTACTCTCTATGCAATATCCATCTGTCTAGTGCAAGCTCCCATCCCCATGCTCTCTATTCTTTGGGACATGGCTAGGAGTTCTACAATGTAGGCAAGCAGGGAGGAGCTGTTATCGGCATCTTTGCAAGATGAGACCATAGATCAGTCAATGTATTTAATTAAGAACTTGAGGAAGAAAAAAGTTAAGTAACCTAAGAACTCATTAATTTTATGCAACTAATCTATCTTTTTAAATTTTTTATTGATTAATTAATTTAGAACATTTTCCCATGGTTACATGATTCATTTTATTTACCTCCCCTCCTCCTTCCCCCCTCCTGGAGCCAACGAGCAATTCTATTGGTTTATACATGCATCATTGTTCAAAACCTGTTTCCATATTATTCATATCTGCAAGAGTGATCATTTAATTAATCTATCTTGAGAAATTCTGGTTTCTTAAAGTTTTTCCTAGGATCATAAAACTGGAAAGGACCTTATAAGTCATCTAGTCTGATCCTCTAATTTTACAGGTGAGGAAACTGAGGCCCAGAGGGGTTTTAAGTGACACCTAAGATCACACAGGTTAAGTAAGTGGAAGAGCCAGGATTTAAACTTTAGACACCAAGTTCAGAACTCTGGTTTTCCCAAAAGGAGTATGGTGATTGCAGAAATGTTTAAATACAGCTGGCCAGTGTTAACTCAGGGGCAGCAAATAGAACTGAAGTTCGGAAGAACTAAGTTTAAATCTAGCCTCAAACACTTATTAGCTATGTCACCCTGGGCAAATCACTTCACCCGGTTTGCCTCAGTTTCCTCCTCTGTAAAATGAACTAGAGAAGAAAATGGCAAACCATTCTAGGATCTTTGCCAAGAAAATTCTAAATGGAGTCACAACTGAAATGGCTAAACTACCCAATGAGACACCAGTTTTTTCAAAATGGCAAAACACTCTTTTGGGCTATAATATTGCTCCTCTGTTTTCCATTTGTTTCATGACTTGGTACCTAGATAATATGACTTCACTTTCCCAGTCTTCAGTTTCTTTTTTTATTATTTTAATTTTTAAACCCTTACCTTCCATCTTAGAATCAATTTTGCATAATGATTCTAAGGCAGAAGAATGGTAAGGACCTAGGCAATGGGGGTTAAGTGACTTGCCCAAGGTCACACAGCTAGGACATGTCTGGGGTCACATTTGAACCCAGAACCTCCTATCTCTAGGTCTAGCTCTCAATCCACTGAGCCACCTAGCCATCCCCTTTAGTTTCTTCCACAAAGAAAATGTTAGACAACCTCCCGGGTCTCTTCCTACTCCAAGTTCATGAAACTAAAATTAATAAATGCTTATTGAAAGGTTTTTGTTTTTTTCTTTTATTTTTCAGTTTGGGAAATAGAAGGTTAGAGGAAGAAAAAATACATTTTTTGTTGATTGAAAAACATTAATTTAATTGAAAAACAAGAAAAAGGGCTTGTTGATTGATTAAGAGCTGAAATAAGATTGGAAAGACCCATTAAGCTTAGGAAGAAAAAAGAATCCTACTTGCCCTGTGAGTTCAGTTCTCAGAAAACCAAATACCAAGAATCTGCTTCCATCTTTTCCAAAAACCAAATATATTATATGACCTCAGATTACCCAATAAACTTTTCTAGCTCTCATTCCTCATTTGTAAAATGAAGGAGCTGACCTACATGGTCTTAAAGGTTCCTTCTCCCTCTAAATCTTGTAATCTTTTGTTGAAGGGACACTTAACAATTTGTTACCCAGCATAGACACTCAGCCCTACTGTTTAGCATCCCAATTCAGCCCCTGAAACTGTTTTTCCTGGAGATATGTTTACTTGATGTTTTCTGGAAATTATAAACATGATTTCTGTCTTAGGTCAGAATGGTCATTGTTTACCATGTACAAAGAATTTAAGAAAACAATGACCACTAATGTTTATATGATGAGAATTTGGTTATTAAACTTATAATAAATTAAGCTACTCTCCAAAAAAAAAACCCTCTGCAACAAAAGATAACACAATACTCACTCAAGTAGAAGGAAATAGCCACAGATTGTCAATTATCATTTTTTGAGCCTTATTCAGAAAAAAAAAGAGGCAAACGGAAACCCTGAAATCCAAGAACATATGGAATTCACAAAAGAGGCACCCGCCAAACTGTTCATCTCTAGAATATGGAAAATGGAGATGCTGCTGCCGTTGTTAGAACCATATGTTCTAGGTAGAAGGACAGGTTTTGTGTTCATTCTGACATTTGTTATGTGGCATTTCCATGGAACTGATGTGAACGTGTACTTAGCCATAAATTCCAATTAGCAAAGAGAATTCTAAAAATGGGCAGCAAAAAAAGAAAGGATGCAAAAGGCCAGAAAGACACTTTTTGAGGTCCTTTGGGTCTGACCTTTACAATATCAGATTTAGCTAGCTCCAGGGTATTTAAGCATACTCAGTGTCTCTGGGTTTGCAATTTCCCCCTGGAAAAGTTGATTCAAAAAGCGGAAAAACCTGTAATTTAGAGGTACTGACACTTGGTGGCAGCAATACTTGCCTTGTGCATGGGATCTGGACTCAGAAGGAACTTTAAGATTAGAGAAAGAGGCCATCTGAGAATTAAACTAGATCATGTAAGTAAAGCGTCTTTAAGCCTTAAAACACTAGAAAAATACAAGTGATGATGATGATGATGGTGGTGGTGGTGGTGGTGGTGGTGGTGGTGGTGGTGGTGGTGGTGGTGGCGGTGGTGGTGGTGGTGGTGGTGGCGGTGGTGGTGGTGGTGGTGGTGGCGGTGGTGGTGGTGGTGGTGGTGGCGGTGGTGGTGGCCAATTATTACTCCTCTTTAATTTAGTAGGTGAGCTTCAAGACTTTTGAGGGCTACAATTATATCACTCTGAGTCCATCTTCATGACATGCCTCCCTCTACTTCCTCTGGTCTTTGGGCAGCTACTCCATAGTCTGAGATCCAAACTGGAAGCCTTTCCACCTTGGAATGACCTGATAGAACTTGTTCTTTGCTGATGTATCCTTCAAGAACCTAGGGTCTCCTCCCTGCCACAATGGGGCAATTTCAGTTTCTAGAAAACCCAATGCCAGAAAACCATTCCCAACCCTTCTAAAAGAGTAAAACCCAGGGGCAGCTGGGTAGTTCAGTGGATTGAGAGTCAAGCCTAGAGATAGGAAGTCCAAGGTTCAAATTTGACCTCAAACACTTCCCAACTGTGTGTGCCCTGGGCAAGTCACTTAACCCCCATTGCTTAGCCCTTACCACTCTTCTGCCTGGGAACCAATACACAGTATTGATTCTAAGATGGAAGGTAAGGGTTTAAAAAAATAAACAAACAAACAAACAAATAAATACATGGATAGATAAATAATTAATTAATATGTAAACAAATAATAAACAAACAAATAAATAAGTAAATGAATGAATGAATAAACAAATAAATGAATGAATGAATGAATGAATGCATGAATGAATGAATGAATGAATGCGTGAATAAATAAATAAATAAATAAATAAAAGAGGAAGATCCATTTGGGCAAGAGGAGATGGCCACAGATTACCAAGTACCATTTGCCTCTAGTAGCAGAGAGTAAACTTTGGGTTGCCTTTAGAGCAGTAGCTAAGACAATGACTCATCCAGAGAGATGGTGCTTTGGACATGAACTTGGTGGGACCAATGCTATATATTAATGAATCTAAGATTCTATCCTCACCTCCCCCTCCAAGAACAAGGTGGAATAGGGGAGAAAAATGTGCGTTATCCTTGCTATATCCTCAAAGAAAATACAATATTATGTAGCTACATAGTAAAACTGGTTACAGGCTCTAGAGCCCAGATTCTAGAATCTGGGGATACTATAATGCCCTCCTGATCTTTCAGACTCACAGAGTTTCCAATCTCCCTTACATCCAAGGGAAAAGTACAAATGTGGAATAGAAGGACTGGTGCTATTTTGTAGGACTATATGACCCCAGAGGAGAGAAGGCTACCTCTTCCTATCCCCAGGCTCTCCCCAACAGTGTCAGCCTTCCCTGGACTCCAGAATGGGGATTAGAGGCTGATAAGCATTCTAGAATACCTCCACAGGCAATCAAAGAGCCTCTGCTTCTCCAACACAGCTCGTAACAGAATGTCCACACATACTTTATGGTTTCTCCAAGGCACTTCCATTTCCCGTCATTGAAAATCTCCTAGAAGTAAACTCTCTAGCCTCCCCCACACAGAGAGATGGCATCTGAGGCAATCATATGTGCCAGATTCCCATGTACCAAAGCAAAGGCAACAGTAACCAAGAAAGGAATATTCCCTACTCCTGGTCATGGTCCTAAAAGGGACACTTTGCTCCCCATTATTGTCATCTAACCCTACACACACACACACACACACACACACACACACACACACACACACAGTTTTTTCCTTACATTTATCCTGACCTGCTTTATGCCCTACAAACCCGTGCTCCGTGATTCCTTCTGGGATGATTAGAAATAAGTTAATTTTTCTCTAAGTAAAGCCTGGTCTTTGCTAAGTAAATATTGGTCCTAGCTCTCAACATGCCCCTCATTTTACCTCTCCTAAAGCCATGGACAGGTTTGGACTCCGGCCACCAGTCCGGCATCAAGCAGGCTGGTCAGATTCCCAGGATTCCAAGGAACTTGGCCACTTTCCAGAGGCAGCAGATTACAGCTGCCCATTCCTGGGTTCTAGAAAATCAGAACTCCAGGTTCAGCCACAGGCCACCTGGCAGATGCCCAGTTGTCCCTTGAGGCATCCTGACCCCCGAATAAGGGTCAATGTCGCTAAAAGACCTGTGCCTGGTTAGTAGAAGTTGGGGTTATAAAAGATGTATGGATTCTTACACCTAGCTGGCTCCCAGGATTGCCAAAATCTTATCAGAGCCCTGCAATCATCTTGATTTGTTTGCAGTCAGAACAGGCTCCAGCAGTCCCAAACCAATGTAAAGCTGCCTATGACAATATTTCCTGTTCTTAATATGCTGTGAAATAAGGGGGCATTAGCGAAGGATCAGTTCCTTCTAGACACATGATTTTCCATAAACACAAACTGTCTCCTTCAGTTCCACAGCAGAGAGGGCTCCTCACAAATCAAAGCTACAAGTGAGATCCATCTTGCCTCCTCTGCTCTTCCCGTCTGTCCTAAACGTACAGTCACCTTGAATCATTATTCCATTATTCCAGACAATAGAATTCTATTAAGTTCCGCCCTGCTGACTCTGAGTCAGAATGGTGATAGCCAAGACAAATTCTCAGTTCTCTCTGTTGCATGCAATAAACCACAGATGCAGGTGTGGCCCCAACCAGGTGAGTGGTATAAAGACTTGGGGGTCTAGACACCCTCCCAAACCCCGACCAGTCGGGAAGAGGTCCATTCTGGCTCTCTTCAATCTCTGAGTCTGAAACAGATAAGTAATGGGGGCTGCCTGTCAATGAAGGCAAAATATTCATCTTTCCTCCATCCTGAAAGGAAAGCCTGGGGACTGGCTCTCAGAAGAAGAATTCTTGCAAAGGGGGGAAGAGAAGCCGAAGAATATATATCTGTGCATATCTATAAATACAGTTGTATCTCCCCATATCCATCGTGCACATGTGGCGGATTATATCACCCCCGGGGCTTTTTAAGAGGTGATTTTTCACTTTCACAGAAGTTTAAAACAAGATGCTTTCTGTACCCAATAAGTTACCAGCCTTTGAGAGCTATAAGAGAAATTCTGCATGGACAATCTTTTTGTAGAACACAAAGAAGGCACAAAAGAACACAGGCAAACAATAATTTTCATAATTGTCTCTTCCATGGAGCACCCAATAAATCTAACCTCTGCTTTTTCTTCCTCCTTAACCAAAGTCTACATAAACAATAACTGTTGACAGTCAACATAAATGTAATCTACCTTACCTGGGCTCTATTCTGTATATTGTTCCCAGCAAAAGACCAAATCTAGCTAACATCACTGGTACAGGAAAAATAATTAGCGAAGCCATGCATTTTGTCCCTCTGTAACAACTGAAATTAAATCATTAAGTTAAATCATTAATCATTTAATTAAATCATTCATGGGTTCTCTGTTTCTTCCAGTTCCCTCATTTCTTTCCAAGGGCACTTATCATACCGGGCAATAAGGGAAAGAAGTGGACAGGGAGAAGAATATTCAGAGCTCAGTCACTTGGAGATCACAGCTACTCTGAGCCTTGGAGCAAAAACCTGAGGACTCACTGGGGCTAAACAATCCAATTCAGAGTGCCTGCTAGGGCCAAAGTAAGAGGCAGCTAAGCCTAGCCAATAGGGAGCCACCTTAGAGGCAGGGAGATCTGACTTCAAGTTCTGCCTCTATGTGACCTTGGGCAAGTCACTAAACTCTTAGTACCTTAAATAACTCTAAGTTTGTATTATAGATAAGTTGGTAGCTTTCATCAGTGATAAATTCTTCTATATTGGGAGCAACTTAAACCAATGAAATCTCAGGTGATATATATATATATATACATATATATATATACACATATGTATGTGACATATCAAATATATAGTATAAATATATACAAATATATATTATGCTATATATAGAACATACACACACACACACATATATATATATAAGATGGACCTGGAGAATTAAAAATGAAAAATGAAATGATTCCTTTTCTCCAGGAGATTAAAGTATAATGAGAAAGTTATGATGGGGGCAGCTGGGCTGGGTGACTCGGGATTGAAAGCCAGACCTAGAAATGGGAGGTCTTGGGTTCAAATTTGACCTCAGACACTTCCTAGTTTTGTGGCCCTGAGTCACTTAGCCCCCCTCCACCCCTCCACCCCCATCCCCCCGTTATCTAGCCCTTATTACTCTTCTGCCTTAGAACCAACACATAGTATTGATTCTAAGAGGGAAGGTAAGGGTTTAAAAAATGAAATGAAATGAAATAAAATAAATGAGAGTTATGATATCAGGTAGAATGCAATAAGGCAAAGGAAGAAGGAAGAAGGATTTAGATGGCACCTACAATGTGCCAGGTGCAGTGCCAAGCACTTTTTTACAAATTTTTGATCTTTAAAACAATCCTGCAAGGTAGATGCTGTTTATTATCCCCATTTTGCAGTTTAGAAAACAGGGGCAAACAGGGTTAAGGGATTTGTCCAGTATCAGACAGCTAGTAAATATCTAAGGTCAAATTTGAACTCAGGTGTCCCTGACTCTACACCCAGCACTCTATTCACTATTCCAACAGCTCTGTAGAACCAGGCAAAGGGCTCTGAGAAATTCAACCCAGGAGAGATCACTTGTCCATGGGACAATCAGAGAATATTTCCTGGAAGCAATGGAACCTGAACTGAGTTCTGAAAGAAAGGGAGAACATCAAGATGAGGATGAGGAAGTATATTCCAAAAACAGAGGATGGGAAAGGAGAGGTGAGCTACAGGTCATATCGATACCCTGATTTGGTAGTACGAGTCCTTCATTAAACACAGAGAATGCAAACTCCTCCATAGAAACCCACCAGTTTTTGAAAGATAACGCCTTGTTAGATACTTCTCGAATAAAAATACACAGGAGAACTCCCAAATAAAAACAGAGGTCACTTCAGCAAGCCCAAGATTCCATTATTCCTTATCATGATACCAAAAAACCTGGTACTAGTAAGCCCCTTTCACCCAAGCCAGTGGAATGTTGCAATGAAAACATTGTTATCAACATCTCAAGGCCAAAGGACCTAAGCAAATTTTCTCCCAGTGTTTGTTGTCCAGCTTTGATGTATGACTCCTGTCAGCCAGCCCCGCCATATGTCTAGATAATCCCGCCGGCTTGTTCTCAACCTGCAGGTTGACCTGGTCAGCTGGTGCCTCTTTGCTGAGGGAAAGAATATGGTAAGTTAATAATGTTAGCTTGTTACATCTTCCTCTTTTATCTACCTCCACCCATTGGGATAGGTCTGTCCTCTACCGTCTTCTCCTAGGTATCAAAAGCCCAGCTAGAGGGGGAGAGGAGCTAACTCGGTACTCAGTGCCCTCTTCAAGAAATCTAATTATCAATGGTCGCTGGAGACATTTTCCTTTAAGTGTGTTAGGAAGTGACCTAAATATGTGGCTCTCCTCACATAGCTAGAGCCTTCACTACAGCCTACATTTTCAAAACTGAGAGAAAGAGAAAAAGAGAGACAGAGAGAAAGTGAGAGAGAGAGAGAGAGAGAGAGAGAGAGAGAGAGAGAGAGAGAATTTCTCTTCCTCCTCTGCTCTTAGTTGTCAATTATTTAGAACTAGGAGGGACCTTGGAAGCTACCTACCTCATATTTCAAATGAGGAAACTTAGAGACAGAGAAAGACTAAGTGACTTACCCAAGTGTTTGAAGTAGGATTTGAACCCCAAGTCTCCCTGACTCCAAGTCCTCTGCCCACTCCATTATAATCTACTGCCCTTCTTCCCAGGTAGTTTGAAATTTTTGAAAATATGTGCCCAGGCATATTGGAAGATAGATACAATTAGAGAATGCCCCCTATACTCACCCTCTTCTCACCCCAACCTACATTGCTGTTGTTAAGTTGGGTTTTTTTAGTCATGCTCTTCCTGCTGCCATTTGATGTTTTCTTAGCAAAGATCCTATATGGTTCACCATTCCTTTTCCTGTTCATTTTACAGATGAAGAAACTGAGGCAAATAGTCAAATGACTTGCCAAGAGTCACAGAGCTGCCTCCCAAAATAAAATACACAGTATTAAAAAGGAAATCAATTAGGATGAAATAAAAATGTGTTGTTCTACCAATATAAGTTCATGAATCCTCTGAAAAATAGCCATAGTCCATTGACCCCAGTTCTAATAATTCCTAAATTAGGGGTTCAGTTCTTATTCTTCCCTTACCTTGGGCAAGATGTGAAAATGGAAATCCCTTGTATGTGAAAATTGTGCCACATCCTCCTCCATGTTACTATCTATTGGAAGCTCTGAAGTTTGAGTAGCAAATGAAGCATTACATAAATGGTACTACCAAAGAGGTCAAAGACATAGGGAAGGAAATAGGAAAAGGGGGGAAAAAGTTTAAAACAACTGGAATCTCTGATAAGAGATCAGTAAAAGCTGACCCAAGTTCCAGTTTGATGAACAAGAGAGGCTGCCTAGCTGTTAGATGATACTCTGCCATCTTTGACTTCTTAGCTAGGTTTATTGTTATTGTTACTCAGTCATGCTTGACTCTTTACATCCTTGTTTGGGGTTTTCTTGGCAAGGATACTGAGTGGTTTCTCTCTCTAGGTCATTTTACATATGATACAACTGAGGCAAACAGGTTGAATGACTTGCCCAGGGTCACACAGCTAGTAAGTATCTGAGGATTGATTTGAACTCCAGCAGATGAGTCTTTCTGACTCTAGTCCTGGCACTCTATGAACCATGGCACCACCTCGCTGCCCCAGTATACCCAACTGTTATGGGCAGAGAGGAGGTAGGAAAAGGGTGGTCAAGGGAAGACTTGGAAGAACCCTGTGATGTAATTGAGACAATGGCATAGTAAGACACTTTGTCACCTCTCTGTTCAGAAAAGCAGAATGTACAACACTATGAAATTTGCACAGAAGAGTGATGGGAAGCTGGGCTTATCATCGGAAAGACCTAGATTTGAAGCCCACCTTGGATATTTTTTAGCTTGGGTCCCCTTGGGTAAATTGCTTAACTTCCTTGCTCTTGGTTTCCTAGAAAACGAGAGGGTTAGATCTGGCAATCAATTGTGTCTCTTCCAACTCTAAAACTATGATCCTGGGTTTTGCTGAGCTGATGTAGGGAGCCAAGCTTCTTCAGATGCCTGGTTAAAGGTCTCTGACTTTATGTCACCCTATAACCCTGACTGGAATATGAGTTCAAAGACCAATACAAACAGCCTCCTCTTCTTTCTTTCTTCCTTTCTCCCTATCCCTACCTTTCCAATTCTTACCCCAAATTGATTGGAAGTTCCTTGGGGGCAGGAATTGTCTTTCTTTTTATTTGTGTCATTCCAGTGCTTAACACAGTACCTAACATTGCATAAGCACTCCATAAATGTTTGTTGCCTTTGTTATCAATAGCTATTTAGGGAGATCTCTTTTAATTATGGATTAATGATATGATTATTATAACAATAAATATGATTATGGATTTCACTGAGAAAGTGTAGGAGGGTTGGCAGTGCTGGATCCAATCAGCAAAACAACATTTGTGACAGCAGAGTGGAAGAATTCTCAATGTGGAGAACATTTCTAGGGAATCCCTTTTCTATTTGGACTCTGTGCAAGACCTCTTCTATTTAATCATCCAGAAAGGGGAAAAATAGATTTATAATAAGGCAACAAACATCAAAACCAGGTATGTTGAATGGAAATGGAAATTACAAAGTGATGAAAAAGGCATGAATAAGATCTCAGAATACAAAGATGTTCAGTTGAAAAGAAATAAAAGTAAGGCAGAAAATGGAAATATATAAAATTCATACTTTAAGAAATTGAGTATGTCATCTAGCCCTCTCCACCAAAGCCCTACTTCCAATGTCTATAACAAGTAATATTTAGAAATGTCCCCCATTGAATTCCCCAGCTCCTTTTGTCAGTTGCACAACTCTTTCCCTTCCTCCTTGCCCCTCCATACCTCTCTAAATGACTCTGGCTCCAAGTGGATCTTGAAATTCCCACTTTAAAGGGTTCTCTATTTCAGGCTCATCAGCCTTTCTGAGAAGAAAAGCTAGTTTGCAGTCCTCAAAGCTACCGACTTTGGGAAGCAATGGAGGCAAGAGAGGGAACCTCCCTCCTTACTATGCTCTTCCCCCTGCAAGAAATCATAGCAAACAGCAAAGAAATTTAAGTGGGGAACTGGCCAGGAATCAGGAAACTTCTCAAATGATCTAAGCAGTTAGACAACTTAAAGATAGTCTTAAACAAAATAAATTGTGGGACTTCAAGTCAGGAAGATTGGAGTTCGAATTCTGCCACAAACCCTTACAAGCTGTGCAACCCTAGGGAAGTTACTTAACCTCCCTATTTCCCAGTTGCCTCATCTGTAAAGGGGGCTAATAACAGCACCCACCTCACAGGGTTCCTTTTTATAATTTAAAATTAAAAAACAAAAAAATTAAAAACTTTTATATTTAACATACTTTTCTTCATATTTACATCATCAATCCCATTTACAAGTGTCTTAGCCCCTCCCCAACTTCTCTGCATCACAGAAGGCATTGTCCAGGAGACCAAAATTCTCATACAAATTAAGTCTTGCACCTTTTGATTCGAAATCTGGAGATAACATTCACATTTTCTTCTTCTGTTATTAATTCTACAGCTGTGTATAATGTTCTCTTGGTTCTACTCATTTCACTATTTATTATCCTGTGTATTAGTTCTTTCCAATTTTTTAAAAACTTATCCCACTCATCACTTCTTATGATGCAGTAGTATTTCATCAGAATCATATACCACAATGTGTCTAGCCATTTCCCAATTGACGAGCCCCTCAATTTCTAATTTTTTGCCACCACAAGAGAGATGCTATAAATATTTTGAAATATATGGTTTCTTTTCCTTTTTGCCTTATCTCCTTGGGGAACAGACCCAGTGATGCTCTTGTTTCTAAGGGCATAAAAAAGTTTTATTGCTCTCTATGTGTAATTTCAAATTGCTTTCCAAAATGGTTGGATCAACTCACAGTTCCACCAACAATGTATTAGTAACCATTTTTCCACATCCCCTCCAACATGTCATATTACCCTTTTGTCATTTTAGTCAATCTTATGGGTGTGAGATGATATCTCAGAATTGTTTTGGTTTGTATTTCTCCAATCAGTAGTGATTTAGAGCATTTTTTCATGTACCTATATATGGCTTTGATTTCTTTATCTGAAAATTGTCTGTTCATATCTTTTGCCTATTTATCAAATGGGAGATGGCTCTTATTCTCATAAATTTGACAAATTTCCCTCCATATTTTAAATGAGACCTCTATTTGAGAGGCTATCTAAATTTTTCCCCAAATGTTCTGCTTTCCCTCTAATCTTGGCAATATTTGTTTTATTTGTACAAAAACTTTTCAGTTTAATGTACTCAAAATTGTCCATTTTACATTTCACAATGCTCTCCATCTCTTGCTGACTCATAAATTCCTCTGCTATCTATAAATATGGCAAATAATATGTTCCCTGTTCTAATTTTCTTATGGTTATATCTAAGTCATGTATCCATTTTGATCTTATCTAAGAGAATGGTGTAAGATATTGGTCTATACCTAGTTTCTGCCAAACTACTTTCTAGTTGTCACATCAATTTTTTACCAAATAATGGTTTCTTATCCCCAAAACCTGAATCAATGCTTTAGTCAAATACAAGATTACTATAATCTTTTATTGCTGTTTGTTGTATGCCTGTTCTGTTCTATTAATCTACCTTTCTCTTTCTTAGACAGTAGCCTTACAGGGATCTTACAAGAATTAAATGAACTAACAAACCTTAAAGTACTGCGTGGAAGCTATTATTATTATTATTATTATTATTATTATTATTCACAAGATCATAACCATACTACAATGGTTTACTTTAATAATCAACTCAAAAACTACCTTCCAGGCTTTCCTCTTCCTACTAGTGCCTTTCCACCTTCTACCTACTCTGTCTATTATGTCCAGCTTTGTCAGTGCTCTCTCCTCCATTAGAATATAAGCTCCATAAAGATAGGAACTTTTTTCCTCATATCCCTACTACTTAACATAGCACCTGTCATGGAGAGGTATTTAATAAATGTTTGTTGATTAAAATTAGAGGATCTGGGTTTGAACCTCACTTGGGTTTGCCACCTGAATAAATCACAATTTCCCCAGTAAAAAGGAGTTTAGACTATTTGGTCTCTTCTAGATCTAGAATATGATCCTATAATCCATGAATAGGTTTGGATCTGATGGAATATGCAACATCTTTTGCATATAAGAATCAGAGTTCCCCTGCCCAAGTCAGAAAGCAAAAGTAGCCCTGGGACCCAGCAACACTAAGTAAGTTAGTTAGTCAATCAGCATTTATTAAGGGTTGGGTTTTTGTTGCTTTTTAAAAATCCTTACCTTCTCTCTTAGGATTTATTCTAAGGCAGAAGAGTGGTAAGAGCTAGGCAATTGTGTTAAGTGGCTTGCTCAAGGTCACACAGTTGGGAAGTGTCTGAAGCCATATTTGAACCCAGGATCATCTCTAGACCTGGCTCTCTAGCCAATGAGTCATCTAGCTGCCCCTAAGGTTGTTTTGATTCTCATTCCTATTATTACTAGTTATTTGAAACATTCATTCATGTGGTTGTTAATCATTTGATTTCTTCTTTTGAGAACTGTTTCTCCATAACCTTTGACTACCTCATAGATTTTTGTGAGGACCAAATGAAATAATGTTTTTAATTGTGGTAATTGAATGATCCACACTGATTCCATCTTGTGATTCAGTTCTGGAGCTAGCTTAGTTCCTTTTCTATTTAATTATGGATCTAGTCCAGTTTCTATCTAATGAGAAAACTTTATTCAATTATGGGAATTGTGGGAAAAAATAGATTGTATTGTTTGAACCGAACCCTGGATGGCTGGAAAGTTGGATCACCTCTAGAGAACTTTAATGAAGGACCTAGGTTATGCTGACCAGAGATTCGGTCACATTCAAAAATTAATGCAAGGAATTTTCTCACAATTGCACATCTCAAGCAACCCCTGTCTCTCATTCGAAAAATAGTCTTGCAATGGTCAATCAGTTATTGTTTCTTTGGGTTGAATACAGACACTTAGGGAGAAGTAAGGTAACTCTTTCTAATTTCAGGGAATTGAACCTTCTCTCTCTCTCTCTCTCTCTCTCTCTCTCTCTCTCTCTCTCTCTCTCTCTCTCTCTCTCTCTCTCTCTCTCTCTCTCTCTCTCTCCCCTCCCAACTCTTGAAACTCACTCATTCCCCTTCCAATTTGTGAAACCTCTAAACTTTCCTGCAATTAGAAATCAGATGACCTAATCTTGTATCCTGGTTGATATCCTGTTAATTGTTTTCTTTTAAGGCATCAAAATCTGCCTCCCACAGTGTTTGATGTCCAGTGTCCAGCTCAGGAGGCCTGGTCCCAATATGATAGACATGCATTGCTTAAACAATCAATGTTCTTGGAAGCCTGGACCTTTGTTTCTTCAGTTATTTCAGATTTTACCTGCTACATTAGGAGCACTGGGGAGGTTCCTGAGGTCAAAACTATTTTCTTAATATTACTAAAATATTTACTTTCTAATACAGTAAGGATCAATGATTCACATTAACAAACTGGAGGGGCCTCAATAGTTTTTAAGAAAGTAAAAAGGATCCCAAGTCCAAAAAGTGAAAACTACTGGCCCATGTCATCTGGGTCCAATTGCCTTTCCAGTCTTGTCTCATACTGCTCCCTTTTCAAATCCTTCCTAAACAAAGGAAAGGACTTTGCCATATTATTGAATGGCTCATTCATTCAGCCAACATTTAAGTACCATTCTACGTAGAATGATGTCCTATTCCCACATCAGAGAAAGAAGAATATTGAGCTACTATTGCTATTCCTGCCCTCTCCTCCATATTTTCTATGTTCCAAACCAATTAGGCTATTTAGGTGGTACAATGGATAGAGCACTAGACCTGGAGTCAGGAAGACTTGAGTTCAAATCTTGCTTCAGACATTTATTAGCTGTAACCCTGGCCAAGTCACTTAATTTCCTCCTGCCTCAGTTTCCTCAATTGTAAAATTAAGATCTTGCTAGCACCTACCTCATAGGATTATTGTGAGGATCAAGTGAGACAATATTTTTAGAACATATAATAGAAGCTCAATAAATGCTTGTCTCCTTCCTTCCCATATTCACCACCCCTTGTTCTCCTCTCTGGTCTCCTTTTTTTGTTCATACTGTCCCTCATGCCTAGAATGGGCTTCAATACCTTCACCACTTTTCCTCATTCCACTCTGTGCTAACACCTTCCCTGTGCAATCTGTAGCTTGTTTGCCCTTGGTTGTTTGTAGGTTGGATTGGGAGTTCCTTGAGGACAGGGGTCTGTCTTTTGCCATTCTTTGTAGTCCTAGCCCTTAGCACTGAGCTTGGTGATTAATAAATGTTTGCTGAATATTGATGAACAATATCTAGGTTGAGGTCTAGCCCTACATTGTACTCATCCATAGACCTAGCTTAAAACTTTCCTCCTCTGTGAATCCTTCCTCATATAGTGTGGAAGTCTCCATCTTTAAACTTGGTCTCTTTTTCCTCACCTGGAGGAATCCCAAGCAAGACAGCATTATAGGGTGCAGCTAGATAGTTCAGGGGATTGAAATCCAAGTCTAGAGACAGAAGGTCCTGGGTTCAAATCTTGCCTCAGATTTTCCTAGCTGTGCAATTCTGGGAAAGTCCCTTAATCCCCATTGCCTAGCCCTTACCAATCTTCTGCTTCAGAATCAATACACAGTATTGATTCGAATATAGAAGGAAAGGATGTTTTAAAAAAAGATAACATATAGAACCTCTCCTTTCCCCAGGGATCTCTGTGTCTTTTGATTTCATAACATATCTATACTATTGGACAATTTGTCCTGCACAATATCTGATCATTTTTCATTTAGAATGAATCATAGATTCATAGTACTAAGGCTAGAAGGGACCTCAGAAACTATAAAGTTTACCCTCTTCACTTTACAGATAAGGAAACTGAGGCCCAAAGAAGTGAAGTAACTTGACGAGGCAACATGGTATAATCATTAGTTGACAGAGCCTAGAGCATGGAGCCAAGATCTTAGTATCGATTCTAAGTCAGAAGGTAAGGGGTTAAAACAAAAAGTTAGATGAGATGTCCACTTAGATCACTCCTTCCTTTAGATCCATAATATGATGGCTTTATGACGATAGCAGTGCCCTCCCCTCCGAGATTCTGATTCTCTGGTGTTTTTGTTGTATATGAAAGGACTCTGAAGAAGATAGCCATCTCTTCAACCCACAAATTGGGAAAATATTACCTGAATCTGTAATAGATAAATTAGGGGTAGGGCAAGGGTAGTCATGCCATATTTTTGGACAGCTGCTCATTAGAGTTACTCTCTAAAGGATTCAGGGCAAGCCCTTTGCCATCACTAGAAGTGGGGTAGAAATCATCCCCAGTTTGGGGGAATATTAGTTAAATTGTATGACCCTGAGCAAGTCATTTCATCCCTTTCAATCTCAATTTCCCATCCATAAAATGGGGATTATAATAGCCCTACCCCACAGCATTGTTTAGATAATATGTGTGTATAGAGATAATACACACATACACATGTATATTATCATAATATATTTTATACATATGCACATATATAAATGACATATATAGACACACACGTACATGTATATGTTTATGTTGTTATTCAGTTGTTCAGTTGTTTTTGACTCTTCATGACTCCATGGACGTACCGTGGATTTTCTTGGCAAAGATGCTGGAATGGTTTGCCATTTTCTTCTCCATTGGATTCAGGGAAACAGAAATTAACTTGCCCAGCTAGGAAGTGGCTGAAGCCAGATTTGAATTCAGGTTTCCTTGACTCCTGTCTCAGCACTCTATCCATGGAACCACCTATCTGCCCTCTCATAGGGATGCAAATACGAAAGGTCTCTATAAAAGTTCTCCATGATTATAGCTTATAGAGAACCATAGCATCATCACAGACTTAGACCTAGAAAAGGGGTATGTGGGAGCTAGTTCTGACCATTGTTCAATTTTCAGTGTGAGCATTTACAGTTCTGAAATCAGCAAAACACTACAAATCACAGCTCTATTGATTGTTTTGGCACTTTTCTCAACTTAAGAACAAGATGGAGAAAATGTTGCAAATGCTGATTAAACTTAAAAGAGTATCCTGCATTTTTCCACCTGGAGAGCCAGTTTTTAAACTTTTATGAGCCCATTCCTGGCCAAAAGGGATCTTAGAGACCATCTAGTACTTGTTACTTTATTTTTTATTTTATAAACCTTTACCTTTAGTCTTAGAATCAATACTATGGCTTGGCTCTAAGGCAGAAGTGTGGTAAGGGCTAGACAAGGTGGAGTTAAGTGACTTGCCCAGGGTCACACAGCTAGTAAGTGTCTGAGGCTATCTAGTACATTTTAGAGACAAAGAATCCCTAGAATAGGTTAGTGCTAGTTAGAGTAAGATAGTTGAGTGTAGGTTGTTTGTTATTTTGGGTAGATTTCTTAGTTTAGGTAACTGGTAAGTATTTTAGATTGTGCACAAATTCAAAAATAGTGTTTCCAGCACGATTTTTTGATCTGTGCAAAAGGGGGGAATGTGATAAAGGATGAAAGGTTTGCAAAAAACTATTGCAAAAACTGAGAGATGCAAACCTTAGAGAATGATTGACAGGAGCATATGGTCACGGGTCACATGTAATCCTGAGGGATCTGGGAGAAGATTCTATATGCCCAACTGTCTTCTCTCCTGAAGCATTTGAGATTAAGACTGGAAGAGGATTTTCTCCTGTGACCAAGAGAGGAAAGAGGTTTTCTGGATCTGTTCTCCTGGCAGTATCAGTAAGAAGATCGCTGGACCTACTTGAACATCTACCAACTTGAGATCCTGGTCCTATTTGATTGGACTCTTGGTGTGAGACTTGGATATTGGGAAGTTTAGTAATATAGTTTAGTTAGTTATGGATATTAACTTTTAAATTGAGTTTATTTGTAAGCCCTTATTCCTTCCTATCCTTCCTAAACAATAAATCAGAATTTATTTATGTTTCCCTCTTTTTCTTTCCTCACCCCAAATCTTACCATAACAAATCCAAAAATCACTAAGTGACCCGCCTAGAGTTGTATGCTCATATTGATATCTGTAACCAAATATCAGATTATACTTAAGGTAATGACACTCAGCTTTCATAACCTAAGACTAAATAGAATCTGAATTTACAAATTTGCTAACAGCTCTTCCGAGCCAGTGTTTACAATAAGATCAATAGTATTATCACCATTTTACAGATGAGGTAACTGAGGTCTAGACAAGTGCCCATATGCCTGCTGAATGATAGAGTTGAGATTCCAACCTGTATCTTGTGATGCAAGCTCAGTCTGTTCCACTACATTACACTACTCTCCCAGCCACAAAGTGATTTTCAAGCAGATCACAAAGTATTTGGCTGAATTATTTCCTTCTACAAGCATTCAATGATTTTTTTTGGCATCCAGAAATTATGAAATAGAAATAAGAAGTTTTAATCAATATTAGTGGTTCTCTGCAGTCCTACAGATTGCGCTGTAATATCATCAATTATGTATGGCTCCCAGGGGAGAGCATGTTTCAGGGGAGTGGAAATTGAATACCAAGGCTTTCCTCCTCATTCTCAGTCCCAGCCTGTCCAAGTCTTTAGCTTTCCCAGCATTGCTTGCTCTTTCCATTCCTTTCCCTCTCTACCATGCCCTAGCAACACAAAATGAGTCAGGGGTTTCCCTCCAGTTCCCAGGAAATGAGCGTTCCTATTTTAAAAGCGAGGCTGCCCTAAAATAACAACACACTTCCTCCAGGACTATCCATACTGTACGAGATCGCATTGGGAGGAGGACTTACAAATTGAGCTCTTCTTCCCTTTTTAAATTGCTTGCCAGGTGAGCCGCTAGACATATTCATGATTCAGACTCCTAGCAACATGTGAAAGGGAAGCTAGACAATTACCAGATTGGTCCCCATGTAGGCTACATCCCTTCAAGGAGAAGAAAAAGACTTCCCAGGTATATAGATATATATTGTAACAGAACACCAACTAGAAGCCTCTTTCTATTTGCATAACAATCCAGACCGAGAGGGAACGGACTGGGCAAAGGGAAGGCTACGTACTTCCCCATTCCAAATGGATTCCCACTCCATTATTCAGAAACTCATAGACCTGGGTTCAGATGACACCTAAATGTTGATCACTTCAGCAATGGTCAAATGAAAAAGGGGCTGTAAAAAGTGCTGACCACAGTGCCAACCATAGTAGGCGTTACAGAAATGCTTCCCTTTCCTTTCTCAACATCTCCAAAATAAAGGGATTAACTAAATGGGAGGCAGCTGAGAAGATAGAGCTCCAAGTCTGGGATACTGAGTTCAAATCCAGCCTCATACAGTAGCTGTGGGACTCTGGACAAGTCACTTACCCTGTCAGTTTCTCCATATATAATGATCTGGAGAAGGAAATGGCAAACCATTCCAGTATCCTTGTCAAGAAAACTCTAAATTGGGTCATGACAACTGAACACAACAACAAAATAGATGACCTCTGAGGTCCCTTCCAGTCAATAAGAGGCCACTGGTAAATGTTTAACCCTCTAGATGGGGGGGAAGAGGAGAGGATGTATGCAGAACACATTTTTTTAGTTTAAATTTATTGTCTGCATTTTCTTTGCCATTTTCTTAAGGCTAAACAATTGACAAAAGAAATCAGCCAAATCCCAATTAGTCCTGTTTGCAGATTTCTGAGACATAAATGCTCACACTGAATTTAACAACTGACTCTAGGGAACTGGTTCAAGTTGGCTCCAGCATTCACCTGCTTGCAAGTCTAGATCTGTGAACCTCCTACCTGCAAGTTTCTCTTGGAGAAAAATTAGTTATACAATATGGAAATGTTTTACATGATAATACATATATAACCCAGATCGAATGGCTTGCCAGCTCCAGGAGGGAGGAGCGAAGGAGGGAGGGAGACAATTTGGATCTTATTACTTCAGAAAACTCAAGTGAAATTTTGTTATTACACGTAATTGGTAAATAAATACTATTTCATTGCATTTTTTAGAAATGAGTTTTAATGGAAGCTACTTGCAATGCTAACTCCGTCCTGTAGGTGGCAGGCCGAGTGTAGCTAAATACAGCAACAAAGTAGCCCGGACGTGCCAGGCACTGTTCCCACGCTCAGAACCAGACACCGAAGAAAATGCAGAATTCATTATAGGAAGAAAAAAGGAACGGAGAAGGACTGAACAAGGTAGGTAGGCAAAATTTAAAGGAGTCAGAGATAGCATTGAGGCGAAGGGAGAGAGAGAAAGAGAGAATGAACAAAGGGCGAGATGCTTGGGCACACCTGGGAATGGCAGGCTGGGCTTCTGGGCTGTACCAGACCCTCATTTTTGTCACAACCAAAAAAACATTTAATTTGGGTCTTATTCTTAAATTGTGTGTGTGTGTGTGTGTGTACCTTCTGTCTGAGAATCGATTGATTCCAAGGCAGAAGAGTGATAAGGAAGGTTAAGTGACTTGCCCAGGGTCACGGGAGGTAGGAAGTATCTAAGGGGCAGATTTGAATCCAGGACCTCCAATCTCTGGACCTGGCTCTATCCACTGAACCACCTGGTTACCCCTATAAAATTTATATTTTTAAGTAAAGCTTAGTTGTTAACTTTTTAAAATTGCTTAGTCAGATTTTGATTTCTTTAATTTATTTGATAACTAAAAATAATGTTCTTTATGAATATGTAGTGTTTTCCTTAAAAAAAAAAATTCCATGAGTGAACATTCTTCCTAATGAAAAATGTCACACCTATGATTGGACCCTTGGAATGTCAGAGCTGAAAGGAGAAATTCCATGTCATAGAAATAAAAAAAAGAAACACAAAGTGATTTACTTCATTCAATGCCATTCAAACACTTATTTAGCATATATTAATGCTACATATATTACATATTATGTATTTGAATGCTACATGTAATCTGATACTATTTCTACATATATTAAAATGCTATATGTGATATATCATGTATATTATGATGCAGCCTTATAATCATATATTAATGTTACATATATTATAATGTTATATATAATATAATTATGCTATATATTATAATGCTACACATAATTATATAATTTACATATAATATACTGATGCTATATATACAGTGCATATTATAATGCTGCCATATTTGTTAAATGGTTCTCATTTTTAATCTAGTTCAGGCTATAGTTAGGAGTGTGATGGGGTTCCATGGAACCCAAAACCAGAGTTTGACACCTCTGAAGGATTTGAAGTAAATAGCTACCACTTAACTTACTACCCAGATGATTTTAAGCAAACCATATGGTCTCTATGAGCCTCAGTTTTCTCAACTGTAAAATAGGGATAGCAATATTTGCATTTTCTCCCTTAACAAGATTGTTATGGAACATTAAATAATGTCATTTACATATGACAGTTTATAAGTTGCAAAGCCCTATATAAGTGTGAGTTATTACTGTTATTTTAAAAAGAGAAGGAGAAGAGGATAGGAATTCTATAAGTACCCAACCTAAGGGATAAAAGAGGACTATACATTTTAGAAACAGATACAAGGTCAGGAAAAAAAGAGTGAATTAGACAGGAATGGGGGCAGGGAAGGAATGGCAATTTGGAAAGAATAATATGACTTTCTTTGAAAACAATCTTTAAGGCTGTATTTTATTCTATGGAGTCAAATGCTTTTTTAAAAAATGAATAATGGACAAACTATAGTTCTCTACATTTTAAAATTGATTGTGATTGCTGAGATATAATCTGCTACAGGAATATGTTATTCAAAAATCTGTAAACCTTGGTGTTATCATCAATATTTTTCATGCATAAATGGACTTTTCTCCAATCCAATGCAAACAACACTTTATTAAGTACCTACAATATGCCAGGCACTGTGCTAAGTGCAGGGAATATGATTATTAAAAAGATAGTCCCTCACTAATGTATTTCTGGTGGAATTGTGAATTGACCCAACCATTCTGTAAGGTAATTAAGAACTATGGCCAAAGGGCACTAAAAGACTGTCTGCCCTTTGATCCAGCCATAACGCTGCTGGGTTTGTACCACAAAGAGATAATAAGGAAAAAGATATGTACAAGAATATTCATAGCTGCGCTCTTTGTGGTGGCAAAAAATTAGAAAATTAGAGGATGCCCTTCAATTGGGGAATGGTTGAACAAATTGTGGTATATGTTGGTGATGGAATACTATTTTGCTAAAAGGAATAATAAAGTGGAGGAATTCCATAGAGACTGGAACAACCTCCAGGAATTGATGCAGAGTGAGAGGAGCAGAACCAGGAAAACATTGTACACAGAGACTGATACACTGTGGTACAATCGAAAGTAAAGGACTTCTCTAGTAGTAGCAATGCAATGATCCTGAACAACTTGGAGCCATCTATGAGAAAAAAAAACATCCACATTCAGAGGAAAAACTGTGGGAGTAGAAACACAGAAGAAAAACAACTGCTTGATTACATGGGTCGAGGGAGATAAGATTGGGGATATAGACTCTAAATGATCATCCTAGTGCAAACATCAACAATATGGAAATAGGTTCTGATCAAGGACACATGTAATACCCAGTGGAATTGCGTGTGGGCTATGGGAAGGGTGGGGGATGGGAGGGGAGGAAATAATATGATTCTTGTAACCAAGGAATAATGTTCTAAATTGACTAAAGAAAAAGAAAGAACTGTGGGAGTAAAAACACAGAAGAAAAACATATGATTGATCACATGGTTCATGGGAGTATGATTAGGGATGCTGATTCTAAATGATCACTCTAGTACAAATAATAATATGGAAATAGACTTTGAACAATGATACATGTAAAACCCAATGGAACTGCTCATTGGCTATGGGAGGTGGGAGGGAAAGAATTTGAATCATTAACCATGGAAAAATATTCTATTTAAAAATAAAGAAATTATTAAAAAAAAAAAAAGATAACCCCTGCCCTCAGCAACCTTGCAATCTAAAGAGGGGAACACAAAAGAAGTCATGAACATGGGTGTGGAAGTGGGGAGGGGGTCTAATGCTGTGGAGTTGAAACTAAGCAGGACAGCAAATGCAGAGTCCAGTTTCTACCCTCTACAAAGGAAGACATTGGGAAGAGTTAGGTACTATGCCCTCCAGTCCTCCACTTGTCTTAACAGCATGGTGGTAAGTTAAGAAGTGATCAATAAGGATCCACAAAAATGTTGTCAATTTTCTCTTATGCCTTTAAAGGGAACAGAAGGAAATTGATGACCATTTCTAGCTTTTTCTTAAGTCCCATTCTTCCCAAAGGGGATGTGACCCAGAATAGACTTGATTATTTCAAAAAATATTCCAAAAAAATGAATTGAATTCTCCTTTTATTCTGAAGGTTCAAAGGGCATTTTGTTCTTTGGAAATGAAACCAGACAGGGAAGCCCATGCAAAGTGGAGTAACAATTTTATAGAAAGTAAATAGATGCACAGGTATTTGCTAACATTTTCTCAATTAGTATTATTTTTTGGAAAGTAACAACTATCATATTTTTCATTCTCTTAGAATTTCCCTTTCTTTGACATGTCTTTAAAATTAATGAGTTCCTTTCAAATTAAATGTTTGGCCAGCTCCTCCAACCACTTGTCAAACTCCTTAAGTACCCTTTTAATTTCCTCATGTCCTAACTTGGGTACTGAGGTGGTGGAAGCCAAATTCCAGCATCACATGTGAGAGAATATATGGCCTCTGAAAGACCAGCAACAATGTTCATGGCATTCATGTATAGTGTATTCTGGCATAGTGTAGAGAGTTTGGGACTTGGAATCAGTAAGAGTTCAAATTTTTGTTCAGATGCTTTCTAGCTTTGTGACCTTTGACAGATCACTAAATCTCAGGCTCAGGCTCATGATGTGTGATATGTGGGAAACGATAGTACTTGACTCATGGGGTTTTGTGAAGATCAAATGATGTAACATTAATAAAGTGCTTTGCAAATCCAAAAGTGCTATATCAATGCTACTATTATTAATTTCATGTACAAATGCTCTACCTTGTTATCTGCACTGGTGGAGAACTTGTTGCATTTGAAATATCATGTAGCCATTAAGTTATTGAGGGAAATCTTGGGATTATTTACTTCTTTTTTAAAAGTTTTGATAGCTTTGGTTTTTTTATATCGCAATCCTTTCCCAATTATGCCACACATAAGTTCTTTCTTGTTAAAAAAAGAAATTGATCAAAATCCATTGACCAAAGGGCTATGTGTGATGGTGTTCTATACCCATACCTCCACCTCTCTATTGGTAATGTGTTTTAGACTTTTTTCCAATCACTTGTACTTGACACATTTGTAGTCCTATTAATTTTCCTCCTTTTTTTTTTTGTTATTCTGTTTACCTATATGTAGTTTTCTCTGGTGCATTGGGAAAATGTTTGTTTTTTTTAAGTTTGAGAAAGTGATATGTTGTTTTATAAGTTAAAAAAGGCTTGTAACTTCTCTTATTGATTGCCTGACTGATTGATTGGTTGATTGATTGATTTGGCCAGCTACAAATGGGGAACCCAGGATATAGAGAAAAATTCCGGGCTAATTACAAGAAAAAAGAGGGCTATTTACAGGGTACAGGAAGCACATGGTGCCTCAGCTTAGTTTTTCCATATGACAGGCATGTAAATTTAACTCAATGGAGGTATGAAGAGTGGGGTAAATGAGTTACAACATTCAACTATTGCTAGAGTTCAGTTTGAGGGCAGCTAGGTGGCACTGTGGATAAACTGTTGGGTCTAGAGTCAGAAAGACCTGAGTTCAAATCTAATCTCAGACATTTACCAGCTGTGTAACCCTGGACAAGTCACTTTGTTAGCTGCCTTTTCCTTGTTAGCTTCCATTTCCTCTTCTGGAAAATGAGTTTGAGAAGGAAATGGTCAACCATTCCACTATTTTTGCTGAGAAACTCCCAAATGGGATCATGAAGAGTTGGACATGTCTAAAATGACTGAAAAACAACAAAAAGAGTTCAGTTCATGATTCACCTCTTCATTTGGTCCTATGAACCTTCAGAAAAACAGGAGAATTCAATTCAATTTTTTTTGGAACTGATTTCAGGGATAATCAAATCTATTCAAGGCCTCATCCCCTTTGGACAAAATGGGACTTAAGAAAAAGATAGAAATGGTCATCAATTTCCTCCTGTTCCATTTAAAGGCATAAGAGAACACTGATGACACTCTTGAGGACCCTCATACCGAAGGAATGATAAAAAGAAGGCCATATTGGGCCCTGGGAAAACTTTGTTTGAATTCTGATGGTTTACATTTCAAGCTGTGTGACCTTGGATAAACAATTTAAACTCTCTAAGCTTCGGTTTGCTCATTGGCAAAATGAGGTAGCTTCACTCAAAAATCTTATTGTCCTTTCTGGATCTACCTCTCTTGAGCTGGAGTACAGGTGCTTTAATTTGGCATTCATTCCACTGATATTTCCCTGAGTACCTACTCTGGGTTCCTCTAATAGCTGTTCCGCTTGGAAAGCCAAAGGTGATGAGCCTGCCACCATTTTTCTTCTTCTAATGGGTAAGACACCCAGGAGTAGCTTTGAAAATCATCTCACGAGGAGCAAGGAGCAAGACTGCCTAACCCAAAGAAGTTTTTTCATGGTTAGGATCAGAACACATTAATGCTAATGAAAACAGAAAGCAGACCTCTTCTGACATATTTTATACTGTTTAAAGATAAACATTTGTGCACTGCATGCCGCCAATGGGTTTAAACTCCAACGAGGACTTTATAAGCCATCTGCTAGTCTCCTAATGAGGCTAGTAACTACCATTGTTTACAGTCAGGCACCAGGGGTCATGGGTATTTGTTGGAATGCATCATTGCAGAAAGTAAAAGAGCCTTTTCTTCACAAAGGCTAATTACATCTACAATAAAACAACGCATCTCAGAAAAATCTCTTGAAGTCCACAGAGGAGCCTAAACTTGGCACAGCAATCACCAGTAGTAGTGCCCAGTCTATTTTCATTTAGTGAATCTGGATTACAGAAACCAATCATATTTAACGGTTAACAATACGAGCAGCCACCGATGATGCCTTTGTTTCCAATCTCTTAATCACAAGATGTTTCCCCCTGCCATCTGGATCTCTAGGATGCTGGATGGGAGACTATTCACATTCCTTTTCCAACTCTTGGCAAGATTCACAAGTGGGTGGCAGTGGCAGTTTTTAATAAGGTACGAAGTTAAAGCATGACTTCAATAATGACCAGTAACACAGGAAGACTGAGGCACAGAAAGAAGCCAAAGCAAATGTCTAGTGCTTCAGTCTTTGGATCAGAGATTAAGAGAAAGAAGGAACCTTGGAAACCAGCTAATATAGCACCTAAGCACCCCCATCCCAAATTTCCTGTATGAAAAATCAGAGAAGCTAAGTGATGGCACCAGGCATCTAGGGATCAGATTATTGTTATTGTTATATCATTTCAGCTGCCATTTCAGTTGTGACCCATTTGGGGTTTTCTTGGCAGAGATAATACTTGGGTTTGCCATTTCCTTCTCCAGCTCATTTTCCAGATGAACAAACTGAGGTAAACAGGGTTAAGTGACTTGCTCAGGGTTACAGACACAGCTAGTGTCTGGATTTGAACTCAGGAATCCTCCTGATACCAGGCTCTATTCAGTGTGCCACCTAGCTGCCCAAGGTACCAGAAGCGAGATCTAAATAAAAGTCCTCTAATGGAAGAGCCAGGGCATTCTCCAATGTACCAGACTGTCTGCCATCCCTTTACTACATAGTTAAAAGAAAAACAACAGACTGTATGCCTCAGTGGAAAGAACACTGGCAGTGGTACCAACAAACATGGGTCCTGGTCTCACCTCTGAAAAAGGCTCTCTCTGCATTCTCACTGCCTGTTCCCATGTCTAGCACTCTCTTCCTCTTCCCCTCTGCCTCCTGTTTTTCTTGGCTTATTCCAGGGCTTAGCTGAAATCTGCCTTCTGTAAGAAGCCTTCCCCAGTCATCCTCAATGCCAGCTCCTTGACACTAATATTATTTCTCTCCAATTCATCCTGTATGTATCAGGTGTACGTATTTATTTGCATATTGTCTCCCCCTATTAGAATGGGAGCTCTCTCATGGCGGGAGCTGATTTTGCCCCTCTTCACATGGTGATCTTTAGCATGGTGATTGACACAGGGTCACTGTTATCCTGCGGTTGTTTCAGCCCTGTTTGGAGTTTTGGAGTTTTCCTGGTAAAGACATCGGAGTGGTTGGTTGTTTCCTTCTCCGGCTCATTTTTTCCAGATGAGGAAACTGAGGCCAATAGGGTTAAGTATCTTGCCCAGGGTTGCACAGCCAATAAGTGTTGGAGGTCAGATTTGAACTCCAGAATATGAGGCTTCTTGACTTCAAGCACAGCACTATCCTCTGTACCCCTGACTGGCACCTAAAAATGATTGTTGACTTAATGACTTAAATCTATGCTCTCTGAATTGACATTTACATGGTGCTTTATACTTCCCAAAGTGCTTCACCCAGATCATCTCAGTTAAGCCTCACAATAACCCTGTGAGGCAGAAACTAGACTTGTCTTGATCCCCATTTTACAGATGAGAATACTGAAGTTCAAAGAAGTTAAACAACTAAACTAGGTTCACACGGCTATTAAGTGTATGACGGGATTCGTACTCATTTTAAATTTATAAAAATTTTTATTTAAAAAAATAGACATTTTAAATACATGAAAGGACTACAGTGGAGCCCAACCCCTTGATGGGGTTAAACTTTATCTTTTTTTTTTTAACCCTTATCTTCTGTTTTAGAATCAATACTGTATATTGGTTCCAAGGCAGAAGTACAGTATGGTTAGGCAATAGAGGATTAAGGGACTTGCCCAGGATCACATGGCTGGGAAATCTGAGTCACGTTTGAACTCAGGTCCTCCCAGTTCCAGGCCTGGTTCTCTCTCCACTGTGCCACATAGGAGTCCCTAATTCTTAAAGCTTACAACTGCACTTAGACTTTTGGGACACCTTGTATACATGATAAATACAGAAGACGGAAAGATAACCTTAGAAGCTATGGCACTAGCAGTACCTGGGAGCAATGGAAAGACCTCCTGCTTAAGGTGGCATCTGAGCTGAATGCTGAAGTAAGCCAGGGATTAGAAGAAGCAGAATTGCAACAGGAGGGAATTCCAAACAAGGAGGACAGACGTTGCAAAGGGAAGAATTCAGGAGTGGAGTGTCATGGTGAAGATAAGCAAGTAAGCCAGCCTGACTTGACCTTAGAAAGAGAATAATGTAAATAGGGGTGTGCCAGTAAATGTTAACAGCTTTCTGGGGGGGAAATATACCATAGCACACTTTTAATTTTAGTCTACACTATTAACATTTTCTCCTTCCCTTTCTTAAGTGTCACTAATCAACAAAACAATATATCAAGCCCTGATTCAGAGCTTGCTTATTCCCAGATTGTAAATGCTTGCACTGAAAATTTAGCAAGCAGCTCTCATGAGCTGGTACAAGCTGGCCCCAGGATCCCCCTGGCTGTAAAAGACTAAAAGTTAAACAGAGGAGATTGGTTGTATTTGATTCTAGGTTTGGGAGACTTTGGAGTTTATTTGTGCAGAAGAGTGGCGTAATCAGATCCATCTTTTAGGAAAACCACTTTGGCAGTTTAATGGTGAGACACTGAAAATTATTTTCGCAGAAGAGTGATATGGTCAGATGCATCTTTGGCAGCTTTCTCTAGGGGGGATTGGAGTGGAGAGAGACACGAGGAAAGGTTGCCAATTAGAAGGCTATTGTTCAGGTGCGAGGCGTCGAGAAGTGGTCTAGGCTAGAGGCCATGTGAGTGGGGAGAAGAGAAGATATATGAGAGATGCTCTGGAGAGAGAATTGACATCTTGTACCGGATTGGACATAAGGGATGAGTGAGTGTGAAAAGTCAAGGATGACCAGATACAACCTGACACCATGTTTGACCTGAACTCCATGGACCTATCTTGGCACTGATTCCAACTCTAGGCTATGCTGGCACTATACCATTCTGGCTGTCACACACTGTGTGGTGCCCATGATTAAGCAAGAGATCCCCTCATCCTCAAAAAAAAATATTAGGGAAAATGAGCTATCAAAAAAAAAAGTCTGCTATTTCTAGGTTTATCCCCCCTCCCCCATAGCATTGTAGTCTACAAAGGACTTTTTATATATCATCTCATTTGATCCTCACAATAATGGTGGAAGGTTGAGGAAATTGAGGCAAACAGAAGTGAAGTGACACAGCTAGAAATATCTGAGGCCAGATTTTAATTCATAGGCACATGGAAATAAGGCAATGGGTCCTAATGTGCAGTGCTCCATATATACTATCTCAACTTTCGAGTCTTCCTCTGGACACCTGGCTGTGATACCTTATCTTATCTGGGACCTTATTTTGCTTCAAAGCCACTTCCTGCCATTCTCCCTCCCCAACCTTCAGACTTTCATTAATATAGTCTCTTTTCCTGTTGGAATATAAGTTCACTGAACAGGGAGGCTCTTCCCTGCTTAAATTTGCAAGCACAGTGCCCAGCACATTCACACTTTCTCTATTTCTTTCTGTGGATATGATACTTTTCAGGATGAAGTCCAATCATTCCACAATTATTTAGTAAATGCCTACTGTGTGCAGAGCTAAGTAATAGGTCTAAATATAAAGGAGATGCTTTTAAAGTTGGCCCCCAAGTTGAGTCCTTTGTTTCACTTGGCTCAAATGCCTCCCCCCAGAAGTCTACAAGAAACCTGCTGTCACTGCATTCATTATTCATCCAAAGAATTATTCAGAATCTCAATAGTTCACCGGGTGGAGCCCTGCTTGAGTCTCCAGATCAGCCTTGAGTTTCTCTGGGTCTCTCTGGCAATGGGAGAGAGAGAGCACTAAGTCTGGAAACCCCTACGGGGTTCCCCTTGTTCACCTCTTTCCCCCAGCCAAGCCCATATTTGGTGGTAGTCCTAAGTAATGTGGATTGAACTCTTTTACTAGATCCAAAATTAATCTAGTGAATAGAAATTGAATATTTTCTAAAATATTCTAAAAATATTAAAGGCAGCTAAGTGGTCCATTGGTTAGACTGCCCAGCCTGGATTCAAGAAGACTCCATCTTTCTAAGTTCAAATTCCACCACAGAAACTTACTAGCTATGAGATCCTGGGTTAGTCACATGATTCTGTTTGCTTCAGGTTCCTCACCTGAAAATGAGCTGGAGAAGGAAATAGCAAACCACTCCATTATCTTTCTCAAGAAAACCCCAAATGGGGTTATGAAGAGTCAGACATGACTGAAAAATGACTGACTAGCAGCCTACCTTTCCAACTTTATTTCACATAACTAGTCTTCACACACCACATTCTTCCTCAGACAGGATATACTCTTTCTTTTTTTTTTAAGAAATATACTCTAACTCTCTTATTTAATGGATACAGACATGATCATTATTCATAAGATAAGGAATACTTTGAGATTTGAAGAGTAAATGGTGGTTTTATGCCATGAATGTCATATATTATGTTGCAGGGAAAGCAAGTTGATTATATGGGTATATTGTGTATGTACAGATACTGCTCCTATGCATGTTTTATACTGTAATAATGAAAATAAATGTAATATACAATAATTAAAATACTACATGTAATATTTGGAAATTGGTTTTATTAAATAATATTAGTAAAAGAAATTGTTGTGGTCACTATTTACAAAATTAACTCAAGTCATGAGGATGATAGTAGCTCTTAACAATTTAATATAAATATAGTATAAAAAAGAACTAAGGAAGGAAGAAAGTAGAAAATGTATATCCTAGCCTACCACTCTTAAAGAATTTCAGCTTATGCCCCCAAAAGGTTCCAATCTCCTCGTGGAAGTCCAGTAGTCTCTTTGGGGCAAGAGTCTTACCAGCCCAGGAAGGTGTCTTCCAATGCCGAATGGAATGGAAGAATCAATCCCAGAAAATTCATGCCATGGGCTAGATCTCCCCTATGGTTTCATCTTTTATAGCCCTTTTCTCCACGTCACTTCCTGTCTCTCTGAGTTGGTCTATCACATCTCAAGAACCAATCAAAGTCTCTCTGCCCCAGACCCATAACCCTTAGTTCTGGGTCATGTTCCTAGGGCTCTTAACCTGTGACCTCTGTTTGGAGCATTCCAGCGGCGCTAATGAGATGGGTCAGATGAGAAGAAAGTTCATGACCCTGGGAGGAAGGGAATCCCTTAACACAATACAAATATATTCACATGTTTGATTATTGTACTTATCAGTACAGGCCTTAAAATCTGTAGGAATTTGTATTCATAGGAACTTGTGTTGACTGCTCCTAACAAAAATTATTCTGGTTTATTTAATTTTTGTTTCCCATAGTTATAGTGAAAATAATTTCCTTCCCTAATATTTTATAATCTTGCATTTATCAAACTTTAGTCTATGGAATGCATTTTCATCTAATTCCGAATGATTTGTTAGTCGATTATTCTATTTTTCCATTTGTTTTCCAGAACCAAATAGTTTTGATAACTAGCCTTTTTATTTTTTAATTTATTTTATTTTTTCTGGGTTATGCATGTATTATCACAAAATATATATGATTCATTTTTGTAAGTGATTAATCTTACGAAACCAAAACCCCAAAACATATACCCAAATAAACAAGTGATAAATCAAATGTGTTCATCTGCATTCCTACTCCAATAGTTTTTTCTCTGGAGATGGATAGCATTCTTTTTCATCAGCCCCTCAGAATTGTCCTGGATCATTGTATTGCTATTAGTAGCAAAGTCTATCATATTTGATTGTTCCACAATATTGCAATTACTGTGTATAATGGACAACTAACCTCTTTAGAAAAAAAATTAGAGGGGAAGTCCCAGGACTGAGGTTCTGTGCATCTTCCAAAATTAATTTTTTTACCTCAGTTAAAGACCATTATTATAACTAAAAAAAAAATAAGGGAAATTTGTCTATTTCCCCATTCTCAAATTTTCTATAATTCCCCTTAATATCCTTGTCTTTTTAATAGATAAATGTGGTTCATGCTTTACTTAATTCTGTGAAGTAGCACAATGAATATTTTGATTGGGAATGAATTAAATCTATAAATGAATTTGGTATTATTGGGATCTTTATATATTGGCTTGGCTGAACCATGTACATTTGTTCTCTCCAATAATTTAATCCTTCCTATATTTGTATTTAAATGGTTTCCTATCTGTCCTATCAGAGGGTTTGTGTTTGTTGTGGTGGATTAATGTTCAAGTATTTGATTATTTTATCTTTATTTTAAACAATATTATTTTAAATAGTATTTCTCCCTTTTTTTTCTTTTTGATCTTCTGTCAGTGACAAATAGAAATGCTGATGATTTGTGTGGCTTTTATTTCACAATCCCCTAACTTGCTAAAGTAGTATATTGCCTCATTTTTGTTGGTGTTGGACCTCTTGGGTTTCCTAAAATTCCTAAAAATGGATGGCAAAGACTTTAGAAATCTTCCTCAGAATCATAAACTCCTTGGAGGAACACTAGAGAATAACAGAGAATCCTTGGACCTCAATATTATGTTTGCAGGCATTCTAGAGATATCAGTTTGTTTGCAAGTTAAATTACTTTGATGAAGAGCCTTCTGCCCATATCTAAGGACACCATTGAAGGGAGGTAGAGAGGAAAGACTGATATTTAATGGGGTGAGTGAACACACTGGAGAGCAAGGAGGAAACAGGAACAATGAAGGGCACAAGAGCTGAGACTAGGCAGTTCTGATATTTATTTTTGGATATTTATTCATTAATGTTTCCACTTAAGTCCTACTCAAATGACTCTAATGACTCTTTGTAAGGTGGAGGTAACTTCAGGTTCTTGACTTTTAAGAGAATAGTACAAATTCCTTTCAAGTTGGAAAGACTTAGGGTGTGGCTTGATAACTCTGAGAACTGGCCTGAATCAATGCAGATTGATGAGTATTTTAGCCCAAACAGTTCTTAAAGAGTATCTGCTAAGTCATAAATAGGATGTGATTTGCATCAGTAGCACTATCCATATCCCCAAGAAATCATGCATCTAGAAAGTATGGAAATATTCGTTAATTTCATTGTTAAAATTTTTTTCTTCTGCCTTATCTTTGCCAGGTTTAAAAATCAAAGGGAAATGAATCCCTGAGAACTGATAGAGAAGTCTTTAAACATCAAATACCAGGTACTGAAACCTAGAAAGTCAGGGGAGCCACAGAGTAAAAATTGAGCAAAGCTCAGGGCACTTAGGCGTGACCTGAAGACAATTTCTATAAGATAAGACTAAGAAATCTTTTCCCTTCCATAACAAAGGAACAGTGATGATCCAAATGTATCATAGGCTAGAAATCTGAGATCCCAGGTCTAGCATCCCTTCTTTTATCCTAGACAGGGTTGAAACACAATAAGAAATTGGGGCTGTGGCTATTCAAACCACTGAGAGACTAGTGGAAGTTAAGATAAGATATCTATCTTCTGCAATGCATCTAGAGAAAGGTAGCTGAAGCAAAGGGAACAACTTTGACTCAGTGGATTTAAGAGCCAAGCTTAGAGATGGGAGGTCCTGAGTCTAAATCTGGCCACAGGTACTTCCTGACCGAGTGATCCTGGGCTAGTCACCACCCTCATTGTCTAGCCTCGTGATGGCGAGCCATTTTCAATGGGGGGAGAGGAGGGACACATACAGAGAAGTTTGGGGCCACATGCCGGGAGAAGGTCATTTCATCCTCTGCTCCTTCATGACCAGGTGCAATAGATGAGGATAAAACATTTTCTGTAGTATATTGTAGACACTCTGTGCCAGAGGTCTGTAAGCAAAAACAACAAACTCCACTCCGGCTCAGAGCATCTAGTTCTAGGACTTCTGGTTAGGCTGGCAGGGGATCTTTGATCTCACTGCCTATGGAGCAGGGAGCAGCAGAATGCCAAGGGGGACGAATCTCTGGGGGCCCTGAGATTGCCATGATCACCAACCACATAACCACAGTAACCATCATCCAATCTACTGTTCTGGGGTGTCGTGGATTTCTAATTGAGTGACATTATTGAGATAAGTGAGGGGGAGACTGGGAGTCTATGGGTGCCATTTCCCACCATTAGAAATAGAGGCAGCCATCTTAATTTACATAAGGAACACCATCTTGCAGCATAGGCTGCATCCTTATTAACCCCTATTTCTGCTTATTAACCCTCCCCTTTCTTAAAAGACAGTTACATGTGCCATCTTGTGCTCAGTTAGGCTAGTTAACACTGAATTGACTTCAGGGCTAACAGGCTATAATTCTATCTTCTGTCACTGCCCCCCTGATGGAGAACTCAAAAAATAAACCAAAGCTAAATAAAGGAAGTGATACTAGCAGTAGCCGACCCATTCAAGAAACATGGACCAAGATGTATGGCATAGAAAAAAAATGGTAGATCATTTTATGTTCTATGTACTGAAATGGTAGGAAGCAGAATGTGGAATATAAATAGAAATTTTGAAACTAATCATTCCCAACTCTTGAAAACAAGTGAGGCTGAAAGGAAGGAATACATTTCCAGGCAGTTACACCTTTACAAGAGACAATCTAATTCCATCCTTCAATTTGTAAAAGACTCTACAAATTTAACATCTGCAAATTTGAGCATTGCTCATTCCATAGCTCAGCATGGAAAAGCACTCAGTGAGGGAGAATTTATTCAATAAACTCTCCTAAGATGTGCACCAGTTCTATTTCACAATATGCAGAAGAAAACTACAATTATTAAGAGAATATCTGAGTTACCGTTCAGTAGAAATATCATAAAAGACCAAATAATGAGACTGAACACAAACATACAACATCAATTAAAAAGAGGTGTAAGTAATTGAAAATATTTTTCGATCTCTTGAAGAAACTACTGATGTCACATCACATGCTCAGTTGGCCATTATTGGTCAATATTCTGATGGTCTCACAATGAGAGAAGAGTTGATAAAGTTAGTATCAGTGCCAACAAGTACAGCAGGAAGCAAAATATGTAAGGTTGTTATTCAAACATTCTGTGACATAAGCATTAATATCTCTAAAGTTGTATCAGTGATGACAAATGGGGCACCAAAAGAGGTGGGGAAAAAAGTAAGATTTGTCAAATTGTTTACAGAAGCTATTGGACATCTGATTGTGCCTTTTCATTGTATTATCCGTCAGGAGGCTTTATGTGCCAAGGCAGGATTCATCACCAACTTAAACAACTTAATGTCAGTTGTTACAAAAATAGTTGATTTAAAAGCTGCTCCTCTCCTTCTGCACTTTTACTGGAGGTTGATTCTACCTACAGTGGACTGCTGATGTACAATAATGTAAGATGGCTGAGCCAAGGCAAAGTTCTTAAGTGCTTTGTGGAGTGCTTTGAAGAAATTAAGGTGTTCCTTGAGGGTAAGAATCTGGGAAACTTTCCTCAGCTCAATGATGATAAGTGGGTCAACACCCTGATGTTTTCTACAGATCTCTCTGTTCATATTAATGAACTGAACTTAAAGTTACAAGGTTCTGGCAAAAGTATTGACATTATGTTTGGATACATAAAACTCTTGTTGCACTGGCCTTCTCAAAATACTTTGTTACTCAAGGAAAATACTTATAAGTTTTAGTTTCTACATCTCCCTTGAAATTTTTTAAGTTTACTTTTTTGAGAAAGTATTTTGAGAAGGCCAGTGCAACTGTACAAAATGAAATGGAACCCTTGCATATAAAGTACCAGTGTGTTTTAGACTTGTACTTGACCAGTTCAGTGATAGATTTAATCAATTTAGAAGCTTAGAACAGACCAGGAAAATAATTAAGTATCCTGATGTAGTAGTCTACAGTAGTTTGGAATTAAATGGTTTCTAATGGATGCAAATTGATGATTTGGAGATGCAACTTGCAGAATTTCAAGACAGCATCTGGGCTCAGGTGTTTGTTGACTTGAGGTCAAAGCTTGAGAATTTGGAAAGGAGAATCAAGAGGAGTGCCACTATGAACAGAAACTTTGGAGTGCCTAGAACCAATTACCAGACACTTTTAGCACCCTAAAAATATAGCAATGGTTTTTCTCAAAAATTTTCCCTCTATGTACTTTTGTGAGACTTTATTCTCAGCTTTAATCAAAACCAACAAAAGAAACAGCTTATTATGTCCATTTCAAAGGTAGATAAATTAAGGTTTCAGAAACAAAATTGATTTGTCCAAGATTTCAAAACTATTACAAATACAAATACAGGGCAGGGACTCATTGCTAGGTCTTCTGAATTCAAGTCAAATGTTCTTTAATTCCTCCTTTTTTTTTTTAACCTCTTATCTTCTGTCTTGGGCTTGAAGTGTACAAAATACCAACCTTCAATTGAATATTTAGCCAATGAAATTCAGCAAAAAAAAAAATGTCACTAATAGACAGATTAGTTAAAGAATTCCCCTTCCCCTCACTTCTCTTAGTTCGTGGCACCTCACACAAGTTAAGTAATATCATGGCCAATAAAAGAAAATGACTGACAGATGAACAAAGAAGTCACTAAGCAGGTAAGTTAAATAATTAGTTTTTGATTTGTTTAACACAGTTATATCTTACAATTATACATTTTTATTACTTAAACTATAAATATCTCAAAATTATGGGTTTTTTCTTGAAGTGACACACCACTCAAATTATGCTCAGTTTTGGTTTTTTTTTTGGTGAATTTTGACACACCAAATTCAAAAAGTTACCCATCACTGGTCTAGCCCTTTAGTGTTCTTCTTGCCTTAGAACCAATACAAAAGTATTGATTCTAAGACAGAAGAGGTTAAAAAAAAAAAGAGGAATTAAAGAACATTCAACTTGATGTGAGAAGACCTAGGAATGAGTCCCTGTCCTGTATTTGTATTTGTAATAGCTTTGAAATCTTGGACAAATCAATTTTGTCCCTAAAACCTTAGTTTCTCTACCTGTGAAGTGGACATAATAATACTTGTATTAACTATATTGCAGGGGTATTGTGAAGGGGAGATGGCATAAAGTATATAAAATACCTTCAAATTGTAAACCTTTATGTCTAGATTCTTTTTTTTAACTATCACAAATTAAGCAACTATGAAATATTTTGTAAATATAAATGGGCCTTTCAAAAAGGGATTTTCTGTAAATTGGTAGTAGGTAAGATCTTTAGGGCACCTAGTGACCTGATGGAATGACAACAGAAAGAATGGTCTGCCTCAGAGTCCAGGAAAGAGCCAGGGATGCTCCATGCATATAAACATAGACATGTCAAAATTCATTTCAGTTTAATTCAACATTCATTAGCCACTAAATGCAAGATTCTATGTTCAGTTAAAAAGATGTAAAGATAAAAAACAAGCCAGCTCCAACCTTCAAATAATATAACTGAGGAAAGTTTAACCAGAGACAGCTCTTCCAGCCTGGGATTTTCCTTCACACTTCACTACTTCTGATAATAGTGCCAAGGAGCACTCAGTCACTGGGGCTTCTCTTCTCTTCCTTCTCTTGAGACCTAATCAGGTATCAAGTTCCATAAATTATACTTCCAAAATAGCTCCCAAGTTTTGAGATCAAATATTATAAGGATTACTGAATTCTTCTAATCCAAATCCCTTATTTTATTTGGAAAGAGGAAAGCAAGGAATTAAGCATAACATCAGGAACAAAACACAAGTTGACAGCTGTGTTCTACCCCTTCCAATGTTGCCAACGGGAAAGATTTGGCAAATGATTGGCTATATGAGGAGAGAGAGAGAGAGAAGATTCATGGGTAACTAAAAGCTTAGTTGGAAAGACTGTAAGAATGGTGATGTCTAGTAGAAATAGAGAAGTCTGGGAGAGTGATGTGTTCTCCGCAGCTTAGGGTTAGATCCCAAATACAAGGGGAGACAGACTTTTATACATCAAAAACAATTTATCACATAAGACCAATTAATTAAAGTGAAACAATACAACATTAGGTAATCTGATTTCTAATTAGATGAAAGATTAGGTACTTTCCAAATTGGGAAGAAGAGAATGAACAGGTACAATTCTCTGAAATCAGAAGTGTCTCACCATTTTCCTTGAAGACTTTGCTAACATCCTGGCCTCTAACTTCATCATTGTCCATTGCCCCACATTGGTTTCATCTCTGTGATTTGTTAGCTATCCACAAAGTAAGTTATACCTTAGACTTCTCTAGGGGGTCCCCTCTAAGATCTTGAATTCCAAAATTCATCCATATAATCATAGTCTCTACTCTTTCCATTTCTCCCACTGCCTCCTGAAGATTGTTTTTTTTTTTGCTCTTCTAGTTTCCCATCTCTTGATCCCTTTATTGTTGTTGTTTGGTTATTTTTCACTCTTCATGACCCCATTTGGGGTTTTCTTGGCCAAGATATTGGAGTGGTTTGCCATTCCTTCCTTCTCCAACTCATTTTCTAATTAGGGAAACTAAGGTAAACAGGGTTAAATAACTTGCTCAGTCACATAGCTAGAATTCATGAAGATGAGTCTCCCTGACTCCAGTCCTGCACTTCATCTATTGTATTGCACTACTTGGGTAAATGCCTTAATTCCTTTCTAAATTTCCATTTCATAGACCCTATTTAGATTTCTTATTCCATCTTTGCCCCTTTCATAAGCTTTCATCCTAATTTTAACCAGTTCAACATGATACTGGCCCTCCCATCTGGAGTGTCTTGTTCTCTTGTATTTCCATTGTTTCCTAACCAAGACCCATTTATATGTATAGTACAAAAAATAGTGCATTATTGTATCAAATCACCCAATCATGATGACTTAATCTACTACCAATTTTTACTGTCAAACCTCAACTGGCCTTTACTATCCTACTTCATTCCTTTGATTCATCTCTGATCAACTCCTGATCACATTCTCCACAGCAGATGTTCCCTGCTTTAGTAAGGCAGGCCCAAATCAGGCCAGTCTAATAATTTAATTCAGGTTCAAAATTGGAACAAAATGAGTCACTCACAGTTAAACAAACAGTTACCAAAAAGGGATACTATTCCAGGCAGCTAGATGGTTCAGTGGATTGAGAGCCAGGCCTGTAATTAGAAGGTCCTGGGTTCAAATGTAGCCTTAGACACTTCCTGGCTGGGTGACCCTGGCCAAGTCACTTAACCCCTATTTCCTATCCCTTATCATTCTTCTGCCTTGGAACCAATACTTAATATTGATTCTAAGACAGAAGGTAAAATTGAGGGGAGAGGGGCAGGGTTTCTAGTTGTTTTTTCAAGAGATACTATTATGCTCCAAGAAACAATGAAGGGGATGATTTCAGAAAATCTTTTAGAGAAGACTTGAATGAATTTACTTGGATTATTTAGCCATGATAGAGAAAAGATATTCAGTAAAGATGGGTTCAGTTGGGTGCAGCTTCCCTGCTTCTCATTCTCATGTTGATCTGCTAGTCAGAAATCTGAGGGAAGAGCAACTGAGTCTCCAGGATTTGGTCTTTTTGCAAGTGGGCTCTCCACAAGCTACAACAATAGTCTGAGACTAAGTCCTCTGAGCCAACTAAGTCTCAAGGACAGTTGTAATAGCTTTTAAGGGCAAAAACTAGTCTGGTCTGTCTAGGATAAAGCCTTAAGATGTTGCTTCTACCATGTAAGCTTTCTCTCTCCTCAAGCTTCCACCCTTCTCTCTCAGTAGATGACTTCTCTAAGAAGATTGAGCCCATCTGTCATGAGATCTTCCTTTTGACACTCAAAACCTCCCCCTGTACTGCTTTGTTCCAGTACTGGGGGATGAAGTGACCCTAAATTTTGCCAAGTCTAACCCCTTCACTTATTTCCCTCATTCCATTTCGTCTTGTCTCCTCTCCTCCATCAATCATTCCCTTTTTTCCTCTGACTTCTTCAATCTCTTACACTCTAGACTCAGCTGTTTTCAAGGTCAGATGTTCCCTAACCTAAAACAACAATGGTAACACAAAGTTTCCCTTCCTCTTAAGCTATCACTCTTAATGCAGAGTTCAAACAATTTTAATTTACAGAATTGATCTTGGTACTTCTCTGCTCAAAAAATTCACCATTTATGATTATAAATCTAAACCTGAAAGGTACCTCGGAGGACATCTAGCCCAAATTGCTCATTTTATAAGGAAATTAATTCAAGGGGTTTAAACAAATTGTTCATGTCTACACAGGTAGTAACTGTCAAAGGTAGGATTTGAACCCAGTTCCTCTGACCCCAGAGTCTTTGTTCTTTCATCTGTACTCTGCTAGGGGCAAATGCACAACCTAGCTCCAATCTGCCTGTCTAGCTTTTTTTCCCTTTTATTTAAAATTTATTTTATTTTTCAGTTAGTTTAAATCTATTTATTTGTCTTTTTACCTCACTCTGGTTCCCAATGAAAATGAAAAAGAAAACTTTTGTAACATATGCATAGTCAAGAAAAACTAATTTTTGCACTGGTCATGTCACCTCCACACCTTCCAAAATGTTTTTTCATGATGGGTGTTGGTTTGGCTTGGTTTGGTTTGGCATTGATTAGAGTTAAATCACTCAAAGTTATTCATCTTTATAATGTTGCTTTTAATCTGTAAATTGTCTCCTGATTCTGCCCACCTAACTCTGTGTCAGTTCACTTAATTCTTCCCTGAAAGTTTCTCTAAAATTATCCCCTTTGGTGTCCCTCAATTGGGGAATGGCTGAACAAATTGTGGTATATGATGGTGATGGAATACAATTGTTCTGGAAGGAATAATGAACTGCTTGATTTCTATTTGAACTGGAAAAACCTATATGAACTGATGCAGAATGAAATGAGCAGAACCAGGAGAACATTGTACACAGAAAGTGAACCATTGTGGAACAATACAGTGTAATGGACTCTGCTAAGACAATCCCAAGGGACTTAAGAGAAAGAATGCTATCCACCTCAAGAGAAAGAACTGTGAAAGCAGAAATACAGAAGAAAAACAAATGACTTATCATTTGGGGTTTGGGTTTTAAAAGATCGCTCTATTGCAAAAATGAATAATATGGAAATTGGTATAAGTGATAACATTTGTACAACCCAGTGGGAGTGCTTATTGCATCTGGGAGGGTGGAGGGAAGGGAAAGAAAATAAAATATGTAAACATAAAAATATTTTTTAAATTATCCCCTTTGACTTATGAATGCTATCTACCTCCAGAGAAAGAACTGTTAGAGTTAGAATACAGATCAATGCATATGATTTCTTACCTTAATTTATTTGAGGTTTCAGTTTTATATGATTATTCTCTTACAAAAATCAACAATATTAAACTAGGTTTTGCATGATAATATATATGTATAACTCAGATTTAATTGCTTGTCAGCTCCAAGAAGAAGGAGGGAAAGGAGGGAGAGAGACAATTGGATCATATAACTTCAGAAAACTTATGTGGAAATTTGTTATTATATGTAATTGGTAAAATAAAATATCTTTGTAATAAAAATGAATAATGAACAAAAGTATCCCCTTAATAATTTCTTAGAGCACACTAATATTCCATGACATTCATATACCATGATTTATTTAGTCTTTCCCCGGTTGATGAGAACCACCTTGGTTTTTAGTTCTTTGACATGTATATATCCTGGATGGCCATGCCTAGGTTGAAGTCTCTTCATCTCTACCTCTAAAATAGCCTCTTCTTCTGTAAAGCAAAAGGGAAGAGGTTTTTTTTTTTCCTTCTGTTAAATCTGGTAGGAAGTATCTGAGGCCAGATTTGAACCTAGGACTTCCCAGGGTTTTTATTAGGATCAAACGAAATAATATTTTTAACACATTTAGCACAGTGGCTGGCATGTACTTAATAAATGTTTATTATTCCTTTCTCCCAGAGCCTTTTGTCTGGATCTCTCCTTTATCGTTCTCAAAACCAACCTTGTTTGTGTGGGCGTGTCATAGTCTCTTTCAATAAAAATTGCTCTTTTTCATCTTTGTATCTCCAGGTCCTGGTCCAGGGCTTTGAACATAATAAAAACTTAATAAATGTCTGTGGAACTAAATTGAATGGAATCACATGGTAAGCCCCCCCCCCCCCCAACTCCTAGCATATTGTTTTACAAATTATAGGTGTTTGATAAGTAGTGGTTATTGAATGAATGGATGTTGTTCTTTAGTTGTTCAGTCATGTCTGACTTTTCACAAGCCCATAAACTATAGCTATCCATGGGGTTTTCTTAACAAAAATACTGGAGTGGTTTCCCAACTCCTTCTCCAGTGGATTCAAATAGATCCATGTGTCAAGCAATCAGAAGTTAAGTAGTTTGCCCAGGGTCACAGAGCTAAAAAGTGTTTGAGGATAGATTTGAACTCAGATTCTTCCCTGATTTTAAACCAAACCTCTTCACCACTAAGCCAAGACTGCCTCTATATTTGATGACCGAGGTTCCAATCCCTCCTCTGATCATTATTGCCTTATTGACTTTGGACAAATCAAGTCTTCTGGAGGGCCTCTTTTTTTCTACAATTTACAATTCTACAAATTACCCTTTTTTCTCTAGAGCTATAGTCCAAGGTTCCTTTGCCCAAAGGTTTGAATTCTAGCTCTACTACCTATCATCTGTGTGACCTGGGGCAAGTCATTTGCCTCTCTGGGTTTCCATTTTCTCATCTGTAAAAAACTGGGTATAGAATGAAATGATCTCCAAGGTTTTTTTCAGCTCAAAATGCTATGTAATTTACAAATGAAGGAATGAATGAACAAACTTGATATGAAGATCCTTTCTGAGGACAGAGAAATCAGTCCTGACTTGAAAGTCCTTCAGTGTCCTCACAAGCCCTTTTATCAGTTTTCTAATCTTCCAGCCAAGAGGCAAATCAGGCCAAAATCTATCAGTGTTTGACTTTCACAGTCCCCAGATACAATGCTGAATTACAGGTCTCTGGAAATGCAATAAAGGTAGCAAAAGAAATCAATATGGTGATGGATACAACAAAGGAGTAAGATAAAAAGATAAAAGGGGGAAGGAGCCCTGTCATTAGCTCTTCATCCTCATTTACCTTCTTCTTTCTCCCAACCCCTTACATAAGCAACCTTCCCCTCTCCACTTCTTTTATCTCTATTATCATTCTCCCAATTAAGGGGCAGCTCAGTGGCTCAGGAGATTGAGAGTGGAGCCTAGAAATCTGGGTTCAGATGTGACCTTAGACACTTCCTAGCTGAGTTACCCTGGCCAAGTCATGTAACCTCCATTGCCTATCCCTTCTGCCTTGGAACTATCACACAGTATTGATTCTAAGATGGAAAGTAAAGGTTTGTTTGTGGTTTCTTTCATCTTTTAAAAAATATTTATGTATTTATTTATATTTCAGTTACATGTAGAAACAATTTTTGACAATTTTTTGACACTTTAGAATTCAAGTTTTCTCCCTCTGTACTTCCCCCAGGCAATGAAGAATTTGATACAGATTATATCAATACTTTCAAATAATACCTGTTTTCATATTGCTCATGTCATGATAGAAGACATATCACACATACAGTAGAGTCTCATGAAGGATATATATATATATATATATATATATATATATATATATATATATATAGTAGAACATGGCATGTTCTGATCACTCAGATTCTAATAGTTCTTTTTGGTTATGGGTAGCATTTTCTTCATGAGTCCCTGGTGGTTATCTTTGGAGACTTGCTATGCTATTACTAGTTTATTCAGAAGATAAAGGAGAAAAGAAGAATGAACAAAAAAGAAAAAGGAAGAAGGAAGGAAATAAAAAACAAAGGGAAAAAAGAGAGAGAGGGAAGGAAAGAAGGAAGAAAGAAAAGAAGGAAGAAAGGAAGGAAGAAAAGAAGGAAGGCAAGGAGGGAAGGAGGAAGGAAAAGAAAACTCAAAAGACTGGCAGCATTTTTGACTTCCTTTTATCCTACCCTCATATCCCTAAGTTTTAGAGGGGTTTTTTTTCTCGGATCCCTTCATTCTTTCTACTTTTAATGCTGCTACCACAGTGTGGACCTTCATCTAGTGTGGTAAAATGTTTCCCACAAGTTCCTTGACTAGATTTTGTCCTCTACTCTGAAGGTGTCAAACTCACAGTCCCCAGTACTCCAGAGTATCTCTGAACAAGCTTAAAATGTAATTGGGAAATATTTAATAAAATAATGCAAATAGTACCACATAGATTATTTTCTATTTGAAAATTAAGTCAATATGTAGCCTGCAGGTATCCTAAAGCATAGATTAGTGGTCCCATTTCTCTTTATGTTTAATTCCATTGCTCTTCTCCATAATAACAATAATTCATTTATAGTATTTTAACATTTACAAAGCACTTTCTTCCCAGCAGCCCCATAAAGGCAGTAGGACAAACAGTATTATCTCCATTTTGTAGTTGAGGAAACAAAGCTTAGACAGACTAATTGCCTTTTCCCAGACACAGAGAGAGCATTAGAATTAAGAGAGCTAAGGGAAAGCTATGAGGCTCAGTGGGTAGAGAGCCAGGCCTGGAGATGGAAGGTCCTGGGTTCAATTTTGACCTCAGATACTTCCTAGCTGTATGACCCTGAGCAAGTCACTTCACCTCCACTGGCTAGTCCTTGCTGCTCTTCTGCCTTGGAACTGATAGATAGTATTGATGCTAAGAAGGAAAGGATTAAGGATTTAAAGAGAAAGACTTCTTGTAGAAGGCAAGATCTTAGCTATGATTCGAAGGAAACCTTGAAAGCCAAGAGATGGAGATGAGAAGGAAGAGCAGTCCAGGCAGCTGGGACAGCCAGTGAAAATGCCCAGAGCTGAGACATGGAATGTCTGATTGGAGGAACAGCAGCAAGGAGGCCAGTGTCATTAAATGGAAGAGTGCATTGTGGTGGGGAGGAGGAAAGGGGAGCAAAGGACTCAGAGAGTGTTGCCAAGGATGGAGCGATTAAACATTTTGTGACAGAATCATCTCTGCTCAATCCTTTTGGTGTATACTATGCCTTAAGACTAACAGCTTATCCACATCTAGAGAAAGAACTGTGGGAGTAGCAATGCAGAAGAAAAGTATATGATTTATCACTTGTTTATATGGGAATAGGATTTGGGGGTTGGTTTTAAAAGATTGCTCTATCACAAAAATGAATAATATGGAAATAGGCTTTGAGTGAAAATATGTTTTCACTCAAGCCAGTGAAATTGCTTGTCAGCTCTGGGACAGGGGAGGGAAGAGGGGAGGGAGACAACATGAATCATGGAACCATGGAAAAAATTTTAAATGAAATTTAAAATTAATTTAAAAAAAAGAAAAAAGATTCAACAATAAAAAAGAATTTAAAACATTTTTAGAATTAAAAAAAAGACTAAGCTTTCAGTGGAGCAAACCATAGCAGACTTCCCACAGGCACACCAACACAAAGCAGGTGAATTTCAATATATGTAGGAGAGGGCCCACCAGGTAATCAGATTCCTTAGAGCTCCTGAACCTAGTAGAGATCTTACCTGGCCTTTGGTTGTCCCTCCTGACATTACAATGAACTCTGAAAACCAAAAGCCAGGCTACAAAATAACCCAGAAGCCTCTGGTTTTACTCTTTGGCTTTGGGCAGCTGCAAAAGGAGAAAGAGGTTATTGCCAAGAGTAAGGCTATTGATTTTTTTTTTAGATTTTTTTAGATTCTTTTTTTTTTTTAATTTTCCATGGTTACATGATTTTTGTTTTCTCTCTCACCTCATCTCAAAACCCTCCCAGAGTTGACAAGCAATTCCACTGGGTTATACATACATACATACATATATATATATATACATATATATATATATACATATACATATATATATATATAATACTATTCCTATTTTTCCATATTATTAATTTTTGTAAAAGAGCAATCCTTTAAAACCAAAATTTGAGATCACATACCCATATAAAGAAGTGATAAATTATATGTTTTCTTCTGGATTTCCACTTCCACAGTTCTTCCTCTAGATGTGGATAGTGTACTTTCTCATAAGCCCCTCAGGATTGTCCTGGATCTTTGCATTGCTCTGAGTAGCAAAGTCTGTTGCATTTGATCATCCCACAATGTTTCAGTTTCTGTATACAATGTTCTCCTGGTTCTGCTCCTTTCACTCCATATCAGTTCATGGAGATCTTTACAGATCTTACAGAAATCCATCAATGCATCATTCCTTTTGGCATAATAGTATTCCTTCACCATCATATACCACAGTTTGTTCAGCCATTCGATGGACATTTCCTCATTTTCCAATTTTTTGCTACCACAAAGAAAGGCTTTTGATTATTGATGGCAGCTGCTACCTTCCTTGCCCAAAGATCAATTACCCTCCCTCCCAAATCGTGCTAAGATCTCCAAAATCAGGCTTAACTCACTTTACTTACCACTTATTTTCCAACTCAGCCTCAGCCTCATTTCATGTTGTCCCCTCAAATGTCCATACACATTGTAGTAGTTTGGGGGCAACTGGGTGGCTCAGTGGATAGAGCACCAAGAATGGAATCAGGAAGATTCATCTCTGAGTTCAAATCCAGCCTCAGATGCTTACTAGCCATGTGACCCAGGGACAAGTCACTTCTCCCTGTTGACCTCAGTGTCCTCATCTGCAAAATGCACTGGAGAAAAAAATGGCACACCACTCTAATATCTTTGCCAAAAAAACCTCAAACAGGGTCAAAAGATGACTGAGATGATCAAATAACTCAGATGCTTCATAAACACATTTTACTAATTTTTTCATCCTGCCATTCCTTTATCTGAAATGTACTCCCTGCTTTTCTCTCTGCCTATCCAAGTCCTCCATTGTCCCACCCAAGGCTTACCTTTTCCACGAAGTCTCTTCTGATTATTCAATTTCTCATCCATTTCTCCTCACCCCAAAGTCCCACAGTAGTCATTATCATAATTTGGCACTTAATTATATGAAACAAGTGTTGTACTGGGTCAAGCACTGGACCTGGAATCAGACACTTCTTCAGATACTTACTAGCTACAGGGCTCTGAGCAAGTCACTTAACCTCTGTTGGCCTCAATTTCCTCATCAATAAAATTGGCATAAAAATAGCATCTACCTCATAGAGTTGAGTCTCAAATGAGATAATACATCTAAAGTGCTCTGTGCATTTTAAAGTGACAGCCATAAAATATTGGCTATAATATATTAAATGTTTGTTGTAGATTTGGGAAAATATCCCCTTTTAAAACCATGTTTCTTCCCTCTCTTCATCAGAGATTGTTACATCAGTGTTTTCCTCTTTACCTTTTTTTTTTTGTGAAGAGGGAGAGAAATTTTCCATAAATTTTAAATTGCTAAATTTTAAAATAATAACATATGTCCATATATAACATATATTATATAACATAGTGTGTGTATGTATATAGATCTAAGTAATATATCCTTATATTGTTCAGTTCTGTGCCTAGCTACTATTCATTGGCAGCTTCTGTTTAATATCTGTATATGCATAATATCTTGAAAACATACAGTCATCTTTAAAGACTACATTTATCTGTGTTCTATGAATCAGGAGTGTGCTGGAGCCAGTTCTAACAACTTTGAGAGTCAGTTGTTAAATTTTCAGTGTGAGCATTTACACCTCAGCAATCAACAATTACTACAAGTCAGGGCTTGATTTATTGTTTTCTTGATTGTCTAGACTTAAGAAAGTGTTAATAATACAGATTAAATTTAGCAGTGTATGCCCAGGCATCCCTCCCTTTGTTAAACTTTTACCAGCACACTCCCTGTATTGCTCTATAAACATTGCTGGAGCTCAGCAGGAGGGCAGTAGAAGGTTCATGGAATGAAGTCATCACTAGACTGGAGGCTAATTAATAATAATAATAATGGAATTTATATAGTGACATTTACATATATTTATAATAGTGGCATTTATATAGCATTTGGAGATTGGCAAAATGCTTTAGATCCTTTATCTCATATTGGGCATGCAAAAATACATGAGAGACAATGTAATACAGAAGGTATTACTTCTGAGCCAGAAGTCCCTTCTATGACACATACTAGCTGTTTGACCCTGGGTGAATCAATTAATCTTGTTGGTCTTCGATTTGGTCATATGAAAAATGATGAAGTTAAATTAGATGGCCTCTAAGGCAATCTCTAGAACTGTGATTCTTTATTCAGAGAGTACCCTGAAGCTGGGCACTATATCACCAATGAAAGTACAGCTTCAACTGCCCCATATTTACATGCTTTATCTAGCTGTAAGGTTAATTTTGAGGCATCTAGTATTTATTCTCTTTACATTTAATCTGTATATGTATACTTATATATGTACTTGTCATCCCCATTATAATGTATTCTCCTTGAAGGGTGCGAATGATTTTGTTCTTTGTATTTATATCCCTGGCATTTAACAAAATGGCACATAGGAAGTATTTGATATATTCTTGTTGATTGTTACCAGGCAAAAATAGAAAGGCACATTGATTCAAAATAAATGAATCTAATTAAAGAGGGAAATATCTTCTCCACCTCATATACAGATGGGTACATTCTTCCCCAAATTTCCATGCTATTAGTGGGAGAGGAAAGAAGAAAAGAAAGAAAGAGAGAGAGAAAGAGAGAGAGAAAGAAAGAAAGAAAGAAAGAAAGAAAGAAAGAAAGAAAGAAAGAAAGAAAGAAAGAAAGAAAGAAAGAAAGAAAGAAAGAAAGAAAGAAAGAAAGAAAGAAAGAAAGAAAGAAAGAAAGAAATTACTTTCAGTGGGAAGAATATGCATTCTGCAGAGAGCTTCTGCTCTTGCTTCTGCATCCCAGCCAGAACACCTCTCTAAAAGAACACTATCCACATTCAGAGGAAGAACTGTGGGAGTAGAAACACAGACAAAAAACAACTGCTTAATCATATGGCTTGATGGGGATATTATTGGGGATGTAGACTCTAAATGATCACCCTAGTGCAAATATTAATATATGGAAAGAGGTTCTGATCAATCACACATGTATAACCCTGTGGAAGTGTGTGTCGGCTACGGGGGGGGGGGGGGGGGGCGGAGGTGGTAGGAAGGGAGAAAAAGAACATGATTCTTGTAACTATGGAAATACTCTCAATTAATTAATTTAATTTAATCCACACACCCCCAAAAAAGAACACTTCTCTTCCTCTGAAACTGATGTTATTGGCCAATAGATCATTAATGTCACTTGCTGGGTTATTTTCTACACTGTGCTACTTTTTGCTCACTGTCCATTTAATTTCTGCTGGTATATAGACTTTTTTCAGCAAGGTAGTATTCATAGTTCTTTGGGAAGTCTAATCCATAGTCTCAAGGTTCTTTTAACTCTTTTGTGAGTCAGTTCCACAGATACATGGAATCAGCAAGGTGTTGCTTTTTAAAAATTCTCTTACTACTTCTTCAGCACCAGATTCTCTGGATCTCCTTGGTATTTCCTAGAAGATAAATTATATATATATATATTCTTTTCAACACCAGAACTGGGAAGAGCTTTGCTTAGGAACATTGGAAAGAACCTGACAAAACTGATCATCTTTGTCCTACATGCCTGCAACTCAACTCAAATTATACTCTTCCTACTTTTATACATAATAACAAAAATATCTATGAACTGATTTTTTCTTAAAACTGGGTAAGGACATTTATTAAGTAAATTGCAAGTCTTGGAATGATAGATGGAAGATTTATATGCAAGGCTGCGTTCATCCTGGATCTGTGCTATGCATTTTAAATAATGACAATAATAGTATAAATATAACTTGGGCTCTGCAATTTTAGATATAAGCTATATGTGTTGAGGAATTTTCAAGCCGAATGTAATTGATAGGGGAAATATATGTAGTTTGTTTACAATAAAAGAAAAACAGGATGCTTGGGATTTTTAATTTATGGTAATAATTTCCTTTTTAAATGAGAAAGTGGATTAGTAACAGAGTCGTTTGATGAATAATCAACTTAGAAGTACAGTATGGTATCCAGAATCCCAGTAAATATATGTTAAATTTAATTCTATATTTAGAAGAGAGAAGCACATATGGTAAAAATATCTCCATTTGTAATGTGACAGATTTCTATAAATATTAAAATTCTGTAATTATCAATAAAGTTACTTAGCACAGGCATGCACAGCAGGGTGTGCTGGTATACCTTGGGGGAGTATTCTCATAGACCCACTCTCTTTCCTTCAGGTCAAGGACCAATAGGAATGTTCTCCCCTGCCCCCATCCCTCTCATAGTCAACTGGCATACCAGGCCATGTTCTTTGAACAACAATGCTCTTTAGTTATCTGCTTTTGAATCTTAAAATAGAAATATTATTCACTAATGTTCACCAAGTTTAAAAAGTGCCATTCATCAAATGAATAAAGCCTTGTCTATGGAAGAGAAGCTATAACAAATAAATAAACCTCAAGGCTAACATTCTATATTTAACAATATTATAATCAGGAAAAGCTTCATCATTTTTAAAGTTACTTCCATAACATGAATATTGCAAAACATCTTTTAATTTGGGCTTAAAATGGGAGAAAAAAATCTTTTGGGGGCAGCTCAGGGGAAGGAGAGCCAGGTCTCTAGACAGAAGGACCAGAATGACATTTGCCCTCAGATCAGCTATGTGATGCTGAGCAAGTCACTTAATCCCAACTGCCTAGCTCTTACTGCTCCACTGCCTTGGAACTAATACTTAGTACTGATTCTAAGAGAGAAAGAAAGAAAAAGAAAGAAAGAAAGAAAGAAAGAAAGAAAGAAAGAAAGAAAGAAAGAAAGAAAGAAAGAAAGAAAGAAAGAAAGAAAGAAAGAAAGAAAGAAAGAAAGAAAGAAAGAAAGAAAGAAAGAAAGAAAGAAAGAGAAGAAAGAAAGAAAAGAAAGAAAGAAAGAAAGAAAGAAAGAAAGAAAGAGAGAGAGAAAGAGAGAAAGAGAAAGAAAGAGAGAGAGAGGGGGGGGAGAGGGAGAGAGAGAGGGAGGGAGGGAGGGAGGGAGGGAAGGAAGAAAGAAAAAGAAAGAAAGGAAGGAAGAAGAAAGAAAGAAAGAAAGAAAGAGAGAGAGAGAGAGGGAGGGAGGGAGGGAGAGAGAGAGAGAGAGAGAGAGAGAGAGAGAGAGAGAGAGAGAGAGAGAGAGAGAGAGAGAAGGAAGGAAGGAAGGAAGGAAGGAAGGAAGGAAGGAAGGAAGGAAGGAAGGAAGGAAGGAAGGAAGGAAGGAAGGAAGGAAAGAGAGAGAGAGAAAGAAAAGAATGAATGAAAGAAGGAAGGGGGGGACAAGAAGGGGAAAAGCTTCTTTTTTCAAAAGTTCTAGTTCTACTCCTGCCATTCACTTGTTTTATACCCTTGAACAAATGATTAGATCTTTTCAAACATCAATTTCCTCCTTTATAAAGTGAGAAGGTTGGATATAATAGGATTTAGAGATAGAAGGATTATAGCACTTAAATTCTTGTTGACAGAATCATTGACTGACCAATGGAAGGGTTATCTAGAGCAATCCTTCCATTTTACTGATGTGAATTTTAGATTTTCTACACACTGATTAGTTTTAAAAATCCTAACAAACAGGAATGTTTACACCCCTACTTAAGGATTAAGTGTTGAGGAGGATGGCCTATGACAGACATGTGCTAGCAAATGACAAATAAGAAACAACTGACAGACCCCCTGGGCTGTCCTAAATCAAGCTTAAGCTACCATTGGTACATGTAAGAAGCAGGAAATGATGTAAAAAAAAAAGAGTCTATATATTTTGTGGTTCTGGCTCTTGCCTCTCTCTTTGGTGGAGGGTTGAGCTCTGGGTCTCTCTGTGTCTTTTGGGGAGACATGGCTCTGGCTTTTTGTGCTGGGTGGCGTTTTGGCGTCTTGGCGTTTTGTTGTGCTTGCAGGTCTTGTCCAGGTTTGCCTGTGAGCATCCTTGGTGAGGTGACTGAGAGAAGCTCAGTAGCGTGGGTCAGGTGAGGCATCTTCCCTGAGCTCTCTCGGAGTTTAGGCTGATTCCTTTTTTCCTTTATCTTTCCTAAATGTTATCCTCCTAGGAGGCCCCTCATCTCAGAGGAGGCCTTGTGGCTGGAAGCTGAGCTAGATTAAATCTCAGAGGAGGCCTCATGGCTGAGGTCTCTGAAATCCCCTTGGCTTAGGCTAGGCCAGAGAAATCTTATGCCCTTTTCCCTCTCTTTTTCTTATTTCCTTTCCTCTATATTAATTAAACCACCATAAAATTACCAAACTGATTTGAGCATTTTTATTGGGATTGAATTAAATCCCTGGTTTTAAGAGTAAAAGTAACTTGTCCATATTCATATAGGGAGTAAATCACAGAAATGGGTTTATATATTGCATTCCCCAATAGAATAGAAACTCCGTGAAAACAGGCAGAAGCTCGTTTTTGTCTTTGTATCCCCAACATATAGCCTAAAATCTTTAGTAGTTTAATAAATACTTTTTTTCAACCCTTATCTTCTGTCTTAAAATTAATAAGTATTGGTTCCAAGATAGAAGAATAGTAAGGTCTAGGCAATTGGGGTTAAGTGACTTGCCCAGGGTCACACAGTAGGAAGTGTCTGAGGCCAGATTTGAACCTAGAACCTCCCATCTCTAGACCTGGTTCTCTATGTTAAGGGTAACTTTTTGGGATGAGACTCAACATATTATTTAATGCTCGTCAGGAATTTAAATTCTAAATCCCAATGAAATACTCAAGTCAGAATGGGATTTTATGGTGATCTATTTACAATAGAAGGAAGAAATTAAGAAGAAGAAGAAAGAGGGGACAAGGGTAGAAGATCTGCTCTGGCCTGGCCTGAGCCAGGGGGAGTTCAGAGGCCTCACAGCCAAGGGGACTTCCCAGAAGATTAAATCTAATTCAGCTTCCAGCTAAGAGACCTCCTCGAAGATGAGGGGCCTCCTTGGAGTCTGGAACCTTCAGAAAGGTCAAGGGAAAGGGGAGTCAGCCTTATCACTCACCACGTGGCTGTTCCCAGGGAAGTTGTTTCACCTAGACCCACGCTTCAGAGCTCCTCCAAGTCAAATTCCTCGACCCAAGCCTGCAAATGCCACAAAAGCCCTCTTCACAGGAAGTGACGGGAAATATAAGGACCGTTCTTTACATCACTTCCTGTGTCTCACATGTATCAATGGTGGCTTAAACTTGGCTTAGGACAGTTAAGGGGGTCAGCCAGTTGTTTCTGATTTGTCACTTGCTAGTACATGTAGGTCACAGGCCATCCTCCCCATAGTTAATCCTTAAGTGGCGGTGTATACATTCCTGGTTGCTAGAATTTTAAAGACTAAGCAAGGTGGATAAATCTAAAATTCACATTTGTCCACTGAGCCACCCAGCTCCATTATATATTTTGTTGAGTTTATTCAAACCAGGTTTATGATTAAAACTTCATTGCTTTCTATATTATACCATAAAACCTAAATAATCCCTGAAGTCATTTTTAGTGCTATGATTCTATATCAATTTCAAGGACCTGGACAGAAATTATGCAAATGATGACAAAGTGATTTATCTTTCTTTGCTTTATCTCTTTTTGAATTGATATATCAAGACACATTTGTCTTATTAAAAAAGTTTATTATGGTCCTTATCTCTCTAGTTTTTAGAATAATTTTTGTAGTATACCTATTATTTAATTATACTTTAAGTATCTGATATAATTTACTTGTAAATTCACCTGACCTAGGCACTATTTTTTTCTTTTTGCAGTTCATTTATGGTTTATTTAATTTACTTGTTTAAAATTGGGCTATTTACTATCCCTATTTCTAGTTTTCTTAGTTTGGGTCCTTAATATTTCTGTAGATCTTTACAAAGTTTCTTTGAATGCTTAGTTTCACTAGCAAATAATTGTGAATGGGAATTTCTGATCTTTTTATTTCCTGTTTTTTTTTCACTTTATTTTCATTTCAAAATTTTTGGTTTTCCTCTCATTTTTAATCATAATAGCTAGTGTTTGAAACCACATATTTGAACAGGTCTTCCTGATTCAAGGCACAGGGCTCTATCCATTGAGCCACCTAGCTGCTCTGAAAAAACAACTACAGAATAATATGGAAATAAATATCAAGTGATAACATTTATACAACCCTGTAGAATTGCTTGTCGGCTCTGGGAGAGAGGAGTGAAGAGGGGAGGGAAAGAAAATGAATCATGTAAACATAGAAAAATATTTTTTTATATATATATATTTTATTTGATCATTTCCAAGCATTATTCGTTAAAGACATAGATCATTTTCTTTTCCTCCCCCCCACCCCCCATAGCCGACGCGTAAGTCCACTGGGCATTAGATGTTTTCTTGATTTGAACCCATTGCTTTGTTGATAGTATTTGCATTAGAGTGTTCATTTAGAGTCTATCCTCTGTCATGTCCCCTCAACCTCTGTATTCAGGCAGTTGCTTTTTCTCGGTGTTTCCACTCCCATAGTTTATCCTTTGCTTATGAATGGTGTTTTTTTCTCCTGGATCCCTGTAAGTTGTTCAGGGACATTACACCGCCACTAATGGAGAAGTCCATTACGTAGAAAAATATTTTAAAATAAAAATTAATTGAAAACTACACACAAATGAAATATATACAGGATAAATTTAAAATAATCAATAGAAGGCACAGCTGGGTGGCTCAGTGGATTGAGAGCCAGGCCTAGAGATGGGATATCTTGGGTTCAAATCTGCTCTTAGATACTTCTTCCTAGCTTTGGGACCTGGCACAAGTCACTTAACTCTCATTGACTAGCCCTTACCACTCTTCTGCCTTGAAACCAATACTCAATATTGATTCTAAGATGGATGATAAGAATTTTTAAAAATTAATGATAATCAATAGAAGGAAGGAGGAATTAAAGTGAGTCAGGAAGAGCTTCCTGTAAAAAGTAGACTTTTAGCTGGGACTTGAACAAGTTCAGGAAAGCCAAGAGGTTGAGAAAGAAGGGAGAGAAATCTAGAGGTGGGAGTAGTCAGTAAAAATGCCTAGATTTGGGAGTTGGTGTGTCTTATTTGAAGAAAAGCAGGGAGGCCAATGTCACTGGGTAGCAAAGGAGTGGAGAATATAAGGTATAAGAAGACTAAAAAAATGGCAAAAAGGAGTCACAAAGTAGGGAACAGAAAGGCACTCCGTGTTCAAGTATAGGATAACTTTTGTTTATACAACAAATACAATACACTGGCAGTGGCAATAACCATTTTTATATTCTTCTGGGACGTTGTTACTTAAGGCATCAAGACATGATTAATTTTGTGGAACTATAGAAGAGGCATTTTGTATTTCACCTCAGCTTTGTACTTTTCAAAGTTTCCTCCAGGTTCATATCTTCTGGTATCTTGGTCAGATTTTGGGCTAATCATCCTCCTGGTGATCATCTTTTCTAAAAAGTACAGTAGCAGCTACAATTAAATAAAGATTCAAGAGTTCTAGACATACCAAATTCTCAAAATGGCCTCCAAAGTTGAGCAAGTCTGTCTCAGGATTAAATTTAGTCACCTACACTTGGGAAAGACCTAAACCAAAAAAGAGATCCAGAAGTGTTTGCCTAAATGCAAACATATGCTTGCAGTTAACCATTTCTTTCAGTGGTCTTTCCCCAGCCCTTAAAGGATTGGCTTGGAAAATGGGATCTGCAGACAGGACCTCAAGGTCTACTGAGTCAGTGGATCTTCCTGCTCAGCAATCAATAAGGGGATTTCTACACCTTTCCAAAGTACCCAAGTCCCTCAGAACGGAGCTGAAAATATCCCCAGAAGTGATATGAAACTGAGACTCAGCATTCCATGAAGTACACGCCAATCCGAACTCTGGTACACTCAGATAGTCTTCAATTTCAGTGTTCTTATTTGATTGAGTTTTTATAGATTCATATAATCTCAAGTTGTATTGGGGTTTGGGTTTTCCCCATTAATTTCCTTCTCTCTTCTAAATTTTTCCATTCCAATTTTGTTATTCTCTTTTTTTAGACAATCTACAGTGATGAAGAGTATCTTTCTCTTTTCTTCCAAATGTTTTAGTCTTTTATTAGACTTGTTGGGCTTATCCTAAAGAGATCTAATTTCTATTTTTGTGTCATTGATGTCATTAATTCTTTGAGTGTTCTTCAGAAGCATGCTGAACATTCTTGAAGTTGTTCCATTATCATTTCAGAGGCTCTTGCAAAATTAGTAATGATACCTTCACCTTCCTCAGGGGATTCTTCTTTGATTTCCTTTGTTGTAAAATAAATTTTTATTTAGGTGGGTCCTTTTTTTGAACATTCATTTCTTTCTATCAGTCTACCAATTATTCTGCCAATTTTTCTATGGGGTCTTTACTGCCAATTTTCTAATTCCCATTTCCATTTCATATGTCCAGTTTTGGAGTATTTTTTACAGTGAATCTATTTTTTCTCCATGGGCATTTGACATATTCTTCTCTGGTTCAAATAAACATATGAGATGGATAAGGATAGAGAGCTAAATCACTAAGTACTAGATACAAATAGAGGCAAGCAAGATAATCTTAGCCTCTAGGAGGTTACATTCTAAGGGAGAAGACAACTTACCAAGATGAGCTGGAAAAAAAGGAAGGAAGGATGGCAAGGTGTAAAGATGTTCAGGAAGTGCTGTTGAGACTTGGTTCCAGCCTATATAAAGCAAACATTTGCCTGTGAAAGGCCAGAATCCTGAGGGCAGTGTCCAAGGTTACAGGGGAAAGGGAAATGGAGATGATGACTAGAGTGGAGGAAGCATGATATAAAGAATTCATCTCTCTTGAACACGTTTCTTTACTCCTAAAACATGATTTTTATAGAAAAATAGTTTCACTTCTCATGTCGCAAAGTTTTATCTATTAAGTCATTCAGAGTCAGTATGCACAGGTCACCTCTTGAACACATTTTGAATCAAGTCTAACCTCTGCAATAACACGATGTAGACTTTTTTTTTTCTCTTCAGCTGAACAGGACCCTAGAAAGTTACCCCATATTTGCAATGGCAAATATTCTTATGAAATATAGATTTATTATCACAACATTTAGAGGAGAGAAAAATCATGTCCCAGAGAAACTATTCTAGACAGGCAAGATGCTAATTGCTTTTCTTATAGATTCTGATAAATCCCTTTCCTAAGACCTTTGTAGTCTTGTTATCACTAGTATAGAACATAAATTACATATTCCTGAAGATGATGGAGGTGGTAATTACTTTCTGGAAGAATTGTACTTTTACATCTATGAGAACAGAGTCCAAGAGTGCTCATTTCACCCATTCACATGTCAGGAAGAAATATTTTTCTTGAAATACATGAGGGGACAATGAACAGCCATTGGGCTCAGTTCTCTTCTGGCTCAAAAGGGCAGGAGAATTCACCTTCATTAGCTACAGAAAGAAAAGATAGTCCTACCTCATTTCCAAATGATGGTTTGAAGTAAAGCTTTTCCCACACAACGAACCGGCATATTAGGAATGTCTGGGGTAATCTTAAAAAGTCCTGTGGCAAAATCACTAAAGACTCCCTCACTGGATCCAGCCTCTCCACCATGCCCCCAAATAAGCCTAAGTAGCTAAATAACTAGAGCTAAAGTTACCTCCCCTGTTCTGGCCACAATAAGACATTCTCTACCTTCTGAGTAAACTGAGGGATATTTCATGATGAATTTTCTCCCCCTCCAAGTTCGAACTGCTCTGCTTCTGTCCCCCAGGGGCCAAAGCCAAGCTCATTAATTTCTTTGGAGTCATAAGATATCCTAGCACTCAAGCTACCCAATGAATGTTGTTTATGCTTTTCTTAAGAGTTCCGGCCATGTGTTGAAGTTTCTAGGTTACGAGTTGACAGTGGTCAAAGGTTATTTCCTCCACCTTGTGCTCAGAGAACTAAATGCAGGGCAAGTTAGCTTTGTTTGCTAAGCACAATGGTGGAAGATGACAGTTTTGCCTGGGGAGGGTCAAGACCAACTCAAGCATCCATCTGCATTTGTGAACTTTTCATGTCACTTCTTTCCTCCTCACAGAAAAGTTGAAAGGTTGTGAAATCTCTGGGAATTACACCAATATCATCTCGTGATTAGAGTAATCAAAGTATTCCAGCTGGACTTTACATAGCTCATCCATGACACCGTTGGTAGATATAGGAAGATAAGTACCTTTGAGATCAGCAAGTCAAATAATCTCCAAATAACTCTCTGATCGTAAGCTTTGAAGATGAGGGAATTTGGGGTAACTAATTTCAAAGCACAGATATACATCTGAGAAGAGTCTGAGGGATGCCATAGGTCCCAGACCCTTGGTTTTCAGAGGATTTTCAGGTTCTGACTCATCACTCAGTGTGTGGCAGGGAATGCCCTGTTGTTTGATCATTTTTCAGGCATGTCCCATGTAGGACTTTATAAGCAAACATACAGGAATGATTTGCCATTCCCTGTTCCAATTCATTATCCACAGAAGGAGATTGAGGCAAACTGTGTTAAGTAACTTGCCCAGGGTCACACAACTAGTAAATATCTGAGGCCAGATCTGGACTCAGGAAGATGAGGCTTCTTGACTCCAGGCTTGGTGCTCTATCCACTGCTCACTTAGCTGCCTGAATGCACAAGTAGGAATTCACACATTTCTCCCAGGAAAGGAAAAGTCAAATTAGGACAAAAGGGGGAAATCAGAAGCCAGTTAATTAATTCAAAGATTGAATGAAGATCATATGTTCTCTTTTAAACTGAAAAGCCATATGGTATATGGTTGGAATAGTGGACCTGGAGTCAAGCAAGATCTGCATTAAAAAATCTGCCTCTACCACTAACTACATGACCCTGAGCAAGTCACTTATCTCTGGGCTTCAATTTTCCCATCTATCAAATGAGTTTAATAATACCTGTAATATTCATTTCCCAGGAATTTTGTAAAGATCAAGTGAAATAATGCAAATAAAAACATTTTGCAAACCTCAAAGCACAAAATAAATGTCAGAATTATCAATCAGACAACTGATGTTTGGGGAGAATAAATAATATTCAAATGTAAAGCATAACCTTATGGGAATTAGAGATGAAAGGGTCCTTGAACATCATTCAAATCCTTTTGTTTAGAGGAGACTGAGGAAAATGTGCTCCTACCTCATGTCATGTAGGTAGGCAGATGTCCTAGAATGAGTCAAATCTAAATTCAAATCCTGCCTCAGATGTAGTGTGACCCTGGAAAAGTCACTTGACCTCTGAGCTTTCTCTTCTTTAAAATGAAGCTTTCCATCTAAAGAAAAACACTTTTATCTATATAAGAGCTATAAAGAGACTCACATTTCCTACCTCACAGGACTGTTATGAAAATCAAATGCAATGATATGTGTGAAGGGCTTTGTAAAACTTAATGTGTTATTCAAAAATAAGCTAGTAAATAGAGTAATAAAGGGACCCCATTTGGAATTTGGAGAGGGTGTCCTTCATGCTATGCTCTCATACACACACATATATACATATAATATATCCATCTTGATATCTATGTGTACATATATCTATCCACATTTGTATATGTATGTATATATGTGTGTGTGTATATATTAGAACACATATTCAAACCCATGACTCCTGTCTCCAAGTCAAGTATTCTGAATGCTCCCCAGATTCTGAGAAGCCTTAGATTCATAGATTCACACCTGGAAGGGACTTCAGAAGCCATCCAATCTGACTCCCTTAATTTACAGATAAGGAAACAGAGACCCTAAGAGGCTAAATAATAATAGCTAGCACTTACAATGTGTCAAGCGCTGTGCTAAGAGCTTTACAATAATTATCTCATTAAATTCTCACAACAACTCTGGGAGGTAAGTTTTATCTAAGAATCATCACAATATCTGAAAGTCACAATCAGAAAAAAGAGCCTGGATACCATATTACAAGAAATCAGCAGGGAAAACAGTCCTGATATCCTTGAACAAGAGGGGAAAATAGCATTTGAGGAAATCCACTGATCAACTCCTGTAATAAATATAATAATAATAATAATAATAATAATAATAGTTACCAGATTCTAGAATTCTCAGACCAAGTAAAAAAAGTACTGTAAACTGCCAAAGGAAATAATTCAAACACCGAGGAGTCAGGATTACATAAGACCTAGCAGCTTCTACATTAAAGTACTGGAAAGCATGGAATATGATATTCCAAAAGGCAAAGGACCTAGGACTACAACCTAGAATTACTTACCCAGCAAAATTGAACATAATCCACCTAGGGGAAAAAATGCTATTTAAAGAAATAGAGGAATTTCAGACTTTTCCTGACCAATAAAAACAGACCTGAAAAGAAATTTCAATGATCAAATTTGACACTCAAGAGAAGCATAAAAAGGTAAAGTGAAAACCTAAGGGTTTTAATGAAGGTGATAATGAAATAATTAAGATATCAATGATACTTGAAAATGATCAGGCACTCAGATACCTAAAATACCTAAGATACTTAAGAACTTCATCACTATTTTTTAGAGCAATGAAAAGTATATACAGAAAGAAAAAAGGAAGTTCAATAAGATGGGCTGATATCAACAAAATATTTGGGAAAGAGAAACAGGGGAGAAGAGAAAAAGAGAGATAGAAGGTATTAAATGACTTCTCATTTAGAAGCACCTAGGGGGAAAATACAATATAGAACATGGTGGGGGTGGCTGTGATTGAACCTTATTCTTATTCCAACTAGCTCAAAGTGGGAATAGAGTCCTCACTTAATCAGTTATAGAAGCCTACCTTATCCTATAGGGAAGTAAGAGGGTAGGGTGCAGTGGACAAAATGGAGGATGAATTGGGGGAAGAAGTAGTTGAAAACAAAATGTCTGTGAACAGGGAAAGGCTAAAAGGGGGAGAGAGAAGAATAAAGAGGAGAAAAAGAAGTTGGAGAGAAACATACAATTAGTAATCAAAACATGAAAATGAATGGAATGAACTCATACATGAAATAGAAAGCAGAGTGTATTTAAAAACCAGACCTCCACAATATGCTATTTATAAGAAAAATTTAAAACAGACACACACACAGAGTAAAAGTAAGAGACTAGAGAAGAATCTATTGTGTTTCAGTTAAACTAAAAAAAAGGAAGGGTAGCAATCATGATCTCAGACAAAACCAAGTAAAAATTAATCTAATCAAAAGAGATAAGGGAGGAAATTACATTATGATAAAAAGGAACCATAGACAATGAAATAATATCAATATTAAACATATATTCACCAAATGACAGCATCTAAATTCTTAAAGGAAGACATGATTTATAGGAAGAAATAAGTAGCAAAATATTAATAGTGGGGGACCTCAACCTTTCCCTTTTAGAAGTAGGGAAATCCAACCAAAAAATAAACAAGAAAGAAGTTAAGAATGTAAATAGAACTTTAATATAATTATATATTATAGACCTCTGGAGAAAACTGAATGGAAATAGAAAGGATTACAACTTTTTCTCTGTAATACATGGTACCTTCACAAAAATTAACTATCTAATAGGCATAAAAACCTCATATACAAATGTAGAAAAACAAAATATTAAACATATTTTTGACCATAATGCAATAAAAAATAATATTCAATAAAAGACAGCAGAAAATTAATTGGAACCTAAATAATCTTATCCTAAGTAAAGATTTTGTCAAAGAACAAATCATAGAAATAATCAATAATTTCATTAAAGAAAATGGCAAGGAGACAACATATAAAAATTTATGAGATTCAGCCAAAATAGTACTTCGGGGGAAGTTCATTTCTCTTAATGCTTACACTAATAAAGTAGAGAAAGAACAGATCAGTGAATTGGGCATGTAACTAAATAAACCTAGGAAAACAAATTTAAAATATTTAATAAAATACTAAATTGGAAATCCTAGAAACCAAGGTAGAGAGAGAAATAAAGTTGAAACTAAGAAAACCATTGACCTAATAAATAAGATAAGATGTTGGGTCTGTAAAAAAATAAATTCAAAAGATAAAACATTAGTTAACTTGATTTAAAAAAACGAAAGAAGAAAACCAAATTACCAGTATCAAAAATGAAAAAAAGTGAAATTACAACCAATAACAAATAAGTTAAAGCAATTATTGGTAGTTTTTTTGCCCAACTATGTGCTAATAAATTTGACAATCTAAGTGAATTAGATGAATACTTACAAAAATATAAGCTACCAAGGTTAACAAAAGAGGAAATAGAATACCAACAATCTCATCACAGAAAAATAAATTGAACAAACCATCAAAGAACTCTTTAAGAAAAAGGCTATATAGATTCACAAGTAAATTCTACCTAACACTCGAAGGACAACTAACTCCAATATAGAAACTATTTTTAAAAAAATAGGAGAAAAAGGAATCCTTCCAAACTCTTTTTATGATATAAATATGGTATTGATACCTAACTCAGGAAGAATTAAAAGAGAAAGAAAATATTCCTAATAAACATTGATGCAAAATTTTTAAATAATATATTAGCATGGAGATTACAACATTATATCATAAGAAACATATACCATGATTCAGTGGGTTTTATAATGGTAATGGTTCAGTATTAGAAAAACCATCAGCATAATTGACCACATCAATAGAAGAAGCAAGAGAAACTACATGATTATTTCAATAGATAAAAAAAGCATTTGACAAAATATAGCACTCATTCATTATAAAACCATTAGAAAACGGAATAAATGAAACCTTCCTCAAAGTGACAAATGATATCTATTTAAAACCACCAGTAAGCATGATCTATAATGGTGATAAACTAAAACCCTTCCCAAAAAGATCAGGGGCAAAGCAAAGGTGCCCATTATTATGACTCATATTTAATAGTACTAGACTCACTTAATAGTACTAGAAGAGCTCACTATAGCAATAAAAGCAGAAAAATAGGAGGAATTAGAATAGGCAATGAAGAAACAAAGTTATCACTCTTTGCAGATGATATGGTAGACCTAGAGATCTACTGTAAAACCTAATATAAATAATTAACAACTTCAGCGAAATTGCAGAATACAAAATAAACCCACATAAATTGGCTTTTCTATTTACCACCAATGAAATCAAACAAGAGACTGAAAAGGAAATTCCATTTAAATAAAATTTAAAATAAAATAAAAATAGATAATATAAATTACCTGGGGTTATACCTACCAAAATAAATCCAGCAATTATATGAACATAATTACAAAACACTCTTCACACAAATCAAGTCAGATCAAAACAATTGAAAAAATATTAATTGCTCATGGCTAGGCCAAACCAAATATAGTGAAAATGCAATCTTATCTAGATTAATTTACTTATTCAGTATCATACCAATTAGACTACCCCAAACTTATTTCATAAAAGTAGAGAAAAAACCCAACTAAGTTCATCTGGAAGAACAAAAGGCCAAGAATCAAGGGAATTAATGAAAAAAATATATGAAGAAAGAAGGCCTGGCTGAACTGTATATCAAACTGTACTATAAAATGATAATCATCAAAACAATCTTATACCAACTAAGAAATAGAGACGTGGATTAGTGGAATAGATTACATAATCAACACATGTTCATAGCAATTTAGTATTCAAAAGATCCAGAGATCCAAGATTTTTGGGAAAGAACTCACTATTTGACAAATCTGCTGGGAAAACTGGAAAATGGTATGGTAGAGATTAGGCATGGATTAACATCTCACAACATATACCAGGATAAATTCAAAGTGATATTTGATCTAGAAATAAAGGGTGGTACCATAAACAAATTAGGGAAACATGGAAAAGTTTACCTGTCACACTTATGGATAAGAGAAGAATTTATGACTAAACAAGACATAAGGGACATTAGAAAAAATGAAATAGATAATGTTAAGTATATTAAATTTTAAAAGTTTTTGTACAAATAAAACCAGTGCAACCAAGCTAATATGGGAAACAACAAAGTGGGGGGAGGGGGGGATTTATTTCAAGTATCTCTTTAAAAAAGTCTCACTTCTCAAATATACAGAAAACTTAATCAATTCTATAAGAATACAAAGCATCCCCAAATGAAAAAATGAGAACTGAGAACAGGTAGTTCTCAAAAGAAGAAATTAAATCTAACAATAGTCACATGTGTAGGAGTTAAATCAGTGTCCAATACTTCAAGTATTATTTTGATAAAGTTTATTATCTGACAAAATAGAAACATGTGACTAAGTTTTCTACTTGCTCAAAAAAGCACCATCCACCAAAGCCTCCACAGGAAGGAAAAAGAGAGACCGAGAGATGGACTTCCACTGAATTTATCTTCTGTCTATGTCAAGACGTTAGGACAGAAAGAGAGTAGGGTGCTAGGAATCGTAGTTTTGCAGGAGATAGTAGTGTTGTTAGGAATCATAGTTTTTAGGGTAACTGATTCAAGTTACACACATGAAAAAACTTTCCTAATTACTATGATTAGAGAAAAGCAAATTAAAATAGCTCTGAGGTGCTACTTCACATACCACATTGGCCAACATGACCAAAAAGGAAAATGATAAAAATTGGAGGAGAGATGGGAAAATTGGGACACTAATATATAGTTGCATACCCTTTTGACCCAGCAATACCACTGACTACTACTGGTCCTGTATCCCAAAGAGATCAAAGATAAGGGAAAAGGACCTAGCAGTACAGCTCTTTTTGTAGTGGCAAAGAACTGGAAGCAGGGGTTATCCATCACTTGGGGAATGAAAGAACAAATGGTATATGGTTGTAATGGAATACTGTTGTGCAATAAGAAGTGATGAAGAGATTAAGTTCATAAAAACCTGGAAACTTATATGAACTAATGGAAAGTGAAATAAGCAGATCCAGAGAACAGTGTATACTGCAACAGAAATATTATAAGATTTTTAAACTGTGAAGGACTAAACCACTATAAGTGTAAGATTAAAAATTAATATCTAATACTCCAAGTATTATATTTTATAAGATTTATTAATCATCACTTGAAGTAAAGGAAAGTAAAGAACCTGAGTAAAGAGCAGTTTCCCAAACTGTGAAAGCAGAAGAGAGCGAGGGCAGAATTACAGAAACTTATCTATAAAATGTAAGGATGTATCATGGGGACAAAAGAGGATTCTGGGAAATGAAGTCCAGGAGTATGAAGTTCTAATTACACAAAAGCAAATCTGGAAGATTACCACAAGGGACTCATGATGAAAATGCTTTCCACGGCCAAAGAAGGAACTGTTGGAGTCTGAGTGCAGATCAAAGCTTGCCATCTTCCATTATATTTCCTTCATGAGTTGATCATCATACAATATTGTTATTACTATTGTGTAACTAGAATTTTGTACCCCTGGACTTGATTTCCCAGCTTTCCTCTTTCTTCCCCATGTTATGTCCTTACATGTTATACGTAAAATTTTTGGTAACCACCTCTCTCTCTCTTCTCCCACCTGCCAAGCTAGGAAAGCTGGCTTTACTCAGGCTTTTACTTTTGTCGTTTTATTCCTTTACTTCAAGTGATTATTAATAAATCTTATAAAATATAATACTTGGGATTATTGAATCTTAATTTTTAATCTTACGCTACGCACAATGTTCTCCTGGATCTGCTTATTTTACTCTGCATCAATTCATGTAGCTCTCTCCAGCTTTTTCTGAAATCATGCTCCTTATCATTTCTTATATAGCACCATACTATTCCATCGCCACCATACGCCACAATTTGTTCAGCCTTTCCCCAATTGATGGACATCCCCTCAATTTCTGATTCTCTGAGAGTCAATTATTGAAATTTCACTGTGAGCATTTACACTTCAGATATAAACTAGCTACCAATCAGAGCTCAGTTTATCATTTTGCTGATTGTCTAGACTTAAGAAAAGTGTAATAATTTGAACTAAACCTAGGGCAAATACAAACAGTTTGGATTTTTTTTCCTCCAAAGATCTCAGTTGTTAAATATTTACCAGCACTCCCCTGTAATGCTCTGTAAAGAGCTTAGGAGGAGTGCTCAAGAAAGCTTAGAGGAAAAAGTCATCAACAGATGCAAAACTCAGTGATTGAAGGCTAATGACAATAATAATAACTGTTATTATTCAACAGTGATAACTGGTATTTATATAGTGCTCTAAGATTTCCATTGCTTTACACCATTCTCTCAGTTGAGTCTCACCACACCCCTGGACTGTCCTATGTATTCTATGGTGTGTTGGGGGCTAGTGGAGGGGACAATATGGTGCTATGAACTGAAATCACAGATCCTTAATGTACTGAAAAGTAGCAAGATTAGCATGAATTCACCAGAACACTAGTCATAGATTTTTCGAACTGTTGAGCCACTTCAGAGATAATCTAGTCCAACTAATCCCCTCATCTGACAGATGAGGAAACTCAGACACAGATTGGCCCAAGATTACAACTAGTTAATGGTCAATTTCACACCTCCTGACACTTAATCTGAGCTTTTTAAAACCAACCTAATGTGTCTGTCCAGCAAGTACAGAAAATCCTCCATTTCTAGAGAAATGGTGTTCCAAAAGCTCATTTGCAAGTAGAAATATCAGCTTTGTGAGGGAAAGGAATAAGCATTTTTATGTGTTGGGCATTATGCTAACTAAGCATTTTTTACAAATAATATCTCATTTGAGCTTCACAACAATTCTAGAAAGTAGGTGCTATTATTATCCCCATTTTATAGTTGAGGAAACTGAGTCCAGCAGAACTGAAAGGACTTGCCCAGGGTCATATAGCTAGTAAGCATATGAGGTTGGATTTGAACCCAGATCTTCGAACTCCAGACTCTATGTTCTATTTACCTGGCTACAAGCTCCCTATGTATCTTTAAGGACATGGACTGTTTCCATTTTCCAGTTCCCAGCTAGGGACTCAGCATGTAGGAGGCACTTAATAAATGTTTAAGTGTTCATTGGAGCTGAGTGGATCAGTGATGAGGTTGCCAGTTTAGGCCATTTATATAGACACACACACATATACATATATAATATAGATAAAAATCTACATAAAACATAGCATAGGTGAAATGTTAAAAATCTATGAGAAAACATTAAGAAACTCTATACTGTTACAATACTAATAATTACAGAAAACAGTAAAATTGAAGAAATACTTTTAAATAACGCTTGGGAAATCAGCAGGTTTAATTAGAGGACCACGGTATAGGTAACAATTTTTTTTAGATATAGCACTCAGGGTAGCCACCTCTCCTACACAAATACCCAGAAAAACTGCCCTAGTTTCAAAGAACTCTGGACATACATCTACTCAAAACTCAGAAGCCCTTACTGATGAGTTTACCCTCTCTAATTACTGATATTTACTTTTACTAATTAGCCAGAGGACTCAATTAGTTCAAAGCAAAAGTGTTTAATGAACTACTAAAAGAAGAACAATTACAGAATATCTCCTATAGATGTATGACACTCTCTACAATAAAAATAACTTGTGTTATTGTTCAATCATTTCTGACTCTTCATGAATCCATTTGGGAATTTTTTGGCAAAGTCACTAGAGTGGTTTGCCATTTCCTTCTCTAGATTTTTTACAGAAAAGGAAACTGAGGCAAACCAGAGTCATACTGCTAAATGTCTGAGGACAGATATGATCTCAGGAATACCAGTCTTGCTGATTCCAAGCCCAGAGCTTGGATAACTGCAATATCTAGCTGCCCTTGCCATAAATATATACTTCATCATTGGGAAGAGGGGACAGGAAAAGGGATAACACATCAGGGCACGGAGTCAAGGAACCCATGCCACTGAGTCACACACATGGGCAGGCAACTCTTTGACACTTCCAGACTGTCAGTGTCTTCTGATGCTGTTGTCACCCATCTCTCTTGGTCCTTATCCTGCTAGGCACCATCCTCTGCTGGACCTTGCCTGAGTGTCTCACTGTGTCTGGTACTTGCCTCTGGCTCTCTTCTATGTTTCTCCCCTCTCTGCTGTGATCATCTCTCTGATGTGATCAGTGCAGGGCATTGCTCCCTATCGCTAGCTTCTCAGCTTCATCTATTCAAGACTAACTTGTAGCCATCACTGTTCTCAGCTGTGAGGACTCAGTGAAAAGAAAGCTTCTCTCTGATGAGGACAAAAAGGCAGCTCTTTGGTCAGATCCAAAGAGCAGGGGCCACCAGGTCTAGCTATCAATGTAAATGGAAACCATAATAAACCATCTTAATGCAGACCAGTCAAATGATTGTTTTTGACTCTGGGGGATTCATGATGAAACGTACCTCTCTACTCTTGTTTGTTGTTGTTCGGTTATTTCAGTCATGCCAGACTCTTCATGACCCCATTTGGGATTTTCTAGGCAGAGAAGTTGGAGTTGTATGCCTTGTCATTTTAGAGATGAGGAATCAGAGGCAAACACGGTTAAATGATTGGTCTAGGGTCATACAGCTAGGAAGTGTCTGAGGCCAGATTTGAACTCTGGGAGATGGATCCTCCTGACTCTAAGCCTGGCACTCCAAGCCCAATGCTCTATCCACTATACCACCTAGCTGCTCTCTACTGTTGTTAGAGGTATAATGGAATAATTTGTGTCAGACAAGATCAATGTGCTAGTTTGTTTTGCTAAACTGTACATTATTATGAGGAAGGGAATACAGAAAAAGGGAAATTGGATTTAGGAGAATGATCAGTGTCTGAGAAGGGGGAAGCATTTTTGAATGTATGTTGGGGCAGCCAGGTGACACAATATATGGAGTGCCAGGTCTAGAATTGGAAGAACCTGGGTTCAAATTTGACCTCAGACAATTCCTAGCTATATGACCCTGGGCAAGTCACTTAACTTCCATTGCTTTGTTCTTGCCTTTCTGCTTTAGATGTTACTAAGGCAAAAAAAAAAATTAAAGGTTTAATTTTTTAAAGATATGCATATGTGTGAGAAAAACATTGCATAAGATGAAATTAATTATAAGCATTGAGAAAAAGGAGGGGTAAAGTTGGGGGGAAGGAATAAGAACATTTGAGGACCATTCCATTTATAGCTACCTTGGTGGGGGGAGGGGGGAGTAGGTAGGTAGGTGATGGAAAGAGATCACATTTGTTTATATCCCACATTGACCACAAGGTAGTGTTGGTTTAAGCCCAGGATAAAGCCATAACTATTCTAGAACAACCCTGAAGAGCTAGGTAAGCAGAAAAGGAAGGCAGATGGTAACCAGTCCATCCTATGCCACTGAGATGTGAAGTTGTGACCCTTGGCAAGTCCCTTCTCCTTTCAGTCTCAGTTTCTTCATTTGTAGAAAGGGGATAATAATAGTACTTATTTCTTGGGGTTGTTGGGAAGTTTAACTCAAATAACATAGCTTAAAAGCTCTATGTAAACCAAAATATGCTACATGTTAGCTTTCATTATTATCATTACATGTGTCAAATGTTTGAAATTTGGGTGTTCATCACTTGGAGAATGTATGGAATTCATTTAGAATTCAATTTGATATACTTCTTGTACTCTCCCTCATGTATTTTGCTTCAAAATCAAAGGACCATCCAAAAAAAAAGGTATTTTGATTTATTTAAAAAAACCATTGGTCCTAAACTTTAAAAGAAAAATGTAACAAGTGACATTTCCACAACTTTGATGACATCCCTCCTCAAAGAAATATTCATAACAGATGGTGCTTTTTAATAGTAGCTGTGAGGGATGGCCTATTTCCCAAAGAAACCATTGTTCTATATGTTGCTATTTCAGGTCTATTCACATATGAATATTCCTCCAGGTATTACTGAAATAAAAACCAAGTGAAACAGATTAAAAAACTATATTTAATGGTCCCAGAAGATCCTCTTTCTTGTTCATTTTCCCTGTCTAAGCAGGGAAAGACTGGTCTATTAGACAAACATGATCTGGAACTCCAGAGTAACAAAAAATTAAGTAAAATAAAAATATCTTTAAGAAATGCTCATGGAGAATTAGATGATTACATGGTGAAACATAATTGTGAAGAATGATAGTTTCTGATGTCCTTTGATATCTGTTCATTCCTCATGTGGCCCAATCAAATCTCGAGTGCATAAAGACCCAAATAGTATAAGTAATACTGCGATTTAAAATAGTGATTAGATAGTTGATGGAGCTGTAATCTGGAAAGCAATTTGGATTTATGAGAAAAAATGGCTTAAGTGTTTATACCCTTTGTTCTCACTATTGGGCATATATGACAAGGAAGTCAAAGAGAGAATGGTCCAATACATATCAAAATATTTATAATAACACAGTAATTTTCTAAAAATTAAGAACAGGAAACAAAACATTGGAGGGATATTTTTTTTTTTAGTTTAGATCGATGTATTCATTGATATAAGGAACTCTTACTGAAGAAACTACTTCTACCAATGCATATTTCCACAAGTATTAGCCCCTGCTCTACCACTTATAGTCTTAAAAAGTTGCTTGAGGGGGAAAAGAAATTGAACAAGCCTTCAAAGAACTCCCTAAGAAAAAATCCCCAGGGCCAGATGGATTCACAAGAGAATTCTATCAAACTTTTAAAGAACAACTAATAGGCAAAAAAGGAGTTCTACAAAATTCTTCTTATGACACAAATTTGGTGCTGATACCTAAGCCAGGAAGAGCAACAACAGAGAAAGAAAATTACAAACCAATTTCCTTAATGAACATTGATGCAAAATCTACTAGCCAAGAGACTACAGGGATATATCAACAAAGATTATTCACTATGACCAGTTAGAATTGATACCAGGAATGCGAGGTTGTTTTAATTTTAGGAAAACGATCAGCATAATTGACCATATCAATAATGAAACTTACAGAAATCACATGATTATCTCCATTGATGCAGAAAAAGTCTTTTACAAAATACAACTCCCAATGCTATTAAAAACAGTAGAAAATAGGAACAAATGGGTCTTTCCTTAAAATGATAAGTAGTCTATCTAAAACCATAAGTAAATATCATCTTCAAAGGGGATAAGACAGAATTCTTCCCAATAAGATCAGAGTGAAGCAAGGATGTCCATTATTACCACTATTATTTAATATTGTACTAGAAAAGCTAGTTTTAGCAATAAGAAAAGGAAAAGAAGTTGATAGGCAACAAGGAAACTAAACTATCACTCTTTGCAGATAATGTAATGGTATACTCAGAGAATCCTAGAGAATCAACTAAAAAACTTACTGAAATTATTAATAATTTCAGCAAAGTAGCAGAATACAGAATAAAGCCATGTAAATCATCAGCATTGCTATATATTACCAACAAAGTCCAGCAGCAAGAGCTGGAAAGAGAAACTCCATTTTAAAACTCTAGACATTATAAAATACTTTGGAATCTATTTGCCAATATAAATCAAGGAATCATGTGAACATAATTACAAAACACTTTTTACACAAATAAAATTATATTTAAACAATTAGAAAAATGATCATGGGTACGCCAAGCTAATATAATAAAAAATGACCATCCTACCTAGTTTATTTATTCAGTGCCATACCAATCAAACTACCAAAAATTGTTTTATAGGATTAGGAAAAAGTGATAAAATTCTAGAAGAACAAAAGATCAAGAATACCAAGATAATTAATGAAAAAAATGTGAAGGATGGCGACCTAGCGGTACCAGATCTTAAACTATATTATAAAGCAGTGGTCATCCAATCTGGTACTGGCTAAGAAATAGAATGATGGATCAATGAAATATATTAGGGGTAAATGCCCTTAGCAATCTAGTGTTTGGTAAACCCAAAGATCTCAGCTTTTGGGTGAAGAACTCACTATTTCACAAAAACTGCTGGGAAAATTGGAAAACAGTATGGCAGAAGCTAGATAGAGAACAATCTCTCATACCTCATACCAAGAAAAGGTCAAAAATGTGTATATGATTTAGACATAAAGGGTGATACCATAAGTAAATTAGGAGAACATAAAATAGTTCATTTGTCAGATCTATGGAGAAGGGAAGAACTGATGACCAAACAAGAAATAGAGGATCTTATAAGATGTAAAATGAATGCATCTGACTATATTAAATTAATTTTTGTAGAAACAAAACCAAGGTAACTAAGTTTAGAAGAGAATCAACAAACTGGCAAAAAATTATAACAAATTTCTCTGATAGAGTTCTCATTTCTCAAATATACAGAGAACTAAGTCAAATTTTTAAGAATACAAACCATTCTCCAATTGACAAAAGGTTAATGAATATAAACAAGCAGTTTTCAGGTGAAGAAACCAAAGCTATCAGTAGTCATATGAAAAAATGTTCTAAATCCCTCTTGATTAGAGAAATGCAAGTTAAAACAACTCTGAGGTACCATCTCACACCTATCAATATGGTCAATATGAAAGTAGAGAAAAGTGATAAATGTTGGAGGGGATGCAGCAAAATTGGGACACTAATCATTGTTGGTGATCTAACCATTCTGAAAGACAATTTGGAACTATGCCAAAGTGTTTTAAATTAAGTATAACTTTTGTTCTAGTAATACCACTACTGAATCTGTATCCCAAAGAGATTTTAAAAAAAAATCAAAATAATTTCCTAATTGCCAAGGACTTCCAGGTGTTGTTTGATGCTTGGCCAATAGAGTCCAATGTGTAATTGAGAGGTAGGGGAACTTTGAATCAATCTAGATTGTCTCTGGTGCATATCTTTCTTGAATATCCTTCTTCTACTATGGCTAAGTAATTCTCCTTTTGTAAACTGTTGAATGATCTAAGTATGTTTCATTTTGTTCTAATATCACACACAAAGTACCAGGGCACTAACATGAATTATATGTAGCCCAGAACAACTGGAATGTTTGTAGAGGATTGGAACAGACTAATCTTGTGGAAGTTAGAATGGACAGTTTGGGGGAATGTTGGCCTCCATGCTTCTAAAGATGCTTTAAGTGATGGCTCCAGAGATGATAGTTGCTTACCATGAGACATCCCTACAATTCCCAGAAGATTGAAATAGTAAACTCTCTGTGGTAACTCAATAAGGAGAAAACTATGTGAATATGCTTTCTTATTAAGAACTATATACTATGAAGAAAACTGTAGCAAATTGATGGTTGATGGTTGTATAATTTCTTGTATTAAGAGGTGATCATGGTTTCTGGGTCCACTAGTTGGTAGGCCTATAGACATGGTAAAGTAGACAAGAGTCTACTTTACCCATCCTTTATACTAATTTTTGGATAGTGCTGGATGAACTATTTGGAATTTTTGTGGCATTTGGATGGCTTGGAATCAGTAATGAGGATTCTTGATAGGCAAAAAGAAAATTGCTTAATTCTTAGGAGTCAAGGGACTTTTCTAGAACTGGACACATGGACAAATGTATCCACTGTTCTCCAGTTGATTGCTAAGGACCGATTGGTTTTTTTTTTTTTTCAGTTTTCAAAGTTTAAAAAGAGAGACAACTTCCATATTCATTTCTAAACAATGAGTTCTAGTTCTCTCTCCTCTCCCCCCCTTCCTCTCCCTCTCTTTCTCCCTCTCCTTCCCTTCCTCTCTGTCTCTCCCTCTCTCTCTCCCTTTCTCCCTCTCGCTCCATCTCTTTCTCCTTCTCTCCCTCCCTCTCCCTCTCTCCCTTTTCCTCTCTCCCTCTTTCTCGCTCCTTCTCTTCCTTTCTCTCTCCCTCTCTTTCTCTCCCCACCTCTGCAATTAATGGCTACTGCTTAAATATGGCAGATAGAATACATTACTCCAAAAGAGCATCTGGATTTCTGCTGTTATTGTTGTTGCTTTGGGTCTCTTTTAGGGCATTTTTGGGCAATCCTGGGCTGAAGTTCCTAGCCTTATGAATTCAAGTAGTTGAGAACTTCTGGGTCCATCCATGGGAGCTAACCAGCAATGGGAGAAAATTATTGCATTGGAGAGAATGTCCATTAATAGAAAGAGGAAACTAAGCCCTGATTTGATAAGCCAGAATTCTTTAGTAGTTGCTTGATCCATACCATGAAACTGTTCCTGACCTCAGCCACTATGCTGGATGAGCCAGTCAGTGCCACTGTACACAAGTGAAGTGAAGTACACAACCCAGAATGGGAGATAGAGTCAGACCCTAACAGGAACAATGTCCATAGTCCTCCTCCCTCATCATACCATAGTGGAAGTTCAGTCCTGTTGCTTAAGCTGAAAGACCACCATGGGTAACTAACTCAGCAGCAGGGTGGCTGATAAATTCAACTCAGTCAACTCAAGGTGTTTCCAGTGTACATCCTTATTGAATATTCTTCTACTGCTATGGCTAAGTAAATCTCTTTTTATTAACTGTTGAATGACCATGGGCAAGTCACTTAACTTCCGTTTGCCTCAGTTTCCTCATCTGTAAAATGAAGATAATAGGGAGCTCCTATCTCACAGATTAGTTGTGAAGACCAAATGAAATCATTATTTACTAAGCACATTGTTTGGCACATAGGAAGTGCTATGTAAACGCTAGCTATTATTAGTTATTATTATTATTACTGTTCCAGGATCAAATATAAACTGCCAGAGTATTGGCCTTCCCCATCACAGAATTTCCTGAGGCTAACTCTCTTGGCTATACTGCTTTTCAAAACAGACTTCCTTTTCTTTCTATAGACAGATGAGGAGTGGGCCAGGCAGTGAAAAACAAAGAATGCAGATAAGAGAAGGGAGACATAGGTGGGAGTGACTGAGATTTTTCTTGTTTAGTCATTTTCACTTGTTTTGGATGCTTTGTGATCTCTTTAGGGTTTTCTTAGCAAAAATAACTGGAGTGATTTGTGATTTCCTTCTCTAGCTCATTTTACAGATGAAGAAACTGAGGCAAAGAGGGTTAAGCGACTTGGGTTTCAGAGAGACAATTTTAAGGGAGGAGAGGCATGCAAAAAAAAAAAGGAGAGTGGGAGAGATTGAAATAGAGGAAGAGGAGAAAGGGAGATAAATTGAGGGGGGAAATTTAGTAGGATTTGAGATATAAGCTAAGTACTCTGGTCATAGTTGCCTGTTTATCACCAAGCTTTGAAATGCTAATTAGCTAATTAACCACTTTCACAGTTCTTAAATTGTCCTTTATCCTTTAGCCTTTAAAGGAGCCCAGCTCAATGGGACAATCACAGCAGTCCACCAAGTGAAAAGTTATTCTCTGAGCTGCAGCGGTAGCCCCAGCAATGGTACCCCCTGTTCCGATAAAATGAAGCCTAAGGCTGGATCTGGCAAGAAAACTAGAGGTTCCCAGACCCGTATCCTGCCGGGAGAGTCTTTTTTCCAACACTTTTCAAAAGTATGATCTCTGCCCAAAGGGGTCCCCTTCTGTCTATTTGCATAATGTCTCTTACACAGCTGATTTCACTCTGCCCTCTTTTATAGAAAGTAACCAGGGCAGAGCACGGGACAGAATCAATCTCCTGGAACTAACTGACCTATAAGTGGGTCTGGCCCAAAGATTCCGTCGCCAGCAGTGATTAGATGGCTGTAATTTTAAGCCACATAAGGCTCCATGTCTCCATATACATATGTCCATATTCGATCGGGCATATTGGCCACATACAAAATCATTTCCACGTGGAAAACCATTTTTCAGCCCCAGGGGAATCAACCCATACCACTGGGAGCCATTTCTTTGCGGGATGATTACCTTGCATGTGTTCTAGAGAAATTCGTCAAATCCATCCGCTCATCTTCCCGATTTAGCGAAAGTATTTAAGTCAACAGGAAGCTCCACAAGCACTTGGCTGATTCTCTGGGCAAGGAGCCCAAGTGAGTCTGAGTGCATTCTTCTCCCATATTTATTTTTAAATGGATGTTTTATAAATTATGATTCTATCATTCATTATCTAGACACTAGTGAGTCAATATATTTTTTAAAATGAGAGCACATATGGCTAGGTAGCGCACAGCCACTCTATCAAAGGAATGTACTTTTTCATGCTGGTGACAGCCCCAGAAGAGGCAGGACAATGTTCTGGCCTGAATGGTAGGTCAGAGTCCTTCTGTTTCATCTGCTACTTGGCCATCTGCATGGCTGAACTGAATTTCTCCCACAATACACTGGAAAGTCTTAAATACAAGGAAAAACAAAATCTTCCCTTCTAAGGAGCCAGCATGAAGGCATTGTATTATAGATTTGAATGGACCATCATTCTTTATGGCACATTTTTAGGCCTTCAGTATTTACATTGGCTAGGTTTGGGGAATTCTACTCAATAAGCATTAATTTTATGGCCATCATCAGTTTGTGGTGTATCAGCAAATAGATATTGATTGATAACTATTATTTGTTATAAATAATACAGAAAACTTTTTTTTTTATTTGTATTTAAACACCTCCCAAAAGCATTTCTATATATGTATGTAGCTAGGGATAATGAAAATTGAACAACAATAAAAAACAGAATAGGAAAAGAGGATTCTATATTAAACCAGGAATCTCTATTTCATCTTGCTTCCTTTAAAAAACAATTGTAAAGAAAGCCTTACAAAATGATTCTACTAAAGTTTCCTTCTGAACTTCCTTCTGTTTATATAGCATAGTACTTGACACATGGTAAGGGCTTACTAAGTGCTTGCTGACTGTTTTGTGTTTTTAAAAAATGTAACAATGGCTCTCCTTTTGGGGAGCTTCTCTACTGCTATCTCCTCCTCTAATCTCCTCCCCCCATTAATAAGAAAAGAAAAAGAAGAACAATCTGGGGAAATGAACTTGTAAGAAATAAGCATAATTTTGCCTCTGACTTTTCCTAGCTACCTGGCTATTGGTGTTGCTATCCTCATATAAATTGTTCTTCTAAAGTTCGCTCTGCATCAGCCAATACATACAACTGAGGAGTTTCTGAAATCTTTCTCTCTCGTCATTTCTTATGGCTCAATAATATTTCATTATATCCATCCATATACCATTATTTGCTTAGCCATTGTCTAGACATTAGCTAATTGTGTAAGAAGCATTCCAAGGCCCACCTTTAGATTCTACTTCTTAGGCTCTTTCATTTTTCCCCCCTTTCAATCTCTCCTGCAGGATAAGGAAGTTTGTTTTGCTTGCTAGACTCCCTTTATTGAATCATTCTCATTTGACAGCCTTCCTCCCTATTTCTCTGTTGTTTGATGTATTTTTACACCAAATTGTGTTTGTGTATGCGTTGAACCTTCTTTTATACATTTAAAATGAGTGCAGCTCATTTGATGCCTACTCCTCCCTCTCTTTCTTCTATGTCTGTATACTCTTCTAGTTATAAGAAACAAATTCCACTTCCTTCTTTATATATATATATATATATATGTACACATACACACACATATATATATATATATATATTTTTGTTGTTGTTGTTGTTGACTTGACTTGATTGCTTCCTCCTTTCTATACTAATTTATTCTTTTAACCTCTTTTCTTTTTCTCCTCTTCAAACTGGCTGATTCCTGGCTGCCTACAAACATTCATGTCTCTCTCATCCTTATACATTTTATTATATCTATATCTATATATATTTCTATATATCTTCAAGATAGTAGCTTGTATCTCTTAACCCTTAACTCCTTGTAAAAAATCACATAGAATTAGTTCTTCCCCTTCCTTTTATCTCTCATTCTCTTAACTCTCAGTAGTCTGGCTTTCAATTTCATCTTTCAACTAAAACTGCTTTCTCCGATGTTCTCAATAATCTAATTGCCAAATCTATAGCCTTTACTCAATACTCATCTTTCTTGCCTTCTCTGCAGCCTTTGACAATGTCCATACTGCTCTTATCCTTGATATTTTCTTCTTTCTGGGTTTTTATGATATTATTCTCTTCAGGTTGTCCTCCTCCCTAGCTGATGGGTGTCCACATCATGCTTACACCCTGAGAGTCTCTCCTGGGTCCTCTTCTCCCTCTCTACTGTTTCACTTGTTGATCTCATCAACTCTCATGGATTCAGTTATCATCTCTAGCCAGATGTTACTAAAATCTGCTTAGCCAGCCCCAGCCTTTCTCCAGATCTTTTGTTTTGCATCACCAAACTATCTTTTGGAAATGGTAAGTTGTTAAATTCAACAAGTGTAAAACTGAACTCATTTTCTCTCTTTTGATCTCCATCCCACTTTTCCTAATTTCCCTAGTGCAGTCAAAGGCACCAGCCTCCCTCCAGTCATGCAAGGCTCACAGTGAAAGTGTCAGCCTTCTCTCTTTCTCACTCTTATTTCCTACACTCAAACCATTACCAAGTTCTATGTTTTACCTTTCTAACATCTCTTGAATACTCCCCTTCCTCTCCTTTAATACTTCTACCACCCTCATGTAGGGACTGATCACTTCACCCTTGGACTATGGCAATAGCCTCTGGTCCTACCTATGCCTGAAGAGAATGCAGTCTGTCCTTCAAAGAAGTTGGTCTTTGCCCCCCTAAGAACCTGGAAGAGAAGGCAGACCCCTGGGAGTGGTAGTCTTCAGACAGTTGGACCATGTAGTGATGTGGGCTGGCAGAGGATTAAAGGGCAAAGTCTAGGGATGACAGTTGCTGTAGGGAAGAAGTACACCTGCCCTGCCCAGATGTTGGTGCTAAAGGAAAAGTATTTGTTACTCTGAACTATGCATGGCTCTGATTATGTGCTATATTAAGTTTAGAATTATTAGGCATTAAGGCAGTTATAAAATATTCAATGAGATAAATCTCTTTCCTCATCATCTTGGATCATTAAACATGCCATTACTATACATCTTGTGGACACTCAATAAATATTAATTAAATGAAATTGAATTCTTGTAGGCTCAGAATTGCAGAACTCAACAAGAAGGCAAAAATGTCAAGATTTCAAATGGTCAAGTCCCACTGTTGTTGGGATGGTCAACCTACAAGCCAGCTAAGGTGATCATTGTTTGTTTGTTTGTTTGTTTCCATTTGAATGTTTATTTAGTCAATTTAGAACATTATTCTTTGGTTACAATAATCACATTATTTCCCTCCTTCCCCTCCACCCACTCTTCTCGCAGCCAACACACAATTTCATTGGATATTATATGTATCTGATCAGAACCTATTTCCATGTTGTTATTTACACTAGGATGTTCATTTAGAGTCTACATCCCCAACAATATGCCTTCAACCCACGTATTCAAGTAGTTGTTTTTCTTTGGTGTTTTTACTCCTACAGTGTTTCCTCTGGATGTGGATAGTGGTTTTTCTTGTAGGTTCCTCTGAGTTGTTCAGGATCACTGCATTGCCACTAATGGAGAAGTTCATTACATTTGATTGTATCACAGTGTATCAGTCTCTGTGTACAGTTTTCCTGGTTCTGCTCCTTTTACTCTGCATCACTTCCTGGAGGTTGGTTGTTCCAGTCCCTCCACTTTATTATTCCTTTGAGCACAATAGTACTCCATGAGGTGATCATTGTTGTAAGGATAATGGAGATGCTCCAACTTCAATTGGTGACCTGTTTCAATACTTATTTTCTTGTAGTCAAGAACTTCTTTCTTACTCTCCCAAAACAGCCAACTAGCATCAGATTTCTGAGACCTCCTCAGTCCTGAGCCAAGACCAGACACTTGAGGTAATAATATTCAGATTATCACAACCCAATAACATAGCATTCCATATTTTGTAGTTATTTCCTCATAAGATCTCTTTGGTCTAGAACATTAGCCTCTTTTACAGATTAGGAGGCTGAGATTCAGGGGAAAAAAGAACTTTTTATGCTTTTCTTGAATTTTGTGATTGCTGCAAGGAGTCAAATCTCTGTGGAGGCTGAAAAAATGAGTTGGATATATGATCTAATAACTCTTCAAAATCAATATTTGCAAGTATTTACTAAATCATCCTTGAACGCTTTTTTCTTAAGACTATTTGCCTCTAACTTCTTTAGCCCTTTTTCATGAGACTTCCTTTCAGGCCCTTTAATTATTATCAGAAAGACAACCTGAATGGGCATCTTTGTGGCTCAGTGGATAGAGAGCTAAGCCCAGAAATGGGAAATCCTGGGCTCGAATCTGGCCTCAGACACTTCTTAGCTGTGAGATCTTGGGTAAGTTTCATAACCCCCATTTGCTTAGCCCTTACTATTCTTCTGCCTTAGAACCAATGCATAATACTGTTTCTAAAACAGAAGGTAAGGGTTTAACAAAAAAGAAAGTATGAAAAGCAACCTAGAGATATGAAAAGACCAACCTCAAAATCAGGAATACCAATCCTCCTGGATGACTGATCGTGGACCAATGACTTAAATCTCAGTGACCCCAAGGAACACTGAACACTTTTTAAGCAACCAATAAGCACTACTTAACAGCTTAGCATGTGCCAGACCCTGTACTTTATGCTAAAATCAAGTCTTGACCTGAATCTGTGGAATGAATTTTCATATGAGATATTTCCCATGTTAATGAAGTAATAGGTCAAGAACCCCACCCCAAATCACTCTTATTGTTCTTCATTGGAACATTCTAGGTTTCTCCAAAACTTTTCTTGAACATTGAAAAGGAAACTAGACAAAATACTAACAGTTACGACAGGGACCCAACAGGCTGAGGTGGTGTCCTTTCCTTTGTGAGACTAGAGATTTTTTTATTGATCCATTTTCTTTTGACCCAGTAGATATATCCCCACAAGTACATAAAGAGACCTTTTTTCAAAATCCCATTTCCCCAAAAACAATTAAACAAAACTGTCCACAAGAGGGGTGGAACAGCAATGTGTGATATATTCCACTTTTGAAGCCTGCTAGTTGTGTTCCTTAGCCTTCATAATTTGGTTCCTAAACTGTCCATCATATTTGATACTAGTGAAACTAGTATTGTTTCTTAAAATCTATTCTTCCTTTGAACCAATGGTTTAATTTATTTATTACTTATATTATTTATTTTAGTTATTAATCATTTATTCTATTTTAATTCAGCGCTTTCCACCAACTTAATATTTTCAAAAAGTACAGAAGTAGCATTATATGCAGTCTTGGAATTTTACAAATATTTGTGTTCTGTAATTTTGGTAAGCTATGCAAGCAATCCAATTTAGTTGACCAGGAGCAACATCAAATGACCAGCTCTGTAAATACTCAATGAATACTAAATATCTCTCTCCTTCCCACTCACCCATCATTCTTTATAATCTCCTTTACATATTATGCTCATGAATATCTCATCTCAACTGCCAATAGACAAGCACAGTACCAAGTTATGATGTAGGGAAGGAGCAAGACTGTATGTTTAGTCTCTTCTACCTCCATGAAGAGAACGAGTGCCACAAACATATAATCCATTACTTCCAGATTGTTTGTTGATGGATGCTCATGAGGTTAGGTAATCCAAGCAAAGGTAAGAAGCAGGTACCTTTGTCCTCCCTTCTGCTTTCCCCAGATGTGAGAGTTTATATTCCCAGAGGACATTTCTCTCAGGCCTGTGTAATCACACCAACATAGAGTATAACTTTCGTGGGTAAAGACAGCTGAATTTTCTGGTGTATCTGAATTCTTCAACACTTCCTTTTGGGATGCCAACTCTAGTCCCTACTTTTGGATCCCTGCTTTGGGCTCCTGGGCATTTCACTTAGTGAAGGTCTAAAATGCTAATTCTGGTCCTCATTTTAGGCTCTTTTTGCTTTGAGATCTTTGACCTTTTAATAAGTAATAGACTCTTTTTTAGGGTAGTCCCTTGGCATATTGTTGAAGCTCACAAGACAAAACATCTTTTATTGGATAGAAAGTACTTTTGTATTATATTAGAAATATTGTCATGGAGGCAATGCTGTCCCACCAAATGTTATATGCATATTGCTTTTACTTGGGAGCAGGGATTTCCCAAATAGGGGTTTGCCCAAACATTAGAGCTTAGTTTTCTTCCATTCTAAGGCTTAGTGGAATGCTGAGATAGGCAAGTGTGTATATATTTGTAGATAGGTATGCACATTGATCAATTAGGTGGCTTAGTAGATAGAGTGCCAGGTCGGAAGTCAGAGACAAATTAGCTATAAAATGGGGGCAAATCACTTACCTCTGTTTGCCTCAGTTTTCTCATCTGTAAAATGAACCAAAGAAGGAAATGTCACACTTCTCTAGTATCTTTGCCAAGAAAACCCTAAATAAGCTCACAGAGTCAGATGTGACTCAAACTCCTGAAAATAAGGTCACAAAGGGTCTGACAGTATTGAAATATACGTGCATATAGCATGACTGAATAGCATCTTTCCCCACTAGATCCTGTGTCTTTCCATCTGTAATGTCCTGAACATGAACGTGATTCTTCTTTTGTGATCTATCTCCCTCAACTAGAATAGAGGTTATTGTTACGTAGTATACAATGAGCATCTATTAAATGTTTTTCTATTCCGTTCCAATAGAGCAACTGAATTTATGATTTAATTGGTATAGGAAACTTCCAGGCTAGAGAATTCTACTCTAACAATTTCTATGCAATTTGTAACCTAAAAGAGCTGCCTAGAGCTCTGACAGATTAAGTGTTTTATCCAGAGTCCTGTAGCCTATAAATGGCAGAAACAGGATTTGAACTCAGGTCTTCCTGGCTCCAAGGCACACTTTCTCAACTATAAGTAGAGAAATTCTAAATGGGTTTTTTTTTAAAAGATCTTTTGTAGTGACAGGCAAATTGAATAATGACATAGAGTCCATCAGCCACCTTTAATAAGTCATCTTGAATCCAATATTTACTCTTATTATCTTTCAGAAAAATTGGCTCATAATAAAATAACAGTTCTTATATAGCTAGAAAGAAGCTTGGCATTGTAGATGGAGTGCTGAGCTATATCTGGGTCCAATTGGAGTTGGAGTCAAATCCCACCCACAACTGGTATGACTCAGGGCAAGCCTTTATGATCCCTGGTGTTCTTGTGTGTACAAATGAGGGACTTGGATGAGAGGGCTTCTGAGATCCCTTTTATCTCTAAATCTCTAAATTTTGCAGCTGGAAGGAACTTTAAGGATCATCCAGTTCAATTTCTTAAGTGATTTGTCCAAAGTCACATGGCTAGTTAGAGTCTGAAGCTGGATTTGGATTCAGGTCTTTCTGATTCCAGAACCCAGGCTCTATCCACTAACAACTTAATATCTTTTTTTTTTTAGCTTATTCTCTCCCCCCCCCCAGTAATATTTTGTTTTTTCAAATGATATATAAAAACAATTAAAAAATTTTTTAATTTGAGTTTTAAATTCTTTTCCTGCCCCCTCCCTGAGAAAGTAGGGTTGATATAGGTGTAAAACACATTTCCATATTAGTCATATTGTGAAAAAAAAGACCAAAAAAAAAGAAACACAAATAAAATAAAATGAAAAATATCATGCCAAGGTCTGCATCTGACTCCATCAGATCTTTCTCTGGAGGTGGAAAGTATTTTTCATCATAAGACCTTTGAAATTGTCTTAGATCATATAGAATATATAGAATATCCAAGTCATTCACAATTGGTCATTGTACAATATTGTTGTTACTGTGTATAATGTTCTCCTGGTTCTGCTTATATCACTTAGCATCCATTCTTATGTAAACCTTAAAATTTCTTAGACTTATAAATGTTGGAAATTTCACCATTGGGAAATTTCATACTTGAAGAATTTCCTACTGATAGTGGGAACTCTATTGGAATGTGAACCCCATTGGCATGGGAGGTTCCTTCTCCTCCCTACTTAAGATTACTTTAGGACAGAAACCTTTTGCTGAACAATGGAAAGGGCTTTGACCTATGCTTAAGCATAGAACAGGAAGTTCTTTGAGTCATGATTGATTTTAGAATTGACACAATAGAGATACTTGGAATGACAGAACCAGGTCTTGGAACTTCCAATCTCCACCCTGCTCAGGGTAACAGGATTTAGGAAGGGCTGCAGCAAAGGATAAAGATTTAATTATTTGAGAATATGACCTTCAACAGACATGTGCAAAGGGGCAGACCTCTGGGCGGTTCTGGGTTAAGCTAGAGCCACCATTGGCACAGGGAAGACATGGACAGTGATTGGTAGATGTGAGAACTGAGGGGAGGGAACTTGGATGGTTTCCTTAAAGATAGAGGGTCTGAGGACTGAGAGGTGGTTGGAGAGGTTTTGCTCTGAGAGGTTGTGCTCTGAGAAGCTTGCTCTGAAGGAAGCTGGAGGTGGAGGCCCCTGAGACTGTTTCTCCATTTTGGTCACGTGAGTGATAGGGACTGATCTCTTTCCTTTGCCTCAGCTATCTAAGGGCTTGGGCCTTTTGGCCCAACAGAAGGGGTATTTAAGCCCTATTCCCTTCTCTCCCCTTTCTCTCTCTCTCTTTCTCTATCTCTATCTCTAATACTTTTCTTCCTCCTGTTTGTAATTAAACTCCATAAAAGGTTGACTGCTGACTTGAGTTTTCATTTAGGAATTACATAGCAGAATTCCTTGGCGACCTTAAATTAATATATATCAGTCTTTTAAAGTGATTTCCTTGTCACACTTATAAGTCTTTCAAGGTTTTTCTGAAGTCATCCTGCTTGTCATTTTGGCATTCCATTATAATCATATACAAAAATTTGTTCAGCTGTTCCCCAGTTGATGGTCATCTACTCAATTTCCAATTCTTTGACACAACCTCCAAAAAGCTATTCTAGACATTTCATACAAATAGGTGTTTTTCCTTTATTTTAAATCTCTTTGGGATACAGATCTAAATTGCTGGGTCAAAGGGTAAGCACAGTTTTATAGCCTTTTGGACAGAGATCCAAATTTTTCTCCATAATGGGTGAATTGGTTCACATCTCTAGTATCCCAATTTTCCATATTCCCTCCAAAATTTATAATTTTCCTTTTTGGTCAATTATTTCTTATTATATATTATATGATAGATTAGCCAATATCTTATATATAGCCCATATATAATATAATATATTAGCCAATCTGATAGCCTAAGGAGGCAGAGTACATTAACAACTAGAGGAATTAAGAACCCTAAATTCCAGGGTGTTTTGAAGAACAGTTAGTGTCATGTCAATTGGAATTCAAGAGCAAGTATCACTCAGGCCAATGATTGCTCTCTAATTGGCTTCCTTAGGCTATTAAAGAGTTAAACTTCATAGTTCTCTTGAAGGTAGGAGCAACACCTAATTAGTTCTTTCAAACAATAGGGTTTGCCCATTTGTTGACACATTTCAACTGGTTCTGGTAGAATATCCTTGTTAGGGGAACACTACTCAGTCATTCAGCTGACCAAACACCTTGTGGCAGGCCAGTCTGTCCATCAAGAGAGAGAAAGGCAGATTCTTGAATGGAATTCCCTCACTGACCAAAGTCAGTATTTGAATGTTATAAGCACACCAGCATTAGGATTATGTGATGAATTGAAGTTATTTTTTTAATCTGATTTAACCTATCCTTTACAACACTCAGAGCTCTTTGAAAGATTATTGAGAATGGAAGTGTTACTGCCATATTGGAAATTGGCAAAATGTTCTAATTATTAAAAAAAAAATGGGAGGTCAACTACCAGAGGTTTTGATGTCCCCTTTTTGCAGAACCTGGAAATCAAGGCTCCGAGGGATTAAATGAAGTCATCCATGACTGCAACTAGCAAAGGTCAGAAGTGGGATTTGAAAGTGGGTTTTCCTGACTTCAAAACGAACACTCTTACCCACTCTACCACCTACCTGCCTCCCACGATATCTCCACATAGTTTCTAGAAGGAGGAATGTTGCAGAAGAGTTAATTAAACAAATGCTGTTAGAGTACAGGTTGGTTTAGATGACCTCTAAGGTCCTTTCCAAAGATAAGATTCTGATTCTTCTTTCAGATATCATTTCAGGTACAACCTTCTCCATGACACCTTCTTTGGTTTCTATTTCTCTCCTGTCACCACAGTTCAGCTGAAAGTATCTTACACATTCTCAGATTTTCCTCATACCTTTTGTGGTTATCTTCTTTGTACATGGTCATGGGTAGCTTCTGGCTGTGCCAGAAAACCCTAAAATAGCATTTCTATGTGCCTTCGCTCTAAGATGAAGGGGAAAGGGCAGGGCCAATGGGACTGCCCCTCCAGGGTGTCCCTACACATCTAGCCTATACTCTATGGATGCCCATGCCTTTGACCCTACCCTTCCACCCTATGGATAGGCCTCAAACCTGTTGGGGAATTAGAAGGTTGTATACCCCAGGCATGTGAAGATTCCCCAGCAGTAGGATCAGATGAGAAGAACTTGTTCCAACAGCCACAAATGCCACAGAGGCAGGTGCTATGGGGCCCTTAGAGCTTTAGTAAGACATTGAAGAAGCTAAGGTCATCCACCACATTCTGAGCATAACCAGCAATCCTGACTTTTTGTCTTGCCATTGGACTTTGATGACTCCAGAAGGGAGAGAGTGAGAGCAACACTGATGACTCAGCCTCACTTAAATCCAATTTATGCTCAACACCCAAAAACATCACCAGTGATGTGATTTTGGTCCTCCTCCAGTATGAAAGACAACCACCACCACCACCACCACCACCATATGGTACACTGAATTACTGATAAGTTGTAGCCCCTTTGGCAAATTGTAATTCATGGTTTTGTGGAAAAGAGCTTGAGTTTGAAAAAGGTAGATGTTGTAACAAAAGATATTGATAAAAATGTATTTAAAAATAAAACACTCTATTATTCAGGCTTTTTATTAATATATACTGGCTGTCTTCCAAATTATGGGTAAATGAGTAATATTTAGCTAAATGAATGAATGAAAGAATGAATGGGGGGAAAAACTAAGCATGAGAAGATCAAGAGAGCAACTAAAAACTCTCTAAGCCAGCAAGAAAGAGGGAGATTCCATAGCTGGGTCACAAGAGCAAAAAGGGAGGAGAGGAATAGGAAGAGGGACAGAGGTCAGGATAAAAGGGGGGGGGGGAGAAGACTCAGGAGCAGAGAATCCAAATGGAAGGAAGGTGAAAGTGAAATAACTTTCTAGACTAGATTTGAGAGCAGAGTTTCAGCCTTGGCAGATTTTCATAATTAATTGGTAGATTTTAAAATCCAAATTTCAATGGTTAGGAAGACAACTAGGACTAAATAGCAAACACTGTACGTAAGAGAAAATGTAGTGAACATTTAGAACATACCAAGGAGTAGCCCCTACAGAGGCACATTAATATAAACATGATATCTGAGTCCCTCCTTTCATTCTCTAATCATAAAAAAGACTCCAAGATTTTATGTATCTTTTTAGCTACCGCGGATTGTGCCCAGCGTGGTTCTTTTATCAGCAGTTAGGTAAAGTCTAATCTGTTTGAAGTTGCTTATTATAGAATTGGAATGATTGTTTTTGCCTGAGGTGTTGGTGTAATAATTAACTTGAGGGGAAGTGGTTATGATAATTGAGGTTTCTAGTTTGACCCTGCTTTGGGAATTTCTTTTCTTTTCTTTTTCTTTTTTTCACATCACATGTCTGCCTTCTTAGGGACTGTCTAGACAAGGAAATTCTGGAATTGTGGAGAGGGTCTACCTCTTTCCAGTAATTAACAAGCTTATTCATTCTAACTCTTTCTATATCAAAGACCATGAAAATGATCATCAGTTCGATGCAGAAAAAAAGAGAGCACCTTCTCAAACTTTCTGCTTTGCACAGTCTCCAATCCCCTTAATGAAACCCAAATGGTATTAAAAATATTGAAAACCAGTCTGTCCTGTCTCTCTTAGGAATTTATTCACTAACTTAACAATAAAAGGTTATAACAATAAGTCATTCAGAAATGATTTACCAACTTACAATGAAGCAGTAGAATACTTAAGTAAAATATACACACATATGTATATATAAAAGTTATATATATATATATATATATATATATCACTGAAAAGGAGATTAAGGTTTACAAAGAAATAAAGGAAAGTCCAACAAACTGGATCTCATCTGCAGTGGCATCACAGATCTCTTATTTAATGTGCAGAGGAATTTCTTTCTTTTATGTTTCAATTGTTAGGGGCAGCTAGGTGGCTCTGTGGAGACTCAAGGTCTTTGGTTCAAATTTAGCCTCAGCTGTTTTCCTAGTTGTGTGACCCTGGGCAAGTCACTTAATCCCAATTACCTAGTCCTTACCACTCTTCTTCCTTGGAACTCATACTTAGTATCAATTCTAAGACAGAAGGTAAGGGTAAAAAAAAAATTAAATTTCCATGTTATTGTGAACTTAGCAAGTACAAACCTTTCATTACACACACAAAAAAGAACAAGAAATAGGCATATATAAGAAACTGGGAATTTCTGTAGGTTATTTTAAAGCAATATTAATATGTGGGAATATACATACAGAAAAGGACAAAGTTAGAACAAGATTGCTACCTTAAAATTTTATATTTAATGATATGTTATATATAAAATATATTTATTATTTAATATATCATATATTATTTATAAAACAAAACATCACTTTATAATTAAAGAGAATATACAGTATATTAAAATTTAACAAAAGAGTAACAAAATCACTACCTATGATATACAAGTGTATGATATATCATATATATACTACATATATTATGCATGATACTATATATAACATTTATGATTGTTTTAAAATGACTCTATATATTATATGTAATTTAACAAGAAATTAATCAAATTGTTCTGTTTGTGCTCCCTCTGAAGATTTTTTTAATGTGGTTTTGATGTTCTTTTTCTGCAGGTTTCTACCTCCCTCCACTGACCTCTACCTAATCTCTCTTCTACCTCCCCCAAGGCAAAATCCGTTGTACATAGGGGAAGAGCTTTTATGTTTAGAGTCAAAAGACCTGAATTCCTTCTCCACCTCTGGCACTTACTACTTCTGACAATTTCAGGCAAATCACTTCATCTGCCAGGGTCTTCGTTTCTTAATTTGTAAAATGAGAAGGGTCAGAATGAATGGCCTCTGATGTCCCTTCCAGCGTTAGAGTCTCTGACACTTCCCCTTAGAAATATGAACCCTCATCAGGGCAAATCCATCTCTCTCCCCAAGCCTTTCAATTCTGACTCTCTAATCAGATGGACATTTCCACCTGGATCTCCACCTACAACTCAGTATATTTAAGCCAATCTCATCTCAGTCCATACCTTTTCTCTGCCAGTCCCCTGTTCTGGAGCCAGCTTCCCTCTGGACTATTTTTGTAATCAGTCATCTGATCTTGCTTTTTTTCTTGTATCCCTCCATTCTTTCCCATTCCCACTTACAACCCTTATTGCTTTTTGCCTATAGTGTTACAACTGACTAAAGTGCCTCTCTATCATTTTTACTTTACACACTACTACTATATTATTAATTTTCCCCAAATAACCACTGTACACACATTACTGCTCATTAAAACCTTTAAATGACTTCCCATTGCCTATAGGATAGTCTGATGCCTCAACTTATCATATTCAGGGTATTATTTCTGATACTGCCTAATGATCCTGGGCAAATTACTTAATTTCCCTGGGCCCCAGTTTCCATATCTGTAAAATGAGGGAGTTGGACTAAATGGTATCTGAGGTCTCTTTTATCTTTAGATTTGGTCTATGCTTTATGAACATGGGCTCTCGTGCCAAACCACCTCTCCAATTTTAACTCTCACTGTTCTCCTATATGGATACTCCCCCCTAAGCACACCTATACTCTCTACCATCATGGATTTTAGAGGCCAATGAGGCTAGAAGACACAAAGATAACTAATACACACTATTTGCAGAAAGAGCATTTGTTCACTAGAAAATACCACATGCCTTTGTGCTTATGACTTTTTTATTTACCTTAATCTTCCTCTTCCTCTCTGCTCTTTAAATCTCTTTCCTTACATGGCTGAAGCCCCACTTCTCCCCAAGCCCTCCTTAACTGTCCCAGTCTTCATTGATTGTGGAGGTTGTTTGTCCTTAGATTTTGAAGAGGACACCATGGGGTAATATCTTGACTTGGGCATGAATTGGATTTAAATGAAGCAGAGTTACCCAGAACTGTCAGCCTCACTGTCTCTTCCAGAATTTTCCAAGTCCAGTGGCAAGACAAACATCAGGACAACTGGAGATATTGGGGATGTAGTGGATGACCTTGGAGTCTTTGGTCTGACCAAGCTCTCCATGGTGCCAGTTTCTGCCACCTTCATGGCCATTGGAACAAGTGGTTCTCATCTGCCCATTTCATCAAGGGAAGTCTTCACATGCATGGAGGTAGACATCCCCTAACTCATAGGTGGGTTTGAGACCTGTTGGTTACCTGCAACCTGGTTTAGCCCATCTACTGGGACAGTTTTACTGGGCTGTGGCCATTGCACTTGTTACAGCTTCTTGGAGTCACAGGTGAGAGTTGGATGAAAGGTGGACACCAAAGGTGGAGGAGCAGCCCTAAAGAGGGCTCAGTAAGCCCTCACATCAGAGGGATTAGTCCTTTCTGCACGCCTCATAAATCCCACCATCACTGATACTCTGAATTCCAAAGGGAGTTATTGTCTATAAATCAAATTTGGTAATTAGTATTGCTACATCTTACTGTTATTTTTCATTTTAATTTATGCATTTGTCCTGTGACCTCAAGTAGAGGATTAACTTCCTGAGGGGTCTTATGTCTCTTTCCTCTTTATGTCTCTAACACTTATATTGTTGGCACCCTGCACACAGTAGGTAATTAATAAATGTTTGCTGGTGATGTAGAGAGAGGGCCAGGAGCTTTCTTATTATCTCAGGTGGGTATAAAAACAGAATAGAAATTATGGAAACATTCTCTGACTCAGAGGGCACAGAGAAGACAAAAAACCTTCTCAGAGAATAGATTATAAAGCTTTAGAGCTGGAAGGGACATTAGAAATCATCTAGTCTAACCTTGTCTTTTAATTGATGACAAAACTGAAGTACAAGCTCAGGGGAGAAAAGGTCAATGACGGATGAACAGAAACTGTTCAAGAAGAAAGTAGGAGGGAGTGGATGGTAAATACAGAAATGGAGGGAATCTATATGCAATAATGTGTATTGTAGTTATCTGTATTTGTGCTTGTGCCCTCAAAGGTCTATACAATCTGTGAGGACACAACCCCCGCGCCCCCCAGGAGGTCCATGACTATAGAACTCTGATTATATCAATGTATTTCCTTCCTCCTCATGTATTTCCTTCCTCCTTCCCTTTTTTTCTTTAATTCTTTAAAAGTATATATCCTTTGTTACATGGTATAGCTCTTTGGAAAGTGATACAGGGTTGAATTTAGGCAATGGAAATAAAAACAGATGGAATAAAAACATAATTTTAAAAGAATAAAAATAAAAGATAAAAAAATAAAATCTGTGAGAATAAGGAATGTTGGTCCTGCATAATTTTCACATCTCCCTCCATTCCTCCTACAGTTTTATATGCACAATAGACATTTAGCAAATGTTTGTTGAATGAATGTGTAAAGTCTGACTGCCATAGATGAGGAAACTAGATGATGGACTTTTTCCTGATAATAAATACAATGGTAAATAGCCAAGGAAGAGGAATCTTATCTCTAGCCAGTTGGGGGATCTGATCAAATTTAAATTATTTCCTTTGATAGGAACAAAGTCCTAATCCTTTCTCCCAGGTATATTAGACTGTCTTCCCTCAAAGACTACATAGTTATTTGGGGGGATCTCCTTGATACAGACTGCTACAGCTCAAGTCATGCCATCTTTGGTCCAGCTTTCTGATAGCCTCTAGAGAAATAAAAAAGCCTACCCACAAGGAGTTGGTGCCCTTCAAATTTGGTAACTTTCAGGTCTTCAGAAACAGAAGTTCTCAGAAAGGCCTTGCTGAGAAAAAGAGTTTCTATATCAATTCTGGAGACCTGGAGGCCATGTTGATCCAAGCTAAGTACTGGAGAATTCTCACTGATTATCTTTTCTGTGCTATGGCTAAGTAAACTTCCATTTATCAACTAACATGCAACCTCAGCTAATAGGATTTGGCCTGAATCCACCCATACTCAACATCTTCTTATTCAGTTGATTCAATGGTGTCTGGCTCTTTGTAGCTCCATGGACCATACTATCCATGTTGTTTTCTTGGCAAAAACAAAGGGACCTGAATGATTGTTTCCTTCTCCAGTGGATTAAGGCAGAGGTTAAGAGACTTGTCAAAGGCCACTCAGCTAGTAAGTGTCTCAGGCGAGCTGGATTTGAATTTAGGTATTCCTGACTCCAGAGCCAGCACATTGTCCACTGGGCCATCCAGCTGCCCCAACTCAACATCTGCCTTACCTTACTTCTTGTATCTGTGGAATGGGAAGCATTTTTTAATCTTCCTACCTTAAAACGATATACACATGAATGGACATTCAATGTTACCACCAACGTGAATTCTGAAGAGGCAAGAATCTGTATAGTCTGGCCAAAACTTGACTTGAACAAAAACAGAAAGCAGACTTCAAAGAGATGGCTGGAATTGGTCATCCCTTGCTCCTGGCTGAGTTTCCAAAGTCACCATGATAGACAATCAGACATTGCAAAACAAAGTATAATTATTCATCTTGATGCTAGAGAATCTAGGATTGAATGCTATTTGCCATGCCAGGCTATTGGTACACTTAATGACATTTGGAAGGTTAGCATTAAGACAATTGCTCCTTTTATCCTGTCATCTCAGCAATTCCAACCCATTTTTTTAGAGCTGGCCCTGGAGTTTGGTTCTTCAGTACCAATACTCCGCCTCATTAAGCTGGACCTGATCTAATGAATTTGGTGGCACTGTAGACAATCAGTAGTTTAGTTTAATGGAAAAAGCATTCTCTTAAGAGTCAGGGGACTTGGATTTCTAAGTCCTTCCTCTGGCACATCCTTGTATAGCCATATATATTTCTGGGCATTATACCGGAGGCTATCCCATTGAAATTTCCTGTAGGCTCTTACCTGCTTGCCCATGGGATTGGGCATTGCACTGAATGTAAGTCTGGAGACTTGGCTCCACCATTCATCAGCTGTGTGATAATAGAAATAGATAATAGATAGAAAAAGGATAAAAAACAAGAAAACAAACCAAAATGTGGTGTGGTAGACACCATGCTGGGCACTGGGAATAGAAATGGGGGTGGGGGGGGTGGAGATGGTCCCTTCCCTCAAGGGTTCCTGCTAATGGGAGAAGACTAGGCACCAAAAACTGAGATGTAGTTGGGGACGAGGGGTGGAAATGTCCAGAGAATCTTCTGCAGAGCTGGAGATAAGTCTACACAATACTAGACAAATCACCAAGTGGCTTGGAGTCTTTGTGTTCTGACAGGTTTTCATACATAGGTAGCAACTTTCCCCATTGTCGGTTCAATATATCATGGGTTGGCAAAAGAAATTAAATGGGAATTTGGGGGGAGTTTTGCAGAAACTGCAGATGACACAGAAAAAGTTTAGAAATTAGAAATGCATGAAATATAGCTATGGAATTGTATAACATCAGCATATTTTATCTTTTAATACCCTAAATATGTACAATGTCCTTTTAAACATTTAAATAAGTAAAACGTTTGCAAAAAGAACCTAAGCAGACAACACACAAAGGCAAGAAATGCTAATATTGGCCTACCTATAGCCTATGACCAAATATTTAACCCAAATTATATAAGAAGGAATCATAAATACTCCTAAAGGAAAAAAGAAACAATTCAGACTCCTCTGGTATGAAGTGAGAGCCAAAAATACTTAGGTGGATTTTCTAGATTGCAGGGGGAAGTGGAGGGAGGTTTTCCTAACTACTGAGATGTAGATTGGAAGGGATATCTGTATTTTGCTATTATAGAAATGCAAATGGTTGGCACAGTGCTCAGTAAGTTGCTATGTCATTTCAGTTGTGTCAGACTTTTTTTTTTTAAAACCTTTACTTACTGTCTTAGAATTGATATTGATTCCAAGGCAGAAAAGGGGTCCAGGCTAGGCAATTGGGGTTAAGTGACTTGCCCAGGGTCATGCAGCTAGGAAGTATCTGAAGCCAAATTTGAGTCTAGGACTTCCCATCTCCAGGCTTGGCACTCTATCCACTATCTAGCTGACCCTTGTGCTTGACTCTTTGTGATCCCATTTTTGGGTTTTCTTGGCAAAAATACTAGTTTGGTTTACTAGTTTCTTCTTCAGTTCATTTTACAGATGAAGAAACTGAGGCAAACAGGCTTAAATGACTTGCCCAGCATCACACAGCTAGTAAGTGTCTAAGGACAGATTTGAATTCATGAAGATGAGTCTTCCTGACTCCAAGCCCAGTGCTCTGTCTGCTGCACTGCCTGAGTCAGGAAGAACTGAGCCCAAATCTTCTTCAGACACTTAATAACTGTGGGACTCTGAGTTCTTCACTTCATTGCTGTCTGTTTCAGTGTCTTCATCTGTAAAATAAAGAGATAATAATAGTATCCACCTCTCAGGGTTGCCATGAGGATAAAATGAGATTATACTTATATATAGTGGGCTGGTTCCTACATATAGTGTAGCTCCCAGGGAGGTAAAATAGACATCTCTAACCTCTTCTCTCCCTACTCTTCTTTCTCCAAGGGAGACTTTATTTTTTGCTGGGGGTGGTGGGAACAGGAGGTTAGGGGCCAAAAACTTAGTCTCTGTTTTCCTCAAAGAGAGATAGAATTATGTCTATGTCCCCTAAAAGATTGTTAGTCCAGGCTAGGGGACGTGGTTGTTGGGATCCCCATTTCATTATTTGATTGAGAGCTGGACCCAAGTTTGAGGTCCAAGACTCCATCCTTTTCCACACTAGGTGTCAGTTCCACCAGGAACACACAAAGCAGTTATCAAAGAAGCCCATTTATCTAGTCTGATAGAAAACCAATTCAGAGAAAATATACACCTGAAAATACATACCAGACAATATACAGTGAAGGCACTCTCTCTCACTGGGAGTGAGGTAACTCAGCTCAACCAAGAGAGTCCTACATGTCACCCAAGGAAAACTCCCCGAAAGTCTCTTGTTTGGCAAGCAGAGGACTGGGACATGACAGACATAGGAGCTGGGCGTAGACCAATTCCTCTTGTGTCCACTTCTTCCCAGAGTCTCTTCTAGTCACCAAAAGAGAGATTGGTATCTCCCATATTCTCTCTCAAAGGTGGAAGTAATTCTCTCTCTCTCTCTCTCTCTCTCTCTCTCTCTCTCTCTCTCTCTCTCTCTCTCTCTCTCTGTCTCTCTCCCTGTCTCTCTGAATGTTTCTCTCATCCCTCTTTCTCTCCCTCCCCTCCTTTCTGACTCTGTCTCTCTGTCTCTTTCTGTCTCTCTGTTTGTTTCTCCCTCTTTCTCTGTCTCTTCTGTCTCTCTGTCTCTGTCTTTCTCTTTATTGCTCTCCATGCCACCTCCTTGGTTTCCACTAATAAGGAGAAAGTTAATAACAATAAGCTTTAGAACTGGGGTTATATTTATAAAGTGTTATCTATTATTATAAAGGCTATTATTATCCATAAAATGAAGACGTTCTCAACTCATCTGTGCAGGAGAGGGATAGAGAGGGAAGGGAGGGTTTCTCAAGTGGATTTAGCCAGTACCATTAGGAGTAGAATAAAGGAAGTCTACTTTCTACAAATGGAGTGAGATCCCCCCTAGACCAGGAGAAAGGGATCCTATTTTTTAAACCTTTACCTTCCATCTTAGAATCAATACTGCTTATTGATTCCAAGGGAGAAGAGTGGTAAAGGCTAAGCAATGGGAGTTAAGTGACTTGCCCAGGGTCACAGAGTCAGGAAAAGTGTCTGTGGTCAGATTTGAATCCAGGACCTCCTGTCTCTAGGCCTGGTTCTCAATTCATAGAGCCACCCAGGGATCCCATTTTAAGAAGAGAGGTCATGTCTTTAAATTGTAGAAGACTATCCTATTCCCTCTGCTGTCCCCTCACAACACACACCTCCTTCCCTTCTTCAACCCAGACCCTACTGGGAAGGACCATGGGTGAAATTGAGATTTGGGCACCCTGTTTCTGTTGATTTTATTTACTTAAGAAGGAACCACAATGGCCTAGATATCCCTGAAAATCTCTTGAAGACTGATTTTTTCTTTATCTGACCTTTAGGGAAGATGGGGATAGGGAGTAGGTGGCATTCTAAGGTGGGGAGTTGATTGTGGACAAGTTGTTACCTTCCTGTCTTCTTTTCTCCCCCCTGTAACCCTTTTGTTGACCCACAATACACAGAAGTCTGATGTTCCTTTTTTTTCTGGGTGCCTGAATACATATTTTAACAAACCTTCATTTTCTGAATTGTGGGGTACTTCCAAGTTATTTCTTCATCCCTGCACTATTTCCTTATCCCAATTCAAACTTCTCATTCCTTTAGCATAGCTGCCATCTATATTTTGAGGTCAGCATTTCAATGAGACCAATAGCTCTCTTCAACTCATTCAGAATATGTGTGTATGGTCATATTTCATTTTTTTAATTTAAATTTAATTTAATTTTAAAAATTTTGTTCCATGGTTTCATGGTTTATATTCTCTCCCTCCCCTCTTCCCTCTCCATTCCCAGAGTTGACAAGCAATTCCCTGGGTTATACCTGTATCACTCAAATCTATTTCCATATTATTCATATTTGTGATAGAGCAATATTTTAAAACCCAAATCCCAAATCCTATACCCATAAAACAAGTAATAAATCATGTTTTCTTCTGGGTTTCTACTCCCACAGTTCTTTCTGTTGGTGTGGATGGCATTCTTTCTCATAAGCCCCTCAGAATTGTCCTGCATCATTGCATTGCTTTTAGTAGTATGCTCAGATTTTAGCTGGAGTTGGGGAATGGTTTTTTGGAATGAGGGCACCCCCTCTATTCCAGTGCCACTTCAAGAAGAGGAGAGAGATAATTTAGAATTAGTTGGGGCCTTCTTCTACCTTTCCCTTTCATGCTAAGGAGGGTGTGAGAGTGGGTTTATTTGGGGATAAGTTGGATGAGGCATGATTCCCCTTCCAAGTCAATCGCTAATAATCCTCTCTCTGAAGGCTGAGTGACTGGTCCACCTTAGTCTGATATGTCAACTGTTGCCAAGATGGACAAGTACTTTCAGTAGGCACTTCGAGAAGGAAAATGCTCCATCTTCAGCTTGGCACCAAGGCAACAAACATACTACTCATTCTGGAAGATATGATGTCTCTTTTTGGTAATGTTAAGATATGATGTCTCTTTTTGGTAATGTTAATAAAACTAAAAGATACCAAAAGATTTTAAATAAGATCTTATCCTTGGGAATGAATTCCCATGTGAGTAAAGGGAGCTGGTCTCGCAAGGTAGATAATCGTTTAGGGTGCAAAAAACAGGAGAGTATAACAAAACTCACTTTTATTTACTTATTTATTTTTAAGATCATTTCCTTTTTAGTAAAAGCACATATTTTTAATGACACCAAATTTGTTCTTCATTGCACATGTATATAAATCAGTTCACATGTATAGCTCTCACTTGTGGCTCCTAGTAGCTGCTAGCATGTGGCAGCGGCCACACCCTGGGCAAAGGCTTCGACAGGCTGGCTAAACCATGTGAGGGTAACCATTAGGTCGTCCCTGACCCCTGGTGAACCAGGGCTTTGCTCACCCAGCATGTGAAGACTGCTTCGGCAGAACAGATGGAAGAAACCAATAAGAAGGTTCAACGGCTGAGAGGGCGACGCAGCAAAGCACTGTGGAGTGCTCAGGGCATGTTGGAGCACAAAGGACAAAAGGGCCATCCAATGCAGCTGAGGAAGTCTCCAGATGTAACGACTTTTCGTGCCATTAGACCCAGGCTTCCAACGCCGAGAGAATGGGACTGTCTCTGTGCATCAACTTTTCCACTTAAATCTCCTTCACCCACAAGTGTCTTTGTGCACACTCATCTATACACCATAAATGAAAACGCACAAAGACAATCATCATCCTCAGTTACCGAGAGACTACTACTACTACTACATGTATAGACAGTTAATATGGAAAGCTTCAGTAGCATACTTTTCTGGTGATACAAAAATGAAGGAAAATAGACTCTTGTAAGGACTCTTCTCTTTGAATGATGCCCATACAAATGAGATAATAAATTGATTTCTGTAAATTATGCTTTGTTGTGATGAATATTGTGTTTACTGAAAGAAAAAACTGCAGTTAATAATAATAGCACTTATATAGTGCTATAGTTTTGTAAAAGGTTTTGCCTGATCTCTGATTTGATTCTAACAATTCCATGATGTATGATCTCCATTTTACAGATAAGGAAACTGAGGCTGAGGTTAAGTGACTTGCTGAGGGTTACATATCTAAGTAAGGAGTCAAGGCAGCATTTGTTTATTTATTTGTTTGTTTATTTTTTAAATCCTTACCATCTTGGAATCAATGCTGTGTATTGGTTCCAAGGCAGAAGAGGAGTAAGGGGTAGGCAATGGAGTTAAGTGACTTGCCCAGGGTCAAACAGCTAGGAAGTGTTCTGAGGTCAGATTTGAACCCAGGACCTCCCATCTCTAGATCTGGCTCTCAGTCCACTGAGCCAGCTGCCCAGCTGCCCAGCTGCCCCCCCCCGCCCCCCCCCCCCCACAAAAGGTATAGGATTTAAAATCAGGTTTTCCTGACTTTGTTTCTAACACTATTCCCTTTGCCAACTAGCGGTTCTAAACCTGGCTAAGTGAATTGCTTGTATGGTCCAATATAGACAAAATAATCGTTGATACTGCATTTTGAATGATGAATTTTGAATTCTGATGATGTAATCAATGGCTTTGTTGTTCTTTAAGCAAGAAAACTTGCCTAAGGTGCTGCCCCTTTCACACATGAATAGTTTGGTTGCTGAGAAGTGCAGGAAAAACCCAAACCAAACCCTTTTGTATGGAGAACTGATAAAATCAGTTTATGAAGAAAGTTTCTCAGATTAAATATTTGAGAGGAGACACCAGATATTCTGAGGACCAGAGAGAAAACAGCCAGTCAGATGACTGTATTAAGAAGATCTCTTTGAAGGTAAAGCAATGGCTTCCCTGGTCATAGCTGCAGGGCATTGTGCTCCATCAGCTTATTTGCATGTGACTATTTTTAGAGTTTTGAAGTTTATATCTGAAGAATTAGAAATCAAATAACTGTGGGCTGCAAGAAGATTATATAAGGATTCATAGATGACAAAAGTTACATTTGGGGAGTTTTGCCTCATAAGGTTATGGATGAGTCACTGAAAACTGGGAGGCTTTAATTTGAAGCTTTGGCAAATAAAAGAAGTCAGCATTAGAAGAAGACACCTAAAGAGCTAAACAGAGGAAGAAGTAACTAATATTCATACAGTATTTACTAGGTGCTAAGCACTTTAGAATTATCAACTCATTTTACTCTCACATCAATCCTGGGATGTAGGTGCTATGATTATCCCCATTTTACACATGAAAAAACTGAGGCAAACAGAGGTTAAAGTGACTTGGATAGCTAATAAATGTCTGAGGCTGAATCTGAACCTCAGGTTTTCCTGACTCCCTGCCTGATACTCTTATCTATCATGCCACTTAATAAGTGGAGCTCTGGAAGAACCTCAAGAAGGCAATGACAAAGATTGTTTACAGATGACAGAACACAAAATCTGACAAGAACTAAAGTGACAAGAAGACTTTGTAGCTGCTTTGCTAGGAGCCTGCTAACTGGAAGAGAAAGATTGCTTTGAGGCAGCTAGGTGGCTAGAGATAGGAGGTCCTGGGTTCAAATTTGACCCCAGACACTTTCCTGGGCAAGTCACTTAAACCTCATTGCTTAGCCCTTACTACTTTTCTGCCTTGGAACCAGTACACAGTGATGATTCTAAGATGGAAGGTAAGGGCTTGAAAAGGAAAAAAAGAAAGGTTGCTTTGATGATTGACTAGAGAAAAGATGGATTAACTGAGAGCTCTTCATCACTCTGCTATTTGGAGGAGAGCTGAATTCTGCTGAGGTGTACAGAAGTATTAGAGCCCCTGAGAGTGTACAGGCTTGGTCTCCAACACTTGCTCTAATTTGAGAGGAAGAAACATGAGGAAAGACAGGTTTTACATATATATGTTTTATATATAAATCTTATATTTATGCAATAATAATTATTCTAGAAATAAAATAAATTACTATTAACAATTAATATTTACTATATTAAACTCTTACCTTCTGTCTAGTATCAGTTCTAAGACAGAAGAGCAGCAAGAGCTGGGTAATTGGGGTTAAGTGACTTGCCCCCAATCCCACAGCTAAGAGGTCAAATTTGAACCCAGGTCTTTGCATGTTTTGCTTTAAGCTGTTCTTTACTGGGAAAAAAGGCTTAGAACTGATTGGATGAAGTAGAATTCCCTATTATTTTCAGAGCCAAAGAGCCCATCAGATCTCTGGCTTAAAGGAATGTTTTGTTCCTGAAAGAACTTAACGCTATTTCTTTAGTCTTTATCAAGGGGAAGGGGGGCTATAAGAGAAAACACTTCTCTTTTCTTCTTCATTGGTTTGAAAGCAGAAAAGGAGTGGTTCTGAGCCACAGGAGAGTGGTATGAACCAGAAAGATAAACTGCTTCATGGGTGGCAAACTGTTCTCAAAGGGACCAAAACTACCAAGGCTGATAATACAAAGTTGTGAGAAACTCAGCACACAGGTTTCCATCTTCTAGGTCTTTCTGTCAAGTTTTTGTCAGTGTATGTCCCCTCTCCCACAGATCGATGGGAAAATATGATCCAGATCCACAGGTAGTTGGGAGAGTTTTGGTCATTTCTACTTTTGCCTTCTCTTAAGTAACTGTGATATATTATCATTCTGACTTTTGCCTTCTGTTGAGTAAATGTTATTAATCAGTTGGTCAATAAATATTCATGAAGCACTTACTATGTGCCAGGCATTGTGCTAGGTACCAAGGGTGCAAAGAAAGGGAAAAGACAGTTCCAGCTTGATAGGAACTCCCAGTCTGATGGGGAAGAAAACATTCAAACAAGCTACACACAGGATAAAGTGGAGAGAAGCAACAGAGGAAGGAGAATTAACACTTTGTAGAAGCCTGTATTCCTGTAAAAGCAGGGAGGATTTCAGCTGGGACAGGAAGGAGCCCAGTGACTTGGGGAGCAGAGATGAGGCATGGAGGACAGAGAGGCCAGTGTGACTGGATCCCAGGTTTGTTGGGGAGGGATGATGCTAGCTGTAAGGTGCCTGGGGAGATAGTAACCAGGTTCTGGAGGACTCTCAACACTAGCTTATTATTGAATAGGAATTCAGTAGATTTGGAAAATACTAAAGACCAGTAGTATTATTGGTTTGCCTTCAGCCTGATTTAACTGTCATGGTGACTGATTTCATGTGAATGAGAAGCATATGGTAGGGGCTCCAGAGCTACAACGTTAAGCAGTAGAAGTAGATCCCTTGTGAAAGAGTAGTTAGTTGAGGTAGCACTGGGAAGTGCTTGTTACGATTACAAATCCTGGAGACTATATTAATTTACAATTATTTATTAGCAGAAGTTGGAGGGAGGAGAGAGAGAAATGGGGGCAAGGGGGAGATAGACAGAGAAAGAGAGAGAGAGAGAGAGAGAGAGAGAGAGAGAGAGAGAGAGAGAGAGAGAGAGAGAGAGAGAGAGAGAGAGAGAGAGAGAGAGAGAGAGAGAGAGAGAGAGATCACCTGGCCACTCTAAAAATACTCCAAGCTGAGTCTCCCTTCCTCACCTCCTGTTTCCTGCCACCACTGGAGCCCAAGAGGCAAGGCTTGTCCCTGCTAAGTAGTAAACACTCCAGAGAAGACAGAGTGAGTCCTGAGCCAGAGAGTGCCCAACACTGCCCCATCCCTTTTCTTATAAGGCCCATTCTCCTGTGTCTCTGATTGGCCAGGCTTAACTTCAGTCTGGGTCCCCAGTCTTGGAGTCCACATAGGTCCTCCATGAGGACTTCCTAAAGTCAGGACTTCAGGTAGCCACATGACAATTTAGCTAACCTCTCTCAGGAAGCCAGAGAGTCATGTGACCTCTTGTGTCCTGCCTAAGGTGGAATAAGGAGTTATAATTTATATTTCATTCACACAGTGTTCAGCTCCACTTTGAGGAAAAACCAAACCAAATCCCAGACTTGACAATAGGAGGACAAGTTAGATAGAAAGTCAACACAGGCAGAGGGAGGTTAAGGTACAGATGCTTTGCCAGATGCTTTGTAATCACTATAAAAGTCCCTATTTATTAGTAACTATCATTTTTTTAAACCCTTACCTTCCAACTTAGAAACAACACTGTAAAATTGGTTCCAAAGCAGAAGAGTGGTAAGGTCTAGGCAATAAGGGTTGTGACTTGTCCAGAGTCACACAGCTAGGAAGTGTCTGAGGTCAAATTTGAACCCAGGACCTCCCATCTTTAAACCTGACTCTCAGTTCATTAAGTCATCTAGCTACCTCTATAACTATCATTTTTGTAGTGTTGTTACTACTACTCCTTTAAATTGAAATAACCTTTTCTTTTAGTAGGTAAAATTTTGTTCATACTTTCTTTGGAGTTGGGAAAAGAATGGAATATCCAAATATTCCACTTTGTTGTTCATTTGTTTCAGTCAAGTCCAACTCTTTGTGATCTCATTTCAGGTTTTCCTGGAAAAATACTAATTTCAGTTTGCCACCTCCTTTGGCTCATTTCACAGATGAGAAAACTGAGGCAACCAGGGTTAAGTGACTTGTCCAGGGTCACACAAGTAGTAAGTATTTGAATCAGAATTTGAAGTCAAGTCTTCCTGACTCCAAGCCCAGCACTCCATCCCCTGTACCTCCAAGCTTTCCTATGGAACATTCTCTCAGTATCCTGTAGGAAATACTAATGGCTTGGCTATCTGTGTCAAATACACCTAGATTGTGTTTAACTTCTGTTGAAAAACCAGGAAAATTCGGCTACTTGGATTCTTTCAGGCTATAAACTGAGGGGTCTTTTAGTTCACCCTCTCTCTACCTTCTTCTTAGGTTTCTCATGAATTTGTTGCCACAATTTCCTGTTCATTTCATGGTCTTTTTAGTTTATTGAGATTGAGAGAGAGAGAGAGAGAGAGAGAGAGAGAGAGAGAGAGAGAGAGAGAGAGAGGGAAAAGACCATAGAAATTGGCCCAACCCCCTCAATGAAGAAATAATAAGAGCATTAAAATCCAGGGAGGATTTGGACTTCCGATTTAAAAAATCAGAGGGGGTGGTCTACTAATTTGGAGCATCTTTCCCCTCTGCAATGTTGGCAAATGACCCTTCTCTCTTCTCCTTATTCATTACTGTCCATGTCCCATTTGTGTCTCACATCGGTAATGCACTCCCTCCTCACCTTTGTCTCCCAGAAATCTCTCCCTTTCAAGCTCAGTTCCAGCATGGTGTTGACTAATGGCATTCTTCTTGGAAATGACTTTGTATTTACTTCTTTGTAGTTATCTTCCTTTTATTTATTCTGTATGTACTTATTAAACAAGGGGCAGCTAGGTGGCAGAGTGGAGAGAGTGCCAGGCCTGGAATCAGGAAGACCCGAGTTCAAATTTAACCTCAGACACTAGATTTGTGACTCTAGACAAGTCATGTAACCCCATTTGCCTTCGTTTCCTCATCTGTAAAATAAGCTGTAGAAGAAAGAGCAAACTTCTTCAGTATCTTTGCCAAGAAAATCCCAAATGGGGCCAGGAAGAATTGGAGACAACTGAACAACATAACAACTTATAAAAATGTGGTAGTTTCCTTCTTAGTAGGGATTATTTCATTCCTTGTCTTTGTGCCTCTAGTGCCTAGCACAGTGTCTGGCATATAATGGGTATTTAATAAATACTTATTGATCCATTGATAAAGGAATAATTTTTGAACGATTCTAAGGATTAGAATGGCAGAGTTTCTTTTTAAACCCCTACTTTCTGTTTTAGTAACAAGACAGAAAGGCAAGGGCTAGGCAGAGAGAGTTAAGTGGCTTGGACAGTCACACAGTTTAGAAGTATTTGAGATTACATTTGAATCCAGATCCTCTTAACTCCAGACCTGGTACTCTATCCACATCCTGCCCCCAAATGACCGAATTTTGGAGCTGGAAGAGACTTTTAAAATAATCTAGGCTAATCCCCTCATTTTAAAATTGGTGAAATGAGGGAGGTGACAGTTTCCTAATTATTTCAATCCTCATTGATTTCCCTTCACTCTGAATCATTAAAGCCTTTTTATTATTATTGTGACCACAAAGTTTTTCATTATCTTGGATTGTTTATAATTGTTTAATGTGTTGCTTTCTTAGGTAAAATGCAAATTTTGCGAGGTTTTGTACATACTCAACACACAGTAGGTGCTTGACAACTTTCTGCTCAAAGATTGATGTAACTATTCCTGCTTCATCTAGAGTAAGAGAAGCAGGAGTCTCCCAAAGTCTAGAGGGCTCTTGGACCTCATCGGACTTTCCCCGGGGTGGACTTCATAATTCTGACTGCACATTGCTCCCTCTCCTCCACCATACTCTCCTAGGGGGTCTCTGGACTACATTAAACCAGGGCTTGAAGCATTCTCAGCCTGGAAATGTCTTACAGCTAGAACAGAACTGTCTTAGAATGAAAGCAGGAGGCAATCTTTTGGTTTTAGGTACCTGGTTAACAATGAGAACATTCATGGCATAGCCGGAATTCTCGGTTGCATTTGACCCCATCGACCTGCCTCGCTTCCCAGAAATGGGAGATTGAAGTGTGAGGGTGTCATCCTGAATTTGACCTGCTGCGCATTAAACCCTACACCAACGGGGAGGGATTTATTTGTGCAACAAAAGTTTCCAAACTCTGGCTTCCCTTGTCCCTTTCTGGGGATAAACCCGATCCTCACCAAGGGGCAGTGTAGAGGGCACTACTGTGGCCAACGCGTATATAGGACTAAGCGTTAAGGGTTAAGTCTTTACCTAGTTCCCTCTTCAGACTTGTTTACTCTCCTCTAAGAAACAAGGCTCACCTTTTCAGAAGGGAGCAGAGACCAGAGGAGAGGGGGGCACCTAGAGGAAAATCAGAAAAAGTAAGCCTCTTAAACCACACCCACCAGAGTGCTAGGCATCTTATTCAGCCTGCGGCCCCTTCCGCGCCCCACCACCCCCAATAATCTTGCAAGTAAGGGCACCCAGGTTCCTACTTTCCTTGTCCTAAAGGACTACCTACCCACCAAGAGCCTGGATTGTAGGGGGAATCTGGGCGGGGACTTGGAATCCATTTGTGTGTTGGGGATTTTGGTGGATTACAGATTTTCTCAACCAAAAGGGAGATTCCCCTTCCTCTTCGTGCATTTCTAGAATTCGGTTGTTAACCGGGAGGGAGGTTGAAAGACTTTGAGGAGAGAAAGGGAGGAAATGCAATAGTTTCCCTTTTGCAATTTCCCCCTTCCCAATCCTGGAAAATAGAGGGGTTTAGGGTTTTTTTTTGGGGGGGAGGGGAAAAGAACTTTCTGATTTTTAAGATTCTTTCTTTTTCGTCCCATCTAGCCCCGCTCTCTCGTTCTCTGACCCCCACGCTAGGGCAGGGACAGCCCCGAGGCGCAGTAGAGGGTCGCGGGAGCCGCAGGGTTAAGCTCGAGGAATGCGGCGGCGAGGAATGTGCATGCAGATGAGCAGAGGGGAGGGCAGGGGGCGGGGCTGCGACCCAGAGGGGCGGAGCGGGATGCTAATATTATGCAAATGAGCAGAATCCTCTGCCCCTGTCGCCGCGAAGACGCTTCTTTACCCGGATCCTAGCCCAGACGGCGGCGAGTCGGGCGGCCCGCGGGGGGACCGGGAGGAGGAGGAGGAGAAGGAGGAGGAAGGGGCGGAGGCAACGGCGAAGAGGAGGGGGGATAATACTAATCAGTCTCCTACTCCGAAGCAGACATGGTGGACTGATCCCAAGCAGGGCAGGGAGCAGGATTTCCTGAACGCTCCCCCCTACCCTCAGCCCACGAGTTGGGTTCCCTACTCCCGTGCACCCCGCCCCTCCCGTGCACCCCGCCCCTCCTGTGCACCCCGCCCCCTGCCCCCCGCCCCCTGCCCCTCCCCGAACCGTGCAGGGTTGTGGGGTGCTAAGCCCGCTGCCCGCGGGGCTCCCGGGGCCGGGCCATCTTTGCCTTCCCGCCCGGTGCCCCCTTCCGGCTCCCTATGGAGGAGCTGTACACCCGGGGGGCCGCCGACGACCATGCCTAGGAAAGCTGGGAATGGACAGCTGCCGCTCCCCCAGGGCTGGGAGGAGGCCAGGGACTACGACGGCAAGGTCTTCTACATCGACCACAACACCAAGAAGACCAGCTGGATCGACCCCCGGGACAGGTGGGGGGCGCGTGGGGAGTAGGGGCCAGGAAAACCCCTTCCCTCTCTCTCATCCTTCCCCAGGCCAACCTGCTGGCGGCGAGGTGGGGGGTGGGGGTGGGGGTCTGGGAGGCGTGAATTGTCTGCGGGCTGCGGCCGCAGCAGCGGCGGCGGCGTTTGTTGTCCGGGAGACCGGGCAGAAGCGGCTGCTGCCTTGTGCGGGGCGAGGTGCAGCGGGAGCCCGAGGGAACTGCTGGGAGGCAGAGGGTGGGTTTGAATCTGAGGGAAAGCCGGCGCTGGGGAAGCTTGTCGCATCCTCGGCTCTTAGGACAAGCAGCCTGGTGGAGGGATGAGCAACTCGGATAGCCCTCTCTCCCTTGCCAGGGCCTCTCTTCCCACTCACTTAACCGGGAGTGGAGGTTGGGGGCGGGGGTGACAGGGACGACGGACCTTAATGCCCTCCTTGGTGCAAAAAGGACGATCTGAAGCAGTCTCTCGTAGGCCGTCCTGGACAGCCAGCTAGCCCTTCATTTAACCTGTCTCCTCTTGGACCAAAGGCTCTCAGAGTTGGATGGAACTCCCCGAGTGCGGAGAGAGATGTCAGGCTGGGGTTTCTTGCCCTCCTCCTCCCTTGAGCTCCAAACAGTCACAAAGAGACTAAGAGCCTGGGTGGGGGACAGAAGGCCGTTTCAGAGGAGGCTTTGCTTTCCAAAACAAAAGGCTTGAAGTGGGGGTATGGGAAGCTGAGTTACCCAGGCTACCTGTAGACTTCTCTGTCAGTAGTACTTCCTAACCATCAGCCCCTTCCCAAAATTTATACAATGAAGGGAGCCCAAGCCCATCCCTTAGAAATTAGACTTTGGCAGTGAGTCTGCAGGACAGATTAAGCCTAGGAAGGTGGGTGTACATCCTTCGAAAAGAGTGTAATGTATACAGGTCAATAGCTGGCTTGACTTGCATTACCTTCCCATTTTTGGAAATATAAACTCCATGCTTCATTACCTTATAGTAAGAAGCTTTTACTTTGAGACCTTGAACTGGGCAGTTTCTTTATCTTTTAGATCTTGAAATCATTCTTATTTAGCCAGGGTGACTGAAGGAGACCTGTTGGTCTATTAGGCTTAGGGGACCTAAAATAACGTCTTCTAGCCACCACTCCAGACCTTGGGAAAGCTTCTGCTTTTTTCTTTGCCTGTAGATATAAAAGAGAAACAATATAGGTGGATAATTTTGTATGTATCTATAATGTTTATAAATATATATAATGATATTTAGTGTTCACATTTTGCATCTCTGTTTCTTTCCCCTTTTTTTTTAATTTTTAAGAGTAAGTTGGTTATTATTAAAGGACTCTTTTGTCCATTGTAATAAAAATTATAAAACAGTAATCAGGAATAACTCAGCCCTTTTGGACTTTTACCTCTTCCTGAAATTTCTTCCTTAGTTATTTATGGAATGTGGTCAAAGAAGTTAATAACCAGACTCTTTAAATTGCTTCCCCTTCTAAAGTCCCTTCTTTAAGAGCTGAAGTAGAAACAGTCCCAGAATGTAGTTGCTATTATCCTTCATACTGTAATTTACCTCAGCCTCTCATTTATTACTCGTGAAGGCTATTAAAAGTGGTTATAAGAAAGTTATAAATGACATTATAAATGCATGGAACAATCCATGTTAAATTATCCATGAAGGTATCAGCTTAGGTTTCCCTGCTGAAAATTAGAAAAGGTCCTTGGGTAGGACCACAGTCTTGTCAGAATTCTGCCTGCCTCTTGCATAGTGAAAGTTTTGACAAACATCACATCTTCTACAGGTCTCCCCAGGCATAGTAGGTATTGCCATAAACTTAACACTGTAAACCTGTCATTTGACTTACTCCATTGCACTTTGAAACTACTTAACAGATAGTAAATGTCAGCACTAATGTTATGCATGGAACTTCGTCATTGATGCACCTGTTTAAATATTTGCCTTAGACATTTGTGGGGTAGTTATTGCTTTTCTAATACTTGTAATTGTGGGTTATCGAAATTTCAGTAAATTCTTGAAATATTTGGATGTTTGAAGTCCCACTCCACTTCAGTTTGCTCTTTAGATTTTATCTTTTTCTTTGTATTTACAAAAAAAATCACCAGAAAATGTAATGCCTCAGTAAAGCAAATAGAAAGTGAAATATAATTATATGGTTAGGCTTATCTGTATCAATGCTTCTTAAACAAACTAAACATGTGTTATTTTAAATTGTTACTGGATCAGCAATTATCATGTATTTTATTGTCAGGGAAATAGGTAAACAATGTATCTTTTTGTCTGAGGTGACTAAAAGCCAAAAAGCAGGTCCATATTATTTTAGTATCATGATGCTCTGGGGATGTTGGACAGATATGACTACTTTACAAGTACTTTTTGCTCTGTGAATATTAGGATTTTTTTTTAAGTTCTTTTCTGAGGTGAGATCAACACTGACATAACTTTAATTCCTGATTTGTGTTTCTCTTTCAGAATAACTAACAGAGTGTCATTTTTGCTTAAACAGTGTAAGAGGTGGCATTTATTGTAACTATCCTGTTAAGTGGCAAGCATCCTTAAAGTGCCTAGTATGTCCCAGGCACTGTGCTAGGTCTAAGGTATACAGATATTAAAATAAGACACTTTCTCAGTTCTACAGGGATTGGGGTAGTAAATAAACACAATAAACATCTTTACGATCAGTACATGGTCGGGAAGGAAATCAGAAAAGGCCCTTAAGTATCTCTTGATTTGACCTTTAAAGGGAGCCAGAAGTTCCTATGGGCAGATAGGAAAAATGTAATCATTCTAATGATGGCAATGGGGGACATCCTATATGTCCTTAGAGTAACAATGAATAGGGCACTCCACTTAATAGTTTATGTATTGGCTTAAATATTGTTTATTGTACATTACATTTAAATGACACATGCTTCTAAATATTTTGAGCTATTCTTATAGAATAGGAACATTCTATATGAGACATGTATCCTAACTGATTTAGCCATTTCCCAATTGATAAAGACATCTATTTTATTTCCATTTGCTGCCAAAAAAAAGTGCTAGGTACAGTGGATGCAGCGCAAGTCTGGAGTCAAGAAGACTTCTCTTCCTGAATTCAAATCTGGCTTTAGATACTTCCTATAAGTACGACCCTCACTTAACCCTATTTGTCTCAGTTTCCTCATCTGTGAAATGAGGTGGAGAAGGAAATGGGCAACTATTCCAATTTCTTTGTGAAGAAAACCCTAAGAAAGAGTTGTATAGAGTCAGATATGACAAAAATTAATATTTCATTGTATGTGGAGCCTTTTTTCCCCCTATTGACTTTCTAGGGTATATTCTAAGTGGCTGAACTTCTGGGTCAGAAGTTATGGACACTCAGCCTACTTTATTCGCATGATTGCAAATTGTGTTCTAGAATGATTTTACTATTCACAGTTCCACCAATGGTCATGATCTTTCAGTTAGCTTGCTTCACCTCATCAACAAAAAGAATGAAGAGTATAGGAAAGCTTTGTCAGAAATTTTCTGTCAATGTTTCTGATCATGAGGTAGAGAGGTTTCATATAAAAAGCAGTAACTTTCGGTAGTGAGGCCTGAACCAGATTAAAAATGTAGAACCTATCTGATTTTAGTGGGAAAGATGTTAATACAAAATGAAACGTGTGGTTTTCCAACTCAATATGGGCTCCTAGGCTGTAAGGATCCATATGTAAGGTTTAGTGGCCTCTGTTTCTGTTTGAACTAAACACCACTAATTTAATATCCTGTTTTTGCAAGGGGAATTTTATTGTAACAAGTGTATTCAGTGGGAAACTATTATTGAGTGATACTTTTTTGTAGACTCTTATTGAGCACTGGGTGCTAGAGATATAAAGATAAAAATTAAAGTCCCCGCCCTCGAGGTGCTTATATTTTACTGGGAGAAAACCACCTGGCCAGAGATAAGTATATATAAGAGATATACAGAGTGAAACATGAGTCACTTCTTATTTATAGTCCAGTGTACTCCTTAGATAGTAAGACCCACAGATCAAAATTTTGAGAATTAGTATGAAAATAGATCTCAAACTCTGCTGAATAACAGTAATGATCATGACTGCTACCACAAAGAACCAAATTCCAGAAATCCAAAACCTATTTAGCAGTGTTCACGAAAGCCTTAAAAAACTTTGACAAAACTGCAGTTCTCATACTTCTCTTTGGATTGGCAGAGGATTGTAGGTCACTTGCTGCCATGTTTCCAGGTACAACATCATTGGGATGAGCATGAGGAAAGGCAGAAGGTAGTACCTGAGATGTACTTTGAAAGAGGCTAGGGATTCTCTGAGGAGCAAATGAGGATGGGGATTGTTCCAGGACCTGGGGGTAAGGCTGAGGCAAAGGCCTGGAGATGAAATGTCTTGTACAGGAAATAGCCAGGTTAGTTTGGCTGAAAAGTCAAGAGTTTACAATAAATTTGGTAGATAAATTGGATCTAGATTGTGTAAGAACATTAAATGTCCGACAAAAGTTTATATTATGACCTAATGACAATAGAGAACAATGGTAACTTCTTAAGCAAAAAGTGAGTTAGTGACACTTGGGTTTTGAGAATATCAGTTTGATAACTATGGAGAAGATAGATTGCAGAGAAGTGAGGCTAGGAGCAAGGGGGCAGGATTAAGAAACTATTGTATTAATAATGCAGGCAGTGTTCCACTGGGGATATTTGTAAGCCCTTTTGAATCTGATGGCTTCAGTCTAAATCTTTGGTAGTTTAAAAACTTTTTATTGAATAAAAATGAATTTAAAATGTTTTGGAGTCAATGCATACCCTCTTTGCCCAATCATAATTTTCCTTCAACACTGACCCATGTATCACTTCTTATATTCCTTTCAGTTTAGATTGTTTGAGTCTTATGATTGCTTTGAGATTGTGAATTGGAACTGAACTGATTCTAGACAGTAAGGTTTTTGTTTTTGTTTTTGTTTTCTCCTGAAGGAATAATGGTACAATTCTTTTGTTTTTGTTCAGAATGGAAGTCATAACCTTCTCTAGTTTACCTTCATTTTAAATACTGTTGTTCAGTCCTTTTTAAGTTATATCTGGCTCTGTGACCCTACTTGGGTGTTTTTTTTTTTTTTGGCAAAGAAACTAGAATTGTTTGCTACTTCCTTTTCTAGTTTGTTTTCTAGATGAGGAAACTGAGGCAGAGTTAAGTGACTTGTCTAGCCAACACAGCTAGTGCCTTGAGGCTGGATTTGAATTCATGGAGATGAGTCTTCTTGATTCTAAGCTCACTGCTCCACCTACTTGCTAAGTACTATTCAGTGGCAACAATTTTTACTATTTATAAAATCTGCTCTTCATTATAGAAAATGACTTCATATAGATTCATATAGATGATATAGTGGGATATTTGGTTTTCTCATTCTCCCTGTGGCTTATAGATAGGGATTTAAACATTGAGAGAATCCATTTGCTAGCTTGTGGTGCTGTAGTTTTGTCATTATGCTGAGGCTTAGGTGAATCAGGGTCCAAGAGCCATAGATTGCTGAGGGGACAGGTTGGTTGTCAAAAGCATTTACTGGTATTACCAGATACTGAACCAGTTTATGTAAACCTAATCCCTGGAATCACTCCAAGTAATTTTATATATAGTATTCAAATTATGCCAATAAGACCATCCTTTAGCCCTTTGGTTTGGGCTTTCAATAAGTAGGGAAAATTTGATTCACCGATATTATTAAAAAAGAAAAATGAAGCAGTATATTTTTGGCATCAGATGGGACCATGTCAAATGTGTGAGTTACTTAAGAAAATAAAAATGACTATGATCAGATTCTAGAGAATAATTCCATTATTCAAAATATTTAGATGACAAAAATTCATTGCCGATGTATTTGTATGATTATAGTATTTGGAATGGGTAAACTCATTCAAAGTTTTATAACACTATATGTGGTTATAATTCACAATTCTCATTTTTTACTTTTTTATACATCCTTTAAAAATTTTTTAGAACTCATTTAAAAACAAAAACAGAATACAATTTTCTGTGAAGCATGAGGAGACTGATTTCTTGACATTTAATATTTTATTGGAATTGCTTTAATACACTAATATCCCATTATTTGGCTTTTAATTTTAGATTAAAAACCTGAAATTACATCGTTGTGATTTACTCTTTTACTTTTGATTCTTTAAAACTTCAATTTGATGAATTTGTAAAGTTCTTATTACTTTCAGAGAGATATGATTTTATCAAAGTGAAATACTATGCAGATCAAAACCCCTCTAGCTTTTCATTGGATTTCATTGGTGTGGCCAAAATGTTAATGGCCATTGATACTGCCGATGAACTTTTTTTGCAATTGACAAGGAAGTTAAATGTCTGATGCATAATGTTCAGTGCTAGGAGTTGTTTTAAAAATTAAATGAATTAATGATGAAATGATTTTAGATGCTAGTTCTTTATCTCCTTACTATGAAAAATGAGCACAGGATTTGAAGATCATGGTTCAAATTCGAACTCTTACCATTGTTGGTTGTTTGGTTGGCTAGTTATCATTGCCCTGTACCAAAATGACCTCACTGGGTGATATCTTTTGACTTGAACATAAATCAGATTGAAGTGAGGCAGTTTCACAAAGTTATTTATCTCAATTCCTGTTCCAGAGTCATTGAAGTCCAGTGGCAATAGAGAAGTCAAGAACTGGTGATAGCTCTTACTGTATGACCATGGGCAAGTCCATTGTAATTTTCCAGAGTCTGTTTCCTCATAATATTCTCATGAGTTAGGCATTGCAAGTATTATTTCTATTTTATAGTTGAGGAAACATAAATCCTCTATGTAAATCCAGATTTTTTTTTTTTGTGGTCAAAATACAGGTTTGGAAAGAATATCTTTATATCAAAAGGATGTTGCCAATGTGAGGAAATTAATGATTTTTTTACTTTTCTGAGACTAAAAGGAGCTGTGATACATGATGATAGCACTTGATGACATTTGTTCTATTTTGAGTTGGAATAGTACATCTGTTCAGTAGGAGAAATGGCCTTGGAAGTATACAAGATTGGGATGCTATTGCTTGTGAGTGACCTTTGGTATATGTCTAATAATTATTATTAAAGGTAGACATTAATTATTAAATTAAATTAGTGTATTATTAAAGTATAGAAAAGACAAGGATGAGTGCAATAGCTTTAGTTAATTTGGGGATTATTTATGAAATATCTCTTTATGTTGAAGGCATAATGCTAATATATTTGGTAATACCAAAAATGTTTAAGTCTTTGAAAAACTAACATTTATTGGCAATTTCCCTGATTTCCTTCAACCCATTAATTTGGTTTCTTAGCTCTTTTTCTACTTCTCTTCTAAAACTTCTACTCGATTTATTAAAAATTTAATGTTTTGCTGATACTTTTTATTTTTAATAGATTTCTGTTGATAGTTTCTGTTCTTATAGCACCTAGATTTCTTGTCTCCCTCTCTCCTTTCAAAGAGCTATCCATAGAACAAAAAAAAAATTTAAAGGAAAAAAGAGGAAGAAGAGAAAAAAAGTCAGCCAACTTGATTAATGTATTAAAAGTTGACTATATGCAAACTCCCACACTGGGGATCCTTCTCTTTTGCAAAAGGGAAATAGATGTCTTCTCCTTTCTTCCTTGGGTCCAAACTTGTTCTTTGTAATTTGGCAATATTTGTTTTCAGTTGTTTTATGTTTCTTTCCATTTGCATCATTGTACTCATTGTGAATCTATTTTTCTTGATTTTGCTTACTTCACTTAGCATCTGTTAATATAACTTCTCTATATTATTATATCTACCCTTTCTATATCAAGCATTTGTCAAAATTTGCTTAGCCATTTCTCAATTGATGAGGATCAACTTTGTTTCTATTTCTTTGCTACTACAAAAAATGCTGCCATTAATATTTCATTATAGATGGAATCTGGTCTTTTTGCCTAGAGGGTTTATATCTGGGATAAATTCCAAGTAGTTGAGTTCCTGGTTCAAAGGTTATAAACATTTAATCTGCTTAATTTGCACAATTACTAATTTTTCCAGAATATTTTTAATATTCCCATTTAATATTCTATGACCTCTCCAACATTGATTATTCTCATTTTTTGTCAGCCTCTTTGTTGTTAGCTAAAGTATCAGGATTGTTTTGATTTATACCTCTCTATCATTAGTGATTTGAAATATTTTATATTGTTAAGAGGAGTTTAAATTTTTTTTGAGTACTATTTATTCATGTTCTTTGACCACTTATCTATTGGGGAATAGCTTTTGGTCATGGAGAGTTCTGTTAGGATTAAAAAGAATTTGGTATAAGATCTTATTGTACCTTAATTTCTGCAAGATACTTTCCAGTTTTCTTAACAGTTCTTATCAAGTAGGGAGTTCTTTCCTAAGTAATTTATATTTTCTAACATATTGAACACTGAGTTATTCAGCTCCATTTTTTTCTGATTTTCTATGGTCTAACCAGATTTCTCTTCTGTAGTATGCCCTTTAGTGTTCCATTATTACTGTTTGTTTTTCATATTTAAATGTTTCCCTGGGTTTCTGTTTTTACATTTTTAAACCAATACCAACTTTTTTTTTTGATGAGTGCTGCTTTATAATATAGTTTAGGTGTGGAAGTGTTATTCCTCATTCATTTCTACTCTTAAATTACATTCCTTGATTTCCAACTAAGTATTGCTATTTTATTGAGTTTTGCAAAGTGTCCCTTTGTTAGTTTGATTGGTATAGCTTGAAAATGCTACTGGTGTAGCAATTACTTAGGTGGTATTGTAAAAATGATGGTCCTAAGTCCTGAATATTCTCCATTTAGCTTCATATATTAAAGGAATATTTTGTAATTTAATCTATACAGGTATTAAATGTGCTTTGATAGATTGGGCTGTCAATATTTTATGCAGTTTCTAATTATTGTGAATGTCATTTTCCTTTTTATTATTGCCTCTTGGATTTTGTTATTACTAAATAGAAACACTGTTATTCCCCCCCTCCCCCCCAGGTTTATTTTGAAGGCTACAACTTTGCCAAAGCTGTTACTTGTCTCAATTAGTATTTTTTCTGATTCTCTAGGATTTTTTAGGGAATTTGTCATCAGCAAAAAAGGAATAGCTTTGCCTTCTTTCTGACTTTTTTAGCACTTTTATGGTTTTCTTCTGCCATTTTTATTGTTAGCATTTCTAGAATGATATCAAATATTGACAATGGTTAACAGAGGATGTGCAATATTTTACATTCTTTATCTCCAACCTTACTACACAGATGTGCTTACATCTGTTCTCTACTACTAAGATTGGGCATTGCAAATGATTCAAATTCACCTGCCTTTTATTGTGTTCAATGACTTTATTGTAGTTATTGTATACATATTGCTTTTCTGAGTCTACTTTCCTTGTTCTGCATCAATCCATACATCTTACTGTGTTTCTTTGGATTCTTGTTATTCATTGTAACCTATGGTGCAGTATTGCTTCATTTGTTCAACTGTTCTTTAACTAATGACAACCTGTTTTATTTCCAGTGTTTTTGCTTCAACAAAAAGTTATCTTATGAATTTATTGATATATTGGTCTTTCTATCATTGACTTCATTGGGATGCCAAGTACTGCATCAAGTCCCTATACTATGTAAGAAGGACACCGTTTATCTACGTGTAATCTTAGTGATTCCACATGTTCTAGAATCACTATTTTATTAAAAGGCTTCATTCACCTCTCACTAGTTGTTTAGTTGAGTCCAAATCTGTGACTTCATGGACCATAGCACCCAGGCCCTTGTATCCTCTCGCCTCAAAAAGTCTGTCCGTGCTCATGTTTCTTGCTTCCATGACACCATCTATCCATTTCCAGGGTACTTAGCTTTATTTTTCTGGTAGTAGCAATGGGTGGGCAATTGTTACTGATGATAGTTAGGAAGGAGAATCCTTTCTCTATAAGGATTGCTTCCTTGGACTAAGGCTTCAAGGCAGTCTGGAAGCAGACTTGCTTTGCTTTGGAGGACTGCTGTTTTCAGGACTTTGATGATTGTCAACCTCATTTCCTACTATGTTTCAAGCAAGTTGTGTTTACTTTCTTGGTGTTGGCTTTCAACCTGCTTGCATCTCTCTGTGTCTAATTCTTACCTTTATTTCAAGGCCCTACTCAAATAATGTCTCCTCCACAAAGCTTCAAGATACATGCAGAATTCACTACATTTCTAAAATTACTTCACATTATTCCCTGTCACTGATTCTTTGTTCCAACAGAATGGGATGTCTAGCTGTTCCTGACTCCACAGAGCATCCTCTAGGCATGGGATATTGTCAATTTTCATCTCTCCTTCTTGGATCCAGATTAGTCTTTGTCTTCTCTTGGCTCAGCTCAGGAGCCACCTCTTTTTGGAAACCTTCCCTGATTGAAGTTCTGGAGGGGTCCTAGCCATCATCCTTGCTAGTTATTAGGATTCTTTTTTTCTTTCAGATTTCCTTATGTTTATATATATATGTACATATATATATATATATATGTTATGTGTGTGTGAGTATCTCTTATCTATCTATGTTTTATCTCTGTATTATAAAAGGGATTTGGTAAAACTCCTTTTTTACCTATTTTTCCAAATAGTTTGTATAGAATTGGAATTAGTTGTTCTTTAGATGTTGGGTAGAATTCACTTGTGAATCCATCTGGCCCTGGGGATTTTTTCTTAGGGAGTTCATTAATGCTTGCTCAATTTCCTTTCTTTCTTTTCTTTTCTTTTCTTTTTTTTTAAACCCTTACCTTCCGTTTTGAAGCCAACAATATGGTGTATTGGCTCCGAAGGCAGAAGAGTGGTAAGGGCTAGGCAATGGGGGTCAAGTGACTTGCCCAGGGTCACAAAACTGGGAAGTGTTTGAGGTCACATTTGAACCCAGGACCTCCCGTCTGTAAGCCTGGCTCTCAATCCACTGAGCTACCCAGCTGCCCCCTCAATTTCTTTTTTTAAGATGTGATTAAGTATTCTATTTCTTCTGGTAGTCTTGGCAGTTTATATTTTTGTAAATATTCATCCATTTCATTTAGATTATATATTTTGTGTCTGAAAAGAGCTCAGGTCCTTGGGGGCAACAACTGTTTTGTCTTGGGGTTCTCAGCATCTAGAGTTGTGCCTTGAGAGGTGTTTGGGATAAGGTGTGTGTACACCTATGATTTCACTGGTGGATGGAACATTCTTTAAGAAGAATGCTTTGTAACTTTTAGTCTTGGCATAGCCTTGGGCAGTCAAACTTTAAGTCTGTTGTTATTAGAATCTGGGAAACTGAACTCAGGTTTTCCTGACCCAGATGACTCTACCTACTATGCTAGGCTGCCATAGTAGGCACCTAAATTTTGACAAATTGAATCACACTGACTCTTTGCTACCTTGTATTATTCATGTCCCTGTCTTATCTCCCTCAGTATAGGGTAATGTCCTTGTCCATTCTGAATGGAGTCCCTGTCACAGAGTAAGCTCCAGTAAAACTTAGCTGAGTGGAACTAAGTGTTTGTGCTTTCATAAATTGCCTTGCTTACCAAAATCAGCTTAAGCCACCTCATGACTTTTAGGACAACAACATCCACACAAGTGATTCCTTTTAACGAAGGAGCACACCAGAACAATAAGATATTTTGGAGACCTGAAGACATTTCTTTGTTTCCTGGATTGTAGTGATCTTTTTTACTGTGTGTTTCTCACTGTTGTGGTCAGGACAGGGGTGGAGCAGGGAGAGTCTTGGACCTAGACGGAGCCTTCTGACTTAGGTTGGAAGGGTCCTTATACATTAGCCCAGTCACATTACACATCTGATCTGTCAACTATTAGAGGTATCCCCCAGTTTCTGACAAACATAAGAGGGAAGTGAACAAATATTTATTAAGCTCCCACTGTGTGATAAATGCTTTTACATATTTCCCTCATTTTTCAGGTAGAAGTTATACAAATTACCTAATTGAATGTTGGTATTTTATAAAATTTTAAGGTTGATGGGGTCATTGGGACTATATTGTGAAAAATTCTGTATCTTAATTGAATATTAGACTTTACAAAGTTTTAAGATTGATGAGGGCATTTGGACAAGATTAGTGAAAAATTCTGTATCTTTTCTATCAGGAGCTTTGTTGAGGAGTCGTGAAACTTCCAGCTGATAGATGACCAATGGTACATTTAAAGAATTTTTCTTTTTCCCTTTGAGCCCCCAAAATGTTTTTAAAAATAGATGTGGTTCATGGCAAGAGACTACTTGAGAAGGTAGTTTGGTTTTTAAATAATTAAAACTCAATATAAAGGTAACAATGATCTGTCTTTTATGTTTATATTTTTCCCCTTTTTTATTTAGAATATTTTTCCATGGTTCCATGGTTCATGATCCACCCCACCTCCACCCACCCCTGCTCTTTCCTCCCTGCCTCCTGAATTCAACAAGCAGTTCCAGTGGGTTTTACACGGACCATTGTTCAAAACCTTTTTCCGTGTTATTCATATCTGCAATAGTACGATACTTTAACATCAAAATTCCAATTATATCCCCATCACATTATGTGATTGATGACATATTTTTCTAATGCATTTCTGTTTCCATAATTCTTTCTCTGAATGTGGAAAGCTCACAAGTTCCTCTGAATTGTCCTGGGTCATTGCATTGCTGCGAGTAGAAAAGTCCATTACATTCGATTGTACCACAGTGTATCAGTCTCTTGTATAATGTTCTCCTGGTTCTGCTCCTCTCACTCTGCATCATTTCCTGGAGATTGTTCCAGTTCACATGAAGTTCCTCCAGTTCATTATTCCTTTTAGCAAAATAGTATTCTGTCACCATATATTTACATTAAAAAAACTATTAATAAATTTGAGGCTATTGAAATTAGGCAAAATAGTATTTTCTAATGTAGTGAGTATTTTCTGTAGTAGTAAGAACAAGGTAGAGAGTGAAGTTTTGGGGATGGCTTTCTGAATCAGGAAGCATATGAGTGTTTTAATAGCAGTAAGAGAAAAATGAGTGCAGTTCGAATTGACAAGGACTTTGGGGTTTTACTAATATTTCTAAGGTTGGGTATGAACTTGTTTTTGCTTTGGGGAAGGGTTTTGAATTATAAGGAAATTTTGATATCATTTTAGTCTTCGAAAAATAATTGCCATATTTGTTAAAAAGATTTTTTTCTTTTAAATTGGAGTATGTGAAGAAGAGAGAAAATAAATGCTTATAACTGACAAATAAAGGAAAATGAAAATTTTTCTTTATGGCATTTTTGTAGAAATGAACAAATTTGTTTTTGGAAGTTGAAAGATGTTTTGATATGGATGTTATTAGTCTGTTTTCCTTTCCTTTCCTTTTTTTTTTCCTCACCTGGAGTGGCTGTGGTTGTATTGGGCTTTGAGCCCTGAATACTAGCTGTAACAGAAGTAAAATGTATTGCGTTAGAGTCTAGAGAGAAAGTATGCCATGAACTGCTTAAAATCCTTGCTTCAATAACAACTTATAGAATGTTGTATACCTTATTGACATTTTTCTGGTTCAGGCAAAAGGAGTTTATTAAATGGCATAGACATCCAGTAAAGTTATAAAATAGTAGATTAAATTGTACTGAATTATTTTATTGGTATGAGGTTTCATTTAAAGTACAACTTGGATCTCATTCCCAGTTTCTCCTACATGTTTTTGATAGCCCTTACCTTCTATCTTAAAATCAATACACTGTATTGGTTCCAAGGCAGAAGAGTGGTAAGGTCTAGGCAATGGGGGAGGGGGGGTGGGCAGTAAGAGACTTGCAAGGGTCTGAGGACCTCTTGTCTCTAGGCTAGGCTCTCAATCCACTGAGCTGATTAGTTGCTCTGCTCCTCCATTTTTAATAGAAATAAAGGACAAATTGTCAAACTTTCATGTCTTTAATTATAGAAATAAAAGCATGTGCATGTAAAATATGTCTTTGCTAGATGCTATTACTGGACTAGAATGGGACATTTTTGTTAGCCTATTCATTTTAGCGGCGTTCTTAACCTGTCAATAGTTCTATGAGACTATGGAGTTTGCTTGACTTTACCCTTTGTCCAATTGTCCGAATTGTTCCCTGTTCTCTTTGGTGGAAATAGAATATTTGCTTTCTTTCTCTCCTTCTCCTTTCCCCCCCTTCCCCCTGCCTTTTTGCTTAGTGATACAGAGAATTGCATTGGATTGTACTTTTATGAACAATATTTAACTTGGCTAAATGTTTAACAAAACAAGTAAAGGCCTAGTTTGCAATTGCAGAACCATGGACAACAAAGTTAACTCTGTTGTTTAAAGTCCCTTTACCTTCTTTCTTTTTTTCCTCAAGGAAAAAAATTGAACATATCCCAAATTAACTCCTCATCCCTCACACACACCTTATACCCAAGCCCTTCTTTCTACTTCCTTATTGTTACCAAGGTACACCCCTCATCTTCCTCATAATCAGAGCTAGCCTTCCATTGTCTTTTGGTCTGCAGGTGCCATAAAAGATTTTACTAGTGCTTCATAATTAGAGATATATAGTTTTTTTGTTTGCTATCACTCCTCATTTCATCAATTTCCCTGGCCTCCAAACATCCCTTTCATCTCTCCATTGCCTTAGCCTCCACCCTAACTGATGTTCTCCTCCATTTTCACCTGGACTACTATAGTAACCCCCTATTTTGATGTCCTTGTACCTGGGCTATAGTAGAAACTTCCTGCTTTGAGATTCTTGTTTTTCTCTCCAATTTATCTTCTACACACCTTTCAAATTCATCTTCCTATAGCATAGGGAGGACTGTCACTTCTACTTAAGAAATCTCATGGGCTCTCAATTGCTTCTGCTATAAAATACTGTATTTAAGTTTTCTTTTTGGATGTTCAAAGCCCCTCCCAGTTTACCTCCAGTACCTGCAATTCCAGGCTTTTGTACGTTTTTCTTTGTTCAGGCCAGATTGGCTTGTTTGCTGTTCTCTGTGTAGATGTTTGTCCCTTCACAGGCTGCATTCCACTGCCTCCATATCTAGAAAATACTCTTTACTCAGCTCTGCTTCTTAGGATTTCTGACTTCCTACAAGGTTCAGCTCAAGTGCTACGTCCATAAAAGGTCTATCCTGATTTCCTATCCCCATTTGTTAGTATCTTTCCCCCTCCCAACTCCCCTGAGTTACTTTTTTTTGACACCCTGAGCAAGTTGCTTAACCTGTTTGCCTCCGTTTCTTCATTTGTTAAATGAGGATGACAACAGGATCCACTTTGTAGGATTGTTGTGGAGATCAAATTTTTTTTCATTTATTAAAATTTTCAAAATTAATTTCCATATAAGTTTTCCATAGAGACATGATCCATATTGTCTCATTCCCTTCTTCCCTCTCTCCTCCCAGAGCTGACAAGTAATTCAGTCTGGGTTATACATGTATTTTCACACAAAACACTGTGGAGAGCAAATTAGATATAATAATTGTAAAGCACTTTACACAGTGCCTGGCCCATAGTAGACACTATATAATTGGTAGCTATTTTTTTGATGATGATGATGATGATGATGAAAGAATTCCACAACCAGACTCTGAAATGCAAGCTCAAATTATTTGCACTGTCCGTGCTCAGGGACTAGAGGTGCTGACTAAGAGGTGGAAGCAGTGAAGTTTTCTGATTTTATTAAATGGTGCTTGCTTTCTTACTTTGTTTTTTTGCTTATATTGTGTATTTGATTTTGATGACTTTTTTTAAACCCTTACATTTTATATTAGAAAGCAGAAGACTGGTAAAGACTAGGTAGTGGGGGTTAAGTGACTTTCCCAGGATCACAAAGCTAGGAAGTATGATTTGAACCCAGGACCTCCAATCTGTAGGCCTGACTCTCAATACAGTCAGCCATCTAGCTACCCACTATATTATTTTAATATATTTTTGTATTCACTTATCTGTGCATGTCTTATTTCCCCCCAATAGAACAGAAGTTGCTTGAAGGCAGAGATAGTTTGTTTTTGCATTTGTGTCTATCTTGAAAGACTACTGCCTCACATTGTCTACCTTCTGAATAATGGCTAGCTAATAGCTAGCATTTATGTAGTACTTTACAAATATTACTTCATTTAATTCTAATAACTACTCTCTGAAGTAAGTGTTATTATCCTCATTTTACAGATGATGAAACTGAGGTAAGTGACTTTCTGAGGGTCACACAGCTACTAAACATGAGGCAGGGTTTGAACTCAGGACTTCCTGACTCTACCCACCTGCCTAAATTTTATCTTTGTTCTCATTCATTCATTCATTCATTCAACAAAGCCTTAAAAAGCTCCTAGCATGTGTCAGACATTATTTTGTGCACTAGAAATAGAAAGGCATTTGTATTCTATTCTGTACAGGGTTGGAATAGGGAGCATTATATACAAAGAAAATTCAATAGGAAATATATACAAAGTGATTTCCCTGATAGGAAGACTAATAGGAACTGAGGGGTAAAGAGAGTATTTCTAGAGGGGGTGGCACTTGGCCTGAGGAATGAAGGAAGCTTGGTATTCTGGGAGGTGGAAAAGAAGAGGTAGGTGCATTCTAGGCATGAGGGGCAACCTGTGAAAGGCATGAAAGCAGGATATGGGTTTTCCTGGAGGAGGATGAGCAAGAAGACTAGTTTGGTTGAAGCAGAGAGTGTATGAAGGAAAGTAATAGGTGATAATTCTGGACAAGCTTATGAGCTAAATTGAGGAGTTTGCATTTTATTCTAGAAGCAAGAGGGGGAGCCACAAGAATTTCTTGCCCAGGGGAGGACTGATTGGAGAGGGCACAGATTGGAGGTAGAAAGACCAGGGGTCCAGATGAAGGGTGGGGACTAGACAGCAAAGAATGGAATGTGGTAGTGCAATGAACATAACTTAGCCAATAAGTGAACTTGAGGGGTGAAGGAGAGAGAATGACTCTGAGCCAATGAACCTGGGTGCTTTCAACAGAAATAAATAGGAAAAGTCAAGAAGAGGGAGAGGGGTTAGGGATTATTAATGGATAATGAGTTCTTACCCTGACCTCACCTTGAAACACACTCCTGGGCATCTTCCCTCATTCTCCCTCTTTCCTGGAATGCTCTGCCTCCTGGCTCCCCAAGGCTTTTTTGGAGTCCTAATTAAAATCTCACCTTTTTAGGAGTCTTTCCTAATCCCTCTCAATTCTGGAGTATTCTCTCTGTTAATGCTTTCCTGTTTATCCCATATATATCTTGTTTGCTTGTTGTTTCCACCATTAGATTGTGAACTCCTTGAGATAAGGGACTGTCTTTTGCCCTTCTTTGTATTTATTCCTACAGCTTAGCACAATGCTGGGTAATAATATCCTTTAAAAAAAAAAACCGTACCTTTTGTTCTAGTATCAATTCTAAAACAGAAGAGTAACAAGGGCTAGGCAATTGAAGTTAAATGACTTGCCCAGGGTTCTATAGCTAGGAAGTTGTCTGAGGTCAGATTTGAACCCAGGACCTCTACCCTCCAGGCCTGGCTCTCTACCATACTACCTAGGGGCCCCAATAATAGGCTCTTTATAAATGCTTATTTACTTATCATTGACTGCACTCTTGTTTAGTACTCCCATTTCTCACTTCCCTCCCTTCATTTTTGACTGGTTAGCCAATTGAGGATTGCTAATCCACATGCCCACATTACCCACCTCAAACAAATTTCTTCATATTTCTGAGCTCCTGAGGAGATTGCAAGTTCATTGCCTGGGTCCATTGGGAAGACCATTTACTCAATTTCAATTGGATTTTATTGATATACTATAATCATTTCCAATTTGACCCTCTTTTACAGTCCCTAAAGTATTTATTCTAATGTCTTCTCTTTTTCTAAGGCTCCAGCTATACTCTGCTAACCTTCTCAGCAGATGGCTTCAATTGTTACTTTATTGAGATTATGGCCATCCATTGGACATCTCTTTAGCTTTAATTTGAATAATCATATATTAAGTGCTTACTGTGTTCTCCATGCCAGAGATGCAAAGACTCTCACCTCCTTCATACCTTAAGTTCCTTTTAAATCCTCTGTTAAGGATATAGGATCTTAGATTTCATGACAAAAGGGACCTCAGAAGCCTTCTAGTCTAAACTTCCTTATTTTATTCATTTATTTATTTTTTGATATGAGAATTTTATTTTCATTTTTAAAATTGATTTATTTAATCAATTTAGAACATTATTCCTTTGTTACAAGAATCATATTATTTCCTTCCCTCCTCTCCCCCCACCCTTCCAATAGCTGATGTACAATTTCACTGGGCATTACATTTGTTCTTTTTTTTTTTAAACCCTTACCTTCTGTCTTGGAGCCAAAGGCAGAAGAGTGGTAAGGGCTCTAGGCAATGGGGGTCAAGTGACTTGCCCAGGGTCACAAAGCTGGGAAGTGTTTGAGGCTAGATTTGAACCTAGGACCTCCCGTCTCTAGGCCTGGCTCTCAACCCACTGAGCCACCCAGCTGCCCCCTACATTTGTTCTTGATCAAAACCTTTTTCCATGTTGTTGGTGTTTGCATTAGGATGTTCATTTAGAGTCTACATCCCCAGTCATATCCCCATCCACCCATGTAATCAAGCAGTTGTTTTTCTTCTCTGTTTCTATTCCCACAGTTTTTCCTCTGAATGTGGATAATGTTTTTTCTTGTAGATCCCTCCAGATTGTTCAGGATCACTGCATTGCCACTAATGGAGAAGTCTATTATATTTGATTGTACCACAGTGTATCAGTCTCTGTGTACAATGTTTTCTTGGTTCTGCTCCTCTCACTCTGCATCACTTCCTGGAGGTCGTTCCAGTTTACATGGAATCCCTCCAGTTTATTACTCCTTTCAGGACAATAGTATTCCATCACCAAAAGATACCACAATTTGTTCAGCCATTCCCCAATTGAAGAGCATCCCCTCATTTTCCAATTCTTGGCCACCACAAAGAACGCAGCTATGAATATTCTTGTACAAGTCTTTTTCCTTATTATCTCTTTGGGGTACAAACCCAGCAGTGCTATGGCTGGATCAAAGGGCAGGCAGTCTTTTAGAGCCCTTTGGGCATAAAAACTTCCTTATTTTACAATTGAAGAAACCAAGACTTAGGGAGCTTAAGTGACTTGCCAAGATCACACCTGTGGTAAGTGTCAGAGGTTGGATTTGAATCTAAGTCCTTTGACTCCAGTCTTTCTCCTTTGTTCCAGCCTTCTGTCAAGAAGTTTTGTAAGTACATTGGAAAGGTTGCTGGTTTTGGAGTCAGTATGAATTCAAAGCCTAGCTTCACCACTTACTACCTAAGTGATGTTCGGCAAAGTCACTTATCATTGTAGTTTCCTCAACCTGTAAAACAAGGGCAAATTACCTCTAAGATAGACCTCTCTTCTTGTTCCCTTTTACATAGAGCTGACCATCTACCTTGCCAAGGCCAATTCTTCCACTAGTGGGCTTGATTCTGTTTCCCCCTATTTCCTTTGGGGGTTTGCCCTAATGATTTCTTCTTTCTTTAATTCCTTACCCTTTACCAGTTCCTTCTTCACTGCCTGCAAATACATTCTCATTTCTGCAGACTTAAAAAAGAAAAAACAAAACCTTCCCTTGCCTCTACCAGCCCCTTAAGTTCTATTATCTCCCATTCCTTTTCACTGCTAAACTATGAAGAGTCACCCCCCAGTAATATTTTATTGTATTTTTCCCCAATTACATGTAGAAACAATTTTTAACATTTGTTTTATGACATTTTTGTGATCCAAATGCTCTCCCTCACTCCTTTCCCTCCTCCCTAAGATGGCAAGTAATCTGGTATATATGTATAGCCCTTAAAAGTTTGCCATTTAGATGTTGTCTTAGTTGTTGTTCTTTACAACAGCCCAATGGAGTCAATTCTGTAAATGTTGGGCATTTTATACATGACTTAGAGAGGCCATGACTACGGAACTACTTAAGTATCAGAGTTGGATTTGAACATAGAGCACACTGGATTTTAAGTCTAATACTTTCCTGTAGTGGGTATTATTTCTTGTCACTCAAGCTTGAAATGTCCTTTTCTTTGGGAGGAGGAAGGAGTTAATCAGGTGACAAGTCTTACTGATTTTCTATTAACATCTAAAATATATCCCCAATTCCTAGACCACTTTCCACAGTTTCTCTGTCTAATCCATACTAGCATAGTAGTTACAATCATACTAATGAAGTGCAGGCCCTTCTGCTACAAAGCTCCCTATGTTATTGTCTAGAAGATAAAATACCAACTTCTTAGTCTAGAGTTGCAGAGTCACCGCAAACTTAACTCTAAAACCCTTTTGGGTCTTTTTTCACAATTACTTCCTTTTATGCAGTTTATACTCTAGCCAAACTGTTTCTGATCTTGAGCTGCTGTCTGATTCATTCATTCATTCCAGTAGTATTTATTGAACTTGAGTGTGTCTCTGTGTGTTAGTCCACTGGCACCCCTAATGCCTTTTGCCAATTCTGTTCTTCCTGTAAGGCCCAGCTTACAGTTTTCCTGACTGTTGAAGACTGAAAAGATTTCTCCCTCTGTCCTCCTCCTATAGGGCAGCCAAAAGGTTCTGTATCCTTTCTGCTCTCTTGAAGTGTTTACATTTTTGCTACTTTAACTGATCCCCACTTAGAGTATAAACACCTTGAGGACTGGGGCTAGAAGTCTACTAATCTGTATCCCAGTGTATTACATCACTTTATACATAATAAATAAAACTACATAATTCTCAAATAATAATCCACAATACTTGATGAATTTGGTTGTTCCTTGCACTCTTAAAGAATCCTCACTCAGTTTTGGATCTGAGATGCCTGGGAACATTCCTACCTGTCACCTCAGCCTAAAAGTACTTTTGAGACCCAGCCAGTTAATCCTCACCCAAATGCCTCTGCAGTCCCACCCTTATGTCATAACAGTTACTAATAAAGGGTAGGGATAAACCTGTAAATGAAATCACTTAGCTTATGAGATAAGAGCTTTAGAACTTTAAGAGACTAGAGATAACATCTGCTTTCTCAATTTACCATCAAGAACACTGAGACCTGCAATGGTTCAATGACATGCCCAAAGATATAGTGACACAGGTAGGATTTGAACTCAGAGCCTTCCACCCTCCTGGCAGGTAGGTGGATTAGTGGAAGACCTAAATTCAAATTCAGCCTTAGATACTTGCTAGCTGTTTGACCCTGGACAGGTCACTTCAGCCTGTTTGCCTCAGTTTCCTTATTTATAAAATGAGCGGGAGAAGGAAATAACAAACCACTCCAGTATCTTTGCCAAGAAAATCATGATCAAGGTCATTAAGACTCAGATAAGATGAAATTATCTGAACAACAACCTCTCATTCCTATTTCGAGTACAGCCTCATATGATGCTTTATCAGCCAACTTTCCCAGATTTTTCTCCTCAGATTATTTGGAAAAAAACAACAAAACTTAAAAAAATAATTTTTTTTCACAGAATATACACAGTGTAGTCTGTTTTATAAGACTGATTCCTAGCACTTGTTTTTGCCCCCCAAATGCATAAACTAGATAGACTATGATTTGGAAGGAGTCTTTATTTCCCTTTTGCTTTTGACTGCTTTTCACAAACAGCTTAATTCCAAGGAGCTGGGGTGGAGAATTAGCATTGAAGTTGGGCTGGTGACTTGTTCCAGGGACCAGTTCTGTAAACTGCCTCCCTTGGCCTCGAACTAAATAAATAGTCTTGAACCTCTAATGAGGAAGCTCCTGTATTTTTGTTTAATTTGATTGATGCTGTGATACTAAGTTGGTCAGCAACAACACACTGCTTTTCCCAATGGTTTGGAGCCACCAAAAGTGCTGTTAGATAGGCATTCTACGACTTGGTCCCTTTTTTCTCCTCCTCACACAGTTTTCCTTTTTTTCTCCTTCTCAGTTTCCTTCCTTTCTCCTCCTTTGTGGCACTCTGGTAAACATCGTGTGTGTTTTCCACCCAGGATCCTGTCTTGCATTTTGGGTACTTTTGCCTTGGTTTCAGAACCAGGTTTGGTGTGTGAATTTTAATTAAATGCTTCGATTATGCATGCGAGAAATATTTTCTTTTGTTCCTGTGTTGTTGCCATGAGCAACAGTTGTGAAAGTGAACTCTGCCTTTTCAAGGAAATGTGAACAAAGATATGAATTTCACAGGTAAAAATAGCCTCTCTTTTGGTGGTAAGAATGGCATATGAGAAAAGAAACTTAATACAGCCATAATTGTTAAAGTGAAAGAAAGAATGCAGGAGAAATGAATAATCATCTGACACATTGACAAAACATTCCTCAAATACTATTCAAATGAGGAAAGACATTATGGGATGCAGCCGGGTAGTCAAGCATTGAGGCCTTTTAGTCACTGGGCTGAGGGCTAGAGAAGAAACAACATTGTAACTCCCATAGAAAGCTTTTGCCTTAGCCTTAGTTTCTCAAGCTTGTTAGTTTTTCCTCTTTCCTGGACTTTCTTCCTCTCCTTTGTAACAAGTTATCTCATTTCTAAAGACTTCTTTTGTCCCCGTGTTTGTTTCTCTGCTTCCCATCCTCCCCTGGCTGGAGTTTTACCCATTCCTGGTCTGTGGATTGTGTAATTTTGATTATACTCTTTTGTGCTCTTCAAATTGGTGGTGTGTACCTCCACTAGAGATGATTGCAGAGTACACAAATTGCTCCATTTGTACGAAAATTTAAGTAGTACAGCTCTAGGAAAAAGTTGGGATTCTGTGGTATTGTTCCTCTCCTCGAATGGGGACTCCTGGCTAGATTTTTCCATGAATTGAAATGGATTCAGAGCCTGAACAATCTAGAAGGGTTCCCCCCCCCCCCTGCCCCAACCCCCTTTTGGCATTTGTTTGACTTATTCGCTGGGAAATTTGGTTGGGTAAGGAAGCTTCCCAGTTAAAGACATGGAATCTGGGAACTAGCCAATACTCAGGAATTTATAGTGATAATGAACTCTAATTCTCCCTCTGAGAATCCAGGACTACTGTGAAAAGGAAAAATGTCTCTTTGTCCCCTCTCAGCATTCTCCCCTTCTTCCAGACTTACTCCTTGAATATAAGCCCTGAAGTCACCAGGCTCCTACACAGCTGCCAGGAGAGAACCACCACTACCCACTCTTGTTTACATTTTTGAAGAGGCCAGGGACTCCTTTCCCAACTAAGCCCACCCCCTTTAAGTTAGGAGGCTGTACTTTGTCCACAGAGAACAGAGGCTAAAACAATGGCTAACCACAAACTCTTTGCTATTTTTGTCTTGAATTCATTACTCACACAGATTTATATTAGCATCACCAGAGTTATCTCCCTATTTTCATCCCATTGGCCTCTCTAAATTCTGGCATCATCGATTTTAGAGCTCTCCTCTGCAGTTTGGCTTCTGACCCCATCATTCAGCTGAAACTACCCTCTCCAAAGTTTCCCGTGAGCTTTTAATGGCCAAATTTAATGGCCATTTTCACTCCTGTTTCTTCTAGACTTCTCTGCCATTCTTGGCTACTCAGTCTCACTCACTCTACATATCCAGCCCATTGCCAGTTCTTTTTCTTTCTCAGTTCAGGCCCTTATCACTTCTTGCCTGGATGATTTCAGTATCCTTCCAACTCTTCTCCCTGCCTTAAGTCTTTCCCTATTCCAACCCATCTTCTTGCCACTTAGCTAGTTGCCACTTTTCTAAATTGTAGTTCTGATCATGTATTCCCCCTCTCCCCACCCAGTTGCAGGAAACCTCTCTGGGATGCAATGTAAAGTTTTGTGTTTGGTAGCTAGGTGGCACAATGGATAGAGCTCTGGTCCTGAATTCAGAAGGACTAATCTTCCTGAGTTCAAATCTAGCTTCAGACACTTAGTAGCTGTGAGACCCTGGGTAAGTCAGAGCTTGCCTCAGTTTCCTTTTCTGTAAAATGAGCTGGAGAAGGAAGTAGCGAATCTTAGTATCTTTGCCAAGAAAACCCCTCAAAAAGGGGTCACAAAGAGTTGGACCCAAGTGAAAAGCAACTAACAACCACCTTCTTATATTTCACTATGCTCCATGCTAGGAATGCTCTCTCCTCCACTCCAAATACTGACTTCCATGGTTTACTTCATGGCCCTATTAAAATCACATCTTTGACAGGAAGCTTTCCCCAAGCGCTCTTAATTTTAGTGCCTTTCCAGTGTTAAATTTTTCCTCTTCATCCCTTAAAAAGTTTGCTTTTTTATAGATACATATATATATATATATGCATATATATTTGTTTACATGTTTCCTCTCCCATTATAGCAAGTGGCTTGTGGGTAGTGGCTGTCTTTTACCTTTCTTTGTATCACTAGCACTTAGCACAGTGTCTGCCATGTAATCTTATTATATACTTTGTAAATGTTTATTGCTTCATCTTTTTGTGGAACCAGTTATGGGTATTAGGAGTATGCTTGTACTTTCTCAGGACAAACAGTTCTTGTTTAAGTTCATGCATTTTGGAGGTAGTCCGGGGCAATGGAGAAAACACTGAATTTTTGGAGTTTGAGGACCTGGTTTAAATCCCAGCTGCCTGTGTGTCCTTGGGCAAGCCACATGACCTCTCTGGGACTCAATTACAGTATCTGCAAAAGGAGGTAGTTGAAGTAGATGGTCCCTGTGGGTGCTTCCAATTCTCAATTTACGATCCTGTGATCTCAGCTAGATTGTTTGCTCCTTGAGGGGAAGGGATGGATTGATTCTTTAGCGCCTGTCTATACTGGACAGGTAAGTGGATAGTTTTTTAATGAAGTAATTTATATTCTCTAAGCATTAATATGCTTTGGTGTCTGAGCAGAAAAAACCAACTCCATTCTAATAGATTCTGCTGTGTAGATAGCAGAACAGAAGATACCTGCTAAACACTGCTTCAACACATCATTTTCCTTACCTTCATTCAGGTACTCACATTCTTCCTTGCTCATTGATCTGTGAATCTTGTGTAGTTTTCAGCCCACAATATTACTGTTCCTGCCACCCTCCATCATTACTTACTGGCACAGATCAAAGTTCAATGATATACAGCAGCCATGATCATTTGGACCAGGGATAGGTTAGATCATTAAATTATGGAAATCTATAATTATTTCCTCAAATGATCCATTTTAGCTATTGGTTTCTCTTGTTTTCCAAACTAGTGTTTCACCAGATTTGTTAATAAAAGATCCAGTAGCATAAATTCATTGGATTCATGGATTGATATTTTCTCATTTAATTTATCCATCCATCCTATAAAGTAATGTGCTAAGAATGCAACGAGCAGGGAGCAAAAGTTGTCTGTCTAAGATTAAATGACTTGCCCAGGGTCACATAGCTAGTAAAGTCTGAGGCTGAATTTGAACTCATAAAGATGAATCTTTCTGATTTAAGCCCTGGCATTGTATCTACTGTACCACCTAGATGCAAACCTTAATGCACATATAAATGTTAGCTATTATTTTATTACTAATTTCTTGAATAATCTGGCTTCCCTGGAAGTAGACTTCCTGTTAAAATGCGTTTTCAATGTGGTAGATAGCAGTATACAACTATGAACCTTCCATGTAGTAGATTCCAAGATAGGAATCCTTTTTGGATGTTGTTGGGGAAGCAACTTGCCTCTTTGGCAATTTAAATATGATCACTGAGAGTTGCTAAAGTGTCAGGCATCTGTGGTTTGGCATCCAAAGATGTGGCTACATTGATCTCTGTGACAGAGACATATGCCTATGAAATGTAATTCCTTACAAGCTGAAACTTAGGTCTATCCAAATGAAAGAGGCACCGCTACTTAATTATTTAATCAAAATGAAATTGAAAAACCCAAAGTGCAAATATCCTCATAAAAAAGCAGTTAAAAATTATTGTAGTTTTGAATTATTTGGGAGTAGGCATTGGGAAGCATCTTGCATGAATCATTTTCTTTCCATTTTTGCTGATTTCCATTAAATTGTATCTCCAGCCCTTTCCTCTGTAGAGGAGAAGGGATAGAGGGGTGAGAGAAAAGTGGATGCATATGTAAGTGTTTGTTTATAGAACTAATTAGGATTTAAATGTGAAAAGGACTTCAGAGATTATTTTAAAAGTTCATCTTCCTTTTACAGGAAACTTTATTGACTTAATGAGATTTAAATCTGAGTCTTCTAACTGCAAATCTCAAAATTTCCACCAAGCTATTTTGCTCCTTGTGATGTAGCTCTGGATTCTTTGGTTTTCTTACCTACCACAACACTTACTTGCCTAACTTCATCTCAGGGACTTATTTTGTTGTTGTTGTTCAGTCCTTTCAGGTATGTTTGACTCTTCGTGACCCTTTTGGGGTTTTCTTGGCAGAGATACTGGAGCGTGTTGCCATTTCCTTCTCCAGCTCATTTGACAGATGAGGAAACTGAGGCAGATAGGGTTAAGTGACTTATCCAGGGTCACATGGCTAGCATCTAATATTGACTTTGAACTCCAGTCTTCTGACTTTAAACCTAGCACTCTTTCCATGGTATTACCTAGCTGCCTTACTCTGCTTATTTGTGTCTGATATTTTCAGAGTTGTCTCCTCAGTCTCCTTCCAAATATGGGTTATGGAAGACTAAAGTATAGTTGTTGTTTAGCCTGTGCTATACCATAGCTATATTTGATACATAAACTCTTAGGCTCACTTTGAGGTGAATGGAAAACTTCACACAGTCATTGAGATACAGAGTGGTTCATAATGTGTCAAAAACTGAAATTTGAATAGTGGATAAAACATTTAGATGAAAATTTGGGAAGTGATTTATCTGAAAAGCCTATTAAGTAGGTAATAATAATAATAGTGATAAGAACTTGCATTTATATTGCAATATAAGGTTCGCAAATCTTGCTCATTTTACAGATAAACAGTTGGTTCAGGGTCATACAGATAGGAAATATTTCTGGCAAGATTTGAACCTGGGTCATCCTGACTCTACTTGGGTAATCTCTATAGAATGTGCCTTGGTGGAATCTTTGTTATTCAGGTACATTGAAGCCTCAAGATCTAGTAATGTCCTGAGATAAAGGAAAAATGTTTCATAGCCTCCAATAATCACATGAATCATTGAGACTCAGATTTACAAGCCAGGTAAAAAAGGTTGTGACTTTTCTTTTATTTATTTTTGACCCTTATCTTCTATCTTAGAATTACTACTGTGTGGCTAGAGGCTAGACTATGCAATGGAGGTTAAGTGACTTGCCCAGGGTCACACAGCTAGGATGTGTCTGATGTCAGATATGAACCTAGAACCTCCTCACTGAGCCACGTGGCTGCCCCTGACTTTCCTACTTCATGAGAGAGATCTGGCAAATCTAGTTTATTATATTCCTAAATTTTTATTCTGAAATTCCAGTCCTTAAATGATACCACCTCATAGTTTCAGACAATTTTGCTCTCAGAAAAGTTACAGACCTCTCATTTCCTCTCATTGGCAGCATATAAATACAGTAGACATTGCGTCTACCCCACTGTACAAGAAGTTCATAGAACAGGTACAATGAGATCTTGTAGGGTTAGTTTTTAAGACAAATGTGGTTAGACCTGTCTAGTAAACTTGGTCTCGCTAAATTGAATCCATTTCCTTGTTATCTTAGAGCTCTTGCCATATTTCTAAATTAAATGCAATATCGTGCTAAGATTTCCTTTGTATCGTAAGTTTCTTCTGTGAATTGGGGGGGAGGTATTGGTCTCATTAATATTTTCACCTCCAGAACCAGCCATTACTAAATGATTTAAGTAAAGTAATGCATAGTTTTATGAAGCATGTTTCTATTAGGTGACTATAAAATTTTTTTCATGTTTTCTACCAGGAATTTAATTGGATTAATTAACAATGTGCTATTATGATTGAATGGCATTCATTAGAATCAGGATCTTCTTCAAGTTCAGCTAACTACCTTGGAATTTATCTTTTTCCTTCCATTGCCAAACTTCATGAATGAATGGGCTGCACTTTCTGTCTCCTTCTGTTCCTTCTGAACACCCAAGAACTCATTTTGTTTCACTATCACTGTAGTCTGTGTCAAAGGGGTAACCATTCCCCCTTTGCCAACCCAGTGATCTGCTCTTAGTATTTATTCCCTGACTTCTGTTTTTAATACTAACTACTCCCATCCTAATTGAAACTACTTTTCCTTAAATCTGTTACTTCTATGACAAATTACAGTACTATTTTCCTTTAAATCCTTTCCATCTTAGAATCAATACTATGTGTTGGTTCAAAGGCAGAAGAGCAGCAAGGGCTAGGCAATGGGGATGAAGAGACTTGCCCAGGGCCATACAGCTAGGAGGTATCTGTGCCATATTTGAACCCAGGACTTCCCATCTCCCAGCCTGGCTCTCACTGAACTGCCTAGTTGCCCCCCCCCCCCTAACTGTATTATTTTTGTTTCCTTCTGAACTCCTTGGTCCTTTTCTCTTTTGTCTGTTTTGTTGTTCTCCTTTTGTTTGGCAGGCTCCTTATTCTCACAATCTCAACTATTCTTTCCATGTTAAGTCGAAATATCCAATATCTGCTTGGGTGTCTTTTCACCTTTAATTCAAATGTTAAAAATCAAACAACTGTCTTTCTTATTATGATCCAATTCATCATACTCAAACTTTCTCACTGTGGTCCAATGAGTTCTTCCATGGAAAAAGTCTTTTGTGCATCTTTTGCTTTCTGCTTTCATTCATCTCTCTGGTTCTGCATAATTAAAGCAGCATCTTAGGATCCCAGAATATCTCTGCTCCAGTCCATACTGCTTGTTATTGTCAGACTCCCATCCAATCCCATCTTTATCTTTTTTATCAAGTTGCTCTTTTGTTCTTTTCACCCATGCTCAACTCTTTGGGACCTTATTTGGGGATTTCTTGATACAGATATTGGAGTGGTTTGCCATATCCTTCTCTGGCTCATTTTTCAGATGAGGAAATTAAGGCAAACAGGGTTGAATGACTTGTCCAGAATCAGACAGCGAGGAAGTATCTGGATTTGAACTCAGGTCTTTCTGACTTAAGATTCTATCCATTATGCCATCTAATTGCCCATAGACTTGATAGGAGTAGAAAATAGGTAGCCATTAAAGTCCTCTGCCTCACTTTCAGAGTCCTTGATAAAGACCCCAATGCTATTAATTCATCTTTCTTCTTTTGCTTCTCTTAGGAGGGACCTTTCCTTTTTCTTAGCAACACTGCATGCCTTTGCTTATATTGCATTTCTATTTCAGCCTCTCTTTATTTATTTATGTCAGTCCCATTCCTTCTCTGAAGCTTAGCTCTAGTTCTAAAAGGTCTTAAAGAAACTTGTCCAACTACTTTACCCCTCACTGATTTCTCTCTTATTAATCTTATTCCTCTAACATTTAATCTCTAGTCTATAACAGTCAATTTAGCAGTTCTACAGTCTCATGAGGTCATTATTTAAGTGTGTATTGGGCTTCTCTGTGTCTCTTCCCTGGTCATCCAGTCCATCCCCAATTCTGTTATTTCCTTTTCAGGTTAGTTGTGAAAAGAGCTTTGGGTTTGGAGTCTGGACATCTTGGTTTGAGTCCCATCCTTGCCAATTCCAGCTGTGTGGGATTCTGGGCAAACCTCTTAACTTCTTAAGCCTTGACTGTAAAATTAGGACTAATATTTGCACAAGCTTATTGTGAGGATAGGGCTGTGTAAACCTTCAAGTGCTCCACAAATGGGAGTTCTGTCTGGAACGAGCCCCCTCCCATTAATTCCTGTTGTCATCACTCAGAGGCTGCTTTCCCAGAGGCACGGTGTTTGAGATTAGGAAGCTTATCTATAATCCTGGTGGTCAGACCACAGGTAACAGTAATAACAATAAAACATGACTCTCTGTAGCACTTTAAGTTTTGAGGGGGGGCTGTTTTCATCTGTTATCTCACCTGATCCTCACAGGAATCCTGGGAGCCTGGCATGGAATATTCTGTTGAATTCTGGACCAACTTGTCATTTTGCCTTCAGTTTTTGCTTTTCCAATGTGGCTCATGTGAGCATCAGGTTAATTTTCCCAAGGCACATGTATCCTGCCCCAGTTTTGGTAAAAAAAACCTTTCTGTGGTTTGCCTGTTGCTTCCAGGATAATGAGCAGACTCTTGTGCCCACAATTCTAGGCCTTCCATAAATGACTTTTCAAGCCAGCCTTGTCTCCTTTCTACTCTAGTCAAATTAGTTTGCGTACTCACTTACCCACGAGTCCAATTTTATTGAGACTTCAAAGGTCATCAGGCTCAATTTATATGTGAACAAGGAATCCTTTAAACAACAACTTTGACAAGTATTTATCAAGTCTCTCTTCCTGCAAAGGTAGCCATTTCTCCTTTTAGACACTTTTAATTATTAAAAGGGTAGCTTTGCAGTACAGTAGCCTACAGTCAGGAAGACCTAAGTTCAAATCCAACCTCAGACGTTTACAAGCTATGTGACCCTGGGCAAGTTACTTTACTCTGTTTGCCTCAGTTTCCTCATCTGTCAAATGATCTAGAGAAGGAAGTGGCAAACTACTTTAGTATCTCTGCCAAGAAAACTCCAAAAGGGTTGATGAAGAGTTAGACATGGCTGAAAATGACAAAACAAAACGAAAATTGCCTTTTGCTTTCTGCTGGAATCTGTCATCACCCCACCCCCAAATCTCTTCTCTTCTAGGCTAACCCCCTCTCTCTTCTTTAATGAGTCCTCCTTTGGCATGATTCCAAAGTTCTTTATCATTCCCCTCTTCCTTCTAGTTTGTCATTGATCCCATTAGCCTTTTGTGGCTGCCATGTCACACAGGTGACTCACTGAACTTTGCAGTTCCCTAAAATCTACATTCCAGGGCACTAAAAGGAAGAGTCACTATGATCTTTGAAAAGTAATAGAGACTGGAAACTTCTCGGGGCTGGAGAAAAGCATATCTCACTTTTCAAAAAGAGGAAGGTAGATTCTGAAAACTGTAGACTATGAAGCTGGAATGTCTCGTCCTATATCACCTTTTTAAAGACTTCTCAGCCTTTGGAAAAGGAAGCATTGATTACCAAAATCAGCTTTGTTTAAGCTCATGGAACTTTGATTTCATTTAAATTATTTTAAATGTATTTTTTAGATTTTGGGACCATTAATTTTTGCCCAGACTTGGGTAAATACATCCTATTGCATTGTTTGGATGACTGAAGAATGTCTACCGAATTTGAACAGCTGTCATTTTAGAATTCACATTAGTGATCATCTCTGTTTTCCTGTTTTTGGCCTTTTCAAGTTCTGCACTGATGTCCATTTTCTTTTCTAAGGTTAATGTAATCTTTTTACATGTCTGCCTTTGCTTTTTGTGACAAGATGAGCATCTATTATTGTGGGACAACTTTCATGATTTGTCTTTGACAAAAAATAAGGGAGAAGGAATCTGCCACCTGTGATTTCTTGGTGAGGAATTTCCTCTACCAGTACAGGTGGATACCTTTTCTTCAACTTATATTCTTAGAGAGTTGCCTAGATCATTGAGAAATTAAATGACTTACCCAAAGTCACACATACACACAAGCAGGTGTCAAAGCTAGGATGTGGATTCAGGTTTTTCTGGCTTTGAGGCTAGTTCTTTATTTTGCCAAATGTGATCTCTTTGTCCATATGTATATAAACACACACAGACACACACACATACCTGTATATTATTGTTTAGGTTGTTACTCTATTCTGTATGGTAAATGTCCCTCTCCTTAAACGCACACAAGTATGTTCCCCTCCGTTCTTTTGTCTTTTGAATCTCCTGATGTTTGTCCTGTTTTGCAGATTTTGTTCCCTTGTTCTTTGTAGATTTCAGTATCCATTTGGAGATAATTATTCCTTTTGCTTGTTAATCCAACCAGTCACTTCATATCCAATACAATACACAGGTCCTCCTCTTCTCAGCTGTGTTGCTTTGCTCCAGGGTTGGTTCTTTGGGGTTGCTTTCCTTTTTTTATTATTATTATTATCAGAAGTCTTTCATTTCCCATTGACTCTGGGTTTGGAAGACTGAGATTTCTGGATTACTGGTCCCCAGGCATCAGAGACCCCATCCTTCTCTCGATGAAAAATGCCATAGGTGTTTTATAGTTATAAATATGAGGATGGGAGAGAAAATTAGTTTGACTTGTGTTTGTTTTTTATTCCCATCAGCAAAGAACCCACCTTCTCTCTCACTTTTCCATCTCTGTCTATTTTGAGAACAAAAGAAAAATAAAACTTGTTACAAATACATTGCCAAACAAAATACATTTCTGCATTGACCACTGTAGTGAAAATTTCACCTTTTAAGATTGTTATAATATTGAACAATGGCCGCCAAGGAATTTACTTATGAAATTCCTAAAAATGAAACACTCAAGTCAGAATGGAATTTATGGTGGTTTAATGACAATGGGAGTAAGAAAAGGGAGAGGGAGAGAAGGAGAGAGGAGAAAAGGGAAAGGGGTTACTCAACCTCTGGCAGGGAGCCAGAGGGAGTTTAGGCCCAAAAGGCCAAGGTAGAGAAGGAAACAGTCCTTGACTCACTTGACTGATCTGAAGGGAAGCTGTCTGCAGGCCTCCACCTTGCTCAAGCTTCTAGCACGAACTGGCGTCTAGCCCTGTCCACAGGAAGTGAGCGAATTCCTGAGGCTGTTCCCTACCTCACTTCCTGTGCCTCACAAGTGCCAATGGTGGCTCAAGCTTGGCTTAGGACAGCCCAGGTGGGCAGTTAGTTATTTCTGATTTGTCACTGACTAGCACATGCCCATATAGTGTGGGTGTGCACAATTTTGGGTGCCAGACCAAGCAAGATGGAGATTTTAAAATTCACAATCCCCCCTGATGATGATTGGGGGACTAGTCTCTCCAATTGATCACTAACATAAGCGTACTGCACCCTGAAAAATTCTAACTGCAAGTGTATACAAAATTTTGCCCTCGAAGAGGAAAACTATAATAGTTGTAGATATGGGGGAATAGAGGAGAGAGAAAGACAGCAAACCAATGTTTTGCTGGGCGCTTTGACAAAAGCCAGTTAGGAGGCAGTCCCCTTTGGCATAAGAGTGTACATTCAAAAAAATGTTCAATCAACCGCACCCCAAGGTTCATTCTGGATCTTCCTGTAGTGAAAAGGTTTAGATATCTTTCTGCAAACAGTTCATTCTCTGGATTCAGTTAGTTAGCAAGCTTCTTCTCTGAAGATATATCTTGAACAAAATTTAAATCTTGGATTTTATGAAATACAATCCCCCCTGAAGAAAGTGTTGAAAAAACACTGAGTCCAGCTGATGATGCAAGGTTTAGTTGTGGGGGTGTGTGAGTTAATCCAAAAGGAAAACAAAACAAAAATGAAAACAAAATAAAAAACAAAAGAAGAAAAAGGGAAAAAATTAAGGGGAAAAATATAGACCCTTGATATATAAACATATATTTATATTAAGGAAGAATTCAAAATCAGTATCAAAATATCAAAATCTATGTATACAAAAGTTTTTAGAAAGCAAGAATAATTTTTTTTCCCCCACAGGCCCCTGTATTAGGGTCCAGTTAAGTAATTTCTAATCCCACAAGTCTGTAGGACAGAATGCAGCAAATTTCACTTACCCATTTGCAGCCAAGGCTACAGGAAGTTGCCATACTATAGAAGAGAAAAAAAGGACCAGATTTTTATAAGTATCTGTCTCATTCTTTATTCAGAGTCCTTCATTTCTATCAGAAGCTGGGTAGCATGTTTCATCATCCTCTGGAATTGGTTGTGGTCATTTCACTGATCGGAGTTCCTAATTTTTTCAAAGTTATTTATCTTTATCTTATCAACAACATTATGTAATTGTTTTCCTGCTTCTGTTCCTTTCATTCTATATCAATTCATTTAAGCTTTCCCAGGTTTCTCAGAAACTAGCCCCTTTGTCATTTTTTTTTTACAGCAGAGTTGTGATCCATTGCATTTATCTGCCATAACTTGTTCAGGCATTCCCCATGTATGGCTTCCCACTCAGATTTCCATTTTTTTTGCTACCTCAAAAAGAATTCTAAATGTTTTTGTACATACTTAGAGTTTGTTGTACTTAGGACTTTCTTATTGTTGTTCAGTTGTTTCAGTTGTGTCTGACCCTTTTGACCCCATTTAGAGTTTTCTTGGCAAAGATATTGGGGTAGTTTGCAATTTCCTTCTCTACCTCATTTTACATGAGGAATCTGAGGAAAATAGTTAAGTGACTTACTCAGGGTCACTTACTCACATAGTAAATGACTAAGGCCAAATTTGAACTCGGAAAGGTGAGTCTTCCTGACTCCAGGTCCAGCACTGTTCCGTTGTGCTAGCTAACTTGCCCTAGATGCTTAGGTGTAATCCTTTCCTTACTTCCCTCTCATTTCCTTTTGCCCCTTCTTGTTACTTCCTCTATTTCCCTTTTGACTGAAATGTATTTTTGTAATCAACTCAGTGTGTCTATTCTTCATTCCTTCAATCAATTAAATGAGACTAAGCTTTAAATGTCAGCTACTATCCTCACCCTCTTTTCTTTGTTTTTATAGATGTCTACTTATTTACCCTGATTCTAAATGAGATAATTTCCCCATACCCTCCTTTCTCTTCCTTCAATCCTATTTACTATATTCCTCTTCCCTTCTTTTCCCCTTCTTAAGATTACTAAGACATTAACAGAGCTACTTCTAGACTTTGTCTAATTAGACTTCCTCTAGGACCTCTGATGATGTTCTGGTTCAGAGAGGCCACAAATATCATTTCCCCATATTCTAGTATAAGTAGTTTATTCTTATTTAGTCTTTTATCATTGATTGTTGCTATATACATTTGTATGTATCTCTTAACTCTTGTGTTTGAATCTCAAAGTTTCTATAGTGCTCTGGTCTTATTAGGAATACTTGGAAGTCTTCTAATTAAAAATTCATTTTCTGTTTTTAATTAAACATTCATTCAGTTTCCTTTGGGAGTATACCAAGTTTTGTGGAGTTTTCTTGGCTGAAAGGCTATTATATCCTTTGCCTTCTGTAACAATGTGTTCCCTGCTCAGAGAGTGCTGGCTCCTGAATTGTATGTTGATACCTGACTCAGGTATGTCACCTGAAGTACCTGATTTTTTTTTTTTACTTTCTAGCTACTTGCAATATTTTTCATTGATTTGGAAGCTCTGGATTTTGGTTATACTATTACTAGGAATTTTTATTTGGAGGTTTCTTTTAGGGAGTGACTAGTGGATTTTTTTATTCCCCCTTTGCTCTCTGGTTCTAGATTTCTTTTTGACTCATGGAGTCATTGGTTTCAATTTAGTCCATTCTAATTTCCATGGAATTTGTTGCTTGTTCAAGGTTTTGTCTCTTTTGTGCAAAACTATTAATTCTCTTTCCTCTTTTCGTTTCTCTTTTGTTTTCTTTCATTGCTCTCATTTCTTTTCTAATTTTTTCCTCTAGTGCTTTAAAAAACAACTCTTCCCTTGCTTCCAACTCTTGCTTTATCTTTTCCAAGAATTCTAGTTGAATTTGTGCCCAAACCATAATTTTTTTTGAGGTGCTGCTTGTAAATATTTTGGAGTCATTCTCTTCTGAGTTTGTGTACTAGTCATCCCTGCCACCATGATAACTTTTTATGGTTGGATTCTTTATTTTTTTGGGGGGTTGCTCTCTCATCCAGCCTACTTCCTGATGTCATACTTGATATACACTTCTGAAGGAAAGATCTGGGATGGTCTTGCTATTGCTTTCTTGGGGATATTGAGTGTTGTGTTATTTCAGGATCTCTGGGGCTGTACAAGCTAGGGTGCTGTAAGGTTTCAGTATTCCCACAGCAGTCTGATCTGCAGCAGTCTGATTACTGTCCCCCTCCCCTGATCTGAACTCTGCAAGTTACTGACCTTGGTTTGGAGCTGAGAAACAGTAGGAGCAGTTGGACTCGGTCACTTTCAGCCAACTGGAAAGCCCTGCTGGTTCCAAGTGACAGAAACCAAAGGTTTCCCTTTGGTCTGGGATTTCTGCTGTGGTTATTTGTCTGCAGACTAGGATAGGGGCTGGAACTAAGACCCACTCTGTCTGTGGAATCTCAGCCACACAGCTGCTGCTTGCCTCTGAAATTGGTTCCTCCCTTAGTACTGTGCCCAGTTCCTTCTACCATTATCCCTGGAGTGTCATCCCAGAACTGATCCCCTTCTCATTCCTTCCTGGATCTGTGACCTGAAACTGGGTAGTAGGTGCCAAAGTAGCTAGTTGATAATTGTTCCAATTGATGTACCCTAATATGGGTTTGAGACTTCTTGCTCTGGGGCACAATTCATCACTTAGCATGAGATCTTCATGTGTGACACTCCTGGCCAAATACCATCCTTAGTGTCCACAGACCTCTCTTTCTCCCTGTGCCAATCTCGATTTAAAAAATGATTTGCTGTTTTTCTAAGATTTCCCCATCAAGATTCATTTTGGTGTATTTTCTAGGTCTATTTGGAGTAATTTGTGGGGAAGAGAGCTTACTAGCTTGCTTCTCCTTCTCCACTTGGCTTTTTCTTGACTTTTTTTTTTTAATTTTAAACATTATTTTATTTGGTCATTTCCAAACATTATTCACTGGAAACAAAGATCATTTTCTTTTCCTCCCCGCCCCCCCTCCCACCACCTTTCCCTCTCCCATAGCCGACGCATGATTCCACTGGTTATCACATGTATTCTTGACTCGAACCTATTTCCCTGTTGTTGGTATTTGCATTAGAGTGTTCATTTAGAGTCTCTCCTCAGCCATATCCCCTCAACCCCTGTAGTCAAGCAGTTGCTTTTCCTCGGTGTTTTTACTCCCACAGTTTGTCCTCTGCTTGTGGATAGTATTTTTTAGATCCCTGCAGATTGTTCAGGGACATTGCATTGTCACTAATGGAGAAGTCCATCACCTTCAATTGTACCACAATGTATCAGTCTCTGTGTACGATGTTTTCCTGGTTCTGCTCCTTTCGCTCTGCATCACTTCCTGGAGGTTGTTCCAGTCCCCATGGAATTCCTTCAGTTCATTATTCCTTTTAGCACAATAGTATTCCATCACCAACATATACCACAATTTGTTCAGCCATTCCCCAATTTATGGGCATCCCCTCATTTTCCAATTTTTGGCCACCACAAAGAGCGCAGCTATGAATATTCTTGTACAAGTCTTTTTCCTCATTATCTCTTTGGGGTACAAACCCAGCAGTGCTATAGCTGGATCAAAGGGCAGACAGTCTTTTGTCACCCTTTGGGCATAATTCCAAATTGCCCTCCAGAATGGTTGGATCAATTCACAACTCCACCAGCAATGAATCAGTGTCCCCACTTTGCCACATCCCCTCCAGCATTCATTACTTTCCATAGCTGTCATGTTAGCCAATCTGCTAGGTGTGAGGTGATACCTCAGAGTTGTTTTGATTTGCATCTCTCTGATTATAAGAGATGTAGAGCATTTTTTCATGTGCTTATTAATAGTTTTGATTTCTTTATCTGAGAACTGCCTGTTCATGTCCCTTGCCCATTTATCAATTGGAGAATGGCTTGATTTTTTGTACAATTGATTTAGTTCTTTGTCAATTTGAGTAATTAAACCTTTGTCAGAGGTTTTTATGAAGATTGTTTCCCAATTTGTTGCTTTTTCTTGACTTTTTAATAATTGATTTGGTCAAAGTTGTGACTAGTGATGTATCTCTTTTAGGAATCTCTGCATTGTTCTGTGGCTTACACTGTGATATTTTCTGCAATCAGGAAAATCTGAAGGACTTCACCATCCATGAGGAATGCCTCTTTCTTTAACTTAGACTTTGTGGTGGCTCTCTTCCATAGTAGTGATAAATAGATTTTATTAATAAATAAACTTAAAATTAAGAAATACTGCTTCTTGAGAATTTCAATTATTACAGTCTTTTGATGGGCCCCTTATGGTAGATTTGTAGGAGGACATGGACCAGAGCTGCACATAAAATTAATATTTCCCTCTTCATCTTTGTGTCCCTAATATCCTTCAAATCTCAGTTTCTTGGTCCTCTTTAACATTAATGCCTTCCCTCTGTATCTTCTTTGTACATAGTATACATGTTATCTGTATGTCCTCTCCCCTAGTAAACCGTGAGCTCCTTTGTTATCTTTTGTGCTTAACACAGGGTTTGGTACATAGTTGGTGCTTAATAAATGCATATTGCTTGTTGATTTAATAAAGGACAGACATGGATGGCTTGTGATTTAGCATTATTTGAGGGAACAACCACTTCAATAAGATAACAGATTGTTCAGGTATTCAGAGAAGTTCAGATATTATATCCTCTGGTAAAGAAATGCAGAAATGGAAGTGGACATCACAGTATGAATGGACAGTTTGCCAGGGAGGGGATGAAGATTAAGAGTTGATGGCCCATCCTACTGAGGACCAAGTAAATCAAAATTATAAGGGGAAAGGAAGGAAGAGAGTTCTAGTTTTTCCTTGAGAATGACTAAAATCCACTTTAGTGACTGGCACACAGGAGGTGATTCTTACATGCTTGTCAACTTATTGACTTGAGGTTTGGTTTACAGAAGGGGGGTGGGGAGAAGAAAGGTGCTTTCTGTTCATTTGTGCCAGCTGGCTTATTATCTTTGCCCAACTTTTGGGTAGCAGCCATTAGGGGAAAAGGGGTTTTTCTGCTACATCTGCTGTTTATTGTTTAAGCTAGAACTCTGCCCACTAACTGTCAGTTATCACTCAGTTCTGCCAGAAAGGGGAAGCAGAGGTGGCAGAAATACAAGTCTTGCTTTTAGAAACATCTTTGACAAAGAAATGTTTGAATTTGCATGTGTTTCCAAGAAAATGGAGGAGCTTTGCCCTCCATGATGCTTGTTTTATTCCATCATTGTATAACACTTGATTCCAAACCAGAAAGGGAGATTTTAATTCTTTTAGAAGTGGTCTGCTGTCTCTCAGTTTGGGTTTTTTAACCCTAGGATGAATGGTCACATGTTGAGGGCCATTTTATTGTTACTTGATATGAGTGGCATTGAGATTTTAGCTAAAATAAATATTACAGCACATAACTGGGGGATGTGCCAAGGTGCTCATGAAATAAGCCATTAGGTACTTCAATGGTCCATAATAAATACATGTACAATTGCCATATAATGCAAGATAACTATCTATGTCAGCAGTATCTTCTGAGTGCCTCCTGAGTGTGTGGAACACACTATTAAGTGTCTAAAGGAAAATCAGAAAGAAAGACTATGTAGGCAATCCTCAATTTATGACCTGTAATCCACTCTATAGAAATGCCCTGAGGTTTGTAAAGTACTTGCTTTCATTTGATCCTCACAACAAGCCTGGTAGGTACATAGTATTTCTAGCCTTGGGGCAGCTAGGTGGTATAGTGGACTGAGGGCCTGGCTAAGACCTGACTCATGAAGATTCATCTTCATGAGTTCAAATTTGACCTCAGACATTTAATAGCTGTGTGACTCCAAGCAAGCCACTTAATTCTGTTTGTCTCAATTTCCTCTTCTGTAAAAAGGAGCCAGAGAAGAAAATGGTCAACCACTCCAGTATCTTTGCCAAGAAAACCCCAAATTGGGGTCACAAAGAGTCAGACACAACTGAAATGAATCAACCAAAATTGTCAACCTCAGTTTACAGATAATTCGAGCCTAAAGAAAATGAAGTGAATAGTCTATAACTAGTAATTGCCTAAGGCAGGATACAAACTCACATTTTACTGACATCATATCCAGTGCTTTTTCCACTTTGCCATCTCTTCTTCTCTTTCCCTCTCCCTTCCCTAAGCACCTGTTTTTGATATCTTAGAGATTGTTGTGCTAAAAAAGAATTAAGACTTTTAGACAATATTTGGGTTTGGAAAGGGAAGAGAGGAAAAAATGCTGAAAAATGGGAGTAGCTTGAGACAACTTACCCCGCCCCCCCCTCAAGGCAAGCCTGTCTGCTGACATCCCCTCTTTGGAAAACTCACACTGCTGGTGTTTTGGTGTGCTGGCTAAAATTCTAACAATTAAAGGCTCATTGAATTAATGAATATATTCTTTGGAAAAGACCAGCACAATTGGAAATGGTTTAATGAGAGAGCCAAGAATTTATGTTTGTATTTTACTTCTTGGTGCCTCTATGATCTTGGTTGACCTTTGTACCTGTATGACTTTTGTACCTCAGTTTACTTGTCTGTAAATGAGGAGGTTGGACAAGATGATCTTTAAATTTTTCCAGTTCTAGATCTATGATGCTATGGGATGGTTAAGGAGTATCAGACATTCACTAATTAGTGCATTTTGTTCCACTCCTGGCTTTTCCAAGAAGCAGAGGGAAGGAGGGAGTGCTTTCTAGATATGGGAGATCTCGGCTGTATAAAGACCCAGATATGGCAGCTGGGATGTTGTTTTTAAGGAATAAATGAAGCAAGTCATTTTGTCTGAATTGTAGAGTGATTAAACTGGAAAGTTGGAGCCAATTTGTGCCGGAATTTGAATGGCAGAGAGTTTATATTTTATCATAAAAAAATGACAAGAATGACTTGGTCAGGCTTCTGTTGCCCAGGAATTTACTCCCCAGCACTACCAAGTGAACCTCTAGGCTTTCCTTAGGAGCCCACTAGTGCCTGGGGCAACCCATTTGACTTTTGGATAGCTCTGTTAAAGAAGTTTTCCTTATGTTAAACCTAGTAAATAAATCTACTTCCCAGAAGTTTCTCCCCATTGCTCTTAATTCTCTCCACTGAGGTCCAAGCTGAACAAGTCAGATCCATCTAATACCTGATAACCCTTCAGATACTCCACAGTTATTTTCCTGTCCCTTCCGAAGTTTTTTTCTTTCTCTGACTTAAATGTTCTCCATTCTTCCTGACTGATCATATTGGATTTTTTCCATCCTGATTGCTCTTCTGCGAATGTTCTCTACCTTTTGGGTGGTCTCAAATGTTCTAAAAAGATCTAAGCTTGTATCTAGAGCCAGTTTCTCTCAACACCCGTTTCTTTGCTTGTGTCTTTAATACTATCCTTCCTCTCTTTTGGACAAGCTCGTTTTCCTATTTCCATAATGGAGAGGTGACCATAATTGGCACACCAGATTGCTGGTGGGGCCATACAACTGAAATCCTAGATTGATGGCAATTTAGTGGATTTGGGTTTTTCAAACTATAGATTTAAAGAGGAAAACAAAGGTATTACACCCTGGACTTGTTTAATGCTTATCGAATAGCTGTAACGAATGCACTAATGGATGGCTAGTGGGTCCTGAAGGAGTTGCTACTTCAAAATAATCATTGATTTCCCTTATTCCTGCTACCAATGTGGAATACATTTTGTATTAGATGGCCTTAATGAATTACTGTGAATAACCACATAGGTACAAATGTAGCTATATACATAGTATATGGTTAGGACTAGTTTTATAGGTATGTGTATATACGACCATGGACATACATGAACATACAAAATCACATGTATAGTTGTACACACGTAGCATATGTGTTTACACATATATGTTTGTATGCATGGACATATGTATATGTGTGTATGTATGTGTATGTGTTTTTATGGGGATTTAAAAAAAAGAATAGAAGGAAGTTTAAAAGGAAACAGACAAGCAGGACTTTTTGAGGGGAAAGTGACATGTAGAGTTTATTATATACTTTAAGAAGCTAAAAAGTATGAAATGGAGATTCTTTGCTTTGTATATTGCTCCTTTCTTATGTGTTCCGTTATGTATTTAAATACTTTATTATGATTTTTTTGTGTTTAGGTCCAGAAAAATGTTTTTAATAAAGGGGAATAATAAATGTACTCAAAAGGGTAATTTATATGTCTGTCTGTTCAGTCATTTTTAGTTGTGTCTGACTCTTCATGACCCCATTTGGGTTTTCATGGCAAAGATGTTGGAATGGTTTGCCATTTCCTTCTCCAGCTCATTTTCCAGTTGAGAAAACGAAGGCAGGAAGGGTTAAGTGAGTTTCCCAGGGTCATACAGCAAGGAAGTGTCTGAGCCTGGATCTAAAATCAGGTCCTTCTGACTCTAGGTCAGGCTCTCTATTCACTGAGCCACCATGCACCCCTACTGATTAAGTAGTAACTAGAAATGTATTTTTTGCTTTTGGAAAAAGTGAGGTAGAATGCTCCATCAGTGCATTGCCAAAGATGAAGTTGGAACTTGTTAACATCATCCATTCTATTCTCCCCCCCCCCCCTTTTAAACATTATTTTATTTGGTCATTTTCAAACATTATTCATTGGAAACAAAGATCATTTTCTTTTCTTCCCTCCCCACCCTCCCACCACCTCTCCCATAGCCGACGCGTGATTCCCCTGGGTATCACATGTGTCCTTGATTTGAACCCATTTCCATGTTGTTGGTATTTGCATTAGGGTGTTCATTTAGAGTCCCTCCTCAATCATATCCCCTCAACCCCTGTAGTCAAGCAGTTGCTTTTCCTCGGTGTTTTTACTCCCACAGTTTGTCCTCTGCTTGTGGATAGTGTTTTTTCTCCTAGATCCCTGCAGATTGTTCAGGGACATTGCATTGACACTAATGGAGAAGTCCATTACGTTCGATTGTACCACAGTGTGTCAGTCTCTGTGTACAATGTTTTCCTGGTTCTGCTCCTTTCGCTCTGCATCACTTCCTGGAGGTTGTTCCAGTCCCCAGGGAATTCCTCCACTTTATTATTCCTTTTAGCACAATAGTATTCCATCATCAACATATACCACAATTTGTTCAGCCATTCCCCAATTGAAGGACATCCCCTCATTTTCCAATTTTTGGCCACCACAAAGAGTGCAGCTATGAATATTCTTGTACAAGTCTTTTTCCTTATTATTTCTCTGGGGTACAAACCCAGCAGTGCTATGGCTGGATCAAAGGGCAGACAGTCATTTATCACCCTTTGGGCATACATCCATTCTATTCTTGAGAGTATGATTAACATTATGAATTTTTCTATTTAGGAGAAATTTATTAATTATCTCTCATATTCTGGAAAGAGCTTTCTACAAGGCACTGGAAGACAGAAGGTCTTAGCTACTGAAATACTGCCTTTGTGGAGTACATACTCTAGTGTTACCAAACATTCAAGCATCTAGAATATACAATAAATTAGCAGTGCATGAGGTACTTATTTCAAGGTTCTTTTAGAAATAAATTACAATTAGGAAGAATTTATATGTGTATTTAAAAATTTGGGAAGGACAAATGGCCTATTTGAGTATAGTGTTATTGAATGATAGTAGAAATAATCTTCTCCCTGTGGTTTTGCTACTCTCTGGGGGTGGGGGAATGACTTTGGGCAAAGCCCTTGCCTTCTCTGCGCCTGGTTTTCCTCATTAAATGAAGGAGTTAGATTAAATATAAGTAATTTCTAAGGTTATTTCTAGCTCTAATAAAATATGACCACCAGAAGAATGGGAGTCACTTGTTTTGGGTATTGGGGATTTTTTTTGTGTGTGTGATCTTGGGTTGCTATGACCTCAAAACATCATCACCTTGTGGTCAGCCTCCTGGTGATGAGCCAGAATTATGTTGGAGGAAGAGAGGGAGCTAAATGGCAATCGGGGAAATGTGCAATGCTTCCTGCTTCTAAATAGCTTGCTACTATAAAAGCCAGCCCAATTAACAACAGTAATTTCCTGGGGTTTCTCTATTCCTATGAATTATGGATCATCATGACCTTGGAAGAATTGTGAACATATCCTGGGTCATAAGGAAAGTGCACCATGTTACCAACAAGCTTTGTTTGAGAAATTGCATAAAGGACATAATTAAGACCAGTGTGCCTGTGTGGAGACTAAAGTGATTGGTGTATTGATAATCTCTGTGAAAGAATAAGAGAATGGTCTACAGTGAGTGAATGTGGTAGAGCCTATGTAAAAGGTAGACTAGAAAACATGAGAATTACTCAAAGTGAGAAGGGTTAGAAGGATGCGAGTGTGTATCAGAGAAATACCAGGTCAGTCACAATGGGAACCACTTCAAAATAGGCAAATTCTCATTGCTGAGAAAAGCTGTTATCTTTAGAACTAGTCCTTTGTTATTCAGTCATTTCAGTAGTGTCTGACTCCTTGTGTCCCCATTTGGGGGTTTTCTTGGCAAAGATCCTGGAGTGGTTTGCCATTTCTTTCTCCAGATTATTTTACAGATGAGGAAACTGGGCAAATATGTTGCCTGGGGTCTCCTAGCTAGTAAGTGTCTGAGGTTGCATTTGAATTCAGGTCTTCTTGACTCCAGGCTTGACATTCTATCCACTGCACCAATCCTTTGTACTGATGTAAAAAATTAGTATATTGCTGAATAGTATTAATCATGTACAGATTCCCAAAACAAATATCTACAAATATCTGTTATTTATTAAGAACACTTTTATACTTACTATATTATTACTAATTGGATGACTGATAGGATTCACTAATATGTTAACATTTACATAGTTCTTAGAGTTTTGTAAAGAACTTTATGTATATTTTCTCATTTGATCCTGACAACAATCCTGGGAAGTTCATGCTGTGGTTATCTCCATTTTATCAATAAAGAAACTGAGGCTAAGAAAAGGTAAGGATTTTCCCAGGGCTACTTGGCTAATAACTATATGAGAGTAGATTCAAACTCATGTCTCTGTAATTCTAGGTCTGGCACTCTTCATGCTATGTCATCTATCTTGCTTATTTATTCAACAACCATTTAGAAAGAATCAATTATGTGCAATAACAACAATAGGGATAGTTAGGCAGTACTGGGCTTGGAAATCAAACAAACTCATTTTCCTATGTTCAAATCTGGCCTCAGACAGTTACTAGCTGTGACTGTGGCAAGTCACTTAACTCTGGCTCAGTTTCTTCATCTGTAAAAGGATGTGGAGAAGGAAATGGCAAGCTATTTCAGTATTTTTGCTAAGAAAACTCCAAATAGGGTCAAGAAGAGTTGGACATGACTGAGAAACAGCTGAATATTTGTAATAAAAGTGTAAATCTTGGCTTGTCCTGCAAAACCTCTCTCTCTTCAAGTCTCTACCACATATTGTGTAAGGCCCCATTAGTAGTTGCTAGGGATATAGATACAAAATGAGAGTCACTCTCATAAAAGACCTTATATTCTACTAGGGAGATAGAACATATATCAGGATGTGTTTGCCAGGGAAGGGAACTTTAGTTTAGGGCTTACGAACAGAGCTGCATAGAAGAAGATCATTGCCTTTCCACTAGCCATGGTAATACTGTTATACCTTGAGCAAAAAGTGAAAAGAGGTTCAGGGAGTATGGACTGGGTGGTAACTAGGATGGTAAGATGCCTTTCTTTGGAGGCGAGATTCTGGTTGTCTGGTGTGTAAGCTACATGACAGGAAGCTTGGTTTGGGGATCTGGAGCTGTCTACCAGAGAGAAATGAGTTTGAATTAACATCTAATATTGACGGCTTTGTCCTAGGATAATTCCCAGAGTCTTCCTAGGGGTTAGGGCACTAGCAGAGGTGATGATCTTTTCATACAGGACGTGGTCATTGTTCAGGGTTAGAGTAGCTAGTAGATACTTGAGCAGGTTTGCACTCAAATCTTCTTGACTGTCCAGCACTCTCTCCACCTGAGATTCTCAGCAGGAGCACATGAGCTATCTTTGTCTCTAGCTAGCCTGTGTCTAATTTCATTCATACATTTTTATGACATCCTTTATACAACGTTTCCTGTGGAGTTCCTGCATTATAATGTGTTGCAATGTGCTTATGTACACTGTGAGCCTTTGTTACTGTTAAAACATGGTGTATATCCTAACTTTAAAAATTGCAGTTAAATAACCCATGCTACTCTGTGCTACATACTGATCTGCGATGCCAACATTCCTAACTGTCAGCCTTGAAAGCCCCATATTTTCATTATGTAAGGCATAGATATAACTATA